>NW_027185403.1:21016365-21733865 GCF_022577435.1 Embiotoca jacksoni
TTCCTCTTTTTATTCTTCGGCTTTAATCTGAATTGTTGCAGTGATAGCTTGTGCCGCGTTGCATCAAGTTTTGCTGCTCTCGTTCTCCCCCCGCTCCTCTTACTCCGTCTCGTCTTCTTAAACTAATAGTGCCACCCTGTGGGGAGGAAGAAATAAATAATGTTAGAACATTCAAATTAAAGGGTTGATAGATTTTATGGGACACGCACACCTGCTCTTCTATCGTTGAGCTAAAGGCAGTTTCTGCATTGATAATACACTTTTACTGCAGTAAGTATATTTCACCACTTCCAGTCCTGTTGCATTCCCATGACAGTATTGAGTTTTGATGTGACATTTTGTATGCCAGCTGTCTTAAATTTAATTAATACAACATTGGTTTATACAGAGTAGAGTAGAATGGCGCTTTTCATCCTGTGAGGCCACGGAAGTTAATTGAATAGCAGTGAACATATGGAAGATGACAGTCAAAGATCTCATAACTTCACATTTATATCTTTTATTATTGCAAAGAGCAGCAGCCAGATGTTCTTTCAACTGCAGTACAATAAAATGTGTTGATAAATATATATATATTAGCATCCACATAACAATTTAAAAATGTTAAGTGTTTTTTTCTTTTCTTTACCTGTTATTAGCTTAGCTTTCCTGGTAGTAAGCCTGCTCATACTGACCACAGATGTATAAACATGTGTATACATCTGGGAGTATCAAATATCCCTTTATGTCATCTTAAGGGTAGTAGTATCGTGATGTAAATACCAAATTCAACTCCTTTAAAACAGTAAAATACTGAGAAAACTTCTCACCAGTGAAATGTTATTCCTTTTGAGCATGAGGTTTCAGCAATAAGGTGCAAACGACAGACATATGGCAGTTTTATTATTTGTTATTGGCTAATTCATTTACCTACAACCTTAAAAAAAAACATGACTCCTGTGGTAACATGCTTTGGTCAGTTATTTTGACGTGATTTTAAGAAATATACCACATTTTGCAACAATGATTATACTTACTTAGTAATTGTACCTTTACATTATGTTCAAACTGTGCCTATGTGGGTTCCCTCCGGGTGCTCCGGCTTCCTCCCACAGTACAAACACATGCCTGCAAGGTTAATTGGGGATACTGAATTGGCAGTAGGTCTGAATGTAAGTGGTTGTCTGTGTTTCTGTGTTGACCCAGGGAGGGAGGGAGACTGGATGGATGGATGAAGGATGAAGGGATGGAGGGATGGATGGATGGATGGATGGATGGATGGATGGATGGATGGATGGATGGATGGATGGATGATGGATGGATGGATGGATGGATGGATGGATGGATGGATGGATGGATGGATGGATGGATGGATGGATGTCCACAAGACACTGTGTCAAGATTGGGTAAAAACACAACAGCCACTTCAGGGCCATTTTCCTGTGGTCATAGACAAATAACTAAAATAACTTTCACACTGAATTTTCTAATTGGCTGAAAGACACCAGCCACACAGCTAAACCCAATTTATTCTGTCTAAATAATCACTACTAACAATTAGCCCAATCCAGAGTCTGCAATAAATACCATCTGCATCTACAAATCAGTGGTTTCATCTTTGTGCTTGTTTTCCCCCAATGACTTAGAGTTAAATGGCTCCGAAGAATAAATACTAGTGGTGGATTTGGAACACAAGGTTGTAAGTGGTCAGTAAAGTCATGTTGAAGTTGAAACCAACAACAGTATTGAATAAATCTCCGCAGACTGAATAGAGTCTCCACGTCCACGCTGGTTTCATGAAGCTGCTGTTGAGTGCATCCTCACGTCGTCTACACTCACTGTTTAGCATTGCAACACCTTCGGTCAAGACATCAAAAATCACACACCACAGCTACCATCCATTTTATGAAATGTATCCCACTCAATATTTTTACATCTTTTATTGTGTCACTGGGTCATTTATTTTTTTCAGTTTTCATTTAATTTAAATTTCCTGTTTTATTTTTGACACATCGTTGTGTTTCTTCTCAGCTCTCTTTACGTCCTGCCTCGTGTCTTCCAGCCATTGTGATTGTCTTCCCCGCCCCGACTGTTTTCACTTGTGTTCAATTATCTTCCTGCCCTCCTGTGTATAAAGTCTGCATGCTCCATACCTCCTGTGTCAGATGTTTTTGTTTTTTTGTGTCCATGTGCTCCTTGGTCCAGTGTTGGTTCAGAGTGCTCCATGACTTTACCTGTTTCTGCATTTCCTGCACCAGACTTTGTCTGACCCTCTTGTCCTGTTGTCTGGTTTTTGGACTTTGGACTGTTCCCTGTTTGTGACTGAATTATCCCCCAATGCTTTTGCCAGGTTTCAGTTTTCTTTGTTTATAACCTTTATGTTTAACCTGGTTGTCTCATCTTGACCTTCACAATTATTAGACAAAGGCACATAAGAAGTTACAGTACTACCTGACTCACCTGCCAAACCATCTTATGTAATATCCTAATTTAATGGTGGTAATACTTTCTACCTGAGACAGTGAGGCTGTTTGCCCCCAACCCATAAACTTTGCTGAGTTATTGTCTCAAAAGCTGTAAAATGATACATGAGAGTTGTTTTATGGTGCTACTAGCAACCCCTTGAGAATGCCTTGGTTTAATATTTATAACTTTTTTTTAAGCACAAAGCCTTTAAAGTTTGAAGTTTGAAGTTTTTGTTTTTGCGTAGACGAGTATTGTCACGAGGATTATTTTTGTTTTATGCCAAAATGGCAATGAAGACTTAAATCTTAAATTTTTCAACTCGGCTGTAAAATGTTGCACTTTGACAACCCAGTAAAACACTGAGCCTCTGACGGCAAAGGAAGTCCATGTAGCAAAAGACTAAAACAAGGAGATGTTTGAACTGACATTGAGCTCTTTTGTTTTGTGTTTGGCAGACACCACCATATTTGGGACGGTCTCTCTACATCCTGACAATCCTTTAATTGAACAGCTAAGCAGCTGTTGTGACTGATCAACAAATATCGGTGCTGCCGTTGTTTGTGGTCAAAGATTCAGAACAAACCAGATAATGTCACTTGTGATCTTCTATTATCATAATGTAATGGAAATCCATCACTTTGATCTTTTGTCTTTCATCCTGCTTTTGTTACCTGGTTTTGAATGCTTATACTCAGGTTTAATATAGACGACTGTGGTTATCACACGTTGGGATTATTTGTTGCTGATCTGGCAACTAATTTAAATGGTAAATGAGAAAAGAAAACCGAATAATCCACACACTCTTGATCACTTTAACTCACCGTTAACTCGAAGCGTAAAAATCAAGGTTATAGAAATACAGATACAAAGACAATCCTGAGTTCTATACAATTATATATATGCATGAAAAAATTGCCACAATTATAAACGTTTGGTTTACTCTGTGCAATATGGGTATGATGTAAAAGCTTTTTTCTTTTTCTTTTTTTACAAAATCTGTAATTCCCTGTAGTCTGTAGTCTTTGAAAAGTAAACAAAGTTTAGTTTCTTTCACTACTACATAAATACTTTCTGATTTTTTGCAATAACCTTTTTAAAGTTGCATTCAAATGTTAAATTGCTGCATTTATATAACACTTTTATTCAGTATACCTTACAATTTCACCTGTTCACACAATGTTAGCAGCAAGCTACCAACAGGAGAATTTTGATGTTCAGTATCTTCACCAATGTTTTATTTTTTACATGTGAATAAGAGAAGCAGATGATGAAACCACAGATCTCATCGTTAGTGGACAACCTGGTCTACCTCTTGGCTGAAGCCGCCCCACAAGTTTATTGGTTATGATCACACTGTACTGTCCAAAGTAATTCATGAGGTCTTGGAACATGTCTACATCATCATCAGAGGCTTTAGTATTCTTTTGTTGTGATGAAAATGCATTTTAATTTTCAAATTATTGTCAAATTCCAGTCATTTAAAGACATTTTAGTTTAGTTTTCATCAGTGACATTTTTTACACTTTCAATTTTTATGTCTTCTAATTATTTTGAGGCAACGGTGGTCATCATCTGTGCACAGATACCATGGCCACATCTGTTATTCTCATCTATTTTGAGATTTGTGAAAAAATGGTTAAGGTTTGTAATGCAGTACTACTGTATGTGTGATACCCTTATTATTGGTTATCATGCATTTTCTCACTCATTTCCCTCTCTTAACATCACTTATTTTGAATCTGAATTGAAAATGTATTATGACTATGATTAATAGTGATAAATTGCAGTAATACAACAGACTCTGCTCAATAAATCCAAATAATGTAATAATTTACAATCTGGCTGTTTAAACGTAGCATTAGCATTACCATCGCAACTTCCTGCTCTCTCCACTGAAGGATCCTGTTTCCTTTCTGGGATAGCATGCAGACGATGAATGCAGTTATCTTGCCTTTATTTGACAGGGACAGTAAGAGAAATATTAAATGAAGAGAGAGAGGGGATACCATGCAGCACTGGTCCAACCAACCTGGGAATCTAACTGAAGTCTCACAGCTCAGAGAATATGCAGTAATGTGGTTTGCTTCCCAACCACTCAGCCACCAGGTCACCCCATATAGTAATATTCATTTCATGAACATAGCGACTATTTAGATGGACTGCTGTTATTCATCTGGAACTGACTCATTCCTTTTGACAGCAAATTGAAAGATATCTGACCAAAAGTGACATTAGAGTCACATTAGGCTTCCTGATAATTAGCTTTTAGTGGTCAATCAACATGAATAAGGAAACTTTGGAGTCACTGGGGAGCATTTTTGTACTCTTCAATTCGGCTAATGGCCTCCCAGCTCTTTACCAAAATAGCACAATTAAATAATAGATCATAATTTGGATTGGGAAAATTGGTATCAAGCAACCATCATACAAAAAGTAAACAAGCCTACCCCCAAATAGCAATGGAGTGTTGGTGAAAAAAGTAATCACAACTCAGCAAAATGTTACTAAACAGTGTTTTTAACAAGCCAACAGTTTAGCCAGATTAGGTAATACTTTATTTTGGGGAATCAAAGGGAGTGCACCTCAATGTGAAAAGCATCACACTGAAAAATCATGAGGAGACTCAAAGACGACAGGTATTTTAGGTCAAAGTTGAACCAGCAAGTCAGTGTTTAATCTGTGACATATTTACAACATTATTTGATTCTTTTTGTTTTGTGATCTGCCTTAATTTGTGTGCCCTGAAAAGTAAGGTGGTCATTTGTTTACAGCCTTTGTAACCAGATTGTCTCTGCTTGTGAGTGGTCCCTCACTGGATACTCTGAGCTATGTTGACTCAGAGATAACAGCTAATATGTTATCATATATTATAGAACCAATGGCTTGAGCAACATTGAAGTCCATTAGATAATAAGTATACAGTAGAGTCAAGCTAGGTTTGGTGGGATATATTACAGTGACCGTCTCAGTCTTACTGTTTTTATCTTTCTTTCATTTTGATCCAGCCATTTTTTTTTCTCTCTCTTTTTTTTCCTCCCCTTTGCTCAATAAACCTGCTGAGATTTTAAATGGGGGCTATATTTTAATGGCAACAGGCATGGGTTGTAATGTAATCATTACCATTAACATTTAGAGTAGAAACAAAGAAGACCCTGGTCACTTCGGGTGACATTCTCAAACTTTGAATAGCTCTGTCACTTTCTAACAATCAGGACTAATCAGCAGCAATAATCACAGAATATCGGTTAATTGCTCCCTCAGTCACCTACAAGGAAATATTATGAGTGTGACTTACTGTTCTTAATGACAGGCTCCAAACACAGCAACACGTGTCCAATGAATTCACCGATAAACATGCAGGTGTCCCTGCAGTGGACTTGAACAGCAAATTCATTTAGCCTGTCTTTTTCAATCAGAGTAATCCAAACTCGCTTTGCACAGAAAACAATTAAGACAAATAAGATCCCAATTAAGACAATTATGACTAATGATTACCACTAATGGGCGCTAACAGAGGGCTTCAGAGTAGGCCACCACTGCAGCAGCTGCATGGGAAGAAAGTACAACATTTGGACAGGAAGCCAGGGGAATGTGATAAGTACAATAAGAGGATATTATCTAAGGTGACATAAGGTGCCATAAATACTAGTGACACACTGTATGGCTGCAGTTGTGAGTTGAGGACAACTTGCAGATTTTTGGCCATTTGGCATTTGTGTTTTTAACTGCGTGATGAATTTTGGCACAAGTGTAATAGCTTCTTTTTCTGAGTGGCCAAAACCATACATTTCTAAATTAATCTTTCACTAAAGCCACTAACCTTTTAACTTCCTGTATAGTACATAGGGCTGCAACATGCTTTACTACATAAGAATCCAAAATGTCTAGTAAGCCATATTCTGTTGAACCAAATGGGATGGGCTTGCCACAGTAAAAATGTGCCTTCTTTATTAAATGTGGAAAGTTGTCTCAGAACATAATTTTAGTTTATAGTTTCATCAAACAATGCTTAAATTCTGTAAGTCAGAATCGCAGATCATCATTTTCAGTTTATGTCAGTATTGACCCAGAAGCCCTTTCAAATAATGTCAGTTCAGACTGCCGTCAAATGCTGATTATTTATATTGGGGTTTCATACATTATGTAAACTTTTAGATCCCAAACAAACTCTAGATAAGACTCACACGTTATTAGTGCATGGACAGAAAAGTCTTCATCACCTCCGCCAGTATATTTCCATCCGTTTCAGTTACATTTTAAAGGTGAACCAAACCTGTTAAGCTCATGTTACTTGAAAACTGCATTTAGTACTGGAAGAAAACCTCTTCCAGAGTGCTCTGGACCTCAGACTGGGCCGAAGGTTCACCTTCCAACAAGACAATGACCCGAAGCACACAGCTAAAATAACAAAGGAGTGGCTTCGGAACAACTCTGTGATCATTCTTGACTGGCCCAGCCAGAGCCCTGACCTAAACCCAATTGAGCATCTCTGGAGAGACCTGAAAATGGCTGTCCACCAACGTTCACCATCCAACCTGACGGAACTGGAGAGGATCTGCAAGGAAGAATGGCAGAGGATCCCCAAATCCAGGTGTGAAAAGCTTGTTGCATCATTCCCAAGAAGACTCATGGCTGTACTAGCTCAAAAGGGTGCTTCTACTCAATACTGAGCAAAGGGTCTGAATACTTATGACCATGTGATATTTCAGTTTTGCTTTTTTAATAAATTTGCACAAATTTCTACATTTCTGTTTTTTTCTGTCAAGATGGGGTGCTGAGTGTACATTAATGAGAAATAAAATGAACTTTTTTGATTTTAGCAAATGGCTGCAATGAAACAAAGAGTGAAAAATGTAAAGGGGTCTGAATACTTTCCGTACCCACTGTACCTGTATCACTGTCTTCCCAGTGTAATATACCTCACTGTACATGTTCATACACACACCTGATCTTTAGTTTCCCTCGTTTTTTTTTTTTTTTTTTTTTATTTAACATTTGGATTCTTATTTGTAACCCTTTCTCTCAGTTGTATCTTACCCAAGCATGAATATTTAAGCTGGAGATAAAACAATTTTTTCTCTTTTCTTACATTTTATTTTGTTGAACTGTCTATAAAACACACACATATATATATATATGGAAAACATTTGGGAAAATTGTGAATGTCACTGCATAAGTTGCTAAAACTGAAATAAAAAGCAGGTTAAAAAAAAAAAAAAAAAGAAACGCTCACAGTGTAGTCTTTTTTCTATTTTCAGAATACAGAGCTGTTCTTGACTTTTAATGTTGATGAGAAAGTACTGCTAAGAGTGACCCCAATTCATTAAATTGAATTGGTCCTGAATGACTCCATCTTAAAATGCGTCATAATCATCACAGAAGAAAATATGTGCTGTTCGAGGCAAGATAAAGAAAATGTGACTTGTGAATTTCAAAAAAGACCCCAACATTAATTTCTAGTCTAGTTTGTTAGTTAAAATATCATGCTTTGTTTGTGTATTGTGCTTGGGTGGGTGTATTAAGAATAGCCACCGTGAGACTGCAACAACTGATGGGGAGGAGATGAAAGTGTATATGCAGCAACAGTTTGACAGTCTAAAATGATTGCTCTGATTCTAAAGGCTGACATTGTGATTGACACAGCACAAGGGGGTCCATGTTAAAGAGCAATCACAGCAACATGACTGATGGCTGATTACGTCCCAAACGAGATGTTCCGAGGAGGGAGGTTTGTGAATGTAACTTGTTTGACTCCCTGCAGTAACTGAGAAATAGTGTCACGGTGTCTCAGGGCAAAACCAGTGGAGACGCCGATCGGGTGTCACAAGACCGAGGCTGAACTCTGAGAATGTGTCTTTGAAAAAGTAGCTATAAGGAGTTTAAAGCATTGGCCTTTGTTTTAGAGAGAAATGCTAAAAGAAATGTTTCCTACTATAGATCGAACAAATAGCCTAAAAGGGGTAAAAATGGAGATTGTTTTCTGTCACGAACTGCTGTGTACAGCGTTAAAAAGCACTGGTTTGGGATTAAAGTTTCCTTTCTGCTGCTTTGAAGAGACTTTTGATATTCCTGAGAAGTACTTTTTTGTTCCTTGAACAGCAAAAAAGTAAGCAGAAGTGCACACCGATCCATTTGGTTCCCACAAAACAGTAATTCCATAAATCTCTCGCTCTGTCAAACACATACAGACAATGAGGCCCTCTTCTCTCAGCTTTGTTTTACTGAAGTCTGCTAACTCTTTCCAAGTCTTCATTCTTTCTTTGAAACTACTTCAAGGTTTTCAACATGATCAGCATCTTGTTTTCTCCTCAGTAGTATTAAATATTGGTGTACTGGGATTAATTCCACCTGCAGCTCCTTCAAGTCTTAAATATTTTTTTTCCCTGAGCAGTTTATTCCTTTCTGATCATTAGTACTGCTTTTTGTTGTCGTTTTTTTTTTTGTTTATTTGTTTGTCTCCTATGGCTTATTTTGTTTTTGATCAATCAAAGGTACGTCTACACAAAATGTTCATCACCAAATGCCTGCAAAACAAATGATATTCCCATCAGCCTTTGCTGTATTTTATTGAGTGGTACGGCATGCTGGATTTCTGAGTGTCTGTGTTTGGACATTACAAATATTGGTGATCACTGCATCAGAAAAGGTGATTATAAAGTCTTTGCAAAGACAGATCAGACTACATATTGGTTACCGACCAATGATAGCTTGCATTTTAGGTGCCAGTTAGTCGTAGTTCACAGCTCTTCATCCCAGCGTTCTCCTCATTGTTTCCCTGAGTTTTCTTGTCTCTGACCCCGAGTCTGTTTTCCTGGATCCGCCTTTTGTCCTCCTCTCTGCTACCTCTGCCGGATCATCTGATTACCTGGTGATTGTGGACTGAACTCTGACTCTGAGTTTTGGATTTCCCCTTTTTCACCATTGTCGTTACTTTTCCTGATCATTTCAGTAAAGTCTCAACTTGAGCTGCTCATGTTCGAGTCATGCTTTTGAATCCTGTAACGTTCTGCATAACAGACAGCACAAATCCAAATGTAAACAATGGCCGTACTCAGAAAAGCATCAAAAAAGAGAAACAAGGAAATAAGTGTCGACCCACCCGTGCGTCACACTTTTGGCCTTTACGTTACTGATGAAAGTTGTCACTCTATGGGAGGGAAGGTAGACCAAAAAAATCTGACGTTGTAGTGTTGAGTCCGAATGTGGAATCCACTGACATCAATTACAATCCAATACATGAAAATCTATTGTTGATCCTGATTCTAATTTTTAGTCCCGACGCCCTGTATGTTTATGGGTGGACATATTTCCGTGTAGATGTGGCTGCTTCGGTCTCTTCACCACTCTCCTTCCAGGATGAAGTGAAGCAGAGAGGAGGTCATCGGTGTGACGTTCACCCGGGCTACGAGGCTGAGAACATTTAAAAGTGTCCCCCCCTCACTTGTAAAGTAAAGGTTAGCATGCTAACATACCAAACTAAGATTGTGAACGTGGTAAATGGCACCAGGCTTTCCAAATATGAACGCGTTAGCGTGCTGTTAGCTTCAGGTGGAAGCGGCACTGTGCCTGAAAGGAGAGCCTCACAGATATGTCAGGCTTCAGATGTGGTTAGTAATTAAATATGAAATTCAGCAGATTTGGAATTAAAGCCACAGATAAGACATTAAAAACAGCTCATAAAATTGTGATTTGTCAAATATTAACACGTGTATTAAACAAAGCTGTCCACAAACTTCTTATGAATAGTGGTATATAGGCTACTGTAAGACAGAAGTAAATCCAGTCATGATTAAAAAAGAATAAATTACTGCTAATGGGTTGCCCATTGATGATTACTTTGCATCATGTTGGTTTGTTGTCAGCCGTGCCAGGACAATAAACGCCTTTCATTAGACACTGCACAACTGAAAATATACAAAGATTAAACCAAGGGAGAACAAAACTTGGTAAAAATGTGTGTAAATTACCATTTTTACTGAGATGAATTTGTGTGTTGGAGTGTGTGTTGTTGTATCTGCATGACTAATAGCCCGTGTAATTGGTCCCATCTTCTCCTCCAAACAGAAATTATTCAGACACCAAGTGACCGTTGGTAATGGAAGAAAGAAAATCAGAATGATGCATTGGAAAGAGTGGACAAAAGAAGTGTAAAAGTAATAACAGCAATAATTGCATATTATCCTACCTTCGTAGTGTGTTGTTCTATGTTTGTGTGTATCGTACTGTCAGTAGCATCAATCAAATAGACATGCAGTAAAATAAAAAAATGAAAAATATTTCTAAATTGTCGTTGTTTCAAATTACCATCAGCTCACTCTTTATATTTGTAGCAGATACATAATAGATGGCACTATCAAGCCACTTCTTCCCCAAACCATTATCCCAATTACCGCACCACTTTACACCACCATTATAGTCATAGTAATTGTTACATAGTGGGCTAGGATGCTCATTTTATAGTTTCCTTGTGTCACATTACCATTAGAGTGTCGAGGCTAATTTATAAAGGTTTGTCCCGTCATTAATCTGTCCAGCATCTGTGTGCTTTTAGCACCACAGTCCAACACCGATGGCTGCAAAAGGAAAAGGTTTGCACACACTGTTCCTCAACACTTACCTGACAACAATGTCGAGAATTCAGAGTATGGATGGATCTGCGCCGAGAAGTTTAGACACTGAACGGACTCACGCTGACATTTGGCACATTGTGCTTCTGACTGGCCCAAGGAAATATGCTGCTGTTGTGGGTGTCATTCCCAGCAGGCGAGGAACACCGCACAAATAAAGTAGTAAGACATTTAACGGCAGCTAAATTATGCAGGCACATGTGCAACTGGCTTCATTAGTAAAAGAAAATGTTGGAAATAAATCGATGGAAAAAACTAATTAATAAAAAAGATAAGTCATTTTTGTTCTTGAGGATATTTAGGGAGGAGTACCATTGGGTGTTGAAATAGGCGAACAGCTGTCGTTGAGGCACCTGCACTGAATCCATTCTTTTATGTTAGTATTACAGTATCAATTTCAGATATTAAACTTGCATCAACTGATTTATTTTATTTTGCCAAGTGACCAGCAAGTAAATAATAAATAAAACATTGTCATGTTAGCATCTTAGACAGTGCATATGATCAATCAAAATATTTACACATCCAGTTATGGACAAAGGTAATGGTTTACTGGTGCCATGATTAAGGTGATCCTATTAGATCTTTTTTGGTCTCTGCAACATACCAGGGCAAACATCTGTATTTTAGCAGATACATTTTCACTTGCTTGGTATTTTGTGTGTTTGTGTGTGTTTCAATGAGGTCAGAACCAGAAGCATTACACTAGACTTAAAGAAAAAAATGTGATTTACTCACTATCAACAAGTTACAAAAACAGGTAGGTGCAGAAAGAACAAGGAGCAAGCTGAGGAAGACTATATTAAAAAAAAAAAAAAAAAAAAAACATGCTGGTGAAGAGAAGTGCTTCAGCACTGAGTGCATCTTTTATCCAAGTATTTTGAAATGTGGGCATTTTACTTCAGTAAAGGTTATGAATACTTCTTACACCACAAGTCAGAACATGCAAAATCCCTGCTGAATGTGGAATGTGAATTCAGTTAATTTTATTGTAATTCACCCTTTATATTAAATATTAAATAATACCACCACACCAACCGGGTGGACAGTTCCCTTCTTGTACAGTACCTCAGTGCTATAAGAGATCATTTGACATTTGTGAACACCTGTCCTGTAAGAATCAAGCTTCCATTCACAACCGTAAACTTCTCACCCCTGAACAAAAGTGTCCTTGAGCAAGAAGCTGCTGTAATCCTCTGGCATTAGCACACTTTTCATTCAAAGTGAGTCCAACTAATTCCCTGTGTAAAGGACTTGAGATAACATGCGTGCCTGTAATTCACATCCAAGGCGTGTACGAGGATTATGAGTCATGCTATCATTTAAAATAGCTGCGGGGGCATACAGATCTGCACATCACTTGTCAGCCTCCGCACACACAGACACACACAGAGAG
Source organism: Embiotoca jacksoni (assembly GCF_022577435.1). NCBI lineage: Eukaryota > Metazoa > Chordata > Actinopteri > Embiotocidae > Embiotoca > Embiotoca jacksoni. The sequence goes on from NW_027185403.1 coordinate 21,028,834, forward strand.
GAGAGATAACATGGTGTTTAACAAGTGTAGTAGTGGGGAGCGAGGCGTGCTTTAACTTTCATTATTCTAGGAAAAGGCTTGTCACATTAAATGGCAACATAATGGGAAGAGATGGAGAGAGGGGAGTGGCAGTGAAACAAGGGGAGGGGTGAGGGGGGATGAATTAAACTGTAACGGAGGAAATGAGAAGTTGGGTTGACAGAGGAGATAGAGAGGGAGGTGGAGGGGCAGTGAGGGGTGACGGAAGGAAGACAGCAGTGGGAAGAAAATGAGGGATCCATTTCAGTGTGTTTTACAGCAAACAAAACACTCAAGTGTAAAACACGAAGGGAGAACTCCAGCCACAGACTGGATATAAAAGTGTACGTAGCTTCCAGCTCTGAAAGCTGAGGCTGATGCTGAAATGCTTTAAGCTGCAATACCAGCGAGTGCCACTAGAAGTTGGCTCCAAAAAGCCTCCGGCTCCATAGACTCCCATTCAACTAGTCTCATAAGATTCTCAGTCAATAAAATTTCTGCACGAGTTATTTCGGTGTTGTTAGCTGAAGTCGTTCCTTATTATTCGTTTTCTGGAGGTCCATCGGAAAATAATCCCTCATTCATTAGAAAATAAGATTCAAAAAGACATTTTTGTTGGCGTGTCTGTTTGATTGACAGGCCTGCGGTGCACTCAGGTTACGGCTCTTGGTGGGCGGGATGTAGTATCGCCATGTTTCCTAACAGATTGAGTCAGATCGAGTCAGATCCACCGCTCGCTCCACCCCAGCTCGCCCAAATATGGTCACTATACCAGCTCCAAACTGCTCGGGACTAGCAAGATGGCACCAGCCAAAATCAAAACTCCAGGCTCCATTACAGCTGTTAAGAAACCAACGGGTGACGTCACTGCTGGTTGCCGCTTGACTCCAGAACATAATACAGCATCATCAGAAGCATTTTGATCATTAAACATGATTCAATTTTGCCTTTTTTGAAATCTATATAATAGTTCGTTGTGATAAACATCTTGTACATTTGTCTGTTTCTGAGTATTAACCATACCAAACTCTTCCGAGTATTCTCTTGATGTAAGCTGAAGTAAACACACATTTCTCGTTGTTCTTGCAAGATGGCTAGAGAGCATTGATCTGTGAGACAATGACAATTTTCTTCATGCCATAGTGGTGCATTAAACCTATTTAAACATCTGGCTCAAATGACCCTCAAACTTTCAGAAGTAGTTAAAGAAATCGGATTCCGATCTGTCTTGAAAGCTTCCTAGATGTATTTCGACGTGTCTTTTTTGAGATCTGCCAGCTGTGTGGTCTGCCTACGATGCATGACGTAACTCAGCATGAATGGGATTGAATCATTTCAAACCAAACCTAAAATGTGCTGTTTACTGCACAATAAACGTGTTGTTCTTCAACAACCTTCAAACACGGATCCATCACCTGGCCTGAGTGTGGGGAGCTGTCCTTGGTGCTGAAATATTGTTTCGCTCTTTTGTTTTCTCTGGTTTGTTACAGTGCTCTGCAACTATAGTACTGACAAAAGGCTGATGACATTTGAGCTTGTGTTACAGTGCACATGTATTAACTGTGTCATCCTCCTTTGACTTTAAAGCTGCATGAATAGATATTTTATTTGATATTGCGTCAGTGCATTTGCAGGTGAGGAGTTTGATGTGGATGGGTTGACAAAACATTGGGCTCTAATGTGGGGGGATTTGTTCATTTTTGCTTTCAAAACAGTAGTCAGCAATAGTTTTTTTTCTCATGATTTTTTGCTTTTATTAGGAAGGATGAGTAGAGACAGACAGGACAGAAAACAATTCCCTGCTCGTTATCCCTTGTCCTCCTGTTTGTCCTTATTTGGTCATTTTCCTGTCTGTCTGTGTGGGCGTGGCTTGTGTGTCACCTCCTGCAGGCTCCTCCCTGGCTCACTCCCCTGGATAGCTGGTGCAGCTGATTGTCAATTAAATAATCACCCATGGCAGCATATCAACTCTGGCTCTCCACACCATCTTGTCAGCTCGTTCAGTCTGCTACGCGGTACTACAACTTAGACCACCTTGCTTGATGAAAGTAAGTCTTTGTTACCTGAACTCAGGCCTAATTATTGTCTGTCTGACTCGTCTTCAGTTGCTGACCTGCCACTCATCCTACGGGAGCCTTCCCGCCCTGGAGGATTTCCTGCCGACCTACCTGTTTAAACCTTCTGCTTCAGCCCGCCAAGACTGCACTTACCTCATCAAACTTCGGCTACTCTGGACTACTGTCTGTACCTGTCTGACGGTACTCACCTGCACTCGTCTGGCCACCTGCATTCACCAACCTCACCTCTGTTACTGCTCAGCAGTAACCCTGGTGGCCACACCGCAAACAGAATTACCAGCTGGATTCCCCCGCAGAGGACTCAGCCACTGACTCACTGCTGCCCTGCGGCTTCTGCTCGGTCACGCTACTGGGTAGCCTTAACCAGGACCTGGACATCCCTAGACATCCCTGGACATTAACCACAACCTGTTTTCAATAAACCTGGTTTTATCATTCAACTCTGTCCTGCTTTTGAGTCCGTTTCCTGATCTACCATAACAGTAAGAGTCCCGCCGGCTTGGAATCAAACTGCCGTCTCAGTTGATGTGATTTTCATGTCATGCACCTTAACCTCAAAACTCTGAAGTCACCCTTCATGATCTATGATCTTCCTCTACTTTTGTACATCTTGTAAACCAAACCAAACGTATTACAAAAATATCTGCTGGGTGTGCTAATTTAGGAAACAATCATTATCTATGTTTGCTCAGCCTTTGGTTGGTCATAAAAAAATATTTTATTTAATTTACAATAGTCATTTTATTTATTTATGTTCTTACCTGCCAAATAAAGTATCGGTTACAACTTTTGCCTGTCTTTGTCAAAACTGTTGTTAAACTGACCTGTGACTTTAAAACAAGAAAAAGTTCCATTTTCACATCTTGATTATAGAATGACCGAGTAGCAACCAGCCTTCCTCCCGTGTGAGCCCTTCTGGTGGTGCTTTTCTTGTTGCATGTCGCATGTCTTTATATTTTTTTTATTTCCTTCATGTTTATATCGTCACTCTTCTGTGTGCTTTATCCTGAGGAGTTAATGTAAATCCAGTCAGGAGTGGGGAGCGTGAGAAAAAAGCAGCAATACCTTCAAGCCTTGAGAAACATTTTTAACACGGACGTTCATCAGTTGATTTACAGAACTCCAACATACATGCAACCCTGCTGTTGATGAGCAATGTTGATTTCTGATTAAATCGAATTACTCCCTTCTAAAATAGTTCAGCTTGTTTTATTTCTGTCTTTTCTTTCCTTTCCTCTGATTGAGTCCACTTTATTTCCCTTTTTGTCTTTTTTATAGCGTCTTTCTTTCAGTTCATCTTAATTCACTATCAGTCTCTTCTTTTTATGTCTGGCTTTATAGTTGTTAATTTCTCTCTCTCTCTGTGTGAAGATCCCATTAAGTGAGAATAATTGTCTAATCAGGACAGCAGTTTGATTAATTAGCGAGCAGCCTGAATGGAGAGAAATCACACAAAGAAATCATCATGACCTCATCAGACCTGAGGAGGAGACCGAGCTGATACTTAAAAAAAAAGTTTGAAGATTATAACGGTAAAGTGATGATTTACTGTTTAATGCATTAATGTGGGCAGCCTGTCTTGTGCTGCTTACACCTACAGTGTACCTCTCATTGAGCATGTTTCCTTTTGTACAGCCACCACCAACGTAGGATAGATCATTTCAAGCTGATATCACTGAGTGCAGCTGTTCTCCGCCCACTCCTCAGTAGCTCGCCGTGACTTTACATCAACCCCTGACAACTTAAGTTCCACCCGTTGCCTTGCCAGAAATTTAAATTGACTCAGCTCAGTGGCTCTGAAGCACACTGAGAGCCCTCCGGAGATTTGTTTCTCTCCGCTGTCTAAGTTATTTATTGTGACAGAGATGTTGCTGCTTGTCTGACTTCTAAGAGGGCACTGCAAATTAATGACTGCTGTTGTAAATGTGACATGGAAATTAATAGGCAGTATTTTAGATTTTTCTAAAAGGCACTTTGTAACTTAATTTTAAAAATAACTTGTCGGTGACAAGTGCAGTAAACAGCACATTTTAGGTTTGGTTTGAAATGATTCAATCCCATTCATGCTGAGTTACGTCATGCATCGTAGGCAGACCACACAGCTGGCAGATCTCAAAAAAGACACGTCGAAATACATCTAGGAAGCTTTCAAGACAGCTTTCTTTAACTACTTCTGAAGGTTTGAGGGTCATTTGAGCCAGATGTTTAAATAGGTTTAATGCACCACTATGGCATGAAGAAAATTGTCATTGTCTCACAGATCAATGCTCTCTAACCATCTTGCAAGAATCTAACTGATCAGTGGTCAGATAAATAGTACCGTAGTTCAGAGCAGTAGATTATAGCTGACTTCCAGAAGTTCCTTGATATATGATGAAATGCTTAGTCACGTTTTACTGACACGTGCAATGGATGGCTACTTTATGTTCAGAGACATCATTTGAACAGATGTAGAGCTACATGTATGTCATGCATCAGACTCACTGATGGTGGTTGGAGTCAATAGTCTTGTATAAAGCGCACAACTCTCTCTTTTGAGACCAGGGTTTACTTCTGGACTCTGGTTTGAGATTTAGGCAAGAAAAGTCAATTCATTTAAAGTCATTGTGGACTTTTTCTGTAATAAATCAAACCATAATCTTTTCCTGTCTTTTCGTGGTTTAAAATATTGTTCAAAAACATAAAGTATTTATTTGCTGTTGGTATAAGTGTTTTAAATCTTTAAAAATGTGTTTTGGTTTTGAATAGTTGTAAGCTAGCGGAAGCTTATCTGTAGCTGTGTCTCACTCTGGATACTTCCATGTAGTATACTACATGTCAGTACACTAACTTGCATAGTGAGGGAATTTCAACAAGCTGGTGTTGTTTTAAACTGAAAGTTGTGCAATTATCAAAAATGACAGCCATACCATTTGTAACCATCAGCCATGTGTTTGCACATCTGTCGGCTTCTATCTAGTAAAAGTGTAGCAGTCGGCCTGCAGTGAAAAATACACAGCGACATCTTCCTTTGATGCCATTCACAGCAGATTGAAAATAGGTTGGTGGTCCCTCCCCTTCTGCTTCGTAGCCAAGTCTTGACAACTTAAATGCATATACAGTATGTGCCTAAGTGTGAATGAAAGAGTGCTTAAATAAATCTGGGCTTGACTGTTGCAAGGCACTATGACATGTATAAATGGACCCTTATTGTTTGCTTTTTTTTAAACTGAAAACTCTGGAGAACTTTGATTGATTTTTGTATAATTATACTAAAGGCTTCTGTTTGTTAAATCCTCGTTACAATATCTGCCTAAATAGCATCCTTTGATTATCCTTGTATCCCAAGTTCTCCTGCTGTCTCAATCAGCTGCCTTCTCCACCCATCAGTGCAGCTGTTCTCCATTTTCTCACTGCCCCCCCTCCCCCAACCCTCTCCCCTCACACACACACACACACACACACACACACACACACACACACACACACACACTATATACACCAACCCTCATTGGAGCACTCCCTGCTCCGTACCTAGGCAGGTGCATGGCTGACTCTCACTGATTGATTAGCTGTTGCTCAGGATTGCAAAGATTTTAGCTGCTTTTGAGATTTGTTTGTGTTCAAAACAGTTACCACGTTTTGCCTACAGAAGGTACATCCATCAGATTCAAAGGGCTGCAAGTTTATTGGGATGTTTACTAGGCCGCTTGGCATTTTAAGTATTTACAAAATCTAAATTATTCAGAACCCATTAAAGTGACATTTAAAAACAGCGGAAAAGAGTTTGGTATGTGTCCACCCGAGTGTTTCAGACACAGAGACCTGGAAGCTGGATGTAGATTAAAAAATATCAAAGGCTACACACGACCTCCACAAAATATAAATCATATAAATTAAATAAATTGGAAGTTTACATGCGCAGAAAGATTTTAAATGTTATATCTACACTGCACTTTCAATTCCTTTCAGTAGTTAGAACACACATTTACAAGGGCAGCTTTAATGTACTGTGCTGGAAATAAATACATGGAAAGTACAAATAAAAATACATCAGGGTCAAAGATTTAAAGGGAGCTCATTTAATAACAAGATATAAAAAAAGGTCTATTGATTAAGAGAAAGTTCTGTTTTTTGATCATCACTGAACCTCGCTGCTAAAAGACAGCTGCAGTCCGAGTAGCCTTGTGGATAAAGTAGTGACTTCTGAAAGCAGAGATTGTGGAGTGATTGACAGCTGAGTGGTGGAGGAGGTTGGGGAGATGAGTCTAAGCCTTTTTGCAACATCATGGTGTCTTGCAAGATTTGAAAACTCATTCCACTTTTCTCATTAACTATTTTCTCTCCTGCCTCCTTGCAGGGACTCTAGTATGTACATCATCAGTGCTGCTGCGGGGTATTTTGGTGTCCCTGGAGGAACTTACACTGACACCCTTTGGGAGACTGTCATAATAATTTGATAACATTTTGTGCTAAATCTAACTTCATTCAACATCATTACAATTCTAGTCTGTGTCAATTCATTGGCATGATATAATGGTGCACAATTGTCTATTTTCTGTCTCGTGACCAAATCTTTTACATGAGCCCCTTTTTTAGCCCCATTGTGTTTCTGCCAGTTGCTGCCCTTTTAGTTTTGACCCTATGGACTGATTTTTGTTCCTTAGCTCTGGATCTTCCAGCACGTGTGATTGCCTGTTTTTACATCTGCTAACATTAAAATAAATAACTTGAACTTTTACTCGTGTCTGGAGTTGTGTTTTTGGGTCCTTTCCTTGTGCCTGCACAACACTGTCTGTCCTGTATTATCCAATGTACCATGCAGACTTCTGGTCTGCATTAAACCACACTGTAGATATGGTTTACAATATTTTCTACAAACGTATGAACACCGCATCCCATGGGAATTTGTCAAGTTTTTCAACATATTTAACAAGCAGGTGTTTGACCCTATTTGAAACAGTTCCTGCAGATGAAGGTGATTTACTCAAACACAACACATAAAGTGAACATGTTGTGGTAACATTTCTTTACATTTTTGTTTTGTGATTTAAATAAACTAGAATAAAGCAACCTCTGACCTTCCTCTGACTGTTGCCCCCACTACTGCACCCCTCTCCACTGATTTCACCCCCAGCCTCACCTGATCTCTATAGACCTTCTTTGATTACAGTGCAGCAATAATAATATTGTATAACTTGATATAATGATCAGAGTAATCATTGTCACATCCTCATTTCTTCTTTTGAGATTCTGGTTCATGTCAACATGATTGCATCCCAAACTTTCTGCAGTTTCGTCAGCTGCACATTCATGCTGCCGATCTGACGTTTGACCACAGAGGTGTTCTATTCGATTCAGATCTGGCTTTAACATCATGATATGGAGCATTATCATGTTGTAAAGAGCCTTAAAAGCATGTTTAACTGTGATCATAAAGGGATGTATGTGGTCAGTAACAATACTTAAACAGGCTGACTGGTATTAAGGGGCACAGATGTGCAAAGAAAATATTCCTCACACCATTACCAGCCTTAACTTACAGGTTTGGACCATGCATTCATGCTGTTCACAGTGAATCGTGAATCTCCTATTTCCATGCCTTAGCAGAAATTCACAGATTCATCCCACAGCCTACATTTTTCTTGGTGAGTCCGTGCTCACTGCAGCCTCACATTTCTGTTCTTTGCTTACAGGAGTGGAACCCGTTTGTCTGAGTTCTTTCTATTTGGCCATTCTCCTCTGACCTCTCTCACTAACAAGGGATATCTGCCTGTTTTATGCAATTTACTGCTGTCATATGATTGGCCAATCGGAACAGTTTTCCTAATAAAGTTCTCAGTGGTGTGTATGTGTGTGGTCATGCCCCCCTGCAATAGAAAAAATAAAAATACATCTCTGCTGCTTCTAACACAGCTGACAGAGGGCTTTACCTTTATTCATTTCAACCAATCAGATTCGTGAGCAGTTACACTGCTGTAGTCAAAAATCCCTTCATCAGACTGACTCCTGGGTCAATAAGACATCCCACATCAGATCCAAGCGGCCATCAGCAGTGACGTCACCCATCGGTTTGTGAACGGCCGTCATGAAGCCTCGAGGAAGGAATTTGGCCGGCACCATCTAGTTCGGAGCGGTTTAGAGCCAGAAGTGACCATATTTGGACAAGCTGGGTAGCCGCTGGAGCTGACCTCATTTGATCGGAAACCCAATCAAATGCCCCCAAAAACATGTCTTTTTTAGTTTAATTTCCAAACAATGACGGGATTATTTTCAGATGGACTGCCAGAAAACTAATAAGAAGGAGTGACTTTAGCGAACAACACTGATATAACTTGTAAAGAAATTTGATTGACTTAAATTTGTATGAGACTAATTGAATGGGAGTATAATGGAGACAGGGGCTTTTTGGAGCCGACCTCTAGTGGCACTCAGTGGTATTACAGTTTAAGGCACTTCTGCATCGGACTCATTTTTCCGACCCAGAAGCTACGTCCACTTTTATATACAGTCTATGTTCAGATCACATGGCTAGTGGTCCATTTATGACATCACAGACTGTAGCTCTCAATTCAACCCTTCCTGCTGCATGCATTTTCTATCTCGTGATTAGAAAGTCTGTCCAGTTATTGGGTTGCTGTGTTTCTCCTGGTAGTCCTTGATGTCCATTATCATTTTAACATAACTGAGACACTAGCTTCCCCCTCCCCCACTTTAAACACAAAGCATGTAATACAGTCATTCCATGAAGCCATGTATGTGAAAGTTATCATTTAAATCAAAGAGAGAAGATTATTTTGCTCTTCATTCCCTTGTGACTGTGTGCAGTTCTGGAGTCTGCACTAATGGTTTGAGGCAACATGATTTGAGTGTGTGTGTGTGTGTGTGTGTGTGTGTGTGTGTGTGTGTGTGTGTGTGTGTGTGTGTGTGTGCAGTGCAACAGATCTGTTTACATCAGGACTGTGTGTGTGTGTGAATGTGCACGTGTGTTGTATTAAAATGGCGGCTCTGATGACGAAAAGCAAACAGATGAGGTTTGTTATGGCTGTAACGCTTCAGTAGCGAGCCTGCCAGCTATAGCACTAATGCGGCCAATGGACAGTGAAGGTTTACCATTATGAAAAGTGACCATTCAGACACACAAACACACACACGCGCACACAGATATGCAACCGAAGATGCCTGACTAAATAAGACAGGCATCAAGCACACATCCACAAAGTACAACTGCAATGTAAACACATATACTGTACACACACTCTTACTATTATTGGATGAAGTTTGGAGTGAGTCTGAAAGTGCCCAAGGTAAAATATATCCACAATTACAGTGATGGGATGTCAGAAGCAGCATTTATCAAACTGAGGAACCACACAATCATCTTTCCCCAATATGCATTTAACGGTGATGGGACAGCAGTGCGATAAAACTGCCAGGAGGATATTTTTTGACAAGGGACTGTCACTGTCGCTGCTTATACAGCAGACGGGATTTATTTATTTAACATTTTACATAAGATCAAAAAATATTTTGCATTTATATTGGAAAGGGAAACAAGGACATGACGACTTGTGTAGAAAAACTCAGTGTGCTGCTGAAACTGATGTTTCTTTTTTTTCAGATTTATGGAAATGGCAGTCTCATTTTCTATCTGTACTTTGCAAAGTTTTTAATGTAAAAAAAACCTCAATTAAAAATCTTGAATAACAAACACCTCTCGCTGTTATTAATAGTATTGACTTAGATTAACGTAGACTTTTTCACCAGCAGGGACCTTATTAAGCAGATATTGAATTGCTTTTTAGTTGTGAGTGTGTGCTGACCCTCAACATGCAGAACTGTGCTTTATCTGATGTGGAGCAACATAAATAAAGACAAATAACTTAAATGAAGACAAGTCATCATGATGGAAAGGGAATGACTTAATGCAGCCTGCAGAGTACATGTGTTTTGTAGTTTTGACCACACTGTAATTTCCTGAAGCTATCGTAAGAATTGTTCCTGACCAATTCCAAAGAGAAAGATCTGGCTATTGAATGTTTTCTCTGTAACCCTGTCCCAAATCAGGGGCTGAATTCTTTGGAGGAGGATTTCAAAAATTCCAAAAAGCAAAAAACAACACATGGATGCAAACTGTGTCTCCATTACATTTAACAATATATTATTTGCCTTTGTTGCAACATGCATTACACACATCTGAGCAAAGAGTTATTTGTGGCCAGATAGATTTTAGTTGGTGTAATCAGTTTTTTGTTCTTACTGTGCTCAGTTGTGCACATCCTTGCGTGTTCATGTAAACATAATTGACAGGTGGCAGAACGTAGAACTCCCAGACGTCTATCAGAAGCTTCAGAAAGATGCTAACTACAGTTGTACAGCTGACGGTATGTAGTCTTAAATTGACATTACCATTTAAAACATCCACAATATTAAAGCTGGTCACTGCGGTACAACTAATGTTAAAATGTCTGCATTTAATTGCACGTTTCTCGGGTCAGGTGGAGTTCTGTGGGTGTATGAGGTGGAAGAAGGAATTTGTGTGTGTGTGTGTGTGTGTGTGTGTGTGTGTGTGTGTGTGTGTGTGTGTGTGTGTGTGTGTGTGATGTCAACGTGTCTTATCTGGTTTCCTTGTTGCTGTTTTCATCTCTGCTGCTGTTTGTTCCCTCTGTTAGTTTCATCTGTACCGGTATCTCTGCAGTTCATCCCTGTGTGAGTTTCCATTTCTCTGTAGCAGCATCGTTGGTTTGCTTCCTCTCTGTCTGCTCATTCTGTGCATCTGAAGTATACTTTCACAAATTGTTTTTAAGTTCCTCATCTCAGCCGCTACAAATTAGACTGATTGCAGATGTGCAGCCACTTTTCACTTTGTTACATTTGCATGATGTCTCTGACATTTTATTTTTTTAATTTTCTAATCACTTCCACTGACTTTAGCTCTACATTACACTCAAGCATGAGGACAAATTAGTGAATTGAGTTAGCTGGCATATATTAGGGCTGTTGGCCACTGAACAGGGCACTTAAATCTACAAATACTTCTCCTGTAGTATTCTGCGCTGAGCATTCACTTAATGACTGAGCTTCTTTGTTTTTTGTTGAAGCTTAATTATCCATGAACATGAGACATTTTAAACAACATAACATATCTGTCTTTGTAAAGAGATTGTTTACTTTGGCTCCACTTAACCTTAAAGAAACAACTAAATATGGATTGATAGTTGGTATTGGATGAATGTGAGATTATGTTCTATTACCAATGGAAAGGATGTCACCTTGTACCAACAGCTTTGGAAGACCAATTGAAGGACATTTGCTTTCACTGGTGTAAAAATTGCTCATACAGTATATCCATTATGCACTGGGTCTTTGTATTATTGTGGAAATAGCTTTTCTGTAGATTTAATGTACGATGATAAACAAACAGAGCTGTGGACTCATATTTAAGATTAAAAAAAACAGTACTGTACTTAATGTGAAAGTGTATCTACAGTGGTGTGAAAAAGTGTTTGCCCCCTTCCTGATTTCTTTTTTTTTTTGCATGTTTGTCACACTTAAATGTTTCAGATCATCAAACAAATTTAAATATTAGTCAAAGATAACACAAGTAAACACAAAATGCAGTTTTTAAATGAAGGTTTTTATTATTAAGGGAGACAAAAAAAATCCAAACCCACATGGCCCTGTGTGAAAAAGTGTTTGCCCCCTAAACCTAATAACTGGTTGGGCCACCCTCAGCAGCAACAACTGCAATCAAGCATTTGTGATAACTTGCAATGAGTCTTTTCCAGCTGTGGAGGAATGTTGGCCCACTCATCTTTACAGAGTTGTTGTAATTCAGCCACATTGGAGGGTTTTCCAGCATTAACCGCCTCTTTAAGGTCATGCCACAGCATCTCAACAGGATTCAGATCAGGACTTTGACTAGGCCACTCCAAAGTCTTCATTTTGTTTTTCTTCAGCCATTCAGAGGTGGACTTGCTGGTGTGTTTTGGATCATCGTCCTGCTGCAGAACCCAAGTTGGCTTCAGCTTGAGGTCACGAACAGATGGCCGGACGTTCTCCTTCAGGATGTTTTGGTAGACAGTAGAATTCATGGTTCCATTTATCACAGTAAGTCTTCCAGGTCCTGAAGCAGCAAAACAGCCCCAGACCATCACACTACCACCACCATATTTTACTGTTGGTATGATGTTCTTCTTCTGAAATGCGGTGTTACTTTTACGCCAGATGTAATGGGACACACACCTTCCAAAAAGTTCAACATTTGTCTCGTCAGTCCACAGAGTATTTTCCCAAAAGTCTTGGGGATCATCAAGATGTTTTCTGGTAAAAATGAGATGAGTCTTAATGTTCTTTTTGCTCAGCGGTGGTTTTGGTCTTGGAACTCTGCCATGCAGCCATTTCTGCCCAGTCTCTTTCTTATGGTGGAGTCATGAACACTGACCTTAACTCAGGCAAGTGAGGCCTGCAGTTCTTTGGATGTTGTTGTGGGGTCTTTTGTGACCTCTTGGATGAGTCGTCACTGCGCTCTCGGGGTAATTTTGGTCGGCCGGCCACTCCTGGGAAGGTTCACCAGTGTTCCATGTTTTCTCCATTTGTGGATAATGGCTCTCACTGTGGTTCGCTGGAGTCCCAAAGCTTTAGAAATGGTTTTCTAACCTTTTCCAGACTGCTAGATCTCAATTACTTTCTTTCTCATTTGTTCATGAGTTTCTTTGGATCTCTGCATGATGTCTAGCTTTTGAGGATCTTTTGGTTTACTTCACTTTGTCAGGCAGGTCCTATTGAAGTGATTTCTTGATTGAGAACAGGTGTGGCAGTAATCAGGTCTGGGTGTGGCTCGAGAAATTGAACTCAGGTGTGATAAACCACAGTTAAGTTATGTTTTAACAAGAGGGGGCAAACACTTTTTCACACAGGACCATGTGGGTTTGGATTTTTTTTCTCCCTTAATAATAAAAATCTTCATTTAAAAACTGCATTTTGTGTTTACTTGTGTTATCTTTAACTAATATTTAAATTTGTTTGATGATCTGAAACATTTAAGTGTGACAGACATGCAAAAAAATTGGAAATCAGGAAGGGGGCAAACACTTTTTCACACCACTGTAGTTGAGACCAAACAATACTGCAGGATACAAATGGGAAACACATGACTGTTAATGAGAACTGAACAATGTCAAGGCATTTTCATGTTATAGCAGAAAAACAATGCATGTTTTATTTTGGTCAGTGCAGTCATTACCAATTTAAAACACCACATTTGCCTGGGGGCTTCATCTGCATGCTGATATTTCATAAAGCAACGTTGTTTTGGCTAAAAAAAAAAAAAAAAAAAAAAAAAGCATGGTTTTTATATTAGGCCAGTTTTTCCAACTTATGTGACCCAAGTTCTGGAAATTTAGAAACACAAGTATTTAGTTTTAACCTTCTTTCAGTTGAAGCGGTCATCAGCAGTGATTTGTGGTACCCACAAATGTAAGAGCAGCTTGGATCAAAGTTCCTCAAATTTTAACTTCTACACAGCAAATGGCACGCAGGATGACAAATCACACAACACAATAATGGCAGAAGTGTGTATAAAATTGGTGTTTCCATAGATTAGCCATGTCAGCAGTTCTATTACTGAAAGAAAGTAAAACGATGTACAGGATTGGATTGTTTTATATGAACTTTTGCTCTACCTCCTAACTGCCCAAGTTACTTCTCCAGTGTATTTGGACAAGTAGTTAGAAATTGACAGCAAGGATCCACAACCACCACAAGCTGCTGTTACTATAACAAAGAAGGAAAGGACAGTTATTTAGTTGGCTTTTTAAGCTCCAAAAGAAGGTGAGGCTTTATATCGATAAATAACTGCAGAATGTTCAGATCAAAAATGCCTCTCCCTCTCAGCCTGCCGATGTGACATTTTCATCTGATCTGAAACAGAGACATCAGAACAAAAATGGATCGTTCTTCACCTTCTTTGACAGAATTCATCAGGTTCAATATTCTGGACAATAACGTCTTTTCATGCTTTTTCATTAACGGCTGATTTTCAGAGCGAGAACAATATGTCAAAAGCCAACTTGGTGGTCATCGTCGGGGCTCTTCACAATGCAAGCACATGCAGTTTTTGGAGTATTTCTATGAAAAGCAGACAATGTCTGGTACAGAAAAAGATTAGAAAATCTTTTGTGGTGATAAAGTTGATGAGGATGTCAACTGAGTTGCAGGAGTCACTGATTGGTGTCTCAACCTGAAGCAGAAGTTCACTGAGGCCACCGGCTGAATGTTTAGTAAGGTGAATACTGTGGACTGAGTGACGTGGCATCGAAAGACTTTGTTCTGTTCACATCACTTTTCAGTGCTTGTATCTCTGTAAAACAAGTCATGAGCCTGTCTGGAGGTTAAAGACAGCTTACACCTCTTCCTCAGCCCTACTCAGCCTTTGGGAGCTCAAATATTCCACTGGCTTATTCAAACTGTACCCATTTTAATTTGTGTTATCTAAAAAGACATTTGCAGTTACACTTCTAAGGGGTATGATGTTTTCACAGAGATATAATGGCAAAAATACGTGTCAAAACATCTAGGATGGTTTTCATTTCATAAATGCTGCAGGGTGTTAACAAGGACACCTGCTTCTCCACTCTCCTCTTCAGTTATGTAAATCCTCCTTTTTTCAATACCTGAAAGGAGAACTGAATTAGATGTCTTATGTTCTCTACTTTTTATGCATGACAGTCTTCTATCACCAAGCTTTTCTAAATTATTCTTCCCGCTGTGCTAAAACTTGATTTTCTGGGAAGTTCTGGTGATATCTCATGATGGCACACATTATCATATATAACATGGGATACAAATACAAGTACACACACTCACACACACGCACACACACACACACACACACACACACACACACACACACACACACACACACACACACACACACACACACACACACACACACCGTATTTTCTCTATGTCCGTGTCAGTACCCTGAGGCATGGATCTGCCCTTTCATCTCAGAACAATTCTTCTGTTTTGACAGATTGGAAAGAGCTGAAGGCTCAGACCTCCAGCTTAAATTAGTTTCCTCTGACATCCAAGATGAGGAGAGGAAAAGTGAAAGAGCATCTTAACAAGAGAAGGAGGAGGGGAGAGATGAGGGAGAAGGAACAGCACTCTTTGAGATCTGCTTCTGCAGGCAGGAGGGAGTAAAAGAGAAAAGGCAAGAGAAGAAAGATATATATGAGTAAAAGCAAGGAAGGACAGACACAATTTAGCATTTCACAACCATACGCCTGGAGGAGAACTGACAAGAGAGAGATTCAAAGAAGAATGGTCAAAATCCATGCAACAGAGAAAGCGATATCCCAACCATGGGTCATGTTACAAAATTGTTGCATCCTTTATTTTCTATGATGCAACCCAACAGCAGGGATTTATTTTCAGATGGACCTCCAGAAAACTCATAAGAAGGAGTGACTTTCGCTCGCAACACCGAGATAACTGATGGAGAAACTTTATTGACTGAGAATTTTATGAGACGCGCTGAATGGGAGTCTATGGAGCCGGAGGCTTTTTGGAACCGACCACTAGTGGCACTCGGTGGTATTGCAGCTTAAAGCACTTCTGCATCGGAACCATTTTTTTCTGAGCTGTAAGCTACTTTTATATACAGTCTATGGTACCACCCATCAATCCATCCATTTTCTTCCACTTATCCAGGAACAGGTCGCGGTGGATCTCAAGGCGTTCCCAGATGAGAAATGTAATCCCTCCAGCGTGTTCTGGGTCTGCCCCGAGAGCTCATGCCTGTACAACTTCCAGTTGGAAGGCACCTAACAGACATCCTGATCAGACCCAGACCACCTCAGCTGACTCCATCAATGCAAAGAAGTAGCGGCTCAACTCTGAGCTCCCTCCGGAAGTCAGAACTCCTTCCTTCCTATCTCTGAGGCTGAGCCCGGCCACCCTGCAGAGGAAACTCATTTCAGCCGCATGTAACCGAGAGTCGGAACGTAGATCGACTGGTAAATTGAAACCTTTGCTGCTTTACTGCCGACGCTTCCTCAATCCGCCTGTTAATCTCCAGCTCCATCCCACCCTCACTCATAAACAAGACCCCAAAATACTTAAACTCTTTCACTTGGGGCAGGCACTTCATCCCCACCTGCTGGAGTACCTTACGAACAAAATAATTATATACTTGTTGTCTGAGACCAAAAATAGGAAGATGTGTACTTGAGAAAAGCCAAGTCTTAAATTAAGCTGCAGTAAAACACTGTGGATGTGATGATGGAGAGCAGGAGAGGGCAGTATAAGGGTTTAACCAGCTGGGAGTTCCCATAGAAACAAATCTTCATGTCCCATCTCCAGAACATGAGATACTATAGACTGTATATCCCAATGCAACCATCCAGAAGGCAAGAGAACACTTCAAAAAGTAATACCCATAAATCCTCCAAAGAATATTTCAGCCTATTCTTCTCCTGCCACACAGGTCTGTGTGAACACATGAAATAAAGGGATATGGTCCCAAAAAAGAGACAAATGACTGTCTGTACAAGGAGTCCTGCTGTCCCATGCAAGAATCAAAGAACATTATTTCAATGAGTTTCTGAACAGTGAAGGGCAAAGCACAAAGCTGGAGAATAAATTATTCCCCTTCAACAGGAGTCGAGTCTTTCTTTAAATATCATTGACCGTCTGAAACAATCCTGACTTATTCTTTTTTGCTTTAAATTAGGCAGTTAACTCCCTGTAGTCCTTAAACTATGCATCTGTAACAATGTTCTGGTGTTAAAATTTCAAAACAAATGATCACAATAGTGTCTACGGTTTTATCTAATGAGAGTAAAGGGTGGTGAGCCCATGTGACATATTTTTGAATAACAGTGCAGGGAAAAAATAAAGAGTGTCAATTTCCATTTTTTTTTTAATTATTCTGGTCTTGTTCTCTTATGAAAGTGTGTTTTTGGGGGCTTTTTGTTAAAGTGACATGATGGTAAAGGACCTTGGTTACAGGTTTATTGCAGAACAGCACTTTCATTGATGTTGCAAGGCTTTGAACATATCTGCAAATAAAGATGTACCTGAACATACTGCTGATGAGGAATTAGTGTTTGGGCCATTTATGTATCAGTTCATTTAAAGGCAGAACATGATTTGGTCATTTTTTTCAGATTTGTGTGCTTCCAGCTGGTAAATGTTATTTTTTTTGTTATCTGTTTTGTGTTTTTACATTGTAAATACAACTGGCTGTTTTTTAGTTGTGTTTAAAAAAAAAAATGCATCCCAACAATTATTTTGTAACTAATTCACACAGTGCCTGTTAGCTGGAGGAGATTGTATTTATTATCCTACCTGAAAGACCAGGTAGGAAGACATTCATGTAGTGATGTGATATATGATCAATAGTCTGCACAGTGTGTTTTATTTTGAAAATTAACCAGATGCTCAATGCTTTCATCTGTCTTACTTCTTGATCTGCTCTGTGTAGTCTGACATGATATCTGTACCGCACGTCTGTTGAAATAGATACAGAACCTATCTTTAGTGCCGTGGAGTGCCGACCTTCCTCTTGGATGCTGCTGACACATGCGACCGGTGGAGTATGAAGCATTGAATGCCAGCGATCAGCTCCGGTGGCCGTGCCTGAGCTGGACCACAACGCAGAAGGAACTAGTGGAACATGGCCTTTAGGATTGATGAGGAATATCATAGTTACCTCCGCTCTGCCCCCATAAATGCTAAACTATATTTTCAAACCAAATTTCCAACCTGGAAAGCCAGAGCATCTCACACGTACAGTATGTAGTCACCTGGTAAATATCGTCCTGCAGCTATTGTGGCCACATCTGGTAAAAAGCAAACAGGTGCCACAAATTCCAAAAGCTGATAGATGCTACAAAGCTACAAAAAGCTACAAAAGTGCAGTCGATGCCTAATTTGTCCAACTTGACCTAAATAACCACAAGCAGTACACTTCAAGTACCAGGACGATGCACTCAAAACGGTCCAAAAAAGAAGTGTGGAACTCTGGACACTTTTCACCCGAAACGTGGGTCCGTAGAGGAAGGGGGCGGAGCCACCGACATAAAGAACTTTCAAATGAAGGCATCTGACGAAGCTGCAGATGTTACTGAACACAAAGTGTTTCTTTTTCACTGCTGCTGCAGGACAGAAGAATCATCGTATTTATTGAGAGTTAAACAGAGGACACAAAAACATGTTGATCTTCCATGTAGAATGTTTAAAGCTGCAGATATTTTGGAGGGTGATGTGTTCACGTGCTGCGGTTATTTAAGGTCAGTGTAGAATGGCAGTGTGCGATTTGAAACAACACTACTCTGTCTAAATTTCTGCACTGCACAAGTAAGAGTCCTGACTTTTAAAATCACTATTTGTTAGTGTACTGAGGGAAGGAAGTCATTTGGAACACAGCATGAGTTGACTAAGTTTGGTTTGGTAGGTGTCTATGAAAAGTAACAGTGAGCTGTGTGTAAGATAATATAGTTTAACATAAGATCAGTCTGCACTGATAAATATTCATGAATTTCAGAACATATCAGCAGGCAGATGAAACTATTACCATGGAACTGTCAAATCTAAAAGTAATGGAGCCATTTTTGTATTCACCACGAGAACTGTGTCGCTTGACAAATGCCATAGATAGCGAGACTATTTGCATCTCCAGATCTCACACTTGATTACACATCATGAGGAATGTACACACAGACCATAAAAAAAAAACAAAGAAAAAAAAACAAAAAAAAACAATGAAGCATCACTGTATAAAATGGACTCTGCTGTCAACATGAACAACACAGCTTTCTGGTTTTAACCGGGATCTCCAGAGTAAGTTTCCCATTTTACCTCTTTAAAACGCCAGTCCCAAAATGTTACCATACAATACATCATCCTCTCAATCCCTATATGAGCACAAGCACATTTTACATGCTCGTCTTTTCTACCATCAAAGGTCAGCAACATCATTTTGTGTATGAAGCCCATCAGCCTCCTTACTGCTGCTCATTTTCAGTCTGACACATTATAATAGATGCAATTTGTCACATTATTCTCTACTGTCTGTCACAAACCTGGAGGCCTACACGTCTGGTTGAAACCACCGTCACCCTCCACCCATTCGCAGTTTGTTCAGAGACACTGGTGGAACCATGCAGAGCAGACTAACTCCACCCGGAGGCCAGCGGCAGATCAGCACCTTCAACAGACTCACGGCGGCTCACCCGTTACGGGTCACACCTGTGAGTAGCTATCCCAATGGGGGAACATTAACACAGACCCTGACACAGCAAGCAACACTCTGGGCCCTTGTTTGTTCATATATATATATATATAGTTATAGTTATAGTTATATAGTTATAAAAGGCGACAGGCCAATTTTCTGGTTTCTCAAGGGTCTTACAGATCATAAAAGACAAACGCAGCTCCATCCCATTGTGTCCGTTTAAAACAGCCACAGCTAAAGGAAATAGAAAGGTCAGGCTACAACCATTTATCAGCACCAGTGATAAGGATGTTGTTAGGAAATGCTTCAAGGAGTGTACCAGCAGTGGAATCAGATACCCTACTTGCAACAGACAATGAAACACCTGCCGTTGAAATGACCTGCCGACTGCGGCCCTCCTGGAAAAGGCAGACACTGGAGGACAAGCCTCCAAACAGTGACTCCTAAAAGGTGTTATATGATGCTGTGAATTAAATTTGTATATAAGTTCTCTCGATGAGCTTCAGGAACTTCTCAGCTGTGAAACTTCCTTTAAATGGGTGACAGCAGGGAGAGCTACTGGCAGTCTATCATAATCTGAGCAACGTATTATGACAGGATGTTAGTGCCTCACTCAGACAGCCAGTGTCTGTCAATCACTGTCTCTGCTCTTGTTAGTAAGTCATCATTTCATCATGGCAATGTCATTATTCTGTAATGTTCTAATCACTGTATCTTCTGCAGATTTACTCTGTAGGGACTTTTTTTAGTTCTCAAAATGTGTTCACATGATCTTACTGATTCAAAGTTCAGTCAAACGATAAAGTGGTCAAATTAATTAAATAGGTGCTGCTAGGAAGCCTTATTAGGCTAACAAGGCCTATAATTATTAGGCCTTGTTGCCAAGCTGCTGGAGCTGGTAGCCTGCCAGAGCTGGTCCCATTACCGGTCCAAACTGAAACTAAATCCTCCACCTTTCAGAAAAAAAAACACATTTCCCATGTTTTCCACATGAAACACATGTAATCACATGTATGGAAAGTGCCAGAATGATTTTTTTTTTTTTTTTTTTTTTTTTTTTTATGGACAGTTTTTGTCAATACATTTGCCTTAACTCTTTGAAAATATTAACTTTGTATAACATGTGTTTTATCTTTGTCACTTTTTGATTGCTTTCACATCCCATATATAACTCACATCTAAGAATAAACATGAGTTTTCCATGTAATCCCATGTGTTTCCATGTGATCCTCTGGGTTTGGAACATCATGTGACCTGCAGTAACCTCATGTCTCCCTCAGAGCAGCTGCCCCTCCCCCTCCTTCTCTCTTTGTGTGATTGGCTGCAGGTGTACTGGAGTCAGGGGGCGGAGCCACCAGCTGCAGCTCATCACAATAATCAAGACTTCTACATATACTCAGATCTGCCATCTCCATACTGCCAGGTCATTGCTGCACCAGTTAGTGCTCCAACAGTCCAGTCTTACATATGCTCAGTGTTTTTGCTCTTGTTTTTAACTTTGCAGCTATGAACATGATTCTCCATCATCCCAGACTTCGGTTCTGCCTCGTCTCCCTCTGCTGCTGCCCAGCCCCAATGCCTGATACTCACTTTTGGATCCTTTCCCATTCAGTTCAGTTGGAGACCCTTTTTTGACCTGCAGACCTCTGCACTGCTGACCAGCTTCCCTCTCTGGACTGCGGTTTGAAGCTCCTCTTCATTCAATCCGTCTGCTATGTCTTATGATAGACACCTTTAACTGCTTCCCTGCCTCCAGAGTGTTTCTGTATTTGAGTTCACTAGCCTAGACCTTAACAGGGTTTCACATGCAATCCAATCACATGGGTTTTTACAAGTAATCCCACAGGTTTCACATTGCCACCTACATGTGTTTCACATGATAATCTGGCGTCACACATTAAACCATAAATTATATTCTAAAACTATGTTTACTGTGGGCAAAATATGTGTGGAACATGTGTTATTACATGTGCTCGTAAAAGTTCACGTGTCAACATTTTTTTTCACATTTTAAGTTTTACATGTATGTGGTCACATCTGATCATGTGTTTTTGCACAGGTGTACTTCAGGAGTTTTTTGTAAAGGCCACATTATCTTTTGTACTTTAGATTTGGTGCAACAAAGCCAAATAATAGTTCCTCTATTTTGGACTCTGGTCTTATTTCCTTCAAAATTCAGTTAGTTAATTCGACTGGAAATTTCACTGAAGTGAACTAATATTTCTCAGAAATTCACTGGTGTGACTGACTGAGCCCTCAGAGGGAAAAAAGGAGATCCCAGAGTTATGAGTTTTGAGGAAGAACAGAGCCGGCAAACTATGCGTGAGAGACGGACACAGCAAGCGACTTGGTTATAAGAGAGAAGATGAAAGACAGAGTGAGTGGTGGGAAGAGAACCACGAGTATGGAGCGATGAAGGGGAAGAAGTGGAAAATACAACCCAGAAGGCCACAGCGGTGTGTTATGCGCTTTAACCACCAGGATACCAACAAAACACTGCTGAACTTAAGCAGAGAAAAAGTAGTGAAGAGTAAATGAACAAAAGACTGAAGAAGAAAAGACAGTAAAAATAAGGTAAACAAGAAAATAGTGAGAAAAAAAATGAGAGGGAGAACAAAGACTTTTGCAGATTAGAAGCCAGGGAAAATGGCACGAATATCAGGCCAGGAGCGATGCAATGGCATTAAAAGACAAAAACTAACAATGTCGAATGGACGGAGGACTTGAATACAGTGCTGAGCAGCAGGAACTGGCTTTAAACAAGGTCATTTTAAAAAGAGACAACAATAGTGCTACATCTCACATACAAAATGGAAACCAGGATTCTTATTTGAGCTCGTTACGCTTTATTTTAAAGGAGAACAGATGCTGTTTGTTGGATGACCTTTGAAGAAATGTTAATACATTGAAGGATTACTAAACAGGCCAACTGGGCACAAACCCAGAGGCTCCAGAGGTCAGGAGGCCCCGGGGGCAAAGAGCCTCTCTGTACGAAGAGACTGCTAATATTTATTACTGAAAAATCATGGAGCTTTTAGAAAATATTAAATGACCACAAACAGTAGAAAGAGATGCAAAACAACTGTAAAAAGACACCATTTGGTAAAGAGGTGGAAAAAGTAAGGTAACAAAAACACTTGACTTGTTTTTTGTTTTTCTCCAACAGAGATTTTAATAAGAAGAATAAAAGCAATACTGACTTTAAAATCATCAAGGATGGTGTAGAGGTTTGTCTCAGCTTGGAGGTTATACGGTTTATTTATTCATTTAATTTCATCAGATGTATTGTTGTAAACCTTGTGGTCAGAGATGGCAGCACTAAACGCATTGTTTTCATACTGTACATTAAGTAAAGAAGCTCTCGGTCCTTCATGATACCGACTGATGTCTGTGTTCTTCATTCAGGATGTCAGGATATTTTTGTGATTTATTTTTGTTGTGATATTAATTTAATTAAAATTAGTTTGCTGTCATTATTGTTGCTGCTGTGAAAACAGATTTGTCATTATTTAAATAATAATCCATCTTAATCCTGTTCTGAATTTAATAATAATTTTGTAAATCTTAATTGAAAAAATAAATCACATTTTCAGTTATTATTGTTTATTTTGTATATTATTATTATTATTATTTAGCATTGATAAGTTAAAGATAACATTTACCCGTCCCTCCAGTTGGCTACAGCCAGACTATGGGATGATGACAAACTGGACCTTGTTTTATCAATGTTTTGTCATTACTATTTTTTGTGACAGCATCTCAACCCTCCAGAAACCTGGCAACAACCCTGACGTCATGTGTCCATCTCAAATGAAAAGTGTCTCTTACACATCAACACATTCTCACCTGCATCACAATCTAATCTTGATTTTTCACTTTACCTGCTGGTCCGCAGGTTCAGGTTAGATTCCTGACATCATAAACAAGGTTTGAAGCTTGCCTGTCCCCCAAAGACACATCACCATTAAGATAATATTGTACAGTCCTTCCAGGATGTCATGGAGTGGTTTTGTGATGGTTGTGATCAAAAAAGTTTGCAGAGTTTGCTTGAATTTGCTTGAATTATTCCGATCGCAATATCATGATGTACTGGTTGTTGTGGCGAGGGTAAGAAAGAAACAGCATGTTTATACATGAGATGTTTATTTTTATTGTTTAATTCAGCTCCAAAATATACACATAAATGTGTTTATTAATAGAAGTAAATTCTTAATTTATCATACTCTTATATGTCTCATAAATCATGTGCTTCTTTCTCCCAAAAGACTGAAATAGGAGGTTAATTAGCATTTGCAAAAGCGGTCCATCTGCTCGGTCAGAGAGGATTATCACCAAAGGATGTAATACAGCAATGATGTCCCAAAGCACCCCATATGTTCATGGTGCCCAGTGTGGAAACTTAAAACACACACAGACACAAAAAACATAGTTATTGTTGATGAAAAGTTTCAATTTTATAAATAGATATGGTTTATTTGTGATGCCAAAAGAACTGGCAGTAAAAGAAGCCATACTTAGGTCTATCGTCACTTCATCATTAAACACCTGAGAAAAGTGAGTCATTAATTACAGACTTTCCAACTCCACTCCAGAATGTCACAGATGAGTCCCACTCTGTGGTGCCTGAGTTGGAAGGCCCAAGAGAAAAAATGTAACTAAATTAAATGGGAAAAACAGTCCGACAGTCTGTTTAGTAAAGAGGTGATGAGGTTGATTATTTTATCTTTGGTAACTTTTCATTTCATTTCAGCATGGGTGAAAGACTTCAAAATCTGGATGAGGAAACTCCATCACACACCGCAGAGCTTTGGACATACAGTACGTCTGGATTTCACTGACCAAATAAGGTCTCTTGCCACTGATCCACACAGGCCCACATATTTGAGAAAATGTACTCTGTGCTTAGCCGATCATGACCTCTGAGCTTTTCTGCCAAGAAACATTTTCACACATTACATATCTGCATTTTACACCCCAGTGACAGTTTAATAGACTTCCCCGTTTGGAGGAATCAGAATTTAATAGGTTGCACTTGACCTCCGATAAACTCAGGTCTGTGAAAATAGTTTCCTTATTGGGGTGTCATGAAGGATATTTTGAAGAGATTTGATTGGCTGTACTGAAATGTATCTCATCCCCTAAATATATATATAAAAAAAAA
Organism: Embiotoca jacksoni; assembly: GCF_022577435.1. Classification (NCBI taxonomy): domain Eukaryota; kingdom Metazoa; phylum Chordata; class Actinopteri; family Embiotocidae; genus Embiotoca; species Embiotoca jacksoni. The sequence goes on from NW_027185403.1 coordinate 21,053,312, forward strand.
AAAACATTTTCCCTCATTGGGCCAGTTTCAGTATTGCTTCAAACATACTGAGTCAATGAATATGAAGTGGTTGTAACTTCTTTTGAAAAAGAAGTACATTGAGTAGCATTGTTGGCCATGTGTGGTTGGACGTAGTGAGGATAAACTGATCTCTCTGATACAGTATCATCAAAACATTAGCATCTTCAGCAGGATTACTGCTATTTCAAAGCATTGCTGGATACAATGTTTTCACCACTATATGAAAAGCTGAGTCAGCGTTTAGTCATGCATACAATCCAGCCATAGACTGCCAATTTTTGTACAAACAAGTAACACTCAACAGTAGTAAAGCAGAGGAAGCTACGTCTTTGGTGCATTTCACCAATGCACTCTTTAGAGTGGACATCACAAAGGCTGGGAAGGAAATGGTGTTCCACTTATTTAGAAGAATTTCCCCTTGCCAAAAATAAAATATAAGAAAACCCCTACGATGCCATAAATGTATATTATGACATCAATAGAGGAAAACAAGAACAACCCTAGGTTGTATTTAGCGCTGTAGCCAGGCTGATAACAAGTCTGAACTCTGTGTATCTTAAACTTGCTGTTGTAATGACTTCATGTTCATCTTTACACATATAACTGTAACTACAGCTGGTACAGATGTAACGTCAAGTACAGTAGCTTTAGAAATGCCTAAAAGACCTGATTTATATTTAGACTACAACTCCACTAAAGACCTCTGAGCTAACTTTATTTTGGAGACCAGTGAGCAGGACGCCTGGAAATAATAAGGAAACATTGAAAAGAGCTATCGTCCTAGTCATGCTTATGTGCTCCCCAAAACAACTTTTTTTTTTTTTAATTTAGAATATGTCTTATATTTTCATTACCTTCACAAACAGAAGTCATTACTGGGTTTTATGCTTCCATTAGTTCCTGCTTTCAGATAAGAATTAATGCAAGCTGAAGACATGGTGCATGCTTCACTACAGCTGAGAGTGAAAGCTATCAGAGACTTATTATTATACTTAGCCCTGCATGCCATCCTGACTGATGTTCTGGAGCTTGGTGCATCATTTTGATTACTGAAGATTATGAATAATAATCCATTTGAAATACTTCATGAAAAACAAACTGTCTATGCTATAAAAAGATCTTTAAACATACTATCTACAGACTAGGTTTTACTGAAACCCATGTGAAATGAATCATGTAAAAAAGTGTCCAATGGTTTTGCTTGAATCTGGTCACATATAAGAAATATTCAAAAGTAAGAATGACAAAGACAAATCCTTGATTTCCCTTTTTAAGTCGCACGGGAAGCATTGTAATGGAAGTAAACACTTTTAATTCATTACAGTGTTAGAGAGCGTGCAAATGAAAAGGAGCATTAGGCTAATGATTTGATGGTCTGTAGCTACATGATTAATTACAGGTGCACACAAAGTCACCAGATAAACAACAAGATGCAGCTCACTCAAACACCTGTGTGACGGGACACGCATTCACGTAAACCACAAACACTCATTATTATGCACGGTGATGACCTGTAGCATCTGTCACGCTCACACATGCAAATGAACAATTTCATTATTCAAAATTCTCTTTGTTCTGATACCTGTATCCATGTCAATATCTGCATTCATTAGTAAAGCACTTGAATATAGCAGGTTGGCTTTATAGGAAAACACTCATTTCAGGGCCTTTTTCTTTCTTATTGTGAAGCACTTTGTGATTTTATATCTGCGGAAAGTGCCTAACAAATAAACTTTACTTACTTAACAGAAAGCAGAAAAACAGTCATCCTTTAATCTGCTCTGAAACCACTGAAAAAAAAGATGCTTCAGAACTCAGGAGAATCATGACATTTTTAAGATTTATTCAGGATGAAAATAATCCATTAAAAGTTGTCTGTACATCCATGAGTATGTTAGTAAAAGGTTGTTCTTTTGTTCACGTACATTTAATGACACCCACTTGACAAAATGGGAAGAAATGAGCTAAAATGGGGCTTTAAGAGAAACAGAACTTACCTGAAGCTGACAGCTTTGATATATTTCTGCTTTCATTTTGGATTAAAAAGGCCTCTCTGGAGATTTTCCATCAGATTGGTTAAAACATTTATGACTGCCAGTGATGTTCACTGAAACATAGAAGATCATTTCTGCTGCATTTATTTCTGGGTAGGAAATGACAAATGATTAACAGTTAATATTGAAATACAGAAACAAATCCCAACCAAATGGGGCTTTTAGTAAGTCTATCTTTTTACAGTTAGCTTCTTTCAGAAAGCAACAAATTAAGCTGAACTGACTGGAATTCATCCACGATTAAAGGTTCAACATGTTGAAGGAGGATCTCTTCGTAGAATATAATATTCATTACTAAACTGAATATGTCGTCATTTGTTTACAATCATCTGAAACTAAGAATCATTGTGTTTTTGTTACCTTAGAAGGAGCCCTTCATGTCCACATAGTGAGCAGGTCCTCCTTTGCAAAGCCCGCCATGTTTCTACAGTAGCCCAGAATGGACAAACCAAACACTGGCTCTGGAGAGGGTCTTTCATGTTTTTAGGTTACCTGAAGGCGACTTTAGTTTCTCCTACAGCCTTAGAAAAGGAGGACTGAGTGAGGGGAAGAGTGTTTGGTTGCAATCTGCAACCTCACCACTAAATCCATGACACACTGCCTGTAAATCTTCCTCACTGGTCCATTCAGGAAAGATAAATGGATGGTAATATATTTGCCATAATAAATGTGCCTGGAAAACAAGTGTTTATTAAGGATGCTGGTGGACAAACTAAGCTTGGCCATTTTCATTTGGTGAGGGAAGAAGACGTAATTTCTACGTGGATGCTGGAGTTGCATTTTAATGTTCAGCTATATCAGTGGTCTGTGAGCGTTTGTCATTCAGAGCTCAGTAAAATGAGCTGTGATGTTTGGTCTGAAAGAAAACGTCTCACTGATTAACTCGGGTTATATGGCAAGCCACTGATCTGAATCACATCACACATGTGATCTCTATGTATGACAAGCATTTTCATCAAGTGATCTCTTATGATTCAGCACCATGAGTCCATCAGGAGCCATCGAAGTATTCAGCAGGTCAGCGTCTGAACATGTCTCCAGAAAACATCCAACACAGGCAGAACAAACAAGGCAAAATGTGCAGGTTGATATTCATAGTGAAGCCCCCTGCTGTGCTGCGGAGCTTTGAGGGAGAAAGAGGAGTAATCACAGGCAGATGTCATCTACAGGAACCGCTCTGTGCTGACAAGCAGATAAAGCAGGAGGCATTTACCTAATGTGAAAATGACACCTTATACAACAAGTGGCTCCGACCCAGAGATCTGATTGGTCAGCTGAACATTTGGAACGTGCTCAAATCACCATGACAACACACCCAGCTCATCACTAGAAAACATCTCTGCCTTCTCAATGGTAATAAATCATTTAAATCAAATTTCACATAATATGCAGTATAACGTAATGTGTACTTGTTATAGATATATAACTAGAGGCATATGTGACCCATTTAGCAGAGTCGGGTCTTTTTTCGTCCTTTGTTGTCGCACCGAAACGCTGCGCGGAGTCGCACGCTTACATTCCCAGCGGCGGCTGGCTTGACCAGTTTGGTTTTAACACGACACGCTGATCAAATCTTAAATTGAGTCCATTAATGTCTTTTTTCAGCAGATATCTTAAAACAAGAGTTTTATATTTTGAGAGCAAATTGTTCCACAATATGAATACATGTTGATTAAATATTTTATTTGGTTGGTAACTTGTATAATCGCAATATTACACTTCAGTGATGCTTATGGACCGCATCGCTGTCGTGTCGTAACGTTGAAGCACACCCTCTCGTGTAATATTGCTTAAGTTGTACGATATGGCCAAAGAAACGTGGTCACTGAAACAACATAAATGGACAATCTGGACGCACTGATCCGGTTCACCATGTTGGTAGAGGTGACAGAAAACAATTCTTCTTTTGTCATTGTCAAATCGGGTAATTCAATCCGTAACAATGCAACATAATCTATCCACTCATCATGTGTTTGTTTCTGTAAAAGGCAGATCTTGAAGAGTAACTAGTAATTATCACTGTTAGGTACATTTATTTAAGTAGACATTACAGAATGGTACTCTGACATATCAGTTCATTATAATGGCCGTGTTCTGTGGAGGTGAGGCATACATAACGGTGTCTGACAGCAGTAAAGCAATATGTCATGTTCTTGTAATTCATGTCAGATTCTCCATTCAGTCTCCCGCTAAGAGGACAGATACCAAAAAACAGAAGTGGAAGTGATGTGTGAGCACAAATGCATTATCAAATATTCACTCTGCTTCCTGCAGTTCACCCTGTCGCTGATCTGATTATATCATCTGGTCTCAAACCAAACAACACACTTCAGGCTGCCCTCCACACACACACACACACACACACACACACACACACCCCATTTGGCAGGATGAACTGATAGAGTTGCTTTTGGGACTGATACAAAAAGCTTTGCTGTCCTCCAGTTTTTATTTCAGGCAGATCATAAGTAGTCACCGACTTTCTCTCCCCTTTAGAACACCCTGTTGTTATGAACCATACATCAGTGTCATACTACTTACTTCAGCCGTGTTTCTGCTCACAGTTCCTCAAACTTTTAGTCCAAGGGACAACTTTTCAAGGAACTAAAATGTTCCTTCAGGTCATTGTTATCTGCGTTTCAATAGTCAGTTGGTCAGCAGCAGTGTTTCTCTCGGTCAGGCAGAGACTCTCATTTGAACCAAAAAGTTACATTTTGGTCTCATCTGTTCACAACATATTTTTCTCTCGAGGCCGACTGTCTCGTCCACATGATCTTCAGATCTTCCTGCTGAAGCTGTAATATATGAACAAATATTTACTGGAAACTTTTCTCCAAAAAAACCTCCGGCTCCATAGACTCCCATTCAACTTCTCTCATCAAATTCTCAGTCATTAAAATGTGTCCATCAGTTATCTCGGTGTTGTTAGCTAACGTCACTCCTTCTTATCAGTTTTCTGCCTGTTAATCTGAAAAAAAAATACCGTCATTAATGATAAAATAAGCTTCAAAAAGGTGTGTTCTTGGGGGCGTGTCTGTTTGATTGACAGGCCTGTGGTGCATTCAGGTTACGGCTATCGGTGGGCGGGACGTAATAACACCGGGTTGCCAATCAGATCCCTCAGATCCCCCCCAGCTCGCCCAAATATGGTCACTTCTTGCTCCAAACCATTTCAAACCATCAAGATGGCGACGACCAAAGCTCGAGGCTTCACAAACCAACCAGTGACGTCACTGCTGGTTGCTGCTTGGTCTGATCCTTTCAGAGCGGGCTGCCAATGTTAAACCTCCTTTAACAAGAGCAGCACCTGCAGCAGCAGCGGCAGCAGCAATCATTGGTGAGTCAACACCCAAACATACATTTGGAAGAGGCCACCACCAAAGCTCGGCCATTTGGCATGAGCCCCCAGGACCGTTAATAAAAAAAGAAAAGAAAAAAAAAAAAGCTCTCACATGCAGCGTTTGTTTATATCTACCTTGAGAAACATGTCAACCAGCATTTAGATTTAAAGGCTGTAGTTGAGCTCCAACATAAAATTAAACCTCTCTTTATATTATGATACGAACAAAGAAACGTCAAACATCCTTGTCATGCACTTGAAATGTACTGTACCCTCTGAGTAGTTGAAGTACTTACATGACTCGGGGTTGTACAGCTGCTTCCCGGCAGATGGTCTTTCTGCTGAGGCTGTAATACACAACGGTGTTCGGGATACTTGCTGCTTATTGTGATGGCTGTAGACACAGCTGGAATCAGTGTGCAAACAGTGGGGAGAAGGAAGAAATGGGTGAGAGTGAAACTGCACACACACTGTGCAGGCATCACTCAGCATACAGCACGTAGCAAAGTGTTGCACTGGCTGTTTTCTTAATAGAATATGGACACTGCAAATGGCCACGAGCCAGGCTGGACATGATGTATGACATCCAGGAGACTGCAGCAGGAAGAGTGAGTCAGGCCAGCCTCAAACACACTCACACACACTCTCACACACACACATCATCTACGGACACATACAACTCCATATTCATGTTTTGGGCTGCTACTAAGTAAGATATAAGTGCTTGCAGCCAGATGGATGTGTGCTGTATAAAACATGGCTCACGGTGTACTAAAGGATGTGCTGTAAGTGTAAGACTGAAAAAGAGAGAGAAGAAAGGGGATGACAAAGTGAAGTGAGGAGTGTAACATAGGTAGAAAGAGGGAGATGAAGGAGAGAATGATACAGAGGAAGAATATGAGAGAGAGAAAGAGACGCAGGTTAGACTGCAATGCTGCAAAATGCATTAGAGATGGTTTTATGTCGTTAGGTGCTGCTCAGGAGACATTAATAAACCTCTACTGCCACTCTGTGGTCCTACAGGGTAGTACAGTGACGGAAAGCCGCTTCACTACATTCAATTAACTGCAGCAAATGTTCGGAGTGAAGAAGCCTTTCGGATGAGAGGCCTGTTGCCTTTAGATACAACTTAAATTGAACAGAAATGTCATATTTAAAAACTGTAGCATGAACCTGGTAGGATTGTTTTTTTTCTATATTTATTTTTCTTCTCCAGTACTTCAAGTTAATTGTCCTTGTCGTATTCAGTCAGAGTACTGCATTCTAGTGCAACAAACAAAGATAGAACAGATAAGGTAGTGTATATTTATACACACACACACACACACACACACACACACACACACACACACACACACACACACACACACACACACAAATCCTGTGTTTCAAACTATGTAGTAATGCTCACTATTTTGAGTGCATCAGTGCGGTCACACTGTAAAGTACAAAAACATGTAGTTCACTACAACTACCAGGATGATGCACTCAAAACGGTCCATAAAAGAAGTGTACACTCTCTGGACACGTTCCACCCTAAACAGCCGCCATCTTGGCTACGTTGACGTAACACATTTTCAAATAAAGGCGTCTGAGGAAGCTGCAGCTGTTCCTGAACACAAAGCGTTTATTTTTCACTGCTGCTGCTGCTGGACAGAAGAATCAATGTGTTTATTGAGTGTTAAACAGAGGACACGGAAACACGTTGATTTCTGGGTAAAATAATTAAAGCTGCAGATATTGTGGTGGGTGATGTATTTACAATCACAGTCCTTACATGTCAGAGCTCTATTTCTTAGTGTGCATTCTGACCACAGTAAAAGAGTCATACATGCACATAGACACACATACATTTAGGTAAAGGCCAATCAACTGAATAGAACAAAAGGCATCTACATAAATTAAATATTTAAAAATAAATAAATAAACAACCAGAGTAGGCCCATTAGGATCTACCTTGTCAGCGATCTACATCCAATCTGGGTTACTGACAAAATAATCTCAAGTCAAGGTCCACTTGTGAAAACAACGTTGTGTTTTTTTAAAAACTGCGTTTGCAATGACCAATCCAGACAGGGATTATACTCTGTTGACAGTATACGTGTATGCAGGTACTGTTATTGTAGGTAACATCCACAGTTCCTGACATCCAGACATCTGAATCCATGCAAATGTATTAGATTCACTGTGCATTCCAATACTGATGCTACCATCCTATTTATGCCAGAAAAAGATGTAATATGTCCCAGTGCATAGTATGTCAAATGTAGCATGCCAAAAGTACCAGGAAGCCGTAATACATTTCGTCACATTTTGCAGCATGCAGACTGCAGTATGCAGTTTGGAGTTACATTTTTTCCTCTCTGTCATAACTGCAAACTTGTCATTTGGCAATAAATGTCATTTTTAATGTCAGCCAGCCAAATATTAAAGGCCATTGTTACTCTCGTCATGTTTGGCGGCTACAGTGCGACACTTTAGGTGCATGCAAGAATGGTTTTCAATACTGGTTAGTAGGCCTGTCACAAAAATAACATAATTGCCTGATCACAATTTTTTGAACTCATTTCACATAATCACTGTAACTGTTTCCATTAATCTGTATAAAAACAGCTGCATTAAAATAACAAAATGTCATGTTAAATCACAGTTTCAACATTACTTTTCAGTGTTTGAGGTTCGACAGCTGATCTTTTGATGATATCAAAATTGTTTAATGGCATATGAGTGGATAATCACCCCCCAACTGTTTATCTCGAGGCACTTAACTTACAATATCCCACGACTGTATTTCGGAGAATCTGATGACAATATGGATTTAGTTGCAAAGCCAACCACCACTGCAGCGCTGCGAACACACTTTGGTTTTTGGCCAAATAAAAAAGGAGAGCTCATTAACTTGGAGGAGGCGGCTGGCAGCAAAAAGGTGGCGGTCAAAAGCACAATTAACAGATGGTGTAACGCAGTATATGGACAAAGAAATGCAGCCGTTCAAATGGTTGAAAAAACAGCATTTAAAGAAATGCTGCATCACCAGGAAGAAAATTACATCTCTAAAGCTGATGTGCACAATTTATGAAACCAAGTAAAGGATGACGTTCTAAGGGATTTAAAAGAAACCCCAGACATGTGCTCAAGCTCAACTATGACCCCATACATGAGTTTAAGATCCATAACCACACCACTGACTGAACTCTACAGTCTTCAGAAACAAGATATACATCAGAGAAGTGCACAGCATGCAGAATGCCGTCAGTCTGCTTTGGCAGATTGGGTTTTAGATGAGCAGAAAATGTCCCGCATCACCACAGATAATGGTTCTGACATGGCAGCAGTTGGCAGGTCTGGCTGGCTGTGGCTAAATCGCTTTGGCCATAATCTCCATTTGGCTGTCACAGACGCCATAGAAAGTGAGAGAGAAGGGACAGCGCCTTGGGACTGTGTAGGAGTCTGGTCAACACTTTCAAACAGAGCTAGACAGAGAAATGAGACCCGAGGAAGGCACAGACACACACACACACACACACACACACACACACACACACACACACACACACACACACACACACACACACACACACACACACACACACACTAATGAGCCCAATTTAACCCGAAATGAATTGACATCCTCCCCAAACCTATAATTATACCATCCAATGGATTTGGTGCGAGATCTGTTGAATCAACAGAATCTGCGATTTTACAATTATTTTTTCCATCATTAAAACTTTTGTCTTGCTTGTCTGATACATTAGTGGATCAACATTAGATAATTGTCTTATAATGTCATCCATTTTAAGACTGACAGCTTAATCTGAATTTCATTCAATTTGAAATAATTTGTTATTCAATATTTCTGCTTGTGGGGAGGCTGTCATTTAAATACATTTGCTCGATTGGTCTCATGAACTCTAATTTTATGTGGTAGTGTTTTTTGAATACATTTTTAAAGATACAGTACAGAGTATACTGTAATATTTTGTCATTCCTAATATGTGCAGAGTTGTTGTTTAACCCGTGTGTCTTAATAAAGCTAAATTCAGTAAACTTTACTAAATGATCATTGATCATTCTTGTTAAATTGATGTTTATACAAATAATCTCTCAATGCTTCAAAAGACTCATCTGTGCGTTAAAATCACTAAAAAGGAGAATGTTTTTGTATCTTCTGACCTTCATCAGCCTTTATGAATCAAACTTTATCAGGCATTTGTGTCAGTGTGTCATTTACATGTGATGGTAATAGACCTGTTGTTATTATTTTAAATCATACAGAACTGTCTATTTAACAGGATCCATGGAGATTAATTAGTTTTTGTTTTTTTCTTGTTTGCCAACCACTGTTCCACACCCCGTCCACTAGGTGGCAGTAATGCACCTTTAATATTATTTGAGAGCCTCCTATGACCTCAAAAGAAGAAGCAGCATGGCCTACACCTCTGAGCAGGTGTAAGCTAGAAGGCCACAGCTGAGTCTTTGATGGATTTTCAGAAGTGAAATACATTGATTGCCAAAGTTCAACATTTTCTGACAAGGAAGGATGCATGAAAAGCGATGAATTGGAAGGATGAAGATAACCTGGGCCCTCTTCTTCATGTGCAGTCAACACAGACTGGAAACTGGAGTTTTAGGTATGTGCACTTGAATTGAACTTTGCATCAGCTGGGTTTGAAACAATGCTGTAACATGGCACTACTATTTCCTCACTGGTATTATGCTTTTTGAAAATATGATTTGCCCCTTCATGCCAAACGTCCCCAGAACACCATCTGGCTCAGATTGTACGGGACATGGTCCAAATTAGTTCCTATCAAACGTAATGTGTTCTTACAGATGGGCCAGTGCAATAAAACAAAACAATTTAATTGAGAACTTTGTAGGATGTGAGCACATAAAAAACTAAAGTTGAAACTGGAAGTCTGAGTAAGGAACAGGACTAAAGTCCCTTCAGCCCAAACAACATGTTTCACTTCTGGTAACTTCACTTGGCTGTCGGTGCTTCAGTGTGCACCATGATGCAGGTTGAAAAGCTGAAAGAGTCATTCTGGACTCACCAGTTCAAGATGTGTCTTTCGTGATGTCACAGTTTGAAGCCGATCATGATCCGATATGCAACTTTCACACGAGTGTGATTTGGAAAAGTAAATCATACTGCTGAAAATGGACATTTCAGAGGATAATGGGTTGTATGCTGCTCTTAAACCATTCATTTGAAAAATATTAGATTTTTCATAGTTTTAAGGGAGAAGGCGTGCATGTTTTTTTTTTTTTTTATTTTCTACCCGTTTTTTTTTTTTACATTTCTTAAACAATGTTTTTGGTGTGAAAGCAGTAATGCTGAACCCTGTTTTTAAATGCATTTTTTTAAGCTTTTAGAAATCTTTTGTTTTAAATACTTTGGTGTCATAAATGTTTATATTAGTTGTTTTTTGGGGTCAGTTCTTCAAAACCTTTACAGGAACTGTAGATGAGGAGTGCACAACACTTAGCAGATTTGACTGTTTGGCTTATTTTGTGTCTCTGACTCGAGCTTACAGCCACTGATGATCCAGTGCTGGATATGAAAGTTTAATGACTGTAAATATAAAACTGAAGATGTGCCTGAGGATGAGTGTTCAGGGTCTTCCCCAGGAAATTGGTTTGCTGCCTTCCCTCCACTAAAATCCAAGTCTGTCTGGTAAAACACTGATTATTAAACTAACAGCCAGACAGATATCTGACCATCACTGCAGAGGGGCTGTGCAAAATGTGATCGATAAATCAAGCAATCACCTGCTTTGCCTGCTGAGTTGAATGTGATCCTTTCATGTAGAAACTTCTTGTTTACTCTGTTCCATATTATAATATGTTGCAGGAAACCCTGCTGTGAAAATAAAGCAATAGCTGTGAGACGGTGAATGTGATTTGTAATTTTATATACTGACCTTTTTTGTATTTTCTCAGTCACAGGCAGTTCATGTGTAACCCAGGTCAAGCATATAAAGACAAAGTATGATGTTCAAAGCTATTTTGACATTTAGAAAATATGCATTTTGTAGTATTTAAGTATGGTGGCCCTGAGGCTCAAAACCGCAGGAGGCATCCAAAATACAATTCTACTATGTTCATTCACACTTCCCACACAGATCAAGGCGTTCATGCCTCTCTGTCAGGGTCTGAACCTGTTAGGTCATGTTTGACCTCAGTCTATAAGCCTGCTGAAGGCGGCAGCTGTTGTTGAGCAGTGAAGCGTTTCACAAACGTATCTCAATAATGAGAACATCCCCCCCAATATTTTATATTTCGCAGCTAGACAACAGGAAGTTGTCACACGAGTTTATTTTTGGAACAGGTTGTTTGTTCTGAATGTGACGAAGGGCTGATCGACCCAGAGCTTAAATAAAAGTGATGTGCTGCGTGGATCTGAGTGTGAGGATATCTCTTCTAATACGTGTGTGCTAATTGATCAGCACAGATTCAGCCGGGTGGAGCCGTGGTGTTCCTGTATCATCTGAGCAGAGAATAAAATGAGACAACGAGGTGCAGCAGGATCATCAGTCTTCATCTGTTTCCTTCTCATTCTGCTCTCATCCTCATCCTTCTCAATCCTTTCTTCCCTCTTCCTCCTCTCTTCATATCATTTGCACTGCGTCACAGTCATCTAGATGGAAACGTGTGTGTGTGTGTGTGGAGGGGGAGGGGAGGGGAGGGGAGGGGAAGGGATGGGAGGGGGCTCATTTTGGTGTTTGCTTTGCAGCCTCCCTTAGTGTTCTGTTGTTTTCTCTTTTTTTATTGTATGTTTCTGTTTTCAGCATTTGTGTATTTCAGTGTGTGGTTGGTTGTGTCGTCGGCTTTTGCAGAATGTTTCTGTATTCACGTGTTTAGTTACGCTTTCTCACATCAGCATTTCTTTCCCATTACTGCACATGTATTGTCAAATTAGTGCAGATTAAGTTCTAGTTTAGTTCACCTTATCACACTCATGAAGACAATTGTAATAAATACATTTTAAAAAAAGGCTTATTTTTCGGTTCTAAGTAAATTCTTAGAATTGTGACGTTTTCTAAGAATCCCCCCTTAAAGTTAAGATCCTTGTAGAGATGAAAGTTATTTACGAAGCAACTTGAGCCTTTAGGCAGCTCCTGAGGAGAATAACTGTTTGGAGGCCTTTCAAGAGGCTTCAGAGGAGAAAACTGCCAAAGAACAGCGAGGACAGAGAAATATTCTTCAAACACTGAACGATGGTGCCTTAATGAAACGGTGCAAATTATATCAGGCAGGGATGATGTTTGTGGTCAATTTAATTTGAGACACACTTCTTCAACTCAACACAATAGCAGCAAAAATAAAAGCGACCGCAGTGCAAAGATATGTGGTGACAGGAAAAATGACTCATCAGCTGTGATCACAAACAAAAACAGCCTCATTGTCATGCAGTTACATTTATTTCCACTGGATGTCACTGTCCATTCTGTGACCTTTCTCACCCAGAGGGCATTTTTTTGATCAACCAATCACATCTTTTAAAAGTACGTCATGGTAGCAACGAGGTCGTCCCTACCTCCTCACCAAGAGGTCCTTTTCTGCTCTGAGAATTTTCCCAATCACTCCTCAGCTGAGACTCTAAGTTAGGAGCTGAAGGGTTTTGTGAATACGCTCAAGAGGTTTTCTTTATCTGCTTGTGTTTGTGATTGGAAAATAAAACAATAATTGTCAAACGTGTTTTCAGCAGGTCTGCCCCCAACTAAAGATTCTCCTTGTTGATTCAGTTCAAGCCAATAGTATGAATTTAATTATTAAAATATATTTTGGAGGCATCAGAAATAAATAAATATCTCTGTTAACACTGTGCTTCTCAGTGGCTGCAGCAACGTGCTGCTAATGTTAACGTGCCACACGTGAGAGCTGCTCCGTGTCGCCACAGGTTACCCACAAGGCTACACTTCTACAGGGCAATGCTCGCCCAGTAAATGTTCCTGCAAGTTATTTATAACATTTGTGTCATTTTGGTGGGTTTATTAGAGCCGTGTCCAGCAAAGAGTTTTTCTTTGGGCGCTGCATATTTTTAAAATGGTCGTTAAGGGAAGTGCTGTGATTTTTTTTTTTTTTTTAAAGAGCAGTAGTGTAACGAGGTACTGAGAATTCATTTTTTGTGGTCATCGAGTGTTAATGTTTTTTTTTAACTCTGTGAAAAACACTGCTTGTCACCGTCACCTTTTTACCCAGCTGTCCAATCACAGTAAAGAAGAGGTTAGACAAAGGCCACAAAGACCTAATGTCATTTTTCCTTTCATCCAGAGCAAGGGTCAGAACGAGTACTCTACTCTCTCAGTATTTGTTGATAACACAAACGATCTGTGAAGTGAGCTACTTTTGATGCATCAATTAACTGTTACTTCTGCAAATATTTGGTAACCATAGCAACCAAAGCGTCTTAGCTGAACAAAAATTGCAAAAACAAGTGCTCCCATCTGGGCATTTTCAGCTTGGAAAAAGCTCTTTGGTGGACTTAATGTTTCAGTTAAACGATGTTCTGGGACACTGACAAGCGATCCTTTAACTGTCTGTCTCTGGATAACATGCAGTAAGTGACAGGTCTCTGAAGAGGTTTGACAAAAGACCCATTACTGATGCCAATCACAAATTTAACACAACTAATCAAACCACTTGATGAAGTGAACCTGGGGTTTTAAGGGACATGGCTGCTTTGGTCAACCAGCCCTGAACATGTAATGCTGCTTAACTGGAGGTAATTTGAACTGGTGATGAGTTTTAGTGTTAAATCATACTCAGGCAACGGTGCCATCTTCTCTCTGGCTGGAATCCTCCCACTTATCTTCAATACATCATCTGCAAATAAATCCATCAAACCATTAATGATTTACAGCCTCAGCAAAAGATGAGAGAAACTCGTGCCAAACCACATTCAGACACATGATGGCAGTGTTGTATCTTGTTTGAAACACTAGAACACACTGCAGCAAGACTGAGCAAGATGTAATACCTCCCCACTCGTCCCCCTCGTTGTCCGTCATGTCCTGAATCCTAAACCCTGCCCCCCCTTTTCTTTCTCATTCTCTGCACCCCTCCTCGCTTTAGTCTGGGTTTCAGACATATTCGGGACTTCATTACCATCGTCTCTCTGTTTCAAACTGAAGCACCTCACCTTGGCCTTTTCTTCCTCTTCCACAGACAGGCGGGGGTGGAGGGATTACACACACACATGGTAGAAAGCATGACACATGAATATCAAACGGTGTTTTCTCGTGGGAACAAGGGGGCGGCTGGGCAATCGGAGGAGGTGACAGATGGACTTTGCATCACCTTTTCCCCACTTCCCAGACAGTGATTGGGGATGATGTTGCCCGGGACATAAGGGGAGTGTTGTGCAAGAGGGGAGGATGATGAGTAACAGGGACGGGATGGATGGAGGGTGGAGAATGGAGTACTTGAATGTCAAAGCTTAGACAGAAAAGTGTCAGTCATGGGAAGATGGGAGTGGGGGGGGAGTGGGTGCAAAAGGAAGAGTGGGTGTTGCACTTTGCAGAATGTCACAGCTCCAGTAAGTAATAATCATAGCAAAGCCTTGTTGTCTGCCACCTTCCCTCTCTTGCCTTGTCTGCAGCTTTCATCTCCGTCCCCCCTCTGTTTTCTGTGGCTGTCTCTTCATTCCATTTGATGGACTGCTGTAGTCTTCGAGGGCTTTCTCTACAGATAAGGTCCTGCCTCAGGACTTTGCTCTCCAAGATAGACCAATTTACGATGCACTGCAAGTCACTGATTTCAATCAAACTCCTTTTAGGAAAATAAGGAAGCCTACATAATGTGCATGGAGTACATTTATAATAGCCTTATGAAAGTCCACAACCTTCGTGTACTTGTCACTGTGTACAAGACAATTGAAACATGTAAAACAAATGACTAAAGTAAAAACCAGTTAACATTAATTGATTTTTATGGATGTTTTTACTTACAATTCAACAAATATATGTAAAATGTCAGGTATTTACTATTGTCTTCTTATTAGCTGAAATAATTAAATTATGACATTTCAACTTTCAAATTATCCTAAAGTGTGTATATATAAAGTATAAATCTAAAATGATACTGATTTTTCAGCAGAAAAGTTCAGGTTCTAGAACCAGTTCTATCCTGGTACTGTGGAACGGCGGTACCACCTTGTAAACGAGCCCACAATTGAAGCAGAACTGTTTAATTTCCATAATAAACAGCTTTTTAATTTAAATTATTTTAGTTTTGTTTGCCTGTGACTCGGCTTGTCAAGACTCAACTGGGCGGTCTTAGAATATAAGGCATACAAGTTTGTGCTTTTTTTTAAGAGGAGACACCAACTCCTTCAGCTGCAAATTAAGATGGGAGCATTTTAACAAAACAGGAGATCCCCCGCCTCAAACTCATGGCGTGGATTTATATAAACCTGCTGTTTTTAAATAAACAATAAAGTCTTTTGACTGATTTGTAGACCTAAGTTAGAGCAGTGTTCAAAAAGTTGGTGACAGAACCACGACAGTCTCCATTTGCTCACGTCTTTGTTGACCCTCAGTATACATACGGTCTTTGTGAAACCACACTTCACTGCCATGCTTTTACAATTGTCTACTTTCCTTTGGGACTAACGCAAGTCACAGAGCGTGCACAAACCTTGGGGACTGAGGATTCACCAAAGTCATCAGGTTTAATGCTCTGCTGGGAGCTTACAGTCCACATGAGATTTCGGAGGGAACAGTGACAACCGTTGGGAGGATTGGGGTGTCTGGGGTTGCAGATCTTTGTCAGGTACTTAATAATGAGACTTGTGCTTAGTCTAAACTTTGTATCCCTTGTAGACTGTGCTGTTGTGGTGACAGATCTTTGCTGACGGCATATAAGCACAAACACTGAATTACTGTCAAAATGCAAGCAGAAAAGATGCAAAGCAACGAAAGGCAGTCCTGAGGACACCCTGCTCCATGCAGTTGAAAACTTACCTCTCCCGACAATACTTGTCCCATGAGACCAACACTTCCCAGGTAGCTATTTTTCCAAATCTGCAGTATCTCTTCAGTAATAAAAGTCTAACATTCTTTTGGTTGCTTTTGTTTATTTCTACATAAATTGTCACTGCAGACACAAGAGTTTATAATAATCAATCACTTCTATTTGTGTGGATTTGTTGCTGCACTCAAAATAAATTGAAGTTAATCTGCAGGGCCATTTAACACGGTGTGAGCTAAGCGAGAGTATTTAACTATCACATAGAAGATGTATAAAAGTTATTCAGTTGTTGTAGCTTCCAGCCAAGCAATATCATTCTTTGTGCTGGTTTACACACTCGCACTAAATGTTGCATCGTTTAAAGTGTTCCCATTTCCACTGATTCAAGATCTTCCAATTTAAATAAAAAACGTGTAAATGGATTCTTGAAATTACAGGTTATGTCAACTGTCATTTCAAAATATTTATTATACTTTATATCCCCAATAAAGACCAACCAATGTGCCCAAACAACAGTGTTGCTCTAAACAAATTGTACCAGCCTGAGGCAAGAAATTGTAATGTGGTCAGGTAGCCAGTGAATCATTTTATTTCATTGAGCTGACAATGTTGCGGTAAGATAATGTAGATAATATAGATGAGGATAATTAAATAAAGAGATTAAGATATTGCGACCTTGCAGCTGAAGGAGAGCAGCTGTTGGGATGCGCAAGGCTGCTTTCAGAAGGGGTTGTTGACTGTTCAGTGTGTGGTCAACATCAGCACTACTCCAGGAGCTTGGAATCTGGAGACGGTGCTTGCGGCAGGCAGTGAGGAAGATGGTGGAAGCACCCGAGTTGCAGAAGGTTAGTCTCTGGGGTCGTCTCTGGATTTGGTGGTGAAGGAATGGCATTGGTGGTCATGTATAGCAGGCATAATATTGTGACTTTAAGCAAAAATAATTTTGCAAAGTATACTGGCACAAGTCATACTAGATTAGATGTAAATCAGGTAGAGCAGTGGTGGTGGGTGTGAGTATTGAGGGGAGTGGTTCTGGGACGCCAGCACTGCCTTTGAGCCTTCCTGAGGTGTTGTGGACCGAACTCAGCGAAACATTGGTGAATGTCGGTGCCCACTTGATAACCCCAGTGAGATAATGTACAGTCTCAGCTACTACAAAGCCTTAATAGTGTCTTACTTGGGTGTGTGAGAAATGTGGGAGGTGGTATTGAGATAATGTTAGCATAGCATCCTGTTAGGTGTTTGATTGGTGAAGATAATAATGAGTCAGTCGACCCTTGCATTGTTGTTCTGCAATAGTACTTTCAAACTGTCGAACTTCTCGACCCTTTATACCACCTGACCAGGTCAGGACGGAGTCGAGCCGCTACAGGTGTTCAACTCCAGACTGATAAAACGCCCCACAGAATAATCTCACCACCATGTTTCACTGTGGGTTGGGTGCCCTGTGGTATTTCTCTTACATCCACCCTGCTGTTACTGACACAAATCTTGAGTCATAAGTACAAAGGACTTGTTTCCAACACAAGTGTTTGGCCTTGTTTCCCCAGAGAAGTGGTTTACAGACCACTACCCGTCCTCTGAGACCACTAATGGACAACCCTCTTTTGACAGGACTTTTGCTGACGAGTCTTGCATTATTTTCTATCTCTCATTTCACAAACCTTGATGTATTGATCTGCTGATGGTGTCATCACTTTTGGCCTACCTGATCCTGCCATGGATACAACAGATTCATTTTGTGCAAAGTGTTTTAGAGTGCCATGCTCTGCCCCCTTAGAAACCTTCAGTCTCGCCACGAATTGACTTCTGACACTTGTACTAACTGATGCCATGATTGTTGCTATCATAATGCTACTTAGTAAGTAATCTTCTGCTCAAGTGTCATCTGAATGTGTTCTTCAGGGACACCCGGTGTGAGTCAATAATGTTCTTTGAATCATTTTTGCACAACAAGGTAGTTCTATGGCACAGAGGGTACAGAGACACTACTCGTTGTAGTAAATCAATTAGTTGTTGGTTAGTCACAGTTAACGCAGACATATTCAACATGTTTGTAGTTTTTGCACATGTATTTGTGGATTTGTACATTTCAAGTTGTAGTTTTTAAATGCTTTCACTGTAACGTGTAATTCAACAGCTGTCTCGCCTCAATAAGCCAAATTCATTACAACATTAACGCAGCTCTCTTTCCATCACTGAGACCAATTAAAGAGTCTCCCATTGAATCCTTAATTTTGCACTTTCGGTTTCTGCCTCTGTTGCTCTTCAGACCCACAACACCCCTTCATTACACACACACAATGCCCTTCCTAATAGCATGGTTATTGTGCATTTGAATTAAGTCTCATTCAAGCACTTGGACTTGACTCATTACGTGGAGCCAAATTGGTTGTCCCATCGGGCTGTGTTTTACCCCAGTAAAACCCGAGAACTTTTTCAAGGCTCAAGATTGGATTTCACAATGTAATTTGATCTCCGAACAAGAAAATCCAGATTTAAATGACTTACTTTGTAAACTTGTATTGCCATTATTCGCCATGAGGAAAAAAGAAAGTCTCCTATTGAATGGTTCTCATTTTGTTATTGTAATTTATTTGGCTCTAACTGGAGTGGCCATTTGCAAAATCAACTAATTTATTTTAATCAGTGTGGAAACATACCTGCCTGCTCAGGAACAAATCAACACTGGTATTGCCTTTCATTTAAAGGGGGTACCTCTGAGTTTAAGCTCCCAGTAGCTCCATTTTTACTTTTCTTTATTTGGCCTCCCTTCTCATGTTTCATAAGACGGAAAAAAGGTCAAGAGAAAAAGGTTTACTGTGAGTGGGGTAAAAGAGTGGATTACAGGCAATGGTCAAATTGACCCCGTTTTGATAATCATGGTATAACTCTAATGATGAAGAATCAATGACATGGAAGTGCCTACCAATTAGGGAAATTTATGCTCTTCAGCGTGGTGACGTGCACATTTTGTGGCTGGACCCAGAGCAGAATCTAAAGGCACTAAATATTCTTCCTCTTAACATCTGATTTATCAAAGCAAATATGCATAAAGACTAGATTTAGCACTTAAAGTAAAATGACTACAGCTTGTACTATGTTATATCCCTTTTAATGGCATTATACAAAAACTATCGGATGATATTTACTCTTAAAATTGTACATTCATAAAGTACTGTTCAGTTCTGTCAGTGCCAAGACTCACCAATGTAATTGATGAAATGTGGAAGTGATAATCGCAAAAGAGATTTCCAAATGAGCAAGACAAAATATCAGTCAGGGAAGTATACAGTCTTGTCAGATTCAGTCAAGAACGCATTTGGGCTAATAACTTCATTGTTAGAATTTCATTGTTAGAGTTTTTACTCATGTTTTTAGCCACTCAGTGCATCCTTCAAATGATTGAGCCAACCAGCATCAGACATTTCCCATCACCACAGCTTCCCATACCATGCTTTGCATTGTTAATCTAGATTACATCAGGGTTATTGTCTCAGGATTGAAAGTGCTACTTTGTACAGCTGGATTTTTTTTTTTACAGGCTGAGTGATTTCTGATTTAATATGTAGTAAAATATGGGAGTGCTCCTTTAAAACAAAGCTATAAAGAAAAGACTCATTGACACAATAAACAGATGACAACTCTTTCTAAAACACAGTCTGCAACAGGACACATGGATGAGATGCATACATTGACTTGTATTACACTCCTGGTTGCTTCCTGTGACTTTTTGATGAAGAATAAACATACAGAAAAAAAAGCATATGCATTAGAATCACAGCAGGAATCCTTGAAAACATAGACGTGTACCCTGCTGCTGCTGCTGCTGCTGCTGCTGCTGCTGCTGCTGATGGACACAAAACCCACTGCCGCAGGCTCTATGTTTAGTCATCTGCATATTTCAGTGGCAAAAATGCAGGTCAAAATGAATGAAAAGCATCATCTGATGTGCTCTCTGAGTTAAAACTGTCAGCTGCTCCTGTAACATCAGGCTTCGTAGCATCCTGCACCTACACTCCTCTTCTTCTGTGTTCAACATCTGCCATCCATTTATTCTCCAACCCTCTTTCTCACGTTCCTTTACCTTTCTACTGTTTTTTTAATTTTTTTGTTCTAACCCTGTTAGCAGGAAGGAGTAGCTGGACATTTGACAGTTGCATTGTTCCATCACACACACACATGCTTGTACACTAGCCTTCATAACAGATGGTCAGGCTAATTGGCTGCTAGCTCAGCTTGGTTGCCCCTGCGCCTATGTTCTGCTTTGTTTAGTGTGTGTTCCCACATATGTTGCTTTGTTTAGCATGCCCATAGTATGTGTGCGTGTATGTGTGTGTGTGTGTGTGTGTGTGTGTGTGTGTGTGTGTGTGTGTGTGTGTGTGTGTGTGTGTGTGTGTGTGTGTAAAGATAGTAAGGAAACATTCGGCTCTGTTCCACTTGACGTCTGTTGCGGCGTGTGGAGCACAGCGAGAGTGTGTCTTTTTCTGAACGTGTGTGTGTGTGAGACGGAGAGATCAGGTCCAGCGCCCGGCTGTCGTACACCGTATGCCTGACAGACGGATGCTGTGTTGATATGAATCAACAATATGCACACACTCTGGTGAGTGTCCACAGTCACAAATGGACGTACACCAGAAGAAGCACGTTCCACATGGACGAACACGCAGACATGTTTACTTTTTAAGCTTCTGATGACATGTATATGGAGAGTGGACACGCACACACACACACACACACACACACACACACACACACACACACACACACACACACACAGAGTCCCTGCTGAGCCGACAGGAGGCCAAAGCCCCCCCGCTGTACTCCATGTGCCTATCATAGTGAGGGTCAAGATGGAAGATAATGGCCGTATGAATAATGCATTCTCACTTCTGAATGGTGACTTAACATTATTAGCCACAGGGAGCATTAATGGTATAATTAGACTCTTATTTTAGTTGACATTATGACTTAGGAGTGTTCAAAAAATGTCAGAAGTCTGGCTGTGGTTTTGTCTTTTTTATTATCAGCATGACTTGAAGCAGAAAACATTAAGGCAACTAATTCCACTTTTAAAGAGGCTAAAATGAAATAGATCTAAGAAGGTAGAAGTGGGGCTCATTGTGACAAATGTAAGTTAAAGGCTGCCCTGGTGGAAAAGCATAAACTAAAGATGACGGGCGTTTTAGGACAAGGCTAATGGGCATTAAGCCCCTTAGCTATGTTTGGATAGCTGTATTTTTAAATTCATACAATTGTGTGAAATCATATTAGAGCATGTACTATAAGTGAGAACCCCTTATTCTACACATTTTAGAGGTAAATGTGTCCTGTGATTGTTCGGTGATGTTTCCAAATATGTTCCAGTATTTAGTAAATGGGTATCCAGTTGGATATGGAGGCTCTCGTCTTTGGGGGAGCCTCTGAGCAACTGCTGAGAGAACTACTCATAATAATAAACACGTGAATGAATATTAACTCTGAGTCAAATGAACTGCTGCTGTAGAGGGAGTTGCGTTGGTATGAGCGCGTCATCAGAGAATCGGTTTATGGTGGTTGAAGTGAACACCTGCACGGCTTCATATTCCACCGGGAGCATCTCAGAAGCCGCCATATTGTCTGCCTGCTTCCTGATTTGGTCTCATTTTCTTGATTACTCTGCTTCTGTCGTGGGGAAATGTCAAACTCTTTTATTTGTTGTCTGTGTTGTATTAATTGCTGTTATTTCCAACTTTGTGCTGCAGCCTGCAGACAAAGTTAATACAGTTTGCTGTGTTTTATTCATTAAAAACATGAATCCTCCTTTTTTTATTGCATAACTATTTCACGTACCATTCCTAGTGGCTTCCTTCAAAAATAGACTCGCCACCTATCTTTAGCGCTGCAGAGCGGCGACCTGCTTCTGGGACGCTGCTGACACACCGCGGCGCCACCGAACCGGTGGGATATGGAGCATTGAGTTTAATGACAGAGATTTACTGCGGTGACGGAACCAGTGGAAAGTAGCCTAAACCGTCTTGTTCTTGGAATTTAGGGTTTTCAGTGCTCTTGATTAATAGATGGATGCAAAAATACAAAAGTACATAGAAACTAGTAAAGGTTTGGACATTTTCAGAGCAGTCACCACAGAAGCCAGACGACTACTCTTTCCCCAAAATAAAGTTTCTGTCTAGCTTTTGTAAAAAAAAAAAAAAAAAAAAGGAAAAAGCACAGCATAGTGACTTCCCTCCTCAAGATGCCAAATTACATTTGAATGCCTGCTTTCTCTGGGGACTTCTCAGTTCTAGTGTTGTTGGATCTGAGCACAGTGGATCATCAGCAGATAATTGGCCTTTCTGATTGTGCTATTTGCTAGTTTGTGTCAGATTTGTGAAATTGACCATTTTTTGTGATACTGATATGTGTGACGCTGCTGTTTTATGTTATGAAGTCTCTCAATAGTCTGTTCTTGGCTTATTATTTATAAACTCCCGTTGGTCCTTTTAATTTCCACTTATGCAGACAACAAACAGCTCTAGTCTTTAGTCAAATGCTATAATCACAGAAAACTGTCTGCTATAAAGGACTGCCTGATTTATGAGAAGCTGGAAAACTCAAAACATGTTCCATCTAATATGGATGAACCAGAGTGGTAGAATTATAAATAATAAGAATAGTATTAATAATTTTGATATGTTGAAACCTTTCAAACACCCAGGCTTGACAGATGTTTGGTGATAATAAGTTCCAGGTTCTTGGTGCAGAGCAGCTGAGAGCTCTGGAGCCTGTGGTGCTGAGTCCAAAAGCAGCGACAGACAGCATAGATGATGAAGATCATAAAGCACAGGAAAGGGTGTAAAAAAGTAGCAGGTCAGAAAGGTATGGGTTGTTCAAAAGCCTCTGCAGCAGCCTCAGAGACCTTCATCTTCTGCTGCAGCCCATCTTCTAACAAGCATAAGGCATATTACTACAGTGTCGGCCTCTCTTCATTGGCTGGCAGAATAACAGTATAACGTTTGGGTTATTACTTCTCTGGCTGTATGGGGAGGCCCTCAAATCCATTTTTAGATAGCTGTGTCCATAAACAAACTTAAAATCGTCCATATCAAGTAACCACTGTTCAGAAAGCTCCCATAAACTCAACACTTTCAGTTTACAATGCAGAGTCTTTGTTCAAAAGCCTAGAGCCCAGGTCGTGATGGCATCATCAGGTTTATTCTCTCAGACTTCAGAAAACTCCCCCAAAGCCACAAAAGTCGTCACACAACTGATTTGGTGCTGCTTGTGACAAGAACGTGTTTAACTCCAAATTGATGCACAGCTGTGGTTAAAGGGTTGTGGAGAGCTGTCAAAATGCACACATCACCCTCACTTCAGACCTAATCTCATAAAAGTTGAAGTTCAGCCATTTCAATTGTTGCTTAATACTTAATCAAACCTTCCTTTTATTAGCATCATCGTCAACGTGTATGTTCAGGTTCAAAGCACCGGGATATTTGTCCTTATGAGTCAGAGACTCCGGTACATATTCTGGGGGAAATGGCCTAAAGTAGTTCTAACTGTTAAATGTCTCTTTCCCTGACATTCAGTGTTCGTGTGAGTATTTAAGGACAAATCTGTTCACAAAGCACTCCAAAATAGATTTGGACTTCCTGACTCTAATCTTTGCTGTTGGCCAATATGAACCTGTCACAGTGCTTTACATCTCCAAATTTCCATTAGTGGCCGGGTCAACTCTTTCAGCAATAGGCTGGAAAAGAGTGTGTGTGTGTGTGTGTGTGTGTGTGTGTGTGTGTGTGTGTGTGTGTGTGTGTGTGTGTGTGTGTGTGTGTGGGCGTGTGTGTGTGTGTGGGCGTGTGTGTGTGTTTGTGAGATTAATGAGAATTCCCATATCTTGTCATAGACGGAACAGAAGCCGGAGTGGATATAACAAGTAATAGATTATACGTGCTGATAGTCCAGTCAAGTCAAATTTATCTGTAAAGCACATTTAAAAACAAAAAGAGCTGACCAAAGTGTTGTATAATACTTTGATAAACATCAAATCAAGTTTGTTTGTTTGTTTGTTTGTGTTTCATTATAAAGTAAATTGTTCATACACACATGCAGCTAATGTTATAAACTGAACGTGGTCTTCCTATAATCTGAGAATATTTCCCTTTAAGAACCAGTTCTCAGAGGTTGTTGAACAGCTGAGACCTCTAAATCCTGTTCCATTGTTTGAGAGTGTAGATCTGGAAAAGTAACAGCGTCATTGACTCACTTTCAACAAGCTGGAAAGCTGTGGTCCAGAACCTGCCCAGTATCCCGCCAAAGGAGCAAACCGTGTCAGTGTCACGTTTGTCCTTGCATTGGTATTAAAAGTAAAAGTGCACATATGACCGGAGTCAAAGGAGGCGCTCGTGTGACGTGCAAAGAGTTGGTGGTCGTTGGATGGAACAAACACAGCCAAAAGATCGATGTTCGAGTCAGTGAGAAAACAAAAGTCATTAGTAGATTTATTTTAAGTAAGAGAAGCGAGTTAATTATCTAAGTTAAGTGACTTATTTAACTTAAATCACATATGTTAAGTAACAAAGGTTTTCAGTGCTCAATCCTAAAGTTGAAAACACACAGGCGCTGCAGTGTATCATGTTTTGCGGGTCGACTGCCCTCCCCAGCACCAGCAGGACACAAAGCCACACACAGCATGGGAAACCAATATGAGGGATAAGTGTCCTGGTGTCCTGGTGTCCTGGGGTCCTGGTGTCCTGATGTCCTAGTGTCTTGGTGTCCTGGTGTCCTGGTGTCTTGGTGTCCTGGTGTCCTGATGTCCTAGTGTCTTGGTGTCCTGGTGTCCTGGTGTCTTGGTGTCCTGGTGTCCTGGTGTCCTGATGTCCTAGTGTCTTGGTGTCCTGGTGTCTTGGTGTCCTGGTGTCCTGGTGTCCTGATGTCCTGGTGTCTTGGTGTCCTGGTGTCCTGATGTCCTAGTGTCTTGGTGTCCTGGTGTCCTGGTGTCTTGGTGTCCTGGTGTCCTGGTGTCCTGGTGTCCTAGTGTCTTGGTGTCCTGGTGTCTTGGTGTCCTGGTGTCCTGGTGTCTTGGTGTCCTGGTGATACCAGCATTGCGGGTTGTACAGCTCGGGGTATTTCTCGACCTCGTTAACTCTTCTCTCTTCATCCCATGTGACACTGCAACAGAAAGAGATGAGGAAGTTGATCAACAAGCAGAGTAGAAGATGAACTGATACGGGAGCTGAGGTAGAAAAGGGTTTTCTCTGGTGGAAAACTGCAACAGAGAGGCGAGGAAGTTGATCTGTCCAGGTGCAGAGTAGAAGCTGCGCGTTGGCGTTGAAGATGACGAACTACTGGAGCCGTGAAGCGCAATATCACCATTTCTCAGTGGAAATACGACAGTGGTGCGAAATGTCGCTGAACTCTGGGTCCAAACGCGTCGGTGTGCGTCCAGCCGCTGCCAGTTTGTGGGTTTACAGGGAAAATGATAGGAGTGGTGCCGGGCGGTCCCCGTCTGTTTGGACCTGGGGCAGGGGGGGACCCCTGTCTGTTTGGACCCGGGGCGGGCGGTCCCCGTCTGTTTGGACCCGGGGCGGGGGGGACCCCTGTCTGTTTGGACCCGGGGCGGGCGGTCCCCGTCTGTTTGGACCTGGGGCGGGGGGGACCCCTGTCTGTTTGGACCTGGGGCGGGCGGTCCCTGTTTGTTTGGACCCGGGGCGGGGGGGGACCCCTGTCTGTTTGGACCCGGGGCGGGCGGTCCCCGTCTGTTTGGACCCGGGGCGGGGGGGACCCCTGTCTGTTTGGACCCGGGGCGGGCGGTCCCTGTTTGTTTGGACCCGGGGCGGGCGGTCCCCGTCTGTTTTGGCCTCAAGGCCTAGGCGAGCTTCACTTTGGTTTCATATCAGGTTCCAAGATCATGTTGATGGCTGATTAAATTAGCTTTTCTTTTTTTTCAAGTGTTGTTACACTGTGTACAAGCTGCACCCACAGGGGTCAGCACATCCAAGGTCAAAGTTCAACACACATGCTGTAACCTGTGTAGCGGCACCACAACACTCTCCATACTCCTCAGGTACCGTAGCATGAGGAACATGTGAACACCTCATTTAGGTCACAAAGAAACCTCTGCTTCGTGTTTTTAACTTTAAAATGTTACAAATTTACTGAGACATGGAAACGAGAAACTCACCAAACTACCCTGATACTTGATCTCAGTTTAACTTTCCTCTGTCCTGTGTGAGTTTAACGTACATGCCTACAAGTGTTACTCTCCTCCTGTTTCTATCCATTAAACCTTCCCCTTTACTTTCCTTTCATTTCTAACTTTACCTCCTTTGATCGTATGTACTTTATCTTCTCATTGTTCTCTCTCTAACTCCCTTTCCACCTTCAGCTTCCTCTTTTTTGTATCTCCTTTCCTTGCTCATGTCATGTCTCTTTCAATTTCTTACCATCCTTATCCCCTTTGTCTCCATTTGTTGTCTCAGCTTTGATTGTCTGTGGTGTTTCTTCCCTCCACCTTTATTATGTCTTCCTTGTTCGTCCTTTCTTTTTTCTTTCTGTGAATTTTATGCCCTTGTTCACTTTTCTGACTGAACACTTTTTTGTCCCCCTCACCTACTTCCAATCATTCTTATTTTGTTTCCGTTTCATTTGCTCTCTTTATTTCGGGCATCTCAGCTTGTTTCACTCTCTTTTCATACGTTTGTTATGAATTTTTTTTAAATTTGCCTTCCTCTTTATTTTGCATTTCCTTTTTGTTTCCACGTTTTTCACCCACTATCTTTCTGCTCTCCTCATTTTGTTCTTGTGTTCTCTGCATATTTCTGCCCTCTGTTCCTTTCGTCTTTAAAATTCAGTCTTGTTCTGTGTTCGTTCTTGTTTTGTGTGCCGTCTTTTCCTCCTTACCTCTCGCTTTCTTCTGTTCCGGTTAGAGAACAACTTTTCTCTCTTTGATTATCCCGGACCTCAACATCAAAGACGCCACGGTCTTCATTGCGCTCTAATTCCATTGCTTTGTTTTCAGAAATGAATCACATTCTTGGTACACCACTAAAATGTATTGACCAGCTCTTACAAAAGTCTGCTGCAAAAAATAACACCTCATTATTTTCTGTTTTGTCTTCGGTTTCCCAGAAGGTCCGCAGAAGATCAGCCACGTCCTTGTCGGCCAATTCTCCAAACAGAAGCACTCGTATTTCCTGCTGGAGTGCTGTATACAGTTTTCTTTTAGGCACTGTCACACATTCACACACGCCATCGCTACACAAAGTGTTACCGTATGTGCTTTGCACCGTCTCAGTATGGCAAATACCCAGAAGTCAAACCCAGATGTTCCAGGTTATGTTAAGAATAAGAAAAGAAAGAGTTTTCTCTTCGTCTGCTATTAAAGTTAATTTAAACAAGTGATGTTAATGAGTAAAATATTAGTGCCAATGAAAAACGTGGGACAAATGGTGTTAACCACAGACACTTGTCGCTGATTGGAGTGGCTGTGAAAACACTAATAAGAGCCGAGTTCCTCGACTGTATTCACAGCGAAGAAAACTGAAGCTGTGAGCGACAGTCGGTGCAGCTCGGCTTGGACAACCACGGATGTATTGTAGTGAAGTCTTCTTCTGGTGTTTGCCAAGTCAAACCCATCTCATCCTTTTTCACCTGCATTTTGGAAGAACATTGAAGTGTTAATTTGCAGAAACAGACATTTACACTGTTGTTATTGTGTAGAATTTGTTTTTTCTTCAACTCAGTGTGAGTGTCAACAAAGTTGAGCTGTCTCTGGTAGTCGTGTTATTTCCTGTATGCTTAGATGTTCTTTGATTTCCTTGAATTTATCCATCTTTGAAGATGAGTTTGAGCTAAAAAAAAAAAAAAAAAAAGTTTACTGAAAGCGCATCTCCAGCTGAGAGGCATCATTATCTCATGTCACATGACCCGAATGCTGTGTGCTGATTTGCTGGAGAGATTAATTGGGTTATATTGATAAACAAATTTAGCATTACATTTTCTGTAACAAAACATTGACTGGCAATTAATTCCCAACAGCCAAAACCAGTTTGTGACAAAACAGGTTTACAATTCACAATATGCTGAGTCATTTTTTAGAATGACTTTCTATTCAAACTCCCCCTAAATAGTCGAGAAAGCTTCAGTTGACCAGAAAAGTAGGTCCCTTAAGTCTCTTGTGGGAAGTGAATGAGTAACGCATGAGAAGTAGAAATAGCAGCACGAAGCTTCTCACTCTGTAATCAGCCCTAACATGTCTCGATAAGCCCAAGTTTCAGTATAACAGCTTTTCAAATGTTGTGCACCATATTGAAAAAGGAAATAAAGGCATGTAAAGACGAGTTACCAGATAAGAGGTGGGCAGGAGTGCAGACACCACGTGGGAGGTAACACGCTAATGTAAGTGTGCTTTGATAAGCTTGCAGCTTCTGCCTTTCACTTTTTGTCCCTCTCTCTCCAACACACATGCACACACACACACACACACACACACACACACACACACACACACACACACACACACACACACACACACACACACACACACACACACACACAGGGTGCAGCCCTCTTGTGCCCTAGCTGTCAACATTTTGTTTGGAGCCTAGATACGGACGCCATTCAGCTAAAATACAAAATACTGTGTTGACAGAAATAGACAAAATGCCCGGTCTGTTTACTGCTCACGCTGTTAGTATTGTCATAAACAGTCGGCTCGGTTGTTCTGTGCACTTGTGAATGTTATATTTTAAAAATCTCATTTCATTTGAAGCTCAGTATTTCAGTTTTTTGCTATTTCTCTGTAATTTCTCTGTAGCAGTGTAAACAATGTTCCATGATGGATTATTGGCTGATCCCTAAAGCATATATTTAAATAATTAAAAAATTACCACAATTGTACAATGACTAGTCAACTATTTTAAACTAAAAGTCATCGGTTCAAATGACGACTTCTATTTGCCATTCTCCATTTACAGCCTGTTAACATGTGGACTTGCAGAAAGGCAGCTATGATGGGAATGAATGGTTACCGACCCTGTTTGATTACCTGCTGTCAACGTCTAGTTAAACCGACATGCTGTGTATTTATGTACTATCCATCTTATATTACATACTGTACATGTATAGAGCAGTTAGAGCACAGTAGGATGTGTGTGTGTGTGTGTGTGTGAGAGAGAGAGAGTTTGTTGCTTTGCCTTTGTATTGATTTAAGAGTGAAAAGATCTACTTGTTGTGGAGTGATTAGGTTCTTTGTTCATATACAGAATGAAATTGACTGAACCTCTGACCGTTACTTTCAGAGTGTTATTAGTTTAAAAGGATTGCAGATTACCAATAATTCACATGTTCCTGCAGGAGTTCTGTTTCTCTCGCACAAATAAGTCCGAAGTGGTTTCAACGTGTAACTTCTTCGTATCAACACCAGTTTAACAGGTAGTGTGATAAAGTATGTTTACTGGATTTTTACTTGCAAAGGTTTTATTGCAATTGCAGTGATGAGCGTAGCTGTCATTTCAAGTAAAGTATTCCAGTTCATTTGGCTGAGGGTGTCACACCCCATTTGGTCTCTGGCATTATCACTTCCTGCTTCCCGCTGGGGTTCTGTTCCTACCTTTTGTCTTGTTTTCTATCAGGTAGTAAGTGTGTATATATAGCCCAACCTTTTCACCTCTTACCTACCAGATCGTTTTATTGTATTTTGTTTGCAAGAGCCCACCTAAATTCAGTACTTAATCTGCATGTTTATTTCCTTTAGTCTTTTTGGATTCTGCTCCAGCCTGCATCTTATATTTTGGTTGGACAGCACTATTTCTTGTAAAACCATCTCTTTGTCCCGCATGGTTCTTCCTCCTAATACTGCTGAAAAATGTCCTTTGTACTTGATGTTGGTCTCAAAATCCCTGTTGAGGGACCTCTGTCACGTGATCCCATGTCACTTTACATTCACGTGTAAGTTTCACGCTTTGGAAACGTGTAACTTTCCTGCCTACACAGCCCAAAACGTGGCTATCTCACATTTTGCTCGAGTGGACCAGCGTGTTTATTTCACGCCTTGCTGTGATACTGGGTTGGCTTTTGGGTCCTCTTATTTTCTTGTGAACCACGAGAGAGGGGCTGTAAAAAAAAAAAAAAAAGCTCGCCCATAGCACATAAGTAAACCCTGTATAGACTGTATAGATATGGTCATAAAACAGGGATGCTGGGTGTGGTCAAAGCTGAAAGACGCTCTGGAAACTTCCAACCACAGCAACCAGCAAAACAGCACTTCCCAGCCCACCGTTAAGGTGTCCAGACTAAATGCCTCTGAACTTTAGAGCCAGCACACTTGCATACAAAGTTGACATACTGTATGTGACTTGTAAAGCTTCTATGGGCTGTTTTGTTCCTGGTTCACCATTGTAATCCATCGTAACTGCCATGAATCCAAGCTGCCAATCTCTACAAACTTTGTAGACACTGCAGGTGGTTTGACATAACACAGATTTTTAAGGGGCAAATTATTGAAGCCAGTAATGTCCAACTTGAGGACTGCCCTGTAAGGAAATGGCTCCACCATTGTTGGGTCAAAATGAATAGCCTTATGAGAGCATAAGACCATGGATGAGGGACACTTGAATGAATTAAATACATATATATATATATATATATATATATATATAAGCCAGTCTGAGTGAGGTTTGAACAAATCTCTCGCAAAAATGTACCTTTTTTGTTCCCCAAACCTGCAGAAATGCTTTCACCTCTGTGGGGAGGTTTGTCCCATGACTCATCACCATAAACCTCCTCTCTGACACAGTCAGTCTCAACCTCATTAAACATCCAGCATTTACAAGGGAAAAAAATCCCTCCATCTCTGGTACCATTTTTATTTGGAAAGCCTCCCTACAGATCCCGACCATCCAAAAGACAGGAAGAAAGAAGAGACCACTGCAAGGCATTAAAAACTTCAACCTTAAGTGAATTTTGAGGACTTTATTTTTATTGATGTCAAACCATAATGTCTATCGACTTTATTGCTTAAGCCAAAAAGCTACAGTGCATCCGGAAAGTATTCACAGCGCTTCACTTTTTCCACATTTTGTTATATTACAGCCTTATTCCAAAATGGATTAAATTAATTTTTTCCCTCAAAATTCTACACACAATACCCCATAATGACAACATGAAATAAAAAAAATTGAAATTTTTGTAAATCTATTAAAAATCAAAAACGAAAAAAATCATATCTACACACGTATTCACAGCCTTTGCCATTACACTCAAAATTGAGCTCAGGTGAATCCTGTTTCCACTGATCATCCTTGAGATGTTTCTACAACTTGATTGGAGTCCACCTGGTAAATTCAGTTGATCGGACATGATTTGGAAAGACACACACCGTCTATATAAGGTCCCACAGTTGACAGTGCATGTCAGAGCACAAACCAAACCATGAAGTCCAAAGAATTGTCTGTAGACCTCCGAGACAGGATTGTATCGAGGTACAGATCTGGGGAAGGGTACAGAAACATTTCTGCAGCATTGAAGGTCCCAATGAGCACAGTGACCTCCATCATCTGTAAATGGAAGAAGTTTGGAACCACCAGGACTCTTCATAGAGTCGGCCGCCCGGCCAAACTGAGCGATCGGGGGAGAAGGGCCTTAGTCAGGGAGGTGACCAAGAACCCGATGGTCACTCTGACAGAGCTCCAACGTTGCTCTGTGAAGAGAGGAGAACCTTCCAGAAGGACAACCATCTCTGCAGCACTCCACCAAGCAGGCCTGTATGGTAGAGTGACCAGACGGAAGCCACTCCTCAGTAAAAGGCACATGACCGCCCGCCTGGAGTTTACCAAAAGGCACCTGAAGGACTCTCAGACCATGAGAAACTAAATTCTCTGGTCTGATGAAACAAAGATTGAACTCTTTGGCCTGAATGCCAAGCGTCATGTTTGGAGGAAACCAGACACCGCTCATCACCTGGCCAATACCATCTCTACGGTGAAGCATGGTGGTGGCAGCATCATGCTGTGGGGATGTTTTTCAGCAGCAGGAACTGGGAGACTAGTCAGGATGGAGGGA
Organism: Embiotoca jacksoni; assembly: GCF_022577435.1. NCBI lineage: Eukaryota > Metazoa > Chordata > Actinopteri > Embiotocidae > Embiotoca > Embiotoca jacksoni. The sequence continues at coordinate 21,085,742 of NW_027185403.1, forward strand.
AAGATGAATGTAGCAATGTACAGAGACATCCTTGATGAAAACCTTCTCCAGAGCGCTCTGGACCTCAGACTGGGGCGAGGTTCATCTTTCAACAGGACAACGACCCGAAGCACAAAGCCAAGATAACAAAGGAATGGCTTCAGGACAACTCTGTGAATGTCTTTGAGAGGCCCAGCCAGAGCCCAGACTTGAAACCGATTGAACATCTCTGGAGAGATCTGAAGATGTCTGTGCACCGACACTCCCCATCCAACCTGATGGAGCTTGAGAGGTCCTGCAAAGAAGAATGGGAGAAACTGCCCAAGAATAGGAGACAAGCTTGTAGCATCATACTCAAAAAGACTTGAGGCTGTAATTTCTGACAACGGTGCTTCAACAAAGTATTGAGCAAAGGCTGTGAATACTTATGTACGTGTTATATTTTCTTTCTTTATTTTTAATATATTTGCAAAAATTTTAAACAAACTATTTTCATTTTGTCATTATGGGACATTGCATGAAGAATTTTGAGGAAAAAAAATGAATTTAATCAATTTTGGAATAAGGCTGTAACATAGCAAAATGTGTAAAAAGTGAAGCGCTGTGAATACTTTCCGGATGCACTGTACATCTTTGGAGGAAGTAAAGTGATGGCTGGGGACAGACTTTGTCAGCAGACAGAGATAATGATGGGACTTTGTCAGCAGAATTATTTATAACCAGATATACGATTTAAACAAATTGTGACCAGTCCCTCTTTAGATTTATACAGTATGCTTCCCTTTGTTAGTTTGTTGTCTGGTATGTCAACAGAGAACAAAATCAGTCCTAACTGGCCAAAAATGATCAGTGTGACAAATTGTTGGTTCTACTATTGGGTTGAAAGCATTTTATTGACTTTTCTATCCTATAACTCTCACACACATCTCTCCTACTATTTAGTAAAGCTGCAGGAGATTCAGAAGCTGGTTTTAGGTAGATATTTGATGAGAACTTTTAATCCTGCCACAACAACTTATAATGGGTAATGTATACTTGTAACTATGATGACCTGTGTCAGTCACAAATAAAGACTTCTGCAGTAATACAGTAAATTAAAGTTTGATCACTCTTAAAAGACAGATTCATGCGATTCCAAACACCCTAAGAGTGAAGCTACAAGAACATTTCTGATCTACAGTATATGTAAAGCCGCTATAATCAATTCATTTCAATTTAATCAAATAAAAAGGAGAAAATATTTTAGCACATCGTTTGGCAATTTTAGTATTTAGATTTCCACTCATCACTCTTAAACCATCGTTTAGAAAGAACAGCAAAAAGACACAGTTAAAAACAATCTGCTTAACATAGTGGAACATTTAGCTGCTGAACAATCAGATATTTCCCCCTGGAAGTGTTGGAGACCAAACTCTGAGCTAAACAAGTCCAAATATTGGACAGATATTGGAATGACACATTTTAACATATAAACACATCTCTATTCATGCTTATGTTATGCAGTCACAGCTGGATGTATACTTAAACCACTGTTTGCTAACAAGTTCGCCATATCAAATTAAAAGGTTTGTTCACAGCTTGTATCTGCTGCTGCTCAGGTGGCTGGAAAATCCATGAATCCATGGTGCTACAGCAGCATCATTAAATATATATTAGGATAACAATATATTTAATACATGTTAAAAATAGTGTGATCTTGGGAATATTATATGTATTATGTCCATGTTACTATTATTAAGTATTAAATAGTTTACATTTTGAAATTGAACCAATTAAATATGAAAATTCCATCTTGTAGAGAGGAATTTGTGAAGTTTCATAACCTAGTGTTGCATAATCAATGCACACAGTGGATAATCTGCAGAGGTGAACAGATTGCAAAGTAAAAATGAAATAGGGGAGAGTGAAGAAAAGTAGAATTTGTTTATTTTTATAGTGTAAATGAAGAATTCAAGCGCAACTAAACAATACATGTTATCAAGGGCTATACATCACATTTAGTTGTGAGGGGACACTAAACAATAAGCAGAAAAAAAACATGCAATACATTGCAATTAGAGGGGATACTCCAAGAAATCATTTTTTTGTGCGAAATACAATTTTTAACCAAAGGTTTCTTATACGGATCTGATTTCATAAAATAACAACAAATAACTAAATACATATAAATAAAACAGAACTATATAAATATAGTGTCTGCAGTAGATACCTAAACTGTAAATAAATGTCATCATGTGTATGGCTTTGTTTTGGTTAAAAACATTTGAGATAAACAAATCGCCTTAAACACTTCGTACAAACAAAAAAACACATTTAAAATTCAAAATTCTACATTTTCTTTTCCATCCAAAACAAAATCTGAATTTTTTTAAACAAGATGTTGTTTTTTGACGTCAGGCTTCACCGAGTTTTCTTTGTTATTGTTTCACCCCACAGCTCCTCCCAAAAAAGTGCACCCTGCATTGGTGGCCTTTAGTTAAACCCCACTAGCAGTGGCCCTTTGAAGAGGAAAAATAATGACAGAATGTGTGTGCAAACGAGAGCAGCTCTGCGCGAGTTAAAAGCATCCTTGCTTGTTGAAGTATTCTCAGTGTGAGCAATTTACTGGTCCCAGATGGACAAAAGGCATCCTTGTGTGCACGAGTATTCCCAGAGAGTTTGCAGTGAACAGTCTGGTGCACTCACACAGGCTGTGTGGTCTCCTTTCAACTTGGTTCAAAAGTTGAATTTTGTTTCTGCATCCAGTGAGCTGCATAAGTTGGCATCTTTGAAGACTTTGCTGGGGCTGAACAATCTTGTAATCAATTGTGTGTGTGTGTGTGTGTGTGTGTGTGTGTGTGTGTGTGTGTGTGTGCATCAATGTCAAGGCAGATTTGAGAAGAAAAGGGGGAAACAAAAGCAGAGTTAAAAGCTTTATGTCAAAAGAGACCTCCTTAAACAGCTTCACTGGTGGTGCTTTGATACCAGTTCCATCAGAGTTGTGCGATATACTCTGATTAAAGTGAGCAACATGCAATTTAATATCAGTGTGTTGATGAAGCCATATAAGTTTCTTATGAACGTTTCCATGACTTCTTTTGCTACAAAATAAAAACTGAAGACATTTTCTCAAATTATTTGAATTTAAGAAGAAGATACAGTAAACACCTACAGTGAGTGGAATCTTAAATCGGTCCAAGTTAATGGAGTCAAATACAAGTCTTTGTTCCATTATATTTAGTAGTGTTTCTAATGCTCTGACCCAGCACCAGTTCTCGTTCACCGCTGGCACACATTTCAAGGTTCTCATTTTAGAGGACTTGTTCCAGTTCATCTGAGGATTTCCTGTCTCACTGTCCTCTGTCCCTTCATGTAATCCCAAACTGAATCCATGATGGAGACATTGAGGCTCTAAGGAAGTCAGACCATCTGTTGAAGGACTCTGTTCTTGTTGTTGCCAACAATAGTTACAGCTGTGCTGTTCAGTAGTCGGCGTCATGATTCTGTTTTAATCAATCCAGTTGAGTTTCATTGAAGCTAAACGTCACCCGAAAGTATTTTACTTGTATTTCCTACTTTTCCTTCCATTTTCCGAAAGCAGCTACAGAGATTGCTTGTTGGTCTTTGAGTGGTGCCAGAGTGCCGATGACCTACATATCAACTGCACTCCACATGTCAACACATGGTTTTCTGGCCAATTAGATTACTTTTAACTCATTTTAAATAAAAGCAGATTGGAATAGGTTGTGACTGGACAGGTTTTTTTTTTTCAAACATTAGGGATTAAAAGACGTTTAGAAATATTCTGAAGTTGGGAATATTTGACTTTTAAGGGAGGTGCAGGAGACTTGCATAGGAAGATAAGGCAAAGATAGTGCATGGAGTGACAGGGACAACTGCAAACCGGTGTTCTAACAACAAGAATAAGTTAGTTATTGTAGTTTGTCCCAAAAATCTGCCACTGACTGTCTATAAAAGCGGACGTAGCTTCTGGGTCTGAAAAATGAGTACCTCTAAGTGCACTACTACTGAGTGCCACTAGGGTTTGACTCCAAAAAGGCTCTTACTCTATAGACTTCCATTCAACTTCTCTCATGAAATATAACGTCAATTCATTTTTTCCGAAATTCTTTACGCTGTCATTAGCTAAAGTCACTCCTTTTTTGTGGTCCATCTGAAAACAATCACAATTTATTAGATATTAGGCCTCAAAAACTGGTCTGTTGGATTGACAGGTGCATTCAGGTCAGTACAGGTGGGTGGCCGTAGTGTCTTTGGGTTCAGAATCAAATCGAGTCAGATTCAACGCTTGCTCTTCCCCAGCTTGTCCAAATATTAGCAGTGTTGTGTTGTGTTGTGTTACTGTTGAGTAAGTCATGTTGGCAACATATGGCCGGCAGAATACAAAGCTCTCTATTAAGTCCTGTGCTTTGTACACCTAACCATCCACTCTGACCTCCTCTCTGTGTCGTCTGGGCAGGGTAAGACTCTTTCTGAATCAAAGTCCACCATTTGAATTTCCTTCAAACCTCATTTTTCCTTGGGCACATTTTCAGTTCAGGATCATGGTTTGTAGAAAACAACGCTGCAGTGTTATGCTGATTAAAAACCTCAGCCCAGCAAGGTGTCATGTAGGTTGACTGTTGTTAACCTAGGAAGTGTATTACATTAGCTAGAGGCCCTCTGGATACAGAACTAACGAGAATTAATTTACACCGAAAGGAACAGTGAGATTTTTATCACTCCTGTCTATGCGATTCACATACATTAAACTACATACGTTTTTGTTGCTATTCATAGTGGACTGACAAACTGGCTTATATCTGCTATTAATGAGAGTGGTGAATCTGAAATTAGAACTCACAAGCCCACAGTTCCACAAGTTATTTCATACATTTGTGTAAATAATCTGAGTGTGTTGATTTGGTGATGCTCAAACTTGAGTTGTCAGGTAGGCGGATGACAATCAGCTAACTCATCAATGACACACTATTGTATTGAGGTTATTGAGGGTTATAAGGCACATATGAGTCATATCTGATCATTGCGTTTGATGTCAGAAATTCATATTTTCTGATTTACATGAAGTAAATAAGTCAAAGCTCTTATCAAGTCTATTGAGAGAACAACCAACAACAGTTGTGTCCTTGTCTAAAATGTATCTGATTCATCGCATTTACAGCATAAGCAACTCTCAAATACACAAGGGGAATTTCCACGACAATGAGTGTGTATATTCATGCTAATGCATTTTGTTTTGCTTGTATCAGGACTAAAAGCAGATGATGATGTTTTTCCTCAGAGGTGTTGGGCTGCAGAGGGAGCTGCACAGAGCTCACCAACAAGCCACTGTATACTTTAATAAGTTATATTTTTGTCTCAAGTAGTGCCAGAAAAGGTTATGTTCTGCAGAAGGCACACACTTCAGGGTGCAATAAAAGCCGAGACCATTTCTGGTCAAATCATTTATTGCTCTCCCACATCTCAGAGCTGTGAGTCTGGAGAGGACACCGCACAGATCCAACAGCTCTGCAGTCGGTTCTCTACACGTGTCCGATCTTCTACCGAGCTCCATCAGCGGATTTCGTGTCTGAACATTCAAATGTTTTGGACACATCTACTCCTGCATTGTTTACTGTTTTCTACAGTGTCAAATAGGGATGGGTCACACATTTTAAATATTCGAAAAGCCCTTTTAATCTCCAAAATCGATTAGTACATGTGACTTTCGTTCTTCCTTATTTCCCCCATTTGTACCGCCACCCAGCTGTAATGCGTTACTCCCATCAGAAGGTGGCGGTAATGCACCTAAAAGCTGCCTGCCAGCAGCATTAAATAGCATAGGGAGAAGAAGAACATGCTGCTTTCAGGGGTCTGGAGCTTTGCAGGGAAAGCTGTCCCAGTATTAGATTTCCCTGTGCGAACATGGGGAAACATGCAAAGACAACTACAGCGGTCAGAAAGTTCTGCGTGGAACTCCTTCAAAACAAATAATGATGAGGATGCAGGTAAAGCTAACATACAAGCCTTTCACTGCTAAGCACACTCATCAGAGTGAAGCACCGAGCAAACGGACAATCTCTTTATATTAATGTGTGTGTGCGTGCTCGCGGGTGATGGGGGAGGAGGGGTGAATATCTGAAGAAAACATTTTAAGAGAAGTTTTGCTTGAAATTCCCATCCCTAGTGTCAAACAATACTGAAACATCAAAACTGTCCGAATCTAATATTGGCCAGTAAGTTTCAACATGTAAAGAATGTGTCTTGATGTAGTAGTGCATCACAATCAAACTAAAAACTCAGGAAAAAACAAGTAACCACACAAAGTAAAATACAATTCAACGACCATAAAAGAAAGGTGGTATAGAAGTCACATTTTAAGATACAAAATAACTACAAAAAAACTGCATTACTGCAAATGTACACAGTATAAACAGTATGTGTAATGTGGAAAGTGTGATCATACAAATAGTACTGATAATGTTAATGAAATGTTCGCGTTAGATGTGATGTGTTCACAGATGTGCAATAAATGATGATAGATTTGACATTAGTGTGATGTGTAGAGTCCATGAGTGGTGTCTGTCAGTGGAAGTCCAGATGTTGTTGATGAGCTGCCGTCTGGAAAAAGAACGGTTCTTGTGCTGGTTTTGATCAAGATGGACGTCTTTTCGAAGCGGAGTGATTGAAACAGTTTATGTAGCGGATGGGAAGGGTCGGCCATAATCTTAACTGCTTGCCTCATTGTCTTGGAGGCATGCTGGTCCTTGAGGGACGGCATGATGCAGTTAACAAAAAAAAAACCTTCCAGGTGATGACCTCGTGAAGTTAAGATCTTTGTCAGTAGTGTGCAAAGCTGTCATCAAAGGAAACAGTCGCTATGTTGCATAACCTACAATATACAACATATTTCCTTTTGTTTACGCTTTTTTCTGTTGTGTTATATCATCATTTAAGTGTTCAGTTTCACTCTAGACTGTAAAAATAATGAAAACCCTTTGAATAGATAGTTACGTCCAAAATATGACTGGTACTGTACTTATGATATAATAGATGGTAAATCACTTTTTAGATGGGGTTAACATTGGACATCAAATTGTGTTAAAAATGTTTATTTCCTGGGTTTAAATTTGTTTAAATAAATGTATGGATAACCCATGAAATAATAGTCATACTGACCTTTGCTAAAAAAAATAGTCTTAACATATGGAAATCAGTGACATGTATGAACTACCAACATATACTATGCCAACTATTTTAACTTTGTGAAATTGTTTTATCTCAAAGTAGTATAACATATCTGCAACAATGACAACATTACATCATGTTCATTGGTGTAGGATAAATAATTTATTTAATCTGGACATGCTGATTATGAATGGGAATGATTGTTGGCATCAAATGAGATAAAAAAAAAATAAACACAATGAAGCCATAAATATGTGTCATGTATGTCACCATTAGATTTAATTTAGAGCATATTTGCAGTGTCATAGTGAAACTGAAACTTGAGCAGAGTGTGAACATCAAATTTAGTGTCAAACTGAAAAAAGTCAGAGCAGCTCGCTCGTTTTCAACATGCTGAACTGGCACATTGTGATGTCATAATGTTTTCCCTCAAGCACCTCAAACATCACAGTTGAACTCTGTGTTGACAGTCTGACCCTGAGGGACACATTCACAGTGAACAACCCTGTGAATGTCAAACAAAACTCACCTGGTTGCACTTGTGACCTGATGCTCCTTCTTTGGTCTTGGATGGAAAAATTTCCGGCTCCTTGTTCCATTGTTGTAGGGTCTCCATTGCTGATTTCCTGAGTTTAACACAGTTTGATGTGGGCTTTTTGCGTTGGATGTAGTAGATTCTGTTTATTTCTTTAGCTTTACATTTAGCCCAGCAGCACACAGCTGTATATTGTGCTGCATATTCTCAATTTTCTTTTATTTCTTCCATTCTGCCTCCATTTACACAATAAGCTGTGCATTCCAGTTTGGATGACTCCTCCTGCAGTTTAGGTAACATATGGTTCTGATTGACAGTTCATAACTAGCTGATTATGTTCGGAGAGAGGCATGGGTATATACTGCTGATTGAAATTTCTGTTAATTTTTTTTTTTTTTTTTTTTTTTTTTTTTTTTACCATAGATTAGCAATTAGTAAATCGACATCCCCCTCCCCACTCAATATTCTCTGCTCTATGGTTCAGTAAACATGCCAATACAATCTGCCTCTCATTTAATCTGTTTACACTTGAGCGAACAGTGACTTTTGTTGGGCACTTTGCTGCCTCTGTAAGCTTTAAAATGCTTATTCACACATTTTGACTCGGATAATACTGTCCTTAAAATATGATTTAATCCCATGAAATGTTGATGTGACACTATTTTCAGGCCCTTTGGGATTATTCTTGTTCATGGATGATGGAGCTTGTTGAGTTGTTGTTCAGGTCATTGAGCTTCAGTGGGTGGGATCCTCACAAATACTGGAGTTTAGACGGGGGTCATCCAGTTTAAGGGTGGTCTGTTTAGTTTTTTTTTTTCAGTTATTGTGGCATACATGGTTTATGAAAGTTCATGTGAAACCATCAGGGGGAACCAGACTGTACATTTTATAATAAGACTGAACACTTACCTAAAGCGAGTTTTAATACAAAGTCCTGTGCTTAGATGCAAATGTCAGTCTGAGTTTAAGTCAAAATAACTTTTAGGAATATGCACAATAAACTGATATAATGACGCTTCTAAAGTCTGAGATTGTGACAGCTGAACAAAAATATGACATGCACTGACCTCAGGCTTTGGTCAGTTGTCCACTTTTCCCAGTTGTCAACCCAGTTTTAAATTATTAAGTCAAACGTGTCCCTCTATGAAAACACAAGAAAATGAAAGTAAAATTATTTGAATCATTACAGGATCTTTAAATAATCACTTAGTGCAATTTCTGTTCTCACCTTGTTGCTGTATTACTTCAAGCATATTTGAGCAAGTTGGTTTCTTAACTAACAGAATGTTCTCAAAAGTATTTGAATGTAAGCTGAAAAACACATTTTTGTGAAGGCATTACCGCCCATTGACATTTTTTTTGTATTACTTTGGGCCGTTTTCTGCCTTGTTTACATAGCTGACAGTGATACAACTGTATTTGATGTGTATCAGGGTGAGTGCGGTACAGGGTTGCCGCTTTTCCCTTTTTTATTATGATTAAAAACCTGACTTATTTTAGAGAATTGCATAAAAAGACATAAATCTAGAATTCCTTGTGCTATTGAGTCCATATTTCCAGGATACATACCAATGTCAATATATCATGACCACTGCTGCCTAATGTAATGTCAGTCATTCAAATGCAGCCAAAATAACTCAGTGAGGCATGACTTGTACAAGACCTCTGAAGTTTCCCTCTGGTATCTAGAACCAACATGTTAGCTGCAGATCCTTTAACTACTGGAAGCTGCACGTTGGAGCCACTGTGGATCAATCTCATTCCAGCTCTTCCCCCAACATCCCATTATCACTATATGGGTAAAGGGTGAGACATCTGATCCATGACATAATGATTACTCATCCAGGACATAAGCTTTCTTGCAGTGGGAGCTCATTTTATGGCTATTTGTTTCAACTCTCACTCTCGGCTCGATACAGCTCAGAAAGACGAGAAAGGCTGCCAAGCTTTTCAGAAACCAGCCGGTGCACACTTCCTTGCACTGGTCTCTGCCAGCATATTATACGATATATTTTTGGCTTAGCAACTTTTTAAAGACCTTTATGGCAGTTATTCATTTGTACTTAAAATGTTTAGTTTGTCCCCCAGTATAAGTGCAGTGCTTGCAAAGATTTGTTTATTTCTCCATTATACAGTTCCTTCATGTTGCGATTGCAATAATTAACGTAAGTTCGAGCAAACGCCGTAACATTTGCAGGAGCTTTGAATTTTTTTTTTATTTCCATTATTTTTACACAAAAAATGTCGTCAGCAGAAGCTGTGCTTTAAGTATTAGGGCATGAAGTGAATATTAAAAAAAAAACTTTTAGTCAGTATGGCTCTCCTCTCATCTCACCAAAACAAACTGTGACTGGAGGAAACTGGAACAAGCTGAAAAACCGAAAGTGTGTGTGTGTGTGTGTGTGTGTGTGTGTGTGTGGGGGGGGGGGGGGGGTGTTACAGAAAATGTGGCCTTCACAATAAAATGTTTAAATGAAATGCATGAATTAAATCAATGGAAGTGATTACATATTACTGTATGCTACAGAAACATGTCAAGTTGTTAGATATTGCACTTTGTTTTGTGAAAACAGCAGGCCTATGTGTTGAATTAACATAAATTGAACAGCATCTAAAGCTCCTATTTTAACAGTTGATGTATCTGTTATATATATATATATATATATTTGCAAACTGTATATATATATATGGATTTATTTTTGTAACTTTTAGCCCCATGGTTCTCTGAGTTCAATACATTAATTAAAAAAAAAGAGTGGAACTAAAATATTTCCGTGATGTGCAGCATGATTATTATTACAGAAAGTAATTACATACTTATCCCTTTATCAGGTAGTGCTTAAAAAATAAAAAAATAAAAAAAATAAAAAAAATCTAATTTTTCTTTCTGAACTAACAACTTTTTTCTAATTACAACAATTTTACACAAAAAAAAAAAACTAATTTAAAACTCTGGAATTTATATTGCTTTTTTTTTTTTTTAAATCCTCCGGAAAATCAAGCATTTGTAATTGCAACAATCACAAACAAGCTCTGCGAAGTCCTGGAGGGACTGATTACACATCTCATGCATCCTATTTAGTCCAACTTCCAGTCATATATTTCATACATAACAGCTGTCTCCAAAACAGCACAGTACTTTCTATAAGTTACTGTAGATCTCTATTTGCACAGCTCTGCTTCCTGAACAGTTCAACAGCCACGTTATTCCACAGTGAATTAAAGAAACACTTACTGACCATATATTTTCATCCATAACTTTAGAAAAAACTCATTAAGGAGAAAAAAAAAAAACTTATGCGAGGTGACACCAATATTAACTCCCATCAAGCACAGTTAGATGTTAAGTGGGTGCAAAGTGTGCAAACAGATGAAACCTTAATTACAGAATTGGAACAATATATGTGTTACACAAACTGCCACATTAAACTACACTTAGGTACCTATTTAACAAACACAGAGATACTATTAAATTAAGACAATGCACGTACTGTAGGTGTAAAGTGGTGCCTTTCTAATGGGAAGAAAACAGCAATGACATTAAATTTGCGAGTGCATCACCTCATTTTAAATCATGTATACTCCATAATCACTGGCCACTAACCTCTATTCTCTCTGCAAACAACTGGCAGACTCATCTAACAGGACTCTTATATGTCAAGGTCCCTGTGAGGCTGCCTTTTTTGTGGGTGTCTTGCCAAAGGTCGTCAGAATAAAGGCAACCTGAACGGCACTCTAGACAGGGCAGTAGCTTTAACCTTTTTTTCTCTCTCTGCAGTGTAATAACCACAATACACGTTCAAACACAAAAAGATACTGATTATTACTGACATCCAAGGTCCACGGAGGATCACTCCTGCCGAGGATAAATGATGCCTACCAGGTTAACATTTTCAATCATCCTCTGAAATGGATGAATTGGCTAATTAATAAAAAAAAAGAGAGAAAAAAAAAAGGATATAGACATTAATTGTTCTCAGACTAGCTTCCTGCTAGCTTTAATCATCACCTAAATGTCCTTCTATAGCACCACCTGCTTTACCATAACATGTATTATTTATGTTCCACACAGGATCATTTTTAATAACTATTATCACCTGACTTGCCATATAGCACCAACATTTCACTATGTTCAAAACTTACAATCATGAATACCTGTAAAACTCAAACTCAAACTGTAGCTTTACATTACTGCTAAGCATGGCTGTGGTCTCGTACTGTTTCTTTACTAGTTACTAGTTAGTTACTGTACTACTTGCTGTAGTTACCAATTCCCCTCTTGTAAATATCATTCACATCAACATCCAAGTCACAATTGCCACCAGGAGAGTGGATTTTTCTGAAGGCTTTGGTATATTTAACTTGGTGCTATAAAGTACAGAAGTGTTGGCTAAAGCAATAACATATGGATGCTGTCTGTTATGTGTAAGTGCAAAGAACTTGTTGTTTTTACTCTTCATTTGTATTACACTCCTGTAGCTGTTTGCTAGTTTGTATAACATCCATGTCTTTGTATTTTGTCTCTTGTTTGTGTTTATTGACTTACACCTCAGAAATTCAATCTTACAGATTTGAAGGATCATTAAAACCTTTGTTTTGGTTTGATTTAGTTATCACTGTGTGATAAAGAGCTGCAGTTGAGTATGGAGCTCCACATAAATCCCCTACCCCCCCTTGTTAGATTAATAGTAGGAGGATGATGGTTAAAAAAAAAAAAAAATTAGACCTCAACTCCATAATTTAGAAATGTGAACAAAGTTTCTTCCAGCTAAACCCAAACACACACCTACTTTTCTGATATTGATCATGAACTATGATAGACAAGCCCAGCTACTACTTAGATTTCATTTATTTTGATAACTTTATGTAAATGAGTGAACTCAGGGACAAAGGATTTGAACTTCGAAAATACATTTGTTATTTAACTGTTTTTAACCATGTTTCTGTTCTTAAGATTAAAAACTTCAATGTGGATATGAAGCCGGATTATCTGTTAACAAGCCTGGAGACGTGACTTTCTGCATTCCATAAAAAAATAAAGTTGTCTTGGCCAAGACCCAAGATTCAGTGCAGATTTGTATGCAAGCCAAATGCTACTGCAGGTGGCTTCACTGACTGCTTCCTTCTTCCTGGGCGAAGGTGTAAGAACCAGTGAGATCAGCAGTATGGAACTACGGTCCCAATTTACTTGAATTGTGTACCGAGCGGAACCGACCCATCACACGGCACAAAGAGGCTGACTTGTAACTGATCTAAAATACACTTGAACTTACTTTTTTTTCCCCTCTAAGGCATGTTTTAATGAGCTGAAGAAGAACTGGAAACATATTTCTTGTTTCAGAGAAAAGATAACTTATGGTTTACTCACCTGCTGTTCGTTTGATAAACACATTTGTTGGTACAAGCTCTGACTGCCTTCGCAACAGCAGCTGTCATCTGCCTGCTGGATTTTCAGAGGTGATTTCCTGCCTCTTATTACGGGGAACAGAGAGCAAAGGCATTAAAATAGGCCAACAAGACAAGTAGTGAGTCACAAATAGAGGGGCATGAATTAATGACAAAACAATGGAAGTTCCATTACCGTTAGCTACTTGATGTAGCGTGTTTCCTCTGTGTTTTTCTCAAGGGGGAGATGGAACGAGAGCTATTTACCATTTCTTTCTGTCACTGTCTCAATCACTTTTTTTTTACTCCACTCCATCTCCGTATTCCTCTCTGTCTCCGTGTCTGCCTCCATCCCCAGGAGTAAAAGCTATTAACCATTTATCTATCTTTCTCTCTTGATTGCCTTGTTCGGTCCCCTCCATCTCTTCCTCTGCCTCCCTCCCCAGAGGATCGAGCTGACGAACACTCTCCCACACACGGTCCAGCTCTGAGTACAATCACCGGCACCATTCACCTGATTTGTGTTTTTCATCCATGTAAATTAGCAAACACTCTTTGAGTGCGGTGGCGGACTGAAATGCTTTTAATGTCGTGCCAAGTTGTCACGATAGCAGAGTAATGCTGCTAATGGGTTAGTGTCCGTGTGAATAAGCATTGTGTAGCAACCAGTTCAGTCTTGTGCATGACTATAATGTAACCAAAGATGGATTACGAGACAACCGGCCCCTGAGCACTGACATGTAAAAGGCCCTCCGAGATGCAAAATGAGGCTTTGAGACTGTGTCTCACCTCTTTTTGAAGCAGGGTAGGGCTCTTTTTGTGTAGATTTTTTTGCATTTTGCATCTCCTTCCCATCTCCTTGTGGTTGTTTTGAGTCTCTTAGTAATTTCTTTCTTCTATTTATTTATTTTCTGTTGTTTTGCATCTCATAATGGTCATTTTGTTTCTTTGTGGTCATGTTGTATCTCTTTCTAGTTCTTTTTTTTTGTATTTCTTTGTCAAGTTTTGTGCCTTTTTGAGATCATTATTAAATTCACTTTTCAACAAAATAAGTCCAGGTGTCCCATTTTCATGGTCAACGCTCATTCAGTAACAATAATAACAGCATAATAATAATAATAATAACAATCATAATGATAATAATAATAATAATAACCCTACCATGAATGTAATAGTACACTAATCCACAACCAAAATCCAATTCCCATGAACATGTTCCTTTTACTCACCTACTGTATATTGTAGCCTGGTTGCACCAACTGTCACTCACAGCTTCAGTTTTCTTCGCTGTGTAGTCTGAAAACTTGGCTCGTATTAGCATTTGCACAGACACTCTGAAGGGTGGACCAGTCAGTGAGTTTGTCCCACCCCTCCTTCACTGTGATTGGATGGCAGGTGACATTGACGAGCGCAGCGTTAACATTTTTAAACTCTCACTGAACGGAAATAATCACCCAACTTTCAGCGCTGAGTACAGAATAAACGCTCAGCCCCTCGTCAAGCTGCTGGCGTTCATTAAAACAATTTAAAAATATGTAGTACTCAGGAAAACACACTATTGTGGACACGGGCCGAAGGTCGTTGCAGCGGTGGCAGAGTGTCGGCCGGTCGACGCCAAGTAGGATGGAACGACTGCAAGAGATTCCTAATGGACGGTGCCCAGACCCATATATTCACAGAGTGAAACTGGGTTCTGGTTTGCAGCAGATTACCTATATGATGCATTGAGGTCAGAAATGTGCAGCTCCTCTGGAGCTGGTAGGGATTCAGTGTCTTCCTCAAGAATACTTAAGTTCGGTTGAATCCAGCAACAAGGCTGCAGTTTCTAGCAGCTAATACCTACTTGGAAGTTGTCCTTCAGTCCACCATCATTATCGTCCTTCTATTCAATCTGGGGTGGATTTTTTTCTTTCCGCAATTAGGAAGTTCGACTGCAGTCCCATGGATCTGAAACCTGTGAATACAATTTTCAACTGTAGTGAAAAAAACATTGAGCGAATATTATTTTCTTTCTAATTTTTACAGATTACTCTGCTATCCTGTCTCTGGTCCATGTTCACTGTGGAGCACATGATGATACCAAACAACATAGTGGCCACTTGTCTCCATTTAAATCGGCTGGAAGACAGATTGCAAGATTGAAGATGTGTCGTACTAATTAAAGAAAAGAGATTGAAATATCACTATAACCTAATTATTTTGAATTTCTATATGGGGGTGGCAACAAATCTGTTGGGGCCATGTTGGAAACATTTCTTTGTAGAAGAAGTAATCATTTATCTTTTCACACTTTCTTTGCTTTACTCTATGAAATATGAAAGACAAGCAGGTCTACATGAGAAAAATGCTTTTAATTGCGTTCCTTTTCAGAAGGAATGTATTATTTAATTTGTTTTGATGAGCTGTCAAGGGTACCAACAAATTAATTCTCGACTGTGCTATAATGATCTCTTATACTGACCTGGAAAAAAATATTGAAGTGGTGATAAATAAGTGCATTGCAATGATAGTTCAATGTTGTCTTCAATTAGTATCAAAAGAGTTCTTAATATTATGATCGGTTATATTTAAATGGAGAGAAGTCTCCACTGAGCTGTTTGGTATCCTTGTGTGCGTCACACTGAACATGGACGAGAGAAACAAAAGAAAAGTTGTTTGACGTGATGCTTCATGGAAGAAAACCCAGGGACCCCATTTTTGAAATATAAACATAATCCCGGTTGAATTTTCAAAAAGAAAATGTTGGCAAGTAACAGATACCTCTGGGACAACGTCCTTTGGACTGATGGAAAAAAATAAAACAAGCTTTTTGATAAGTCACACCAGGTCTAAATTCACAGAGTTAAAAAAAAAAAATGAAGCTTTGAAAGACATTAACAGCATCAGTGTTGTGAGACATGGAGGAGACTCAGTTGTGCTTTGAGGCTGGAGGCCTTGGATCTCCGCAGGCAACAATGACATCATACACTCATCAAGGCGTTCTGGAGTAAAACATACTGTCATAGAGCTCTGTCTCAGTCACAGGTCATCACTTCTCTACATCCAAACACCCAAAGATTGATGACATAATGCTTTATTTGATTATTTTATGGATGCTTGTTAATCCTGATCTTAGAACCCAATGAACATCTAGAAAAGGGTTTAAGCTAAAAGATAAGATACATACATCAAACCTGAAGGTGATAACAGAAGTGTAAGTCTCAATGAGAGCTACAAAAAGGGCCTGATCTCAGTGACTGTCCCAAAGGGTGGGCCACAAAATATTCGGTTAAGGCTCAACTTATTTCATCCATGCTATTCTCCTTTAATATTTAAAATAATATGGTATAATAGAAACAAATCTAAAGAAACATGTCTGTTCTGTTAAATACTGAAAGGGGAAATGTGGATACCGATCACATATTTTTGAGAAAATGTTTTTTGTGAAAAGGCACCACTGTTAGAACGTCTTGCTTTTTTTCATCTTGCTTTTACTCACTTCCTTGCTGGCAATAAGACACCTTACAAAACCTCCAATAAGAAGTTTGTCGACTCTTCTTCATGAGCTCTCTCTGCTCCTGGCTCAGAAGACTGGTAGTGAGTGGAATGGAGAAAAGCTCCACTGTGTCTCCTTCTTGTTACTGGCTGCACTCGCATCAGTGTCCAACAGGAAGGGGTTACACACACACACACACACACACACACACACACACACACACACACACACACACACACACACACACACACACACACACACACACACAAAACTGAGCAACTCTGTGCTGTGGAGATCAGAAAGGATCCAGCTGGTGTTGGTAGATGGGGCCGGTCAGAGGTTAATGGATAGAAAGCAGAGAAGAGGAGGACGAAAGGGGTTTTCTGAGTGTGTGTGTGTGGGTGTGGGTGTGGGTGGAGGGGGGGGGGGGGGGTAGAAGAAAGACCGAGCTAAAGAGATGGATGAAAGGGAAAAACATGCGGTGCAAAGAGCACAGAGGGCAGGAAGAAAAAAACAAGTTTAAACAGCTGAGGATGGAGGGAGGGGATCTTAAAATAAGAGGGAGGTACATGGGGTAATGGACATTTACTCACAAACTAAACTGACAAAATAGAGGGACTTCACTTCACTTCACCGCTTTTCCATTTGAGTATACTGAAACTATAAAAACTATGACGGACAGAAAAATTAATTGTGCAAAAACACTTAAGAAACTGATATTTATTTACACAGGACAACATTTTGTTGAGCAGTCTTGGTGGGCTGTACGAAGCTCAGTCCAGAAGTTGACGGCACAACAAGCAATCAGTCACAATAAACGCATATTATGCACAGATTGCTCCCACAAATTCAATAACAACTGTAGCACTTGTTTGCTCTTCTTTTCCGGGGCCTGAATGAACACATTTGACTGGATTATCATTCTGCTTTCAGGAGGAAGCAGCTGCTGACATGAATCACGGCGAGTCTTTTGATGTAGTCTCCTCACCAGCAGTCGTGCTTCTGAAGCAGCGGGGTTTGCTTGACTACTGTTCACAAAAAGGCTTCTCAAACAATTGGAAGTAGTTCACTTGATAGTTCGAACTCGGTATCCAGGATGATGGCTAAATTAATATTTGCATGACAAATAGATCCACATCTTCATAGTTTATGATTTGAAGAGGAGACAATTCCTGAATTAACAGATTGGGCCCATATGCGACATCATCTTTGACTTCATGAGGTTTTTTTTCAGTTTTTGGTCATATTGTAGTGACCTTTGAGGTTAATCAGGATAATATAGGATGTATAGCTCAAAATGAAGGGAGGAACCATATTAGTTATGACATATTACATGTTAGTTGTATAACTACAGTGCTTTGACATTTTTTCATACATAAAGAAACGTTTTCTCAATTTTCTCATAATTTCCCAAGAGAAACATGATACTTTGATTTATAATGTAGGCGTTAATCCCAATAATTTGATGAGACTAAATGCACTGGCATTATCTTCGACCTCACATGTCTAACTTTCTTACATATATTTCAGCATACAGAACTAAAGACAATTTAATTTTGAGGTCAATCAGCTACTCGACAGACAAATGCAATGCAGCTAAATTAAAGTGTATGCAGAGTAGAGAAGCACTTCAAGATTGGGAAGTAGGTCTTTGATGTAACATCAACATACATGTACATCATGCTGATGCTTTTGAGGAAATCTTCTGGTCAGCAATAGTTTCCACAACAATTCATTTAACTTTCCAACATATCCTCAGACCGTAAACTCCTGAACATCCTGCACCGCAGACCCAGAACCAAAGATAATCGGGCTTTCACTTCTCAGAATCCGGACTGTGGGATGCATTACCTGAGGAAATGAGGGCTAACTACATCAAGCAACATGTTTTCTTGAGTCAAAACGTTGATGTTGTTGTCGTCTGCAAGTTACAAGATGTGGACAAATTAGTTGGTAGCCTTCTTACAGCTCATTGAAACAATGATTCACTACTGAAGAGTGATGAAATTAAAATAAATTGTCTTGATGTATACCTGATTTCCTTTGGTTTGTTATAGATTAAAGCCGAGTGTCAGAAGAAATGGAATATTTCTTTTTCTACAAATATATTTTCAAATGGCCAGGGCAGATTTGTTGGTACCCCTAGAGAAGATGAAAAAATAATTGGATTATAGGGATATTTAAATATATATATATTTTTCTATAATTAATATCACAAATGTCTTGAATCTTGTCAGTCATCAATCATTCAGCCTATTTAAATGGAGAAAAATGGTGACCCTGCTGTTTGGCATCATTGTGTGTACCACACTGAAGCAAAGAAAGCAAATCAGAAAGCTGTCTGAGAGGGTCAACAAGAAAATGAGCATGTTAAAGTTAAGGGCTTTGAGAACATCTCTGAGCAACATGATGTCCTTGTGACCACAGTTGGAAGTGATATTGACAAGTTCAAGTTCCATGGGATGGTAGAACGCGACTGCAAAAGGAACGTCGATCCCAGATTGAAAAAAGGAGGAGAGAGCCGAGGAAAAGTTCAGGAGGATACAAGCTGAACTCCGAGGCCTGGGTACAACGGTGTGAGTGAGCAGACTGAGTGACGGTAGGCTTCATGTAATGAAACCCGGGAGGACTCCACTGTTGAGAAACAAACTAAAACTACTGGAATTTCCCAAAAGGCTTTGTGAAAAGCCACAATGCTTCTGGGAGAACGTCCACTGGATCTTTTTGGCAGTCGGATCAGCTGTGTTCAGACAAAGAGATGAAGGTTTCCAAGAAAAGAACAACGTACCAGCTGTGAACCACGGAGGAGGTTCGGTTCTGTTATAGGGAGACGTGTTTTGCGTCTGGCACAGGGTGCCTTGAATCTGTGCAGGAAACAATGAAATCCCTGATGGGAATCTTATCGAACATCTATGGAAAGAACTGAAACATGCAGTTTGGAGAAGAAACGCTTGAAACATGTGACAGCAGGAGCAGTTTGCTCAGCATGTGTGTTCATCAGTGGGCCAAACTACCTGCTGACAGGATCACAAGTCTCACTAGTTTGCAGTCATTGCCTCTAAAGGTTGTGCAACAACATATCAGGTTAAGAGTCCCATCAATTTGGTGCAAGCCAATTTTATTCTGATTATCTCAAAATCAAAAGCTAACTGATTCTTAACAGATATGAAATAAACTATGATTACTTTTGTCTTTTTCAAATATTTCAGATAAATATATGGAATTTTATTTTATTTTGTGGATACCAACACATTCGTCCGTGTCTTTACGTCTCATAAATTGCAATTATTAGCAAGTCATGGCTTGTAAACAGAGAACAAGATGGTGTTTTTTTTAATAATACCCGTATTACAGGGTGTTTCAGCAGTTCTTAATTGTATCTTGGTATCAAATCCGTAATCTTGAGGCTCATCCAACAACATGCACTGCCATGTGCCTGGTTTTAGGTATTTATTCTAGACAGGAGAAGCAGAGTTATTATATGTGCATCCTATGAATTGTTTCACCCGATTCATCCATTGTATTCACTGTTTTACATCAACTATGTGAGGAACTTTAAACATTTGTGTATTCTCTTTCAATTACAACTTAAAAGGGAAAAGCATAAAATAATGAGGTGAGAAACAAACTGGACCTGCTACCTGGAGCTACTTGCTTAGATAAAGCCAGCCAGCCACTATTAAGTTGGTGGTTTGAATGCAACATTTACAGAGGACAGCTCAGCAGGTTCAGATGAAGGCTACTGGCTCCATTATAGTGATATATCTCAAAGAATCTGTCTTGCTGTCAGTGGCCTATCCAATTACCCAGTGCCGTAACTGTTTCACAATTGCAGGGTTGACTTATCACGTGGTCGCTCGTTCCATTTATCAAACTTTTTAGATGAAATGCCTAAAATGCAGCTGCATGTTCAGTTGTGGGTTTTAAACATAGTTGGAAACTAAAGCATTTAATGACTCGAGAAAGACACACATACACTCAACACAAAATACTGTCAAAACAAAACATGATGATGATCATATATTATGAATTGGTGGATCTAATTATGGACACTTCATACAGTTTGAGGAGCATCCAGCTGTCCTCCCAGACACACACACACACACACACACACACACACACACACACACACACACACACACACACACACACACACACACACACACAGCAGACCAGCCAGTCGATTCTGCCTCCTTTAACCAGACACTGTGAATCATTTTAAAGAGTTCTCTCTTCAGGACGGTCTCCTCGGGACAATAAAGGGTTATTGGAGAGTTTAGGGAAGTGACTTTATGTTGCTTTCTATTGGAAGTGGGCACGAGAAGAGTCCATTCGAACGGCCTCCTTCACAACGTTTACAGAAATGGCCATGGAAGTTCATGTTTGGTTGGCTGTTCAGCTAATATATTGCAATTTTAGTCATGTAGAGTTTGTCTTCATAACTTCGGTGTGCACGACTTCCCATGTTGTAATTAGGGATGAGACGAGTACTCGGGTGAAACGAGTGTCCGGTACAGATAATGGACTTTTCACTAGTACAAGTATTCTCTGAGTAATTGCCTCGATATCCGGGCTGATGAAGGCTTCTAACAGACACTAGCTGTGTGCACACAGCTACACACAGAGCCCCACCTCCCCTGCACACAGTGTGCTGCTCTGCTGAGAAACAGAAGCTTTGACTCTGTCAGTGTCGACAGAAATTAATAACAACACGCGACTCTTCCGTTTAATTTCTGACATCTGCTTGTTTCAATCCGGTTTGTAAAAAATATCTTCAGCCGAGTTACTCTGAGAACGTTGCTCTTACTGGACGAGTCGTAGGTTACAGCTCGTGACTGCTTCTGCCGGTTTGCCTCTGTCTGTCCTTTTATCCCATCGACTCGCTTCTACGTCGTCAAGATATCTTCACTCAGCTGAGCGCTTTCAGTGAGAATATAGTATATGGCTGAATGCATACGTCAACGTAGTTATAGTATTATTATTAATATTATTTTAAAAGTATCTTTTATTGTAACTAATTTTAACTATTTTTATTTGTTCTGTGCAACAGTCTCATTGTTTTACTAAATTGTATATTGAGCTCATCAGTCACCTATAAAGACTTTGAGCTGCACTTACATATACAAATAAAGTTTGATTGATAGACGTATTCCAATCAAACATTGTGCAAATAAAGCATTTAGTTAATTAAATGCAAAAGGTGATGAACAATTTAATGGGCAAAATGCAAAAAATATATTTGAACCCCAATAACAACAAATATATCACATGTATGTATCTGTTTTATTCCTGTGGTTGTCAGCAGTTGTGTTTAATGTGATGAACTGTAGGTTGTGGCTATAACTATATTTTGAAACTATTGTAGCTACATGCCCATTAAGACTTGTTAAGAACATTTAGATACCAACATGAATGTCACCCGGTTTAAACTACCACATTTCTTTTCCACTTACTCTCACAGCTAACATTTGGGAATGAATAAGTATCACTACGGAGTGGATGTCTGGTGGAAGACAACTTTAGTTAACATTTAAGAGCTACTGATGGGTGCTTCTGCATGCATGCCGAGCAAATAAGTCTGCATTTCAAGTAGCGGTAGGTACGGTATGGAATGTTTTCATGGTGCACAGGGTATTGATTTGTACTGATGCTGATACATTTCTGAGAAGATTGGGCCTGCATTACAAGCTGAGGTACATCCAATTAAATATAAGATGATTCAACGTCCATCTCTGCCTCTGAAGGCCACCCAAGGCGCGCATGTGTGCACGCACATGGACACTCGCTTTCTCTTAAATTAAGAATTGATGCTGTTCCACCACCATCTCTGCCCAGTCGATGCTGATTTGATTTGTGAATTAATTACAGGTGAGTCTCCAGTACCTTCGCTGCAGTGTGTGTGTGTGTGTGTGTGTGTGTGTGTGTGTGTGTGTGTGTGTACATTTCTCATTCTGCAGCACCGGAGTTTCATGTGTGAGCATGCGTGTTCAAGCATGGACACAGTCTGATTTCTCTGATGTATTCCACTCAAGTTCTCTATGGAAACATAAATTTCATATGCCATCTCGATGTTAATGTAATTAATGAGACAGAAGCCCTCTTGAATATTTACCGTGGTCGATCTGCTTGCTGCTTTCTACATTTATATTTGACTAAAATGACAAAATGGAAGCCGCCTGCTGTTTAAGTGCTGTTTTTTTTTTTTTTATATGATACATAGGTGAAACTTAAGAACATGCAATGACCTATTGGCCGTATAGCTCACGCTGCTTCGAGCAAGCCTGCAGCCGAGTTAACTCCTGTGGAGCTTCTACCCCACTGCTCAACACAGAGAACGTCTCCCACTGAGACGCAGATAGAAGGCAGTCAATTCATACATTTAATATTCCTATTAAAAACCCCAGTGACTCACGGGAAGGACTTCACAAGGTAACAGCATTATATATCTGTTTTCTCTGCAGTCCAGGTGAACGTGCTTATTTAGAAGTTTTGCTGAGTTGAATCAGTGCTCTGCATGTTAAACCCCAGCATGTCTTGGAGGAAGCTGTTCTAAATAACAGAAAGGCTCATCACATGCTAAATAACGCAGCAGCAGCTTTTAGTTAGTGAGCAAACTACCCTGTGGATGTAATTTGCTCACTCTGCAAGATGTACACGGATGCGTGTCTGTGGCTGTATCTGGAGGTGCATGCACCACCAAAGTTCCCCCTCTCTGCATGTAGCTACAGTCTTTGAAATGATTCACGTGAATGTCAACTTCTTTTCGACAGTTTACATTTTTCTTTATTCATATAATGGTTTTGCTCCCCTCGCTCTCGTTCCCTGTGTCTGCTCCACACAGTGAGTGTAATGGATGATGGACAGGCAGGGTTGAGCTTCACCATCCATGAAACACACAGAGATCAGAGGACTGTAACGTGACCTGCAACATGGTTGCAAAAAGTGTCAGAGACTCTCAGTGAGCTTCAATTACAAATGTAAAGACATCCTTACAGAAGAAGAGCCTGCACATGCTGCCAGTTTAAGCTATTGTGATCCAAAGTGTGTGTGAAAGTGTATTTAGCTGGTTTGTGTGGAGCTCAGCTTTGTAAATAAATATGTCTCAACAAGAGGAGATCTCGGACACTTTCATTTTGTCAAAGTAGATCTTAAAGGAAGAAAAGTTGGAGACCTCTGGCCTGGGTGGACGGATATACTGTCGGGCCCAAAGAGTGCTTTTACACACCTCTGCACTTTACCTGTAAGTTAACACACAAACAGCCAGAGCAGCAGGATACAGAGGCTGCAGCGCCTTGCTCAAAGGAACTTCAGTTGTGGATGTCCGGGGAGGAGAAAGCACTGTTGATCCATCCCCTCTGCCCTCATTTCTATTTTATCATGATTCCAAAGAACTGAAATGGCGACCCGTTAACTTCCAGACGGCTCCTCATTCGCCAGGTCACGGCTTTCCTATAATCCTTTCATAACTCCAACATTAGGTAACATAGGCAGTGAAAAGAGGAGACCGATAAGACGGACGGAACAAAGAAGGGGAGATAATCTTGACAGAAATCCAAAGTCAAGAGATGAAAATGAAAGAAAGTTTTTTGGTGACAGAAAATTATAGAATAGGGAGAGAAAAGAGTAAGAAAGCAAAATGTGAGTGTTGAGAAGAAGAAGAAACTGAAAGATTGCACCTGTAAATTGGCCTTTTGGAAGCTCTGATCCAGTAAAGTGGTTTCTAACTGCAGTGATTTCCACTGATGCTTTTGAAAGTATAACAAAATGTCAGTCAGGCTTAAGACCTGGGAATTTCTAAGGACACAGAAAAAAACATTTGTTTTTTGTGGCCTCTCTGAGCAAGACTCCAGTCACTAGTGATATGCTTTGACATATTAATTAAAGAGCGCTAATTAAAATATGAGTTGGTTAAAATTCACATCCTGTCCATTCCCATGTTTATAATTGTGTGAGTTGACGTTTTAAGATTTTCACTACATGCTCATCTTTGACATTGTGGTCTGAGCTTCAGGATGAGTGGTCATCATGTTTTAGTGCATTTGTTTCATGACTGCGGGCTGGAAAATAACGGATTGAAATATTAAAAATATTTTTTAAACTCTTGTGTAGTTGCCACATAGTGCAGTATTTACTTACTTTTTCATCTCAGTGGACAACAATTGCCAGCACTCACACCGAAGAAAGTTTTGAGAGTGATTGCTGCCTCAAGGAGGCAATATGCTGTATATGCACTCACTAAAAGAATGCAGCGGATTGATGGTGGAGGAAAATGGAAAGCCAGAGGGAGGGAGGAAGGGATGCTGGGATGGAGAGATACATAGATGGATTGATTGAGGGACGAGTATAGATAACTAAATAGAAGGGTTTGAGATTGAGCCCGAGACAAGCTGAGAGGTATCAATGAATGGGGGAGATAGAAGGATAAATCTACACAGAGAAAGATAAGGCTGGATGGCGCTAAAAGGGGGGCATCATCGACACAGTTTGTGCTGCAGTTTTGTGTCTCTTACAGTGATTTACTTCTTTATGAAGTTTTCAGTTTCTGTTTGTTTTGGTCTGTACAGTCATTGAAAGCTAATGAAAATTGAAGTACTTGTTTTTTTGCCTTTCCTTTTTTTTATTGCACACAATAATGGTGGAAATCATTGATGGATGTGTAGTTTTCAGTCCAACACTTTGATCCAGACTGAAATACTTTGACAACTACTTGACAGCTTGTCATTACATATTTGACAGTTTGTGAACTGATATCTTCACTGCTGTAATGGTTCCAGTTCTCTGCTGTGAAACCACTGTCCTTAAGTGCTCCATGACATTTACTGCTACCTCTGAATGTGCATCGTGATATAGAGTCAAATGCTGTGCTCCAAATGACATACTTCCCATAGCACACTACAAAGTAGTGCTCTTACTTATTCGGACTCGTACCTGTGTAGAACTTGAATTTTGACAGGGTGGTGTCGTTTCAAACCGCACACTGCCGTTCTGCACTGATTGGAAATGACCTCATCATGTGAACACATCACCCACCAAAATATCTGCAGCTTTAATTATTTTACCCAGAAATCAACATGTTGTCTTGTCCTGTTTAATAGACTCAATAAACAGTTCAGGAACAGCTGCAGCTTCCTCAGACACATTCATTTGAAAGTTCTTTACGTCGGAGGCCTTTCCTCCACGGAGCCAATATGGCGACCGTTTAGGCTGGAACGTGTCCAGAGTTTCACACTTCTTTTTTGGACCGTTTTAAGTGCATCATCCTGGTACTTGTTGTGAACTGCATGTTTCCGTATTTCACATTGTGAAGGCACTTATGCACTCAAAATAGTGAGCGTGAGTGCATAAGTAGGCCATTTGGAAGTATTTCTCGAATCATCCTTGTTTTGTTACTATTGAACTACCATCTACTTGATTTTAAGAAGTACGGCTTTCTGTAGACCAAAACACTCTTACAACGTTCGAACGGATCCCGATTTGGATCCACTCCAGAATTGAATGTGTTCTTCTTTGGCCCATGCTACACCCTTCCACCAAGTCACATGAAAACCCGTCCAGTAATTAACAAAAAAACAATACAAATATCCTGATTACAAAAAATGAAGAAACAGACAATGACGTGGCCTCTGTTGGTGTGGTCACAAAATAATCACAAAGACAGTCAAAATTACGACCAATAAAGGCAAACCTATGACAAACAAACACACTGAGGAAGAATTAGAAATATGAAACGCTGTCCAGGAAACACATGCTCATGTTTGGGAGGGAATGTAAAGTTGGCGCAATTTTGAAAGACACCCACACAATTTGATTTCTGAAAACGGGGGTCTACTCATGACCCGTATGGACAAGACAAATGATTACAGCAACCAATCACTCGCCTTGTTTGACACTCACATGCCATCTGTTCATTAAGGTGACAAAAGGATAAATGGAATGAAATGTAATGTTTCATTGTGAGCACGCCAGTGAGTTGAAATTTGTTCCGTTTCACTCAAAGCACAAACTTGCATTAATAAAAAGCTACAAGAACTGTTCGATTAATGGAGAACAGGAAAGCCTCATGAAACATTTACTACAAAATGAAAAGATGACAAAGGGCACACAGTGGATGGATGGATGCGTGGGGAACTTGACCGATAGCCAGATTGGAATACAGGTCTGCTATTTGTGAAGAAGGGACGGAGGAGATGGTTGAATGGTGAATGGATGGATGCAGAGGCATATGTCTATCCTGGGCATGCTTGTAAATCTAATCTGTGACAAGCACTGTCCATCTGGCAGAGATGACAGCCAGGCTGGGTCAGAAATAAGTGCAGTCAGAGATTTTTGGGGAAGGGCGACAGAGACAAAGAGGAAAACTGGAGATGGAGGGCAATAATGTCAGTTTGCCTTTTGGGACGAAACGAGGAAGATCAAAAAGGGCAGAAAGTTGGAGGGAAGGCTCCAAACGGGTCAACACATCTGAGATGAATAGAGAAGCAGAGAGACTCACGGGTGTAACGGGTGTCACGGGCTACAGGGGAGGAGAGTTTTTCTGCCAACAGAACCAGAGGAGCTGACAAAATAATCCTGTAGAAAGACACACTGACGATGACTGCTGCTCAGCATGATAATGGGGGAGTTCATGAGCGTATTTTAAATGCAGCTCTTAACCTGTGACCCATATCAACTCCTACACACTATTTCAGGGCAAACTAAAGAAAAACATATTGCACAAAGAGCACAACTGTGACATCGGGACATCACATGTGTAACAGAGCTGCTCATGTGCAGGTCAGCTCTGTTCATTTTAAAGAAGTGTTTTAAAATTAGCCGTGATAAAGATAAATAAAGGTTTAGTTCATCCAA
The DNA here is from genome assembly GCF_022577435.1 of Embiotoca jacksoni. Classification (NCBI taxonomy): domain Eukaryota; kingdom Metazoa; phylum Chordata; class Actinopteri; family Embiotocidae; genus Embiotoca; species Embiotoca jacksoni. The sequence continues at coordinate 21,113,131 of NW_027185403.1, forward strand.
ATTCTAGTTGGCTGTCACTATTCAGACGCTATTCACCATTGATTTTAGCATTCAATCTTTACAACAACAATATAAGTATTGTAAAGATAATAATAAGGAATTAAGAAAAAATATCACCCAATACTTTTCACATCTGTTACACATGCAGTGCAGAACTTGTCTCTCCTTTCTCTGCCAGTGAGAGAAATTATAAAAACCCTGTTGGTACATTTGTACATGATTGGATTCAGCCATATTGTGGCCATAACATTGTGAATATATTGTTTTGGTTGTCACAAATCCCATGGGATCCATTTTACAATCAGAATTTATATCATGCAGTCCAATAACACGTGAGAAGTTTAGAAGAGACGTTTCATTCAATTTTTTTAACATTGGGAAACTGGAAGTGAACCAGCTCAGCCAGCTGAAGGCTGCGTTCACATGCTCTGCTCATAAAGTATGTCAGACACCAGATTCAATAACTCTGATTACTATCTGATTCTTGCACTTTATGTTGTAGATTTAATGTTAATATGAATGAAATCTGCATTTTCCATATCGGTTTCCACTCAGTAGACCATAATGACAAAAATACTTTTGTAAATGAGAAATTGTATTATTTATTTTTCATTGTTTTTGCTGTTTGTTTTATTTTGTATTATTCCGATCATCTAATGTTGCATTCCAAATTGTGTTCAGATGCATCCTGTTGGCTTTAATTCTTCTTGACCTGTGTTCACAACATACGGTCGGAGTAGATCAGAAGGTTTATCAAATCATTCCTGAAGCTTTGAGTGTTCCTAGAAGGACATTAAGAATGACCAAGCAGAGTACGAACATCCATCCGAGGGTTACATGCATTTATCAAGAATAACAACATAACTCACAGAATTAGTTGTAAGACCCAGATTTGACATTGAAAGAGGAAAAGAATGTCAGATTCGGAAAAATAAAAAAAAAGATCCCATCACACTTCTTCGGTTGTGTCCTTGCTCCTGTCAGAGGATGAGAGCTGCTGCTGATGTACTGCTGACATGCTGCTCACACTGCTTTGGCTTTGTCAGAATCCACAGCAGCACCGTGGCTGACCTGATTTAGTAAAGACAGAGTTCCCCCTCATACACCATCATGTACCTTTGATCTCAGTGACTGAGCCTGCATGTCAGAGTACAACGATCGGGACCACTGCCGTCATATTTCACTCATGCAGTTACAGTATTGATTTTTGCACTTTAACAACAGCTGGATTCTTTCTTGTGTCAATAAAAACAACATGCTCCATATCACAGAAATATGGAAAGGTCAGTGAAAAATTCAGAGCATTCTTACCTGGTTTGACTACAACTTGTTTATGTCACTCCTATTCAGAAGCACTTTTACTTCTCCAGTTTCTTGGGTTTCAGCTAAATCCCTGCCTCTTCCTGAAACTTTTATAGTCATGTTCGAGCAGCATGCTGCTGCTTTTCCTCATTTAGTATATTTGATTTTTGATTTTCTGAACTCATTGTGCTGTTTGGTGGTGATGCATTCAAATGCTGTTTGAACCTCCATCTTCAAAGACAAGAGAGCTTGCAGCTGAATAGGAAGAGTTACCGAACTGAAATTCTGTAAACAACATCCAAGTCTCAAGTGATACAGACACCTGATTCTTTGACTCCTGCAGCAGCCTTCCATGTCTTCATCACACCCTTTTTGTCTAAAAGACCAGCTATAATTTCTCCCCCCCAAAAAAAGTCTTCGAACGGCGACATTTTCTAATTATCAATTAATTACACATTCAGATAAAAATAAAACACATTTCTTTCCTGTCACCTCTAAGTTCTAAAGCTTCATAAAGCAGACTCCAACATAAAACTGATCTTTGTCTTAATTAAATTACAATAAAACTTTCTCATAAGGAACTTTTTTTTCTTTTCAACCTGATAATTGGAGTTTTCTAATATGAAATGTAGCTTTGTTGTTGGTTTTCTCACCTGGGTGATAACACTCTCTTACTTTGAAACAATTAATGATTCATTTGCCCAAATAAAAACCTTGTCTCATCTTATATTATTGTTCAAAGGTCGTCTGAAAAAAAAAAAAAAAAAAAAGCAGATTAATTTCTAATTAGCCTTTGTTCATTAGGCTTCAGCGATAATTGGGCGAAGGGTAACATGCTAATTGGAGTAATATGGTAATTGAAGGTAAACTCATTTTCTCTCGCAGCGAGTGGTTTGGTGTGCCCCGGAGGTCGATGTAAGGCGCAGGGCATCGTGTGATTGCTAACCTTGGGCAACAGCGTATATGCAGAGTGAAACAAAGAGAGGAAGAGATAGGTGAGGTGAATTCAAGAATGAAAAAGTAAAACCGTGGGCTTTTGAATTGAAGCGGAAAGACCGACTGTATATTCAAAGAAGTGCTTGATGAAGTCAAGACTTCTTAAGCTGCTCCCACTTTTCATAAAAGAAAGAAAAACCCTCAAGTTTGCTCAAATGAACAATTAACTATAAGAATAATAAATAGATCCTGCCAATCCCATATTGACGACATTAGCTGGTTTTGCAGAGTCATCCAGAGCTGGGAGTCTTGTCAGGTACATATGGATAGATGACTTTTCATAATATTGACTAAATATACAAACAAACAGTTATTTTTTGTGGTTGTTAGAATTTTGGAGGATCCTGAATAGGTGTGTAAGAGTCTGCGTATTCGTCCCGAAGCGTTTTGTAAATGACGTTCAGTTCAGTGAGACTTCTCTCTGGTACATGATGTGGTCGTGACATTTACCGTCCAAAGCCTTTGAATCTGCATACTCACAGTCCTGCGGAGAAAATTCGAGAACAGAACTTTTATCCTGAACATTTCATCAGCCATAAAGGCATTAAGGAGAAGTGAACTCTGGGCACAAAGAGGGGAACAGTTTGCTGGAATGAAAATTGCTCACCTGCCACATGAGCCAAAAAAGTTGTATAGCTCCTGGATTTGCTTCCATGGTGTGCAGCATCTAGCAGATGTGCTTCTTTAATTTCAATACCGCAAACGCTCACAAATGCTGAGTTGCAGCGGGAGGTGACCATATTTAGACGAGCTGGGGATCCGACTCGATCTGATTGTGACTTGACTGCACCACAGGCCTGTCAATCAAACAGAGGGCCCCAAGATCACATCGTTTTTGGGGGACGAAGTTTATTTTCTCGTTAATGACGGGATTATTCTCAGATGGACTGCCAGAAAACTAATCAGAAGGAGTGACTCAATCTAAAAAGATAAGATAACGATAATTAGATAACGCTTGGAGACATTTTATTGACTGATTGATGGATTTTATGAGACTACTTGAATGGGAGTCTATGGAGCCAGAGGCTTTTTAGAGCCGACCTCTAGTGGCACTCGTGGTATTGCAGTTTAAGGCACTTCTGCATCGGCTTCATTTTTCAGACCTGGAAGCTACGTCCATTTTTAATCAGTGCATTTATTTCCATTGGCCGACTGACAGCATCCAGGCGCCCCAGTTTATCTTCCCCTGCAGTTGTCTGTTAGTGGGAGAGCAGAACATTAGATCCATTGCAGTCACTTACCTTGGATTTAATGACAAGTGGAGGGAGCAGCAGAAAATGAGAGAAGAATAAGGAGGACAGTGAGGTATGAAAAACTGCAAGGAAAGTTTGTTGAGTCGGAAAGATCAATGCAAGTTAGCATTTTATCCATTATACAGGGAGATTGAGTTTAGCATGAGAGCAAAGCGAATGGTTATGAGTCAGGATAACTCCAGTAAATTTAGAGGGACTCCGAACACCAGCAGCTAAAGAGACATAGAAGAAATAGAGCGAGCTGTTGAGGGAAATTAGTTATGGGTCAAGATCAGCAGTAAAACTGTATTCTATTAACTTGACGGAGGAGAGCAGTGAGCAGAGTGCATTCGGGTGAATTTGGCAGGACGCCTGGTTATTTTACATTGAGAGCGAGGGTATGAAAAGTGTCACGAGGTAATGATTGGGTCACAAATTACTCTAATCAAACACTATACAATATTAATTTCAGTATCAGGTGGCAACATGGGATTCAGTCATGTGTTATAATGTCGGCTTCAAAACCAAGTAGCTTCGTAGGAAGTTCAGTCTGAGTAATAATATTACAGTTAGGATGAAAAATAAACCTTCAAATAGCAGACGGAACATGAAATTGAAAATGAAAAGAGGGGAAGTGTGCAAAGAAAGGTCACCACTGGAGTACAGAGAGGAAAGAATGGCTCTGACGGGGAGAAGAGAGGATGTAAAGACATTACAGGGGTCACCATAAGTCTTTCAGCGAGAGTACAGTGGAAGTGGCTGACACAGTGAAGAATGAATAATTACTATAAAGGGAGGAGGAGTCTAAGTGCAGCACGTTACTGGGGTCACTGTCAACCATGTTAGAGAAACTCCTGATCAATACGTCGCACTTTACCGTGATCGATATGTGAAATGCTGGAACAGTCTCCTGATCATCACTCAATAAGACCAATGAAACAAACGTTTGGCTCAGCACATGTGCACTTTCACTCAGCACATACATTAAGATGATGTTGCTTGAAAACCTAACAACGGCATCTCCATCAGTGCTCACAGGGGTTCATGAGAAACTGTGGTCTTTCCAAACTATTTTCATGCAAGCACAGCAGGAATCCACAGCAGGCGATTCAGCTCATTTATGTAAACATCTCAGGCCACATTGAAATGCCAAAAGGGGTACATGTGAGCAAGGCAACCGCAGAAAACCACAGAAGATGAAATGCCATACGACTTTCCTTTTGCTTATTGCAAGCAGAGTAACTGAAACAGTTACAACTGTTTAAGTGAGAGAGATTTTAGAGTTGTGGCTTCTTAACAGAACAGCCAGCAGTTGGCAAACATCATGGTTGTTTCTTCTTCTGCTGTGGGTTTAGTGAGAGAAAAATAGGAAATGCTGCACCCCTGCCACCCTCCGTTTTCTTACTGATATCACAGTGTTTTTACAAATCTCAAAATTCCGCTGCAACACCAAGCCAAGGTTCTTGTCAAGGAAACTATTGTTTAGTCCTGACGTACTTTGAGACTCCTCTGATTCCCTGATTATGGGGTAAAAGTCCCATAAAGGACACCCCGACCTCAGGAACTAACTGTCCATGATAAGTGGTCACACTGGACCCAACATGTCTGACTCTGTGTCTGGCAGTATTCAGCCAAGGACACATTCTTATCCTTATCGGGACCATTGTTCTTCCTTATAGTTGAGGCAGAAAGGTTTACAAACCTCCTCCTTCTCCTCCATCGAGCTGCCGCCAATAAACATCACTGTGTTGTCACCCAGAACGGGCTCCTCTAACTTCTTCACCTCATCTCTGCGATTTCAAACACAGTTCTCAGATTTGCAGATCATGTAGTGTGTTTTGAAAAGCTCTGTTTTTAATGGAGAGGAAAAGCCACATTTATGAATGTATCTGGCTATAACCTGGTCTCAGATTCACCAAACTTTTAAAAGCACAAACTAGTTGTAATAGCCCCTTTTTCATTATAGCAGGAAAAGCACAAGTGTCTTAAGCCCTAGGCTGTTTGAAATTTACACCTGGAAAACCTCCCCAAATTTAATTAGTAACAGCTCCATAACTGTAAGGCAAAGCTGAGCAACCTTGAGCTCTATGAATAAGAAAGACTTGGGGACTATGAATCTTATAATTCTTCCATCACCGGGCCAGAGGGAAACTCCAGCAAAATGTAAACTTCTTCTAACTTTTTTATCATAACAGAAATAACAGACTTATAACAATATATAACAGGCTTACGGTAAACACTGATGTTAATGAACCTGCTCTGATATTTCTCTCAAAATTTGATTCAACCTAAATAAAGCCCAACATCCATTTCAGTCATCGCAGCACATGGCAGCCTCTTCACTGAATGTGCCACTCAGCCTGCCATCATTCATGATGGTTCACTTTCACAGATTACTGTGACACTTTATGGACTTAATTCCACCTGTGCGTTGCCTGCTGTGACGAGTCAAAATTGCTCATTTAATTTAGTAAGTGCTTATCAAAAAATGTCATCACCAGTATAATCAACACAATATGTAAAACTGCCTTTTTTTGTTTTCTTTGTTTTAATGTTTCCATATTTTTGTCTTGCTGTCTAATCTGACCCTTTTTTAGTCATCCGAGCTGCACTGTGACATTTGACAATTAAGTCTTGGTCGAGCGTAGCAGACCATTAGGTCAGTGTCAGGTGGAGATGTTCCTCTGGACTGTAACCTGCATTCACACACTTGTTACAGTGTGAAACTTTACACTGAACTATCTGACTTTTGCCACAATACCGAAGCCCAAAAAAACCCCAGAAAGGTTTCTCTAAATTGTCATGTCATGATGCACATCGCATTGCAAGAAAAAGTGTTCTTATTTTCCAGTTTTATGTCATTATTTTGTTAATATTTAGGTTCTTATAATCCTTAAACAATGTGTGGACAGCATAAACAGACTGGAAATATTGACATATTGGTTTCCAACAGCAGTATTTACAGTATATGGAGTTGGTCAGCTGATCACAGACTGTGTGCTAACAGCCCACCAGCCAAACAGCAGACCGTCTGTCTTTGGAGCTTCTTCACTAAAAGCAGCTGCCTGCTGCTGCTGAAACCAGTGAGAGCAGTGAGACTGACCCGACTAGTACTGTCCGACTGTAAAGTCGGCTGACTGTAACTAAGCCAAGCGACCCTTTTCACGTACCAATCATGTGATCCACATTGGCTGGGTGATATGTGCTTCATATGCTTTCTCTCAATCAGTGCTAGAAAGGAGAAATAGTTGTCTGGAGTTTCTGCAGTACTGTATGCTGTCACTGTTTCCTCAGACACTGCTGCAAATGTGAGCTTTGCAGAGTCAGACCCCGAACAGACATCCAGTGTCGCCCCTCTTATTTCTTATTGTTGGTCGGCCTCTCCAAGTTCTCTTTGTGCGTGTGATTACAATATGTAAAAGTACAACAGCCCAGCAAAATGCACTTGCATGCTTGGTGGTGCAAGGCATCATGGGAGTTACAACAAACAGGGATTGGCAGAGGGTTTTTGAACGTGGATGTTCAACCTGCTGCTGCTTGAAGAGGGTCAGTATCACTAAATGTTGTTGGAGAAATGAGCTTCTGTAAGAATTCCCTCCACTCATCTGCATCCCTGTGCTGATCTAATTGGAAACTAGCAAAGTTGATATCTGCCGCTGCCATGAAGGCATGTCGATGGAATTACTCAACAGCACACAGAAATGCTCTCCACGTAAAGCATATTTGACGGAGCTTGGAGTACTTACTATGAAGGTTGTCTGTGCTAGAAGAAGTCTCAGGACTTTCAGATCCACGTCGTTTACTGTAAAGCTCATTAGATCTGTGTTTGTTTTCTATTTTGACCACACGTTTGCTTCTAATGTGTCATTAATGTGATTATATAAAGTTATAGTATTATCAAAATATTTCAGGGATATAAGGGGGAAGGAAAAATACACCCAGTGTGTGATAGCCTAACATCTAGTTATCAATTAGATAACTTCGTGATGCATTTTCTTTTAAATTACATTACATTACATTTCATTTAGCTGACACTTTTATCCAAAGCGACTTACAATAAGTGCATTTCAACCATGAGGGTACAAAACCAGAACAACAGGAATCAAGAAAATACAATTTCTTCAAGAAAGCCAAACTACAAAGTACTAAAAGTAAGTATCATTTTAAGTGCTACTAAAGTTAATAAAAACAGAGGAAAGGACAGGAATCCTGACATGTGTTCTGATATGTTGTTCTTTTTCATCTCATGTCTTCTGTTGCTGATAAGTGTCTCATCTGGATGTTAATAATAATGTGTGTTGCTTTCTAACAACATTATTTCAAACCCCTTGACAGATGATTTTTTATTTTTTTTATACATTACATTACATTTCATTTAGCTGACACTTTTATCCAAAGCGACTTACAATAAGTGCATTTCAACCATGAGGGTACAAAACCAGAACAACAGGAATCAAGAAAATACAATTTGATGTAAGGTTTGACCATATCCAGGAAGTACACTGGACCCGATCTGTTCACAGCAATGTTCAATGTTTTGAAACAGATGTGGGCAGCTACTGGTAACCAGTGAAGGGAGCGGAGGAGGAGGAGAAGGAGGAGGAGGAGGAGGAGAAGGAGGAAGAGGAAGAGGAAGAGGAGCGGAGTAGTGTGAGTGAATTTAGGAGGTTAAAGACCAGTTGAGCTGCTGCATTCTGGATGAGCTGCAGAGGTCGGATGACACTAACAGGTAGACCTGCCAGGAGGGAGTTACAGTAGTCCAGACATGAGATGACCAGAACCTGGACCAGAACCTGCACCTCCTTCTGAGTGAGAAGAGGACGTATTCTCCTGATGTTGTGCAGCATGTATCTACAGGAACGTGTTGTTGCAGTGATGTTGGCAGTAAGAGAGAGTTGACTGTCGAGTGTCTCCGAGGTTCTTAGCAGTCAGGGTCGGGATAACAGAGTTGTTGAAGGTCATAGTCAGGTCGAAGGTGGGAGAGTCTTTCCCCGGAAGGAAGAGCAGTTCGGTCTTGTGGAGGTTGATTTTTAGGTGGTGTGAGGACATCCACTGAGAGACGTCAGTCAGACAGGCAGAGATTCATGCTGCTACCTGTGTTTCAGATCAGGGAAAAGAGAGGATCAGTTGGGTGTCATCAGCATAGCTGTGGTAAGAAAAGACATGCGAGTGAACGACAGAGCCGAGAGAGTTGGTGTACAGAGAGAAGAGGAGGGGACCCAGGACGGAGCCTTGAGGGACACCAGTAGTGAGAGGACAAGGTTCAGACGCTGATCCTCTCCAAGTTACCCGGTAGGTGAGGTCGTTGAGGTAGGATGAGAACAGGGAGAGAGCAGAGCCTGAGACACCGAGGTCCTGAAGGAGGAAAGAAGGATCTGGTGGTTCACTGTGTCCAATGCAGCAGAAGGTCTAGAAGGATCAGGACAGAGGAGAGAGAGGCTGCTCTAGCAGTGTGAAGCTGCTCAGAGACAGAAGGAGGACCGTCTCTGTTGAGTGGTCTGTTGAAACCAGACTGGTGGTCAAGAAGGTTGTTATGGTGGAGATAGGAGGAGAGTTGGTTGAAGATAGCTCGTTCGAGAGTTTTGGAAAGAAAAGGAAGAAGAGAGATGGTCTGTAGTTGTTTACTTCAGACGGGTTGAGGGGGGGTTTCTTCAGGAGAGGGTTCACTCTTGCCTCCTTCAGAGAGTTCAGGAAACAGACCGTTGACAGAGAAGTGTTGATGAGATGGGTGAGAAAAGGAAGAAGGTCTGGAGCAATAGACTGGACTTTATTCTCCATTACTTGCCTATTTAAAAGGTCACGAAGAAACCACTGTGTTGTTACTGTTGTTGTTACTGTTGGCATGCATGCTGAAACTATCATCATATTGAAGGCTATTGTATTATCTATGAATACTCTTTCAGATATTTGTATTTCGAGTAGTTCTGTTCCTCATTTCTTGATTTAATTGTCGTTTCTTCACACACACTGATGCAGTGTGTACACACTCAGAGGAACCTTGATAACTGTTTATTAATGGGGACTTTTTGTGATCAAGTTAGTATGCAGAAGTGTGGGAGGGAGACATAGAAAGTTTAGTGACAAATATTTTGGCAGCAGAGAGAAGTTGATGAGCATCAGAGTGTGTTGATGTTGCTATGATACTGCAACACTCAGTAGAGCTGTAGCAGTGGTTTTAAAGAAGACGTATAGCATCAGAACCGATGTTGGCTGTACTTACATCTCTTCTTGCACACAGAGAGGAGTTACATGGAAGCAACAGCATTAACTACGAATTCAACAAAACTGGGGGGAGAGCTCTGGGAGGTGTGCGTGTGCGTGTGCGTGTGCGTGTGCGCGTGTACATGTGTGCGTGCGCGTGTGCGTATTTGTGGATCCACAGTAGCATATCTGCATTGGTCTGCAGATGTACGTGTCCGCTGCATCTTCTCAGTACTATAATTCCAACATTAACAGTTGCTGTTCCTGCTCTGACATCACAAAGAAAGAGTTCAATCATCTTGTTGTTTAAGATTGATTTTCTATCGATAATAATGTCCGTATTATTGTTAAAGGTTTTCTGTGGACAAACTGCATGTCTGTGTTTCTTTTTCTATTCCAAGGCACTTATGAAACATGACTTCGTAGAGTTTAGATAAATGAAATGTAAAATGGTGACTTACTGAGCTTGCTGCCTTCTCTCAAGTCTATGATCCACTCTGGCTCTGTAAAGCTCTGCTAGATTTAAATATTCAATCTGTTTCTTTGGCATGGGTGCAGGATGAATCACGACGTCCAAGCGGATAAATAAATATATATTCCAGTTTTTTAGTATGTACCCTCTCACTCTCTCCTCCTGGCAATCCAGGTTGAGGTATTTTGTGCCAAAGCGCACAGCCTTAGTGCCACCATCCTCTAATATATGGCCTTTTTTCCTTTGGTAATTAGCTCCAACTGTAATGATTCAGTGAAGCTGGCAATTCAAATTAAAAGCAGTGCATTAGCAGTCCACGCTAACATAATTAGCTACACTTTGAAGGGAGCTATAATCACAGAGCAGGAACCCCCGGGCCACCCTGCCAACACGCAGGGTTAGCAACACTGAACTGATTAAAAATCTGTCATGTATGGACAAGGACGGAGAAATCCAGTGGACGACAGACTCGCTGGTGATCAGACTTTCATTTGATAGGTGATTCAGACGAGAGGATTAAACATTTTGTAGTGTAAAAACTCATCTGTTGAAGCTGAATATTTTCATGTGAACAACAGATGAAATGAAAGTTGTCATACTTTGTGAAAAGCCCAGATAATTATCACCGGACTCTGCTATTTTGGACTTTACAGCTTTTTAGAATCCTTCGGTGAAATATATTGGTATTTTAAATTGCAAGTTCAACTCTCATCAGCCTTTTTTGGGCACAACATGCAGCTCTGACAAAACAACTGTTTGTTCCATGCCCAGCACCAAATAGCAGATAACACTGGTGACAAAATGGTGATCATTGGAATTGGAATGAGCAGCCACCACCTAGTTTTTCTAATTATGTTTGTTATGATCCCATAAAATTCCACTCTAATCAACCTTGTTTTGCACTGTGACACGCAGCCTGTTTTTTAGGTTTAGGGTTTTGACAATCTAAAAAGACTAAAAAGAGGCAGATACCGTGTTTCCCTCAGGAGTATGAATATTGGGCTCCATGATGCGTTTCTCCACAACAATGTATCTACACTACGGTGGCTGTCGCCATGTGCAACAGCACAAATTGCAATCAAGCAAAATTCAGCCTAATGTAATATTTGTATGAAAATATAATCTTACCTGCCTTGTTAGTGCAACACTTCTCCTAAACCTTACTGGAGACAGTAAGTCCTGGTGCACGCTGGCTTCATGGCTCATGCGTGACGTCCACCTCGCTGCACTGCTGCAGCGTGCGATGTGTCCCCTCTGCTGGCGTCTGCTGCGGTGCTGCTACTGCCAGCTCGATCTTTCAACACAGGTTTTCCTTTTGATAAGAGCCATCAGTCATGAAATGCTTCAGGTCTGACAAGTGGAAAGTTGTAACCAAAAAGCAGTCATGTGTTTTTTGTTTACCCTCATCCACACACTGCCATCACCTGTTAAATCATCGGTGTGAGATAATTAGAGCCCACATCAGGTTTCTGCTCTGATTGTGATCACAGATCGTTGGGCGCTGAAATGAAAATCAAGATGCTCAGTGACCGCCGGGTGCACACCATGAAGGCAGTGTGTCCCAGGCAGCCAGATAGTGTTTGCTTTGGTCAGACATAGCGGGGTGTGTCTCGGTGCATGAACGGTAACACCCTGCTCTCCTAATTTGGAAGTTCCTGGTTCCAAAGATTGCAGAACAGATTATTTCCCAATCATCTCCCCAAAGTTCACAGTGATCACTATCTAATCTCAGTCAAGTCTTCACAGTTTTGTCCCCTCTGCCTTTTTAAATTTGAGGGTTGTTTCATTGTTGGCAGTACTGAGACATAGAACTTTCCTCTGTTTTCCTTTTCCTATTGCTTTAGCCATTTGTTATTCCCTGATATTTTTGATGCTGCATTGAGTATTTATTTATTTTCTGTTGGTGGTGCTGTTTGCCGTCTTAACTTTTCCATTCTACTACAATGCAAAGTCTTAAAAAAATACAACTGCTTCTTCAGAAGATGTAATTTCTTTTAAAACTGTAAAGGCTGTAATTGTGATGATTGAATACTCTTTTATGTCTGCTTTCGGTGCTGAGGGCTTATGCTGTAGTGTTTAGCAGAAACAACCCGCTGAGAGATTTTTGACAACCAGGATTTGTACCGTTTTACACAAAGTTTCTTCTGTTCCTTTGTCTTTCACAAGTGTTTTTCTTCCCCACTTTCTTTCACACCAAAGGACCCTCTTTATGCTTCCTTAATCTTATTTCCCCTAAAAGAACCTTTACACCTTTCTTCTCCCAGCTTTCAGCTCCATTAGCCTTTTGCTTTTTTTTTTTTTCCAGCAGCAGGTCACTGGTTCTTGTGGAATTGACTAGTGGAGACTCATTTCAAAGGTGTCAATAATCAAAGACTGGGAGCTGCGGACTAATCTGCCAATGGCTGTGGATCAAAAACACGGAGGTGATTCAACATGCCATGTACGGCTGCAAGGATTGGGGCATTGATATAATCAGTTACTGGGTGGCCACTTCATTATCTGCTCTGAGCCAGTGACTGATGAACCGGTCAGTGGCTCAGAGCAGACAGAGGAAGGCCGATGAAACAGTAGCTGGACAGTGAACAATTACATGTGTTATAATATTCCACCTTGTATGGACAAGTATTCATGCTAATTGAGGTTCATAAATACAATTGCTGTTAGGTTTCTGCTTCTACACTTTTTCCCGCCATTACGCAATAATATAACAGAGCGCGGTCTCAATCTCCTGATTGAAATCATATTTCACATTTATGTCCGATGCCGATTTGGAGACATGGGGCTCTATCGAGAAGCTGTGGTGACGGTATAGATGTTCTGAGCTGTCGAGTTGAAGATGTGTTTGAAGAATTCATTTAATGTTTTAGAATGTATAGCTTCTTTGCAGCAAGCCTCTACATTTTGGACATACACGGATGTAAACTACAACATTAGCGGTTAGCGGTGGCATACAACCGCAATGAGCTACTTCTAGTCTCTTCATATGCATTTTTGTAATACTATGTATAATCTAATTAAACTTATTGGTTATTTTGTTCATATTCCGAAACAAAGTCAAACATATAACAATATAGAGTACATAGGAAATAGCCTAATAAAATAAAAATACGTATTTTTTATGAATGAAGGTAAATAATTAAATTGAGTAAAACATACCTTGATGTATAATATGCATGTGTGCATTACCGGATGTGTTTAATACACACATTATATTACAATACAATGTAGCATTATTGTTCATATAAAATAATGGTCGTAAGATACATACAAAAGTATGATTTATTAAAAAAAATGATTGAAATAAATGCCTGATGTACATATGATAATAAAAAAAAAAGCCCATTTAAAAGTCCATAGTATTTATTTTGATTTTTGCCTCAATTTACAAAATCAATTCGGTAGTTTTTCATGCGTTCGGTGTTGCAGGGTTAAGTTTTGTCAACTTTAAAAATGCTGATTAAACATTGTGGAAAGACAATTTAGAGTAACTTTAGAGGTTTGTCATCAATCAGACTTAATGCCTGTTAATAAGAAGTGAAGATGTCAGTCTTGTATATGTGGTGCTGTCTAAACATGACACCTCCTCACCTCTCACGCGTTGTCACCACACTACAGAATGAGTGACAGCTGAGCTGAGTGGGAAAGATGTGCCGGTGACACGGACGACCCAGAGAGAGCACATACAGTTCCATCTCAGAGAGGTGAGACAGGCAGAAAGACAGACAGACACATGGGTTAATGAACTGCCAATACAGTGTCAGCTGACATCTTTATGAGTGACACCCATCTGCAGCCCCCGTCAGCTGTAGACCGATCGACAGGTCAGCTCCGACCCTGCGGTGCAGAGGAAGAAAACTCAAAGAAGGATCACAAGACGCAGTTTATTCTGTGACTATTTAATGTGGACTTTCCATGAATCAATGTTTTCCTAATGAAACAAACTATTAACCTTTTTCAATCTGACACGTGTAATCTCAAGAAACATTAGGATGTCCGGTTTTACAACAATAAAACAATAGAAACATTGTAATAAATTACTTTCTTTCACTCCTTTAAAACAAAGAATTGTCTGCAATCAAAGGTCATTGCCAAGACTATTCATGAATTATTCAGCACTGAAAGTAGCAAACTTGTTTCTTTTTTTCTTCTGACACATGCCACCTCCACGTACATCAGAAGAGCAGGACAATAAACCAGTATATGATTCACACCGGGTGCAATAATCACTAGGTCCAGATTTGCACATTTTGTGTGACAATTATCTGATTTTAACATAATAAAGAAAAGTCTTCAATCAAATATAATTTTCCAGATGTTGTCATTGGAAACGAGTAAACTCCTTTCTCAATCTTACACATGTAACCTCCAGGTACATGAGGGGTACAGGATTTAGGAGTTTGCAACTGAAGACGAAAGAAAACATTGTCAGACTTGTGTCTTTTCCTCTTTAATCTATGGCTGCTTATTTGGCTGTTTTCACTGGGAACAACTCACTAAGGCAGGTGCACATGCATCTGCTAATTACGCTAATTTGTGTTTTCCTAAACCAATCTCCTGCAGAACATAAAAGTTCATTTACCATTACTCTGTTGTTGTCACTGCTGCAGCTGCCTTCACATAAACAGCCTCATCCAAGTACAAGTAAACATGGAAATTGTGCTCTTTTTAGTAGTTTACAGTTGTGTTAAAATACCTGTTCAACACATTAAATACAAAGAACATTTCAGTTTTTGGAAACCCCGTCACTAAAAAAATGTAGTCTTCAACATTATGTGGTTTCTCATCTCATTTCCAGTTAGAACATCTATCATGTCACAACTCAGACAGCTCCTGACAGAATAGCCAAGACATTTCCCCCCTCTGTTCCCTGAACAGCCAACCGTCTTTCATTTCCAATTTTATTTCCCTTAAAGCAAGTGCTCGACTTGAAGCATTACTCCAAACCGTTTAAATTCAGGGTCTGACACCAGTCGCAGGCTGTTACAGGTGTCTGCACAGATCAGGTCAGCGCTTCAACCTGGAGGTGCTCATCAACTCAACTCAAATGCCACATCTATCAGCGGTGAACTGATACTGAAACAGGAGAAGCCTTCACAGACGGACAGATGGATTTGTGGAAATTGTTCTATTGAGAGGCATTTTGTGGGGGAACAATGTAATGAAATGTGAATATGGTGATAATTCACATTGTTCTTATTGTTGACAAATGCCATGGGCGAGCTGGAGTACTTTTCACAGGTGTTGGTGCAGCAAAAGCTGTCGCTGCCTTTGTGAGTCACAAAGGAGACAGAGGAGTAAATGCATCAGTTCAAAGAGACTAAACACCTAAAACACTCTCGATATGAAGGAACGGAAGCTCTGCCTTGCCAGGCTACAGAGCACCCGTCGTACCACTAAGTTCTGCAGTCACCAATTTGTTGTGCTGATAAATATACAATATGTGTACAGGTTTTGAAAGTGAGGAAAATAAGTACAATGCTGCAACTGTAAAAGCATATAAATTTAATACAAAACTATGAAGAGGTCAAAAAAATAGTTGAGTTCCTCTGAAGTGATGTGAACATGAAATCCAAAGTACTGAAACCTTCTCTTGTGACGATCCCACTCAGTGACAGATAACATATTGTGGACTGCCAGGTAGCATTCATTATGTTTCCATTGCCAGCATCTTTTACAGCCACCTGGGACCTGGGGACGTTTACAGCCCAGTGGGCCGACGCCACAAGCCTTAAGTCAGCCTTTTTCTGATGTCAAGGTGTGACACTGTGTCCTGCCTTGTTGCCTGAACACACTCTGGAGATGAGGAATGTTCAACAAGTTAAGGAAAAAAACATTGTACCACTTGTAGGTTTTCCTGCACATTGAGTATGTCTGCAGTCTTTGAGCTGACAAATCATCTTCAGCCATAAATGTGTTGTTCTCCTTGACTGTTTTAGGTTAAGACAGTTGCTAAACTTTCCATGAGCCATATTTCTGCTTTCATCTTGTGGACGCTGTGTCTCCGGGGTAAGCATTGTGGACTGTTGAACAGATGGACACCTCCTTGTCTAATCGACCACGGACTATAAATACTTATTGAGCACCATAACCTTTTCCAAGTTGTGTTATTTATTTTATTTTCTCCAGCTTTTGCTACGACAGTAGACGGCCATACATTTCCAGGAAAGTGAATGTTTGACATCGTCTTACTTCCTGGACTCCATCTTGCCTGTTTATAGCAGCAACATTGAGGCTGTTGAGGTGTTAACTTCTTTTGGCGCTGCTAATGGGACATTTTTCGACATTTATTGTGCCAAATACATTCCAATGAAGTCATTTTTTTTTTTGGTCTTTCTAATGTTTTGGCTCAGTTTTTAAATGACCTGATTTGTTAATGAGAACAAGACCCATTCCTCATCATCAGTGACCACAGGTACAGTGCATGAGGTCAGACTGATTTAAAAAAAATATTTTTTGACATTTAGTCAAATAGTTTGTGTGAAATCACCAGTGCTGGTACTAAAACAAATTGAATGCTAATAAACATTTGCAAATATCGTTGCTACTTCACTTTTGAATGTGAAAAAACAAAATATAGACAACAATTTCAGAAAGAGTGTAAGTGATGTCAAAGCAGCATTCAAGTGGACACTTAGCTTCTACTAACATTCAGGAGGACAAGGGCTCTTAAGTTTTAGGAAAGCCCTCATTGAACTGTTTGTGAAAGTATGCAACAGAATGAGATCAAAGTATTGAGTCTGAGTTTTTCCCTCAGGGAGCCATAAAGTCGGCGTGGTTCATTGTCATTGCGACTCGGTAATTCTACTTTATACGTGTTTTATTTGGCAATAAAACTCCTATACAACTGACATGTAGCACACAACTGACAGAGAGCTTTACAATGACTTACAGACATGTTTCTACAGAGAAGTCTTTACCATGGTGAAAACTTGCCTCACATTAATTGTTTCACCACAACTTTGACATAAACATAAGTAAATATTTAGTCACCCTTACATTCAAAGGTTTTCATTATGAGGAATCGTTCTTTTGTCCCCAAA
Source organism: Embiotoca jacksoni (assembly GCF_022577435.1). Taxonomy (NCBI): domain Eukaryota; kingdom Metazoa; phylum Chordata; class Actinopteri; family Embiotocidae; genus Embiotoca; species Embiotoca jacksoni. The sequence goes on from NW_027185403.1 coordinate 21,130,374, forward strand.
AGGGAGGTAGGTCAACACAATGTAACTGTGTAAACATATTTATTTCTCCTTTTTATTTAAGTATGCCATGTAGACACGTAAAGACTGAGGGTTTAACACAGGGGCAAACACTCAAATCTCCTGGTTTTTACTCCCAGGCAGATGTGTTGCTCTTGCATACGAAGACATATTTGTACTTCTGTCATTGCAAAAACTTTAATCTGAAACATAATATGCATTTTCAACCATCCAACAGCAGTTTGAATGTGTTTCCTAAGTTAAGACGACCCAGAATGTCCTCATTTCCCCAAATGTCCTGAAATGTCCTCACTCCCATGATCTAAATTTCAAACGGGTCCTCACAAAGATAGCCACACAAGTACACACACAACCACAATTCATAGTCATACACATTGAATATAGAGTATACATATATTCTCTTAAGTCCTTGGGCAAGCGCACACACCGTCCGTTTCCACACACAGCTATATTTCAACCACCAAGCAGTGCAGCAGAAGTGGCAGTAAAGGACAAATCCACACAATTGGTCTTTTTCTACACAGACACAAAGGCAGAAATCCCATTACTCCCCTAGGTTGCCCTGCAGGACACCCGCACACACACACACACACACACACACACACACACACACACACACACACACACACACACACACACACACACACACACACACACACACACATCTCCCCTGCTGTAGCTGTGTGGTGGAAGTCAGGGTAGGAGCAGTTATTTTTCTGCCAGCAAGAGGGAGACAGGGTCATTTACTAATCCCCCAGCACCGTCAACACCTCAGGCCCTGCCCCATAAGACTTCCTGTCTCACACACACACACACACACACACACACACACACACACACACACACACACACACACACCTACCTTTGTATTTCATGAATTAATTTTATTTCTCTCACCATAAGGAGCTGCTTTCTTTCTCTCCTGTAAGCTTCCACTGTGTTTCCGTCACATACCTCTTCCTCTGCCTCTTTATCTTTTTGTCCACAGACCATTTTAAACCACTCCTTCTTTTAATAAATGCTTTGGTCGAAGTGAAAGCTGTGGTGATACAAGCCTGAACTGTGAATACAAAGAATACAGACATGTATTAACTACTAACAAACTAATTTGCTTTGGCAGAAAAAAAAAAAAAAAACATTGAAGGAAACATGATTTCCTCAGGAATTAAGCTCATCAGTAAAGTTTAGTTTTAGTTTTTCCTCCAAACACCGAAGCAACTAGACTAGCGGTGTGACGTCTCCATAGTAACTAGACTAGCGGTGTGACGTCTCCATAGCAGCTAGACTAGCGGTGTGACGTCTCCATAGTAACTAGACTAATGGTGTGACGTCTCCATAGTAACTAGACTAGCGGTGTGATGTCTCCATAGTAACTAGACTAACGGCGTGACGTCTCCATAGTAACTAGACTAGCGGTGTGACGTCTCCATAGTAACTAGACTAACGGTGTGACGTCTCCATAGTAACTAGACTAGCGGTGTGACGTCTCCATAGCAATGACTTGGTTTTACCTGCCAACTTTTTCTGAGCTGGATATAATTTGTAGTCTTAAAAAAAAATAATGCAGATAGTGATAATGTGTCAATTGTAACATTTGTGTCATACAGACTTAGCTGTTCCCCAAATAAATCGATGAGGTGATCGTTTCTTTCTTCCATTTGAAACTGCCATTTTGTTCAGCTGAAGTTTGTATCTGTGACCGACTGACTTTGCTTTGAGCTGATTGGCTGTTATGTTGCTCCTCACGCTCTAAAGCTGCCCACTGGCGACTTGACAAAACAGGTTTGAGCCGAGCTCAGACGGGCCAGTTCACACTGCTGCAACTTTTCCCTGCAGTGTCGAAAACAGTTTCACACCGTTGCAAATCTTTGCTCTAAACTACACTTAATGGTGTTAAAGTTTGCCTTCAGGGATGATTTATAGCACAGTGCACCGTAACCTCAGAGTACACCAAAACAGACTGACACTTCCACCAAAATACAAATACGCTCAATAAGCACTCTACCAGAAACACTATACCAACACGGGGTAGATCATCCCTTTGCTCAGTCTCAGTCTCAGCTATTGGTGTCATAGATTCATGTTGGAAACATTCCTCTGAGATTCTGCTCCATGTTAACATGATTGTATTCTCATCATTTCTGCAGATTTGTCAGCTGTACATTGATGTTGTGAATTCTACCACATCCCCACGGTGTTCCACTGGATTCAGGTCTGGTGAGTAATCTCTGCAACACAATACATCTATGAAATAGTGTCAAAACATGTTATTTCTTCACATTATGTTCATCATTTTGTGTTTCTTTTGAAATCTTATATATTCTACTTTTAAACTTGAATCCAGCAGCAGTAAAACTTCACTGCTTCTCCAGACTTCATACATTCGTGAACCATTTGAAGACTGGATGAAACAGAGTAAAAGACAGCACCTGTCTCTCCCTGATTGCGATCATTTACAAACAGCAGACTAACTTTCTTTACGCTCAAATTTGTTTGCTCGTGTAGATACATTTTTCACTGTATCTACATTAAATTCAGTTTCACACTTCTCTCCTTAATGTCTCCAGATACGTCTCCTTCCCTCCTGATGTCATCAGTGGTTCTGACACCTTCATCATGACAGTATCTTTTAAAAGCAAAGCAGATTCTTTATTCTATCGTTGCTCACCTTTAATCTGTGTTTCATGAGGTGGACATACTGTTTAGTTTGGGTTATTTAGTCAAGTAGGAGACTTGTTGTACTCAGCACATTTCTAAATTCATATTTGTCCATGAAGGACACCAGACATGTCTGAAGAGATCCAAAAATGTTGAGAACTTCTGCACTAGGTTTACAATTGTGATCCGTTCATGAGAAGGTTTGATGTCATGTGACGTGGCAGCATTTGTGGTGAAAGGATGAAATGTACTTTCTCTGAAAAAAGGAGACAATACTTGGTTAGCACAGCCTACCCAGGACATCACAATGTGTAGAAATGGGTACAATTAATGTGACATGTTGACCTCCTGAGCTCCATGTCGTTACTGTGTTGGTTTAAAAGGTTGTTTGTCACTTTTCAATATTTTGACAGCAGAGAAGAGCAACATTGACCGTCGGCTTTCATTCAGGGTTGTTGTGGTATTTGTTGACGTAGGAGTGCACGAGCGCACACATGGGTCTGCGCAGCGTATAGGTGTGGCTTGTCTCTACAGTTGTGTAGTAGTCAATGTTGCATACGTATTTTAATTGCTATTTTCAATGGCTGGATTTCTCATCTGAAATGTACCTGTCCGGTTTCAGTAACATGTTCCTGCAAACGTGTCACAATTAAAACCTTGTCAAGAAATGGAGGGTTTTTGTCCATTGAAACTAGAGGGGCTTTTATTTTGAAACACAGGAAGTGTACAGTTTGTTTTAACATGTAACGCAATATAACTTTAACAGGGCAAACAGTAGCAGATCAAAACAAGGCTCTGAGTTGACAGTTTGAATCAATCATTACAATTTTTAAATGACAACTTTGACCATTTCATTTGTTTTTGTAGGTTCTCATGTTGGACATACACTGTAGAGATGATTGGAACTTTTTATTTTCCTCACATGGAGAAAAAGCATTGTTCTGCTGCACTCCAGCAGCGCTACACATTGCTGCCATGTAGCCTGTGTGTGAACATTTTCAACGAGGAAGTGGGATGTAAGGGAACGTTCCCATTTCTCAGCTGACACATGCTAACATTGGTGAAACTGGATTTTTTTTTTTTCCTCTAGCGCCCTCCTCTGGTCAACTTAGTTTTATAACAAAATACAATGACATGACGTTCACATCATCCTCAACTGTACTTTGTGTTTACTTTTAACTATCAGATATTATTATACTAATAAACTAAAACTTATATGGTCAATATAGTATTCATAACCTGCTAAATATTAACATGATGGTGTCATTATTCGGCATGCTGATGTTTTGCTTAAAGCTCTGCCATGCTCGTCTTTTTGACTAGATGATTTCGGTTAACAGAATGAAAACCGTATAACAGGCATACGTACGTATTACTGACTGGTTCATTCATACTACACTGGAATGGAGCTGCTGTGACGAAGAGGAAAACTACATCAGCAAAAATGAGCAGGGCAGCAGCAACAGTAGGTGACAACAAGGTCAAGTTGAGTAAAAACATGTCAGGTTGTTTTTTTTCTTTCTTGTGTTTTAGTAAAGTGTAACAAAAAAAAAGTGAATTTGTGTTTTTCTCTTTCCATCCATCCAACTGACTCGTCTGTCTCTCACCGTCTGTGTGCATCTGATTAAACACTGCCTCAGATTTTACACCAGATTAAATGTCTGTGCTGCAGGGGTCGGCCTGTGATGATGAATCTGGTGCCGTGGCTACTTGTATGAATACTCGTCCCCTACGACATATTTTGTGCCTCTAAACAAGAATGTTTTAAAATACATGTTTCATGAGACCTAATTCAAATTAATTTTCAAAACCTTTGTGCAGTCCTTGGCAAAGGCAATATTCATGTTACAATACATTTTCTTAATAGACAGGACGATATTAAAAAGTTGTAGTTTTTTTTAAATTAGAGACTGGATTTCTATAAAAAAAAAATGTTTAAAAAAAAAAACAGGCCATTTTGACATTAATGCCTAGTTTTACTTATGTTTGTTGTTTGGGGGCATTTTAAGATATTAAACATTCATTCAAACATTATCGACACCAGCTGAAGACCACTTCCGGCCTTTCCTTGTGCTCCTCCTGTCACTGATTCCCTCGTCTCTATCTCCTGTTTGTCTTGTACTCTGTGTGTCAGCTGATGTTTATCTTATTATTGTTTCGGGCCTCTGGGCTTGTGTGATCAACAGGTTATTTCTACAGTGCTGCACTATCAGCTCTGTGCTTTACTGTGAAATAAAGAAAGCTTCTGCTAATATCAGCTTCATTTGAACTCCTCTCCGAAGCCACTCTGGCATATCCAGATGTGGCTCTGCAGACTGCAGCTGTTGTCTCTTATGATGAGGTGGCAGGTAAGGTTTCACTCGGATGACTCTTCCATGTAGATCCTGTTTGTGAATCAGTGCTGCACAGTGGAGCGGTGCACCACCACTCCTGTGTCAGATACACCCCATATAAAGTTTCCTTTGGCTTTCTGCCCTGCAGTCTTGCAGTTTTAAGTGAACGTTTCCTTGCTCTTTCAGATCTTGTCATGACTTCCACAGCTCCCCTTAACTGGTATTTCCTAATGGCATTTCTAAAAATAAAAAATACAAGCTGCGAGCATTTTGATATCTTTTTTAAAACCTTCCCCTGCCTTGTAGGCATCAGTCATTGTCAGATCCTCTGTCAGTTGCTCAGAGAAGGTCATGGTTGTTGTGTTTTACTGAGAGTTGAAGAGTCAGAAATTATCAAGCTCAGAAATTGTCATTAGCTGACAATTCCCAAAGACAATTGATGACCGGGTGTGTTTGTTCAGTTGGTCCGGATGTTTAAGATTTAAGAAAGATGTCAGTCGAAAACAACCTCAGCAAGACCACTAGGAAAAGAGGGGTTGTTGTTTGTTTCCAACCAGATTCTGTTGGATTATTTGGGGGCAAACGTGGTTTAATGATCAAACCCTGGCACATAGCAAGGAGTAGAAGGAAGATGGGCTGAAGAGCTTCGACCCATTGAAGTAGCTCCTATAGGTCGGATTTAGAATGATTCTGGTGATAGCATGACTTACCCTGCTGAAGATTGAAGACACATTCAACCCAAATTACTGAGTTTAGATATGGATATTTTAACATGATACTAGAGCAGAAACATTAGGGATCTGGAGTATTGATATGTCAGTATTGATCTGCACACCAATACTAAGAAATCACTGCACATGGCTGAGAAATAGTTGCCTGGTGCAATTTAATTCTGTGAATATCTGGGTCTGGACATCCTCCAGAGGGAATCGTCTGCAGTTGTTACATCCTACTGGGTGTAGACCTCTGGTTGATTTTAACCAATCAGCATGCGCCAAAACTGAGCAACACTGCTGCAACTACCTACAATTTATGTCCACCAAAGCATTATTTTCCTGAGTACAACATATTTTTTTAAATAGTTTTAATGAACGCCAGCAGCTTTGGATGCTTTGAGAGTACAAGCAATGTCTAGCAGTTAAAGATTTCTACTGAATTAAGCTTGTCGACTGCTGGATGTACCTTAATGATTATTGTACAGATACAATCTTCTCATTTCATGCTCAGCAAAAAATTGATGTTATTGAAATTGAATTAAAAGTATCTCAAAATATGCAACTTCAGATGTAAGCCACAACCCACTCAAACTCCCATCAGCCACGACACACTCAGACAAACAAGAAGTGTGTGTTTGTTGAGTTCACAGGAGCTCACAGCTTTGTTTGTCAGGTGATCTGTGATTTCAGCAGAGTAGACATATTCAGGGAGTCGCTCTCTATGAATTGACAAGAGAGATTGGACAGCTTGTGATGTCTGCTCTCATGTACCTGGTTCAAAGGGTTTCCGTTTGATGTCCTCCCGGCTTGTGGTGCCGTGTCCTCGTCCAAAGCTTGGATGAAGCTAGGACCTTGTTTTTTATTATTATTGTCTGGTGATGTCTTCAGTGTGCTTTGTCACAGCTTCTTACAGCTTCATTTTTAAGATTAGTCTATGTGCTTCACTGCATTTAGCGTAACCTACCTTGGCAACATGCTCATATTCCACCCATTTACAGAAGCAGCCGCGACTGTGAAAACAAACTAATGGTGGAGACAACTTTCCAAGCAGAACTACAAGTTTGATTATTGGTTAAAATGTATCAATGGACAAATCAGCCTCTTTTGGCCTCAGACCCAAACACTGTAATCACCTCTGTTTATGGTGACGCCTACATTTGTACAGAGTTAAATGTTAGCACCTCTAGCAGCAGATCTCCAGCACTGGACAGTGAAGGAAGAAGTATTCTGATTCTTTCCTTTCGTAAAAGTAGAAACACCACAGTTTGCTCTTCTTGTACTCGTTCTGCAGTGAAATGTCTTCTGTGACACATGATTGTCTCTGATATTTCATTTTGTTAATGCTGATACATTAATGCAACCTAGAATCACGGCAAAGCGTGAAATTGACACGCCCGTCCACGAAAGCCAATCATGAGGTACCAACGCTTGGGGCTAACTAGGCGTGCGAGATACACTTTTTGTTGCAGCGGACCAACATGTCTATGAAATGTTTTGTAGGCGTGAAACTTACGCGCACATGAAGGTCATGTGACGAAGGATCATGTGACCATGGTGCCGCAACAGAGATCTTGAGACCAAGTACAAAGGACATTTTTTTTGCAGAAACAGGGAGCTGGAGAGGTGGATGAGCAGCATTGATCACAGACTGCCATACAGGATGATGACGTTTGAATCCAGGAGATGATAAAGTTGCTCTTTAGTTGTTTATTTTTCCGAACCCCAATCATCTTCTCTTTCCCTAAACCGCATCCATTTTTTGTTTTTTCCCTAACCCCAATTGTGGTTTTGCTCATGGTTTCGTTTTCCTGTAGGTCACATAGTTGAAACCATGCAGTATATTTAATTTTCCTACAAATCTCTACAGCCCAAAGCATGTAATAGACACAGGTGTCTGCTCCAGTAAAATGTGTAACTGTCACAGCCTGACATCACCAAGCGTGGCTATCTAACATTTTGCTGTAATGAACAGCATTTCTATTTCACGCTTTGCCGTGAAAACGGGTTGATTAATGTGTGAGCAGCATTTTACTGTTGTAGCCGCTAAAGGTGGAGGTTGTTCAGATACTTTGTGTTCCAGTTGTGTTTAGTTTACTCCACTGGTTCTCTCTGTAGGTATCCAGCCATTACATTGATAGAAAAGGAAAGTAGGAAAAACAATGTACTTCATTTGGGAGGACTTTCAGGATTACACTGGCTGATTGGATAACTGCATGAATAAGCAGCTGCGTTAATAAAGTGCATGAATATAGATCACTTTGTAAATTAAATCCTTTGTTTTTAGGTCCAGCTCCCTCTTCTCTATGACTGCACAGGGTCACTGCCAAACGGAAAACTGTCAACTTAGAGCTACAGCATGATACTGCAGAGGTCTTAAAAGACTGCACATGTTTTACAAAAGCCCAAACTCTTCCTTACAGGATACACATATAGTTAAACATTTCAGGAAAGGTGGCAATTTTGTGCATCCTCAGAGGTTCATGTTGGTAGAAATCTCTTTAAATGTGGCTCAGATTTTGTGGAACAGATTGGTGTCTACCTGGTGACCCTCTAGATACTTCCTCTACTCTACCTTTGAAATCTGCATACCTTAACAATAGCAGCTCAGCTGAGCCAATTAAAGAGCATTAGCTTAATCACCCTGTAAAAAGTACTCATCCATTCTTGCTTACTTTGGGCGTTTGATCAGCTCAGGGATGTCCTGGCAGCTCAGTGGATTTGCCACATAAACCACATCACATATCCAGTGGTGGATGAGTTGCAAATACAACTGATGATGTTTCTCATGTTATCCTCTCTATAATTAGGAATCTAAAGAAATTAAACAACTTCAGAAGCTCAGATTCTGTCATTTGGGCTCTCCCAGTCAATAATTCCAATTTATTCCAACGTGGGTTGAATCTGTGTATGTTTGGCCATCTTTTCCTTCAAATCATCATGATCAGGGGAATAATACAAGTAAGCAACATGTTAATTTAATGGAATACACTTACAGACAGATGTACTTTTTTCTCTAACAATGGGGCAGTGATATTATAAGCCTTATAACTTAAACATATACACATTAAACAGTGTCTTTGCTAACTGTCCACCCTACATGTGGCAGCCCTTCTGTCAACGTGCACAAAGCTGGATTGGGAAACCTTGGGTGGATTTAGAGAGTTGATAACCACCTTTTTGTGACTGCTTAGTGTGATGTTTCTAAAGTTTATTTTAGCCAGATAAAAAAAAAAGGTATCCTGGGTTTGTTGAACCTGCTCCATGGTAAAGGCCTCAGGTCATTGTTTCTTCTGCTCCTCTTTTACTACAAAACGAATGAGATCAACTTATCTCATTAGGTGACGTGCCTATAGAGCCATTCACAGTTAATCTAAACTATGTTGATGCTAGCTGGAATCTGGAGAGGGAGAGTGGGAGAGTTAATGCACTGTGTACACATTAATAAAGTTGAAGTGAAGGGAAATTGCAGGTATTAAAAACATGCTGAGAGAGAATCTGTGTGATAAAAAAAGAAGCATTAAAAATAATGACTTTCCAAATCCAAGCTGAAATGATGAGTTTACCAGCAGCCTTTGCATGGTGTCTTTTCATTATTTGTTTGAAAAGCACGGTGCTCAACACCTCCCGTCTACTCTACGGCACTAATTCTGCATACCTTAACAAAAGAAGCTCCCTCCTGCCAATTAAAAGCACATTAGCCTAATCACCCAGTAAAAACTACTCATCCTTTATTGCTCACTTTGTAAATTTTATCGGTGTATTTCACCAGAGAAATGGCTCCACTCCACTGCGAGGACCTCGTAATTCATTAGCCCGTCTGCGTTAATGGAGATGGCTCAAAATGTGTTGACAAATCAAATCACACACGCTGATAAGCAGCCATTACACGCAACCAAAGCCTTGTTTTCTGGTTGGATATGGAGGTTCGAATAATTGTCTTCATGTATCAGGAGGAGAGATGATGGATGTAAACTGTAAGGTTTCTTCCGCTTTTTTTTTGTTTTATTAGTTTGCCTGTAACCGGTGATGTCTTGATATACCGTGCGTGTGTGTGTGTGCACGCATGTGTGTGTGTGTGTGTGTGTGTGTGTGTGTGTGTGTGTGTGTGTGTGTGTGTGTGTGTGTGTGTGTGTGCGCATGTTTGTGTGTGCCACTGCCAAACATTTAGGACTTGGCTGAGCACACACAGCTCCAGAGTTGGGAGACATATTTAATTATTTATAATAAAAATAGATTGTCATCTCCCTCTTGGCAAGAAGTGTAATATAATTTGGTCTTTTTACAGTTCATAGATGGTTTTTTGTCCAATTTGGCTCATCCCACATTCCCGCTCAAATCTTCTGCTCTAATATCATCTGATTTACTATCTACAATAGCAGTTTTTTAAACTGCTGAGGGTGTTTTGAGATCTGTGGCCTGAATGAATTTTACATAGTATTACAAATACATTGATTTAAGCCAACTGAATTAATGTATTTCCAAAAGGCAGGTCATGTCTTTTTTATAGAAACACTAAAAGTATAACAAAATAAATATACAATAAATGAATGTGTAGAACCATTGCTAACTACAGCTATTTGTGTGTAGCAGGCCCAACTCTGTGTCGTGTTGTATGGCGTCCAACTTCATAGAACTGTCTGTAAGTATTCTCCAAGAGAATCTCCATGAATGATCTGCTTTTCTAGTGATGCCTTACAAGCAAGGAAGTGTGTGAAGTGAAGTGTGGTCTTTGTCCAGAAAACCCAGTTCTAATACTGGAAGGCAACAACAACAGGATGACTTTTACTGACTGTGAATTCAACAGCACACAGAAGACATTTTACCTAATTCTGTTCCCTTATTTTCCCACAACTTCCATACAACCATGGTCTATTAACTAGTTCACATTAATTAAGGCATGCATAAGTAAAAATCAACTAGTTCTTCCCTCCCTAGCTTCGTGTGGCAATGAAAGTCATGTACAGTACTGTGATGAATCCAATTCAACATATTCGGAACGTATTATGTACAGAAAGATAGATATTGCAACATTTCCTCTGTCTTGTACTGATGACAACATTCACAACCACAGTCTCTGGTGTGGTGACCTGGGGAGTGGAGCAGTGCACCTGCTGCCTGTTCAAAGTTCTTTAGCCCCTTTTTTCTTTTTCTACTTAGCTTCATTTCCACGACTTCTCTGTAGAATGGTGTGTAGCCGATAGCATTACCATTATCTTATGAAGTTAGCCTCCAAAACACAGGGTCCAGATCCGTCAGACTAGCAGTTTACTGCAAAACAACTAATTCTTTATTTAGAGCAGCTTTCAATCACAGCTGTCAGGCATAATGAAAAACACCTTTATTTATAGCATCGAAAAACAAATTATGAGCAAACATTAACGTGATAAGAAAAACGTATTATGACAGAAAATATATTTGGGAAGAAATAATTTGAAGTGTACATTTACTTGTTTGTGTGGTTCATTTCTGACTCGCTAACATAAAGTGGGTGGGGTTTGTTACCTATACTCCAATCAGCCAGCAGGGGGCGATCTAGATATTTCAGCTTCACTTCTGGGGTGCAGCCATGTCATCGCTTTTAAATACGGTCTGTGTTTGAGAACAGTGAAATATTGTAATGTAATTTCTCACACACAAAAATGTTATTCCCTTTGTTTGTTTCAGACATTTCTGTTATTAAAACATCCTAAAATAGCACAAAAGTCTTAAGGTATTTTCCAATAATTCAACTGGACAGAATCCCTGCTGCAACATGGCAGTGGCAGAGACACATCTCACAAACCTAATGTTGTTATTTTATGTGTATACTGTATATCAGTGGCATACATAGGATCGTTGAACTAGCTAACGTTAATGGAAAAACAGTCATTTTTATCGTCATTAACTACACTGCTGCTTTTCTTGCTACAATTGGAAAACAAGAAAGAGCTATGGTAGATGTGAAACATGTTCAGTCCTGTACAAAGAAACAAAAAAAGCAAGACAAATACATTCATTAATCATAGTACGTATTTTGTACATAGTGTTAAGGTGAGGTCTGATGAGGGAAATAAGTGACAGCGTGTTTGGGTGGGTCATGGTTGTGTAGAGGCTGATGTGGTACTGATTTGGAATTAAGGCTCCTTTAGACTGTACAACGACAACAATTATGTCCATGTAAGTTTATTGCGAGTCACAAGGTGTGTCCAACAAATTCTTGGTCGTCCAACTGTACAGAATTAATTTGAGGAAGAATACAAAAGCAACAGATAAATTCCCCACATCATCTTCAATGTAATAATTTATACGTCATTGTTTTAGGTCCTTTACTGTTAATTGTTCTTTCCATTGTCATGAGTGCATGCTTACATTCTGTGTGTTGATACTTCACATGCAGACCACATTTCCTCAGGGTTAGAAGTTCTATGAAGGAGAGACAAAATGCGGTGAATTCAGTTGTTACTAAAGAGATGGGTATTTAAAAGGAGGGGGGAAAAATGATGAGGAAAGTGATGTCACTGTGCCTGGACAAGAGAGTGCTGTCAAGCTGGAGCTGACAGCTGCCACTCAACTGCAATTAGCTGCCTGAGTAGTCAGAGGACATGAAGAGGTATACACACAATCTCAGCACCGAAACACACTCAGTCACTGCAGGGTGAGCTTTTAAATCTGAAAAAAAGAGCTTTATGTAACAGTCTCACTAATTGTCATACTTCATCACCCAGTTGTAGCCTTTATTGTGTTCATCCCTCTTCTACCATTCCCCACCGTGCTCTTATTTTGCACCAGACTGCTCGAATTACTTGAGTCAGCTTTGGTTTAATTGTTTGTTTTCCTATCTTTGTGCTTTGCCCTGCTTTTAATAGCTTGGTTTTATTTATCTTTGAAAAGATTCCTCTAACTTTGTACTGTGTAAATTGGACAAAGCTATTAATGGTGTTCTTGTATGATCTCCTGTGAGTCTGAGACTGGGCTAAATGAGTAATAAAGCATTCAGCAAACCAGAGAGCAAGCAGGGACACCAGTCTTTGGAAGCCCACAGAATATTGATGGAAGCACTATGTTAGATAAATGTCTGAACTCCCGTAAAACAGCCACACACCGCTACACGGCAAGTGGTTAGTAGCCTTTTGAAAATAGAGGGATTTGATCCAAGGATAGCAATGAAATGTTTTTGAACAGAAGACAAAAGGTGCAGCTTCACTGAGCCAAACGGAACATAATCCTGATAATCTGATGAGTGTAATAACTCCAAATAGATTGAAGGTGATTCTGATTATCAGTTTACATGATAATTTCCATGAGGCTGGAAGGCACACTTTTATATTGCCAGTTTGATTGGTTTGCTGATGTATCGGGATGCTTTGAATCCAAAGAATCGCATGGTCAGGCTAATTCCTGCAAATGCATCCTCACCTTATTCACTCTTCACATATTTGTCTTGACGGTCCACGATATGCAGATCCCAAGCCAGCTAGAGGGGAGTAAAAATGCATAACAAACCTTTTTTAACTGGGGAGTCTTTACTTCTGCTAATTTACAATATTTCATCACACTATGAAAGACAAGTGGAACCACACAAGTTGTGTTTATTTTATTTGTATCTAGATTATTACTTTGGGCATTGTTTGCCTTTATTTCATAGTGCAAGCTTGAAAAGAAATGTGGGGAAAGAGAACAGTGGAATGCATGCAGAGATACAATATGTAAGGTCTGGCCAACAGGGAATTGAATTGAGCATGCGGTAACGTTCCCAACCATTTGGCTACCAGGCCGTCTCGGCAGCAGTCAAAGTACCCTGATCACTAGTTACTTCCTCACACTCTTGAGGGTTCCCGAGGCATTCTCAAGCATATCACCATATCACATAAGTCTTCCCCATGGTCTCCTCCCACGCCCAGAATATCTATTAATAAAGGTGTCCAGGTGGCATCCTTTTCAGATTCCCAAACAACCTCAGTTGGCTCCTTTTAACATGAAGGATCAGCAGTCAGAGTCAGAGCTTTCTTCTAACATCTGAGCTCCTCATCTTTTCCTTGACTTTGCAGAGCCTGTGGAGAAACCTCCTGTACCTTGTTCTTTTGGTCACTACTCAGAGTTCAGGGTCAAAGGTGAAGATAGGAATGTAGTTTGACTGTTGAACCTGAGGCACCGTGTCTGTCCGAGATACCAGCAGGCTGTTACAAAATGGCAATATTTGACACATGCTGCACACAGCATGCGGCTTTCCACAGAACAACAGGATACAGCAACGTTTGGTACCTTGCTTTGAAGTCAGAGGTGTTGCCTCAGCTGGTCATCCAACAGCTCACTGACTGCTCCAGTAATCCTTGCATCACTGAATAGCAGACTTACAATAAAAACTAACATCTTGATAGGTCATTACTGATAATACATATATTGACTGTCTTTTTCTGAAAACAACAAAAGCAACATTGTTGTCTAAACGGTGCCAAAAACAGGATTTAATTTAAACATTTTAAGAATTGCAACTTTAAATATTTGACTTGTATCCATATCTAAGAATTGAAAGTAGAATGCTTAATTAATTTTGTAACATGTTGGCTCATCTCTCTCTGCATCACCGTGCAGTGAAATAAGGGAAGTTGTCGCAGCAATTTAGCATGCAAGACTCTAATAAGCATCCATGGTGACATGTTAAACAGTAAACAGTAGAAAATCCTATCCATTGTAAGAATTAATTTATTCCTACCCTCCCTCTACGTGTGGAGTGTCCTCCACAGCTGGCAGCGTGAAGAGACACTCTATGGTACATGGTGACAGCACGGTAAGGGACCTGTTCTGGAAAATGTCCCTCTTAATGTACCACAGCTCAGCTGCCGATGTCACTAACAAAGAGACACATGCTTTGGTCCTGCTTTCTGCATTGTGAAATACAAATTATCCACTTTTGGTGTCTTAATTTGGGCAAACAAAAGCTTCATTTGGGTTGTTTTTGCGAGGAGGGACCTACGTTCTGAACCTCAAATGTCCAAAAGACATAGGTTTAACATCTTTGCCAAAGTTGTAATGACACCCATTGAGGAGTCAGAATGATATTGAACCCATCCATGACGCCTGTGGATGTCCAAATAGGGTCCAACTCAGTTGTTCAGATATTGAACCTTTCCTGGTCCACCAGACGTACATGTGGGTCTGGACCGACCGACGACATACTGATATGATGTGAACATCACCATGAGTCGCTTGTTTGCTGGGTAGAGACAGAAAGAATGAGAACACGGCTGCAATATGTTTACTGTGCTGGGTGGGCAGGTTGTGCCTTGAATTTAGGGTAAGAAGCTCTGACATCTGGAGGCAGCTCAGAGTAGATCAGCTGCTCCTTCCTGTTGGAAGGAGCCAGTTGTAGTGTTTCAGACTGGGATGCCTTCTGGGAGCCTCCTGTTGGAGATTTTCTTGGCATGTCCAACTGGTAGGAAACCCCGGGGTAGACTCAGGAAAGGCTGAAGGGATTACATGTCTCATCTGTCCTGGGAACACCTTTGGATCTCCCCAGGTGCAGCTGGAAAATTGTGTTGGGAGAGGGACGTGTGAGCTAACTTACTCAACCTGCTGACATCGGGACTGGACACCAGATTAGTAGTAGAAGATGGAACATGGAAGGATTGATGGATAGGTGGACAAAGTAAAAAAGAAAAGAAAACTCTTTCATTGATGTCCTCAGAACTTTGATATATGCAGGTGGTGCTCACGGGCTTCATTTTAATGCATCACGAGCGAAGAAAGTTTGGAAATCATTGGCGAAGGTTGATACGATGCGATTTAAAGCTTTGAGGCACTGAAACAGGTTAAGTGAGTTTTATTTTATGACTTTGGCATCAATATGAAACAGCTCCTTGATTTATCAGCTATTTAATTGAGCTCTGTTTTTAGGAACACCAAACTAATGCTAGGTGAGGCCCAAAAGGTGTTTTATTAAAATAGCCAGAGTTTCAGAAATACTAAACGGTCACTAAAACCAGACTTTTTTTTTTTTTCCCCCATTCTGATTCTTAAATGTGATGTTTAACTGAAGCTTCTGACTCGTATCTGCAGGATTTTTTTGCTGCACTGCTGCCACATGATTGGATTATTGGTACATATTTCACAGACATATTTCTTGTCTCTTAAACAACAAAGGTCAAGCTTGGAACAACAACCGGTGAATTGGTGTCTTTTACGGGGAAGTAAAAGTTTCTGAATGTGTGCCTGGTCATGACCCCCAATCTAACTACTATTCTCAGTCCACCAATGTAAAACACACTCAGTCTAGTTGGGATTAGACATGATATTATTTCCCAACCCAAAGTTGTGGTTGTTACTTTAACATTTGCACAGATACACAGATATAATACTGAAAGACAAGTAAACATCTACTATTTGCAAAACCAGATTACACTTTCCTCTCAATACTGTTGTAAACGAATGCTGTGGTGTCCACATCTGGAGCTGTAATCTTAAACCTGATCAGGGTTGTACTGCACACAGCCCTGAACTAGCTGGATTTAAATATTGTGTTCCTTTTCCTGTGTTACGATCCAGATCTGGTAATTATGAGAAAAGGTTAAGGTGGTAATTAATCCGGTCTGTTTGAGAAGTTAAAGGCATGCTGGTGCTACCTGAGTTATCTGTCCCATTTAGGCCATCAATGTAATAAGCTATATAGTATATGCTCGAATACCAACATAAATGTAACATGGGGAATATTATGTAAATGCTAGATATATTTCACTTTTGTGAAAACTGAAAACTGTTACAATAATATCCTATCTACAGCATACAGTACAGCATTAGTGTTGCCATGGATACAGTGAGTGACACTGTGGGTATCGAAAATGAAGTACGCCATATTAGCTATTACTTTTCGCTACAGTATGTGCCACTGGATATATTAAATCCTATCACTGAATTAATTGAATTCTGAAGACATTTTAAACACCTGAAGTTCTACATTGTAGTGATTCCTGTCCCGTTAGTCTGTTGCACAATATGCTACAAATTATGAGATATTTTCTCGTCATTCTGAGTTAGGTCAAAATTATGGGAAAAATGTTGCCTTCAAAAGCACCGTAGGCCCCCAAATACTGCAGTATTTATTTAATTTCACTTATTTTTTTTTTATCTCTCTCCTTTTACAAACCAAGTATTGTATGGAAAAACAAACTACTCAGTACATTCAGTGTCAGACAGCTCCTTTGCTTAGGGGGCATTTCATGTACTTAAAAAACATTCGCAGATAAAATTAAGCCTCAGAGTCATGTTCAGATAAAGGCAAAATGCCAAAATGTTGCACCACAGCTGTGTTTTTAATCTCCAAAAAACACTTGTCTATGCAAATTCTTTGAGATAGGCTTTATTATTTCAAACTTCCTGCTTGGAATACCTGAGAAGATGGTTGAGGCAATGCTAATGCTTTGAAGGGATCGTTTGGATTGTTTGAAGTGGGTTTGTATCAGGTACTTAATCATATCAGGCCAGTCTTACCTACAGTCAGGCACATCTCCAGTTTGGAGAATATATATTTTAGCTGCCTAAAAACCTTAACATCCCTTTAATTGTATGCCGTATTAAGAATATGCCCAATGTTTCACATTGCTGTCAGACAGCCTTTCTGAGTTCTATCCATAGATCATTTTAAAGCCACCAGACTCCTTACTAAGTATTGTTTTGAGACAACAAGAGAACTATTTGCTAGTGTACGAAGGGAAGTCTGTCATTTGAGATAGCATGTGTTTGTAAAGACGTGCCCGTGTAAATAGCATTAAGTGATTAGTAACGAGGATACTAATATTAAAATGTATACAGGGATTTGTAACCATACTTCCTGGTAAACAAGATAAACTAGTTTAAAATTAAAAAAAAAAAAAATTTGGATGAAGAAAATTTGTACAAATTGTACCAGAGACACCTCTAGATGCAGAATCACAGCATTTTATCTGACTTATGATGGATAGTTAAAAAAACAAATACAAATTCATTGCAACATAATCATACATATGTTTTTTTTTTTTTTTTTCAATACATCCATTCTTCCTTTCAAAAACTGGACCCTACATAACACACACTGCAACTTCGCTACCAATAGTACATAATGCAGCTTATGGAGCTATGCTAACCTCAAACTCCCAGCGAGACAGAACATAATCAGATTTCCCAAAATGTTCAACTATACTCCTTCAGACTACCTACTTAGAACTCATGATGTTTTGGTAAGTTGTTATTCAGATATGAAACTAATTGGTTCAGATCTCAGCAGGCTGTGTGTCCTGTCAGTTTGAGATATAGTTAGGCATTTTAGGAAATCTTATTATGTTCTGTCTCGCTGGGAGTCAGATGAAAAAGTCGAGACCACTTCCACTCTGTACTGATAGGCTAGCTGTTGTCACCTGATTCAGGTCGTTATGGATCACCTCAGTTATATCTGGTAGCGTGGTATTGCTCAAATACATGTATTTCCCAAAATGTTGAAAAATTAAGCAGACTAAAAAAAGATGGTGTGGTTAAAATATAAAGATGTACTGGATTTGTGTTAATGACTGCAGGCAAACTGTGTTCAGAGCTACATGTTCTGCACCGAATAAACCAGGAACAAACAGAAATCCCAGAAACATAAACTGGCAATGAAGTCTATGCCGTGTTTCCCATAAGTGACATTATTTACAATTTCTAATAATGTTTGAAGTTATGTTTTAATCTAATAAGCAAAAAAAACGGTTAAGGGATGTTTCCAAATTCAAATAATGTTCCTCTAAGATTATTGTAACTAAAGCATTCAGAAGATGTTTGAGGAATGTTGTTTAGGTACCAACTTTTTCTTTTATAAAACATTCCTACAGAGGAAGAACAGTCTCAATGCAGCGTTCAGGGAATGTTTTCAGGATGTTTACTACATTTGAATAATGTTTTTTCAAGCACATTTTTCTGCTTTATTCTTAGATCATCTGATAGTTGAGTTGTCAGTGCACAAAACACCTGGGCACAGAAGCTCTGAACTGCAAAGCCCTAACTAGCTACATGTCACTCCACTGCTCTTCATCCACACATCAAAGCTCTCTAACTGTCTGAATCAAATGAAGGCCAAAATACACAACAACATAAATCTAGGAACATGTTACTGGAAACACTTCCACAATGTTTTTAGAGCATATTTTCTAACCTTTAAGAAGAACATTGTAGAAACAAAACAAACTCAAAAACCTGCTGAAAAAAAAAAACTTAAACACGAACCATAATACCCTCGTATTGTTTTTAAAACTAAATAATTCCAGCTGGATGAGGGAGTGTATAGAACCTGAAGTTACTATCAGTCCTGGACCGTACGCCGCTCTCAGCTCGTGTAATGTCCTGTCGTAAAGCCAAAGCTGATTTTATTGCTGTCATGGTACTATACACACACACACACACACACACACACACACACACACACACACACACACACACACCCTTCTTTCTCTGCATTGCAGCAGTAGCGGTAGCAGCATGTCAGGCTGTCGTCATAATGAATCCATTTAGGGCCGGAGTGATTAGGTCTGCCTTCTGCTCTGTTCTGCACATCTATCAAACAAGTGTCAAACTCATTTTGTCAATTAATAATCCCCATATTAGAGCCGACCCGTGTGTGTGTGTGTGTGTGTGTGTGTGTGTGTGTGTGTGTGTGTGTGTGTGTGTGTGTGTGTGTGTGTGTGTGTGTGTGTGTCAGAAAATGAGAGTTTATTCTCTGCCGCTTCTACTGTACATTCAAGTGGAACATGTTGGTCTTTCTCCAGATTGCAAACCATATTACATTTTGGTTTCTTAGTTTCTACCTTTTGGTCTTTCCCTACATTTTGATCTCAGGCTTTGTTACTTTTAATGACTTCCTGTTTAGTTGACAGTTACTGAGGATTGCAGCATCATTCTTCAGTGCTAAATGGAAGGAGGCTGAAGGTTCACAGGCGATTTAAAAGATATTTCATGTTTAATAAGATTCATGTCTGAAAGGCTCAGTTCTTCAGTGACGGCTAGTGTAATTAAATTTATGACCCTGTTCATGTAATATTACACATTATTATTAGCATAAATAGTCTAATTAGTACAACCGCTTAATTTAATTTTTATTACAGCAAACCTAAAGCCTGTAGCAGCGTGATTCACAGTTGAAGGATAAAAAGTAGACTTTGACAGCTCATTGATGCTCGTGCAGCCTATTTTGGGATTTAAGGGTTTATAACAGGACTCGGGCGCCCGGGGTGGAAGAATTTTACTCAACACTTTAATTACCATGCAAACATCCCATTAATGTTGGAACATGAGCTAAAAGTGTGACTAAATTGTTTGTAGTTGAAAAATGCACTGGCTAAACACAGAAAACCTGTGATATGTAATCTCTGGAGCTGAACTATGAGGAACATATCAAATAGAAGTTTTCTGACCAATACTGTAATTTAAATTGGGATTGTTTACTATTAATTTAACTCCAAGTTTGTGGGTTTTAAAATATCTCATACTTGCTTCTATATAATTGTTAGGTTCAGAACTATAACATAGCGCTGATAGGATAAGAATCAAACCCACAGTCAGACAAAACAAGGCTTGGACCCAAATCTGAGTTTTACTTGCAGCAAGGGAAGTCCGTGCAGGGTCTTAGAGAAGCTCATGCCATGCTGTGGGATGATGTTTTTGCATATAGCTTTAGCTACTGTTATAGCATCTGCCTTTCTGCTTGGGATAATCTCCACCCATTTGGAGAATGGGCATATCAGAACCAAACAATATTGGAAGTTATTTTTTTTATTTAATTCAATAAAATCCATGTGTATTATTTCAAACGGGTGTTCAGCTCTCGGGAATACACCGCGTTTTGGTCTGACGTTTCCTTGGGAGTTATGTTTACAGCAGATTAAGCATGATCTACAAAAATTTTTTGAGTATGAATTGAATCCTATTGTATAGAAATGTTGATGTATCCCTTCAACCATCCCTCCTGTTGAGACATGGCAAGGCCCATGACTCAAAATGGCTGCTGTTTTGTACAGGTTTCGTGGTAGTACAGGTTTGTTGTTTATGTGATATATGCCGTTTTGTATTTGTGCTCCATTTTTTAACCATAGCTGTTTTTCTGATGTTGGTGAATTTGCTTGCATATCTATTAAAATTTCATTAGATATTGGTTCGATTTCCTCATTTGGTTTCTGATGGACTATGGTGTATATGCCATATTGTCCTGTTGCTGCTTCTTTGGCTGTTTTATCGGCAAATGCATTGCCTTTGCTTACTCTGTCCGTTTTCTTTGTATGCGCTGCACATTTGCATACTGCTTTTCTTTTTGGTAACAGGACTGCTTTAAGGAGTTCTTTTAATAAGTCCGCGTGCTCGACAGGTTTTCCTGTGGATGTGGTCATTCCTCTCCGTGCCCATTGGGCTGCGAATAAATGTAGTGTAGAAAATGCATATTGACTATCAGTATATATAGTGACGCTCTGATCTTGTGCTATTTTGCATGCTTCTGTTAAGGCTATAACTTCAGCCGCCTGGGCTGAGAGGTTCGAGGCTAATTTTTTCGCCTGTACAATTTCTTTGTCTGTGACCACAGCGAATCCTGTTTGTGTTTTTCCATCTGGTGACTTTGAGCTTGAACCATCAACATACAGTGTCATACCTTCTATTAGGGGTATGTCGGTTAAGTCTGGTCTGGGTTTGCACATTTGTTCTGTCAAGGCTTTACAGTTGTGTGGTGTACCGTCTTCTGGCGTGGGCATGAGTGTGGATGGATTTAATGTGGTGCATCGCTTCAGAGTTATGTGTGGCTGTGAAAGCAGTAACGATATTATAGCGAGATGTCTTGCTGGTGATAAGAATGTCATTTTAGTTTGTGTCATCAGAACATCCACCTCGTGTGTGACTAGCAGTGTTAATTG
Organism: Embiotoca jacksoni; assembly: GCF_022577435.1. NCBI lineage: Eukaryota > Metazoa > Chordata > Actinopteri > Embiotocidae > Embiotoca > Embiotoca jacksoni. The sequence continues at coordinate 21,151,974 of NW_027185403.1, forward strand.
GTGAAACAACACCACTTCCGCGGAGCACTGTACGGCTTGTGCTGCTGCGCATACTGCTCTTACACACGGGGGTAGTGCACACGCCACTGGGTCCAATCTTTTAGAGTAGAAAGCTACTGGCTTCATTTTTCCTCCATATTCTTGTGTCGGTACCGATGTCATAAACAGACCTTTGCAGTCCACTGTTTGTGTGAGAGGTTTATCATAGTCCGGCAGTCCCAGAACCGTGGCACTGGTTAATGCTTGTTTAAGGGCTACTAATGCTGTTTCTCCTTCCAGTGACCATTTAATCTTTTCAGAGAGGTTCATTGGACTTGCATAGATGAGATCTAGCAGGGGTTGAGTCTGCTCTGCATAGTTTGGGATCCATAATCTACAGTAGTTACATAACCCAAGGAATTGCATCATTTGTCGTTTAGTTTGTGGTTTTGGTGTCTGCGTTATAGCTTGTTTCCTTTCTTCTTGTATGCGTCTTCCGTCACCACTGACCACATGACCTAAAAAGGTCACTTCCTCTTGCACCCACTGTAGTTTAGACAGTGATGCCTTATTTCCTGTTTGAGCGAGGTGTTTCAGCAATGCTATGGACGTGTGTATGCAGTGTTCCTTGGTGTCTGCTGCAATCAATGTGTCATCGACATACACTATCACCTGTGAATGTTCAGGTGTAGGGAAATCTGCCAAGCAGTTCTGTATTGCCATTGAAAATATAGTGGGGCTATCACAGTACCCTTGTGGGAGCCTGGTGTACGTATATTTTCTTCCCTCTATTGTAAACCCGAACCACCCCTGTGAATCTTTGTCCACTGGGATGGAGAAAAATGCATTGCTTAGATCTACTACCGTAAACACCTTTTGATCTGCTTTCAACTGATTCAATAATGTGTGTGGGTCCGGTACACATGGGGCCATACTCTCAACAGCTTCATTAACCGCTCTTAAATCTTGAATCATCCTCCAATTGTCTGAGTCTGCCTTTCTAACTGGAAAAATAGGTGTATTACATGTAGCTTCGGGGGCTTCTATTAAGATTCCTGCTCTTATCATGTCTTTTATTACTGGTTTGATGCCTTTTTCGGCATCCGGCTCGAAGGACCAAGTAATATGTTAGGTTCAGAACTATAACATAGCGCTGATAGGATAAGAATCAAACCCACAGTCAGACAAAACAAGGCTTGGACCCAAATCTGAGTTTTACTTGCAGCAAGGGAAGTCCGTGCAGGGTCTTCACCTGGCATCAGCCAACTCCAACACATACTTCCCTCTTTGCTCCTTTTATTGTATACATGGGGTGATAAAACAGCATGTGGTCTCTTTGTCTCCTATATGGGTATGTTTGCTTTTAACATCCATTTGCTTTTAACCTATGTGTGCTAAACTAGATAAACCAGTTCCTCCTTCCCCCAAGGGGCCATATAATGCAAGTGAGGAACTCGTGGAATGTGCATGCAGTATGAGACATTTCAACTACAGTTTAATGCATAGACTAACGGAAACTTTACACACATAACAGTAACTTAATTTACACACTGACAATGAGTTACTATTTTTCCTAACAATAATAATGCAGTTTATCATAGCTGAGTTCCTCCCAGGTCCACCAAAAATGCTTTTCTATAGACATTTTTTTACAAAACAGTTGACCTTGAATCTCTGGGCGGATCCAGATTCACAGCTGTCAAGCTAATGAACTCAGAGAAATAGTTGAATATTTTCAAAACTATTTTCTTTTTCATGTTTCATACACAGTTCCAGATGAGGAGGTTGATGCCAAAACAGGATGCAATTAGTTTAGCATAATGACCAGAAACAAGGGAACACAGCTTTTCCGGCTTATTCTAAAACTAAAAAGTGTAGTTTAGTCATTAACACAAAAGGTTAAAAATTTAGATTGTCAATCTGTCCATTAGTGACTACTGATCTATGCCACAGGGAGCAGGGTTGCTGCACACTTTTTAAAATAACTTTTAAGACAAACAAGTCCACAGCAGAAGACACGTTAACACAGGTGAACCCGAGTAACGTGTTAAGCGTGTCATCTGTGACTTGTGTCTTTTGATAAATATGAAATGCCAGTTCTTACTATGTACGCTGATTTATCTCTTTCACAACTTTTTTATGTTTTCTAAATGTCCGGAGTCGTGACCTTTGGGAAGTGTGTGAGGGAGCTGAGGATGTTACGGCAGCAGACACACAACACTCCATATTTTATCAAACACCAGAATAGAGTCTGTGCTTTTCAGATTTCATATGAAACTCATCTGCTTTAATTCTCATTGACCCGAGTTTATAAGTGTTTCGGCACATCTTTCAAAATCACTACTTATCTCAGCTAACCATTCCTGATACTTCGCAGTGTGTTTGTGGGACACAACGTACTTCTGAAGCGTGCAAGAATTAGCGTGTAAATCCCCCCAAAAATACACAAAGAAATTAACTTTCACCTCCTAAGACAGCATTATGTACTTATTGAAATTGTCCCTCTTGAGATTTTGTAGTTTAAGTTGTAATCGGTTCCACATGTATGTGACTTATGACACCCTGGCTGTCTGAATCCGTGTTTTAAAACTATCATTAGTACACAGCACTGCAAATACTAAGCAATACTAATACTTTCGTTGAAAGGTGTCTTTAATAAAAACAAATGTGGTGACTCACATGCTTTGTGATGTTCAGGCTGCTCATAAGCCACAACAGTGTCCGTGTCCTCTGATTGGATGATGGTGGCAGCTCAGTTGGGTTTAAACTGTATAATATCTGGCAGTGCGATTCAACCATCTGAAGGTGAGACAGACTAAAACGTTAAATATTTCAGCAGTCAGAGACGGCGTGCTGCAGTTCTTGTCATTGATTTCAAGCTTCATTGTTAACAGATAAAATGTAATATATCCATCCGATCTGTTGCATGTGTGCTATTTCTGACGGCTTATGGTCATTTGAAAACAGAAAAGGTAGAATTTCATAAAATGAAGAAAATGCTATCAGTTACACACCAGTCTGACTGGAAAGCACTGCTGCATCACAATGTGGGAAACGTAAACGAAGGCGGGCCGAGCAGAGAACAGATAATACATATTTGTCTTGCAGGAGATTAGCATCATTTTAATCCTTTCAATAGGGAATCTTCATCAAATCTATTCAAAGTTTATTTTCCTGGAGAATCATAATCAGCGCTGTAGAAGCAGGTGTTGTTTTTGCTTTCAATTAATGATTTGTCTCACTTAATATTAAATTCAAAAGCATTTTCCACACCAACTTATACATTGTGTGTGTGTGTGTTTGGGGGTGGGGGGTGGGGGGGGGGGGGGTGTTGAGTTACATCTCAGCCACGCTGAAAGTAGATGTTTTCTTCGAAATAATGTATGTGATTTTGATGAACAGAGTTTTTAGGCATTTAATCAAGGAGAGGAAGATTAGAAATAGCATGATAACTATAACTGAATTGACATCCATGAAACTTCAAAACTTTTCAAAGGTCAAAAAATAGAAAAGAATGGGTGATTAAAGGGCACGATGTCTGATAATCATGAATCTTAGTGCCATCAAACATATCAAATCCATTACCCCCAAAAATGATAGACCTGCCAAAAACTATTAAGTCACCATACATTAAACATATCTCCAAGTTTCATTGACAGTAAAGCTTAAAATATTTCATAAATTACAAATCACTGTGGAACCAAACTAAGTTACAAAAATGAAAGAAAAAAAACCTAACAGATTCTAGCTCAGCATTATGGAACATATGTTGTAATTAAGAAGATCTCTAAGGTGTGAGTGAAACAAAGTGATGCTGTCACGACTGACAGGTCTCCTCATTGCATTCTCTATTATCTGGATAAATCACAGTTAAGCCACATGACTTCATGCTACTGGAATAATACAGTTCATGCTGTTATAAAAAGTAAAATAAGAAGGGCAATTAAAAAAGTCAGAGTCTGCTGCTGTTGAAGTGCACAGAGCTATAACTGTCATTAGTAAGTATTTCAGCGCCTGAGTGACATGTTTTTGTTGCCTGGTGGTCTGAGAGCATCTGAGGTTTCACCATAGACATGAGCAGAAGTCAGACAATTGTCAACAGAGACCCTTGAAATGTTTCAGAGAATCTCCAGCATCGAAGCAACGAGCCAGGCGAAGTGTTCAGAGTGACAGTTGTTTTCAGAACGTCACTGACAAAAGTGCGTCAGGTCAGGAGAGCAAGCAGGTGGGTGTCCTCTGACATCTGCAGGGTTGTGCACCGTGAATTCAACTGTGTGCACGTTCAGCTGTGATGTCCTGAGGTGGCTGAGAGGAAACATTTACGTAAACTGGAGCACGATGTCACGTGGGTTCTCCAACACAACAACGTGCCTCAAAAATGCACAAGTCCTTCCCCCTTCAACAACACAATCGTAGCTCTTCCCCTCAACTTGCGGGATTTCTCGCTGCGACTTCTTTCTGTTCCCCCCAAAAATTTGACACCAAATTGTAATTGTGTAGTTTCTGTGAAAAAGGGCAGATGTCCCTCAGATGTGACTCGGCAGCATGTGAGGATTTTACATAGAATGACGGCTTCAGTGTTATCCAGCACGCTGGCTTCAAAACCAGCCATGTGTGTTCCACAAGAGGCCCTGTGTTAACAGCAATTCAGTTGTAAATCCCTCCTCTCCTGTGTGGGTGGTTTTCCATGCATGAGTGAGGGTGTGTGAGTCTGTCGATATGTGTGTGTGAGTGTGTGTATCATTTTCAAAAGAGCTCCGTTGTAAATCTCTTTCCTCCAGGGTGTCTGTGCAACAGGGCAAAGCTTTGTCGCCTGACAGGCAACATACGGACTGAAAACGCTCCTCCAAGATGTCTGTCATGTCCTCCCAGCCAGCGCACTCTCCTGGGACGACGAGGAACCGTCCCTCTTTCACTTCCACCCCCTCCTACTTCTACCGTACCCACTCATGTTGTCTTCACTCTTTCATTCTTTGTCTTCTCAAGAATATACGTTTCACCACAACAAACGAATTGGACAGAGGACACGAGGTGACAAGAGATCGAGCAACAAAAAAAAAAAAGACAACAAAAACAACCATTTTGTGAATATGGACAGAAAAGTCTAACCTAACGCTGAAGAAACAATCTGATTGGTATCATTTCTATCTCACGTTAAGTATAGTTCGCCTAATGTTTACCCCACATTAGCACAGAGGAACAGGAAAATGTCTGCGCTGCTATTTACAAGTGAAAATAAATATACTTTTTAGCAGCATCATAGCTGACTTTTTTAAAATGTTTGATGCATATTGTTTTTATTTTATAAATATGTAACAAAACAACTTGAGTATAAATACATGAATGCGGAATACAATAATTCAATAAACAATAATGACAAATATATGTAGACGTGATGAAAAAAGACCAATTAATTTATGTCTTGAATTTAATTCTACGTCTATTTCCATACATCAGGTTTTATTTAAGCTGTTTCTTCATTGTTACGTTATGTTAAAAAAAAGAGGACAAAAAGTGACCTGAGTGTAAATAAATGAATACATAAATAAATGTAATTAAATGTATTAAGTGAATACAGAGGGAAAATAATTAAAATAGATACAAATATGAAAATAATACCTTTGGCCGTCCTCCACATGTTCACAGATTTATGCTCATTTTAAGAATATTTCTGGGACAGAGGCGACACAATACTTGACGTACCCACTCGTCACGGGGCTCGTCAGCAAGCTAACACCTACAACATTTGTGGAACCGTACAATCCTTTCTTCTTTTCTCAGTTGTTCCATTTTTGTGTTCCTTCCATCGGTCTTCTTTTCTTTGCCGTCCACCGCTCCAAAGAGGAATCCCACCTTTGCCGTTTCATCTCCGACACCCTTCATCTCCTCTTTAAGCAGCAGCTTAATTGCTGCTTCATGCTTCTTCCCTCCCTCCCATCCTTCCTTGGTTTCCTCGCTGATCTCTCCCCGTGTGGCTCCCAGCCATATGGTGATGTCAACAGTAACTTGCAGCACACATTTGGCCCAGGGCTGAGCGCTGCATGCTGCAGAATCAGAACAGATAGAGCAGATAGAACCAGCTCATCTTAGTTAGACAGACTCTCCCGCAGCCTTCAGTCCATCTGTGTCAGCATGTAAACGGCTCCGATTCAGTTTGCACTTGGTTTCATCAACTGCCTTTTGTTTTTCCTCCTGTGAGGGAGCACTTATGTAGTATGGCTAATGACATACAATACAAATCTTCATGTTTCTACTTAGCTGGCAGGTGTGTGTTCAAAATATATACCGAAACACCTCAGTTACTCAGTGAGTCACTCTTCCTTTTCTTTTTACACCAGACTGTGGCACTACACAATTCATTCACCTTTCATGGTGAAATATTTGTCTGTACAAACTGTCATCCTGATTTATTCAGGGGGTTCGTGGGTTAACTGCTGTAGCTGGGAAGCTAACTGCCAACGAGCTTGTCCCGCAGACACATGCTAGCTCCAATCAATCATAAACTCCTCTGAGTTTGTACCTAATTTATTTGTAACAGGGCGCATATTTAATTTTAGGGGCACCCAAATAAAAAAAACAAAAAAACAACAAATGGATGAAATTTGAAGAGCAAACAGAAGTGCTATTAAAGGCCAATTAAAGATTTCTGCAGCATGTCTGTCAGTAGCTGCGGACTCAAAACAGCTGATTTGCGTGTGCTTCTAGACATACTAGAATCATGGTTAGGCCGTCATGTTCTCCACACATAAGATGAACTCCTAACAAGACATTTTACTGTGTTCAATAAATATATCCATTTTAAAAGTTGCATGGAGTGTTCAATTCCTCTTTTGGTTTTGAAATTAGGGCTGAGACTGAATATGATCCAAAAATCAGTACTGACTTAATTTAACAGAGCTGACTGTCGGTAGAGCAGCGACCTGTTTAGACTAGTTTCTATTAGGATGATAAATTCAGACTCATAACTGTCTGCAAACCATTCCTCTTTTATGCAGCCTTTCATTCTCTGACAGATGTCAAAATAAGCGGAATATGCAACAAAGTTAAGAGGCTACAATATCATTTCATCCACTTTAATTGCTTGTTCTCTGTCGGCACGGTGAAGCAAAGTATGCTGTTACCTTACTTGGGAAAAAAATGTGCACATTCAGTTTTATTCAGCTGAGAAAATGCAGTGAATATTGGAAGTCCAATTTTAGAAATTGAAATGCTAAATTTGTGCTCATGGTATCTTTGCCTACATTAACAAGTCTCTGATTCCATGAAAACAATATTAAGGTGTGCCTCCCCCCCTTTTTTTTTTCTTTTGACAAAACCACTTTGTTCAAAATCAAATGTAGAATTTGAAAATGTCTCATTTTGACACCCAAAATGTTTGCAGTCATCAAACAATGAATTGAATAAGATAACGTTAATAGTTGCCGTCATGTTGTTAAATGCTTCACGGCCAGGAATAACACACAAGAAAACAGGTGTCCCATAGGGCACATTCATCCATGTGCCCTAAGAATCCACTCGCTTTTTTAGGAAAACCACAATGATTGTGAAATTTTCCTTTGATCATATTTTCTCTTTCTGCATTTTCATGCCTCCTGACCTCTTTCCTGCTGCTGTTGCATGATCCTACCAGGCTCTGTGTGATTTTGCTGAGGCAAAGATAATTAGCTGTGCCTGGGAATAAGATGTCTTGTGTAAGCAAGCCAAGTCATTTGATGTTAAAAGAGGTTGAACATCCACACCCATGGGGCTGACAGTCACATGTTAGGAAGTAATCTACTGATTCTGTTTCCTCAACGGCATTACGGGGGTACATTCTGCTCTCCTTCCCCCTCAACGTTTGTTAGATTTGGAGTCATTTTAAGTCGAGCTGAACCATCCATTAAACTAGTTGTAAATATTTCATATTAGTTAAGTTCACATACTGATCAAAACCTTAAATCTAAACATCATTAATCAGTCACTCTTTTCTCTACCAAGTATCAGACACATGACGTCCTGTTGACCTTTCATTTCTTCAAAATACTTTGACTCGTTCCAGTCTTTTCAGCTTCGTTGCCACGGTGTCAACCGTTAGTCAGTTGACATGGCAGTTTAAATAAAAAATACATGACGAGAACGAGCTGAAGGATATGACAGAACTGTTAGATCAGAAGCGATATTTTAATCGAGCCACATCCAGATCAAAGGTGTTCGCAGGTCTTTTCATATACAAGTTGATTGCATGCAAATATGTCGATAAGTGAAGACTTTGGCTCACTGAGGGGGTCAGATGCATTATTTAGATGAATACTGAAGTTGTTAATAATTAAAATGTCCGGATTGGTGAAATAAACTGAGATGAAATTGGATGAAATTCCCCTCAGAGGACTGTAAATGAGGCCGTTCTTGTGTGACACATGTTTGTTGTATGTAGAGCACATTCCTGAAAGTTTAATATTACATACCACTGTACTTTGGGCTTGCATAGAAGTTGGTGGTGCTTCCTAGTCAGCTTTCTCTCATTGGCTATTGCAGGTTTCTGTTCAGTTTTTGGAAAATCGGGGAGACTGGTCCACAAGTTAACACTACAATGTTATATGTACACCCCAACCAGAGGACGGGATCATTTAGGCAGCTGATCGGTTCAGACCAGCTACAATTGTCAGGAAGGGAGAATCAGACTCAAAATTGACTTATTCTCTTATGTTGTTGGGCCAACTTTACATCCAGTTGGATGATTAGATAAAGGACTGGACTTTATAGGTGGTTAATTGATATGTATTCTAGACATGAAATTAAAGGCAGCAGAGTGATGAGCATGACTATTGTTGGAATCCATGTTGTGGAAATGGACGCTACACAGAATGTATTAAGGCAACAAGTGAACATAGAGGAAGTCATGATATTACATTAATTATGAGGCAGAGGTAAATTAGAATGTAAAGCTTGTCTAACATAATGATTATTTTTGCCATTGGTGTAAATAAATAAATACGATGCAATCAATGCAACATCATTTGCATAAAGAAAGAGATTGCAAGTAGAACTGGCAGCCTTAAAATCATTGACATTGACATAAGACAAATATGCCCAGAGGGACACTTTGACTTACAGATTTAAGGCCTCGTTTCCATTGTGTGATTTCCAGCCGTCTGAGATGAAGGTTGAGAATCGAAGGAGAAACGAGGTGAAATCTGTGGTCGTCACTCCAAAACGATGGTTTTGGTGAAAGGAATAAAGTTGTGTGACACAGATTGAGATAGAGAAGTCATTGGAGTCATCTCACACAATATAACATCCAATAAAATGATACACTCATCGTTGTCCCACAGGATAAAGAAGCCTTTGATTGCCATGATTAAAATACATGATGATGTGGTCATACCGGTTTTTGTAGCGCAACCATTGCACCAGTGCAGGTTTATCGAACCTGAGGATCTATGGAGACTTTATAGAGACTCTTCAGTGTGTTCATAATTCTTTCCATGACTTAGACTGTCTGTCTCAGATCAGGCTGCTACATTTCCTCTGCTACTTATAAATACAACAAGCACGTCACATGAAATGTATGAATTCTGGTTCTCCAGTATTGTACGAGTTACCCATGCGACTTTAAAGGGAGAAATTAATTTGTATTTATCCAGATTTCACAGGGCCCCGTCGTATCAATACTGGTCCTTGATTAGATCATTCATCATCAAAGTTATATTAAAGACCAGCGAACTCAAACACGTTTCACCCTCTTTCTCTGTCTCTTTGTATTTCGATCTTTCTATCTCTCTAGCTTTGACCCATCATGTCCCCGAAGCAATTCTCAGAGGTTGGTTGTCATGTTAGATGGATGAAGCCATCAGCAGATAGCCTGTAGTGAGGAGAGGGGCTGTTAGATATGATGGAGGTACAGACGTAGAGCTTCAACCCAATCTCCAAATCCACATCTTGTTCCAAAATAGAAGCTTTAGTTCTCTCTCTCACCTGGTAAATACTCTCTGTGGCGATGATAGTTTTTCTCTTTCCAGCTTTATTAAAGTCATCTGCATGTGTTTTCCTGCTTCTTCCCGCCCAACTCTTGGAAGCTCACAGGGGTCAGCTGCCATGTTAGATCGATGGAGCCATCAGACAACCCGTTGCAACTTCTTGCTGGAGATGAAATGAAGGAGAGATATTAGGACGTGTCATTGACTAAATGAAATGCAAACAGAAAATGAAGACAAGCCCGTCGTCGACAGCAGAGAATCGGCTCGGCTCTCACAGTTTGGCATCGCACGGCCGTTGTTGTGCATCTCTGTCTAATCCACCCTGACCCCAAACCCACTCGCACAGGTCAGCTGCCATTTTAGATGGATGGAGCCATCAGTTGTTCTGACCTTTTTAGTCTAAATTACTGACTACTAGCTGGCTGGCCGACTGCAAGCTCTTAGTCTGTCTCTGTTTCCTTTTCTACCCCTGTGTTTCTCTATTAGGGACTAAAACACTGCACCCTCTCACACCATCTGTTTTTTATCTTTCATTCTTAAAAGATTGATCAAACTGTAAAAGCCAACGGTGCTACAACACTGAACCTTCAGTAAACTTCTATCTCTAGTAAAGTCCAGTCTAATGGAACCAACCAGTGGGTTTTATTTTACAGTTAGAGATGTCAACATGAATGCGTTAACACTCCATTCATCTGGAAATGTTTGAAAATGGAAATGACCAAGTTAACCAGATAACCGAATGACAGGAGTCGTACTCAGGTGTGCTGCACGGGAATTTTTGTTTGAAAAAGCTCTCCAGTTTAAGTTTATATGATACCAAAGTTGTGTGCACAGATAGCAGTGATTAACTGTCTTTCAACCAAAGCTCAACTAGCTCGACTCAGTACTACCTTCAATCAAAGCACATGCGTATTGTGCTTTGATGCTCACTCAATAAAGTTAACTTCACACCAATAGAGTGATTCATTTGTGAAACTATTAAGGTGGTAATTGAACAATTCTTCATCTTAAATCACATTAAAAAAAAATGTGGCCACTTAGGGGCAGCAGAAACAAACAGACATCTATTGAACTTATAAAGCTGATATGTTAGTTACCATTCACACATCCAGCAGTCACAGAGCAAGGTCCGCTTTCACTGGCCAAATGGCAAAGTTAAGTCTAAAATTCACCGTCCTGGTGGATCTGAAAGGGTTCTGAGTTGAGCTGAGTGACAATTCTCTGTTGATTTATTACAATGTGTGGTCCTTTTCATACACACAAGCTGTCTTGATTTATTGTTAACATTTAATAGTCAAGCTATATTACACACACAGGTGTGCTTTCATATTGTGAATTGGTACAACAGTGACGCGGTCAGGACCGAAGCACTTGCGCTGAGGTCTGTAAGCATCACTCTCGACCCTTGCTAACGACCTAGCAACAGAGACGATTTCTAGTCTGTTTTAATGCTTCTAGATATGGTGGGATTTCTCATACTGAATAAATACCACACATAGAAACACAAAACTGCTCAATCTTGGTGTTACTAAGAAATCTTCAGAAAAAGGAAATCCTTGGACACGTGTATTTTTACGATAGTAGCGCCATGTGTGCTGTCGTGTTGATTTGAGAACGTTCCAAATGTACAGTTGACCGGTTTTATTGGTCGAAGCTACCTTTTGTATGAATTGACAACAGCTGATTAAACCCTTAAGACTCGACTCCACAAATAATAATAACATAATAATACCAAGCGACCATTCTGCTGCTGTATTTTGAATGACATCAGCTCATTCTGAATCATTGTATAAAAGCACACAATTGTCATGATTCAAACTGTGTAAAACTTTTTGAAGAGGCCAATCCCACAGCAATAATAGTACTTTGTGATACGAGTGCATATATAGCAAAATTGCACATTCTTGCCTTTTGTGTTGTCATAGTAGCACATACTTCACTATGTGCACACAATTTTCACAACATGAGTCCAGTGAACAAAATGCTGCGAATCATTTTGTATTTTATTGCGAAAACTAGGTGGATGTTAAGGGGTTTTAAATGCATGCATATGTACTAACAGTTATTTACTTTTGTGATAGATTTAAATGAAACATGACATTTCTGCATACACCTGGAGTTTGACTCACTTTTTTTATCAATATATCTAATGTCATTATTTTGTATATTAATATGATTTTTTTTGTTGTTGTTTTCTTAAACATTTATTTTTTTCCATTATTTTGGCAAGTCATATTTTTAGACAACTCCTAAAATATTTGTGAACACACAAAAAAGCCATCACACCAACCCTAACCCTAATATGACAATTATTGTCACATAAACAATTGTCCTTTTGAGTAATATTGAAGTGTTCCACATAATTTAATATCCAATGTCCATCTATTTCTTATCACATTACGAAGCTGACTACTTTTTTTGATTTTTAGATATTTAATTTTCAACTTGAACGAAATTAACAATGTCAAATATAATCTAGTTGCATAGAGAGGTTGTGTAAACATACTTCAGAAATAACCTTTTCAACACTGTACTGAATAATTAAATAATTTGGTTATTCTGATACTATGATTTATTTCTGACTGCTTTGAACTTCTTTGAATGTACAGTATATTTTTAGAACTAGCATGTGACAGCTGACTCCGACTCTTGGATTTATTAAGTGTTTGGGAACTGTGACATCAAACCAAACCTTTGATACTGAATGGAGAATGTCTCAAATCTGACATGTGAGAGTTTCTGCGACGAAGTGCAAATCAACACAGTTCCTACAAGGAGACTCTGGTGATGTTTTGTGTGGATTTAATGTGACTGCAGTGACATAAACCAAGAAGGAGATACATTTTTAAGAACTTCCAGACAGGAAGTTAAACTCACTGATCAACAAAGAAGATGACGCGGGAAACAGACCACAGCTGTCATGTTTCTTAATAGCTTGTTCTCACACTTTGTATTTATCTCCATTCTTTTGTCTCTTCTGTCTCTGCTGTCCAAAAATGATTCCCTTTAATATTGAATCTCTTTGAGGTGCCACTCTTCCTTTTAACAAAGGCCAATGGTTGTATGCTACGTTAGCAGGGGGGGGGGGGGGGGGGGGGGGGGGGGGGCTCCATATGAAACCTGACAGCCAGTTGGGAATATTAGCCAAACCTCTGAAGCATGCACCTTTCAAATGAAAGCAGAGGGAGAGTTGCTGAAAGAAACGGGAAGGTAGGAGGGAAAGCAAGAGAAGGGGAGAGTTTATGATGCGTTAAAATGATCCAAGGAGCAGTATCCATTTATTATCATGAAGCGACAAAACTCAGTGCGTTTCCTTTTTTTATTTTTATTTATTTTATTTCTATCAACCTCCACCTCCCACTATCACCTCAGGAATCTGTTTTCTCTCCATTTCCTTTTTATTGTACACATTTTAAGGAGAAAAGTCTCAAACAGGGAACAAAAACAGACCTTAAAGGAAATAAATAATCTACTGTTGACGGCAAATATATAAAAGGATAAACAGAAGAAACATTATAGATCTGATTGTAATAATGCCAGCTAGTAGTGCTAATAATAAAAGGGTTTGGCATAAAAGAGAGAGACAGACGTCAGGAACATTAATATCGGTATAAATATCACTGACATAACAATATCAGATGTTAGAGGAAACACAGCTGAACATTGTTTTTTATTGTTAATGTCCATGTATGTGAAAAATTGTGGGAAGTGTTTCAGTTCACAGATAGCTGTGTTGTCTGCAGACAACCAAAGTCACAAGTTAGTGAGTTATATTGCTTCAGAAATGGCTGAAAGAGCAGACCAATTTAAAAAATTGTAGACAAAATATGTGAATGTCGGTTTAAAATTTGGGGCATTCTAATACACTTGAACGTTCCTGAAGCACTGCTGGAAATGACTCAATTCAATGGGGCCTCAGAATGACATTTAAAACTAACTTTGTTAAATTCATAAGCTGGCAAACATTTGGATGAAGAATACACAAGTTTATAAGCAAAGAGTGCATACGTGTGCATTGCTGAAGAAAGCCCACAGATTATAATATATATTGAGCAATTATATATAAATCATAAAAATATAAAATACATGGGGCTACTTATTAAATTAACATTTATGATTCATGGTGTACCTGACTGCAGCCACCAACAACCGGGCGTACACAGTGGTGGTCAGTTTCCTTTCTGCTGTTAACCAGTTTGATGTTTCCTCTTTTGTCAGGTCAGAAAAAGGTTAAGACAAAAACTGAGATTGCGTATTTGATACTGCAAAATCATGGAACAGTCACTCTCACAACACCAGAAGTGTGCATTATCGAAGCGAATTATGCTTAAATTTGTGGAAATTTAATTATTTTACCAGCCTCCATAGGGCATTATTTATCTACACAATGGTTGGCTTGGCCAAGACAATCTATTTTAGGTAAAATTACACACATGAAAAGCCTTCCCTGAAAGTATAATCACTTTTTCAGAAATTACGTATGGAGGGTGCAACAGGGCCTCCTGGGCTGTTGCTTGATTGGCACCACAGTGTGATTGTGAGCAAGTAAATTGGTGGAGGCTGTCAAAAGAGCTGTTGGGATTTAAAGACATATTCAGTCACGGATCTGCCAGGCAGCTGAGATGAGAATGACTAAAACAGCAGCAAATGGGGCCAACTGACAAAAAAATGAAGTAACTTCTGAGTATGAACTTGTCTACTGTTAAAGAAAAGTGGTTTTAGGCTCCACGAGGGTCTGTGAGCAGCCTGGAGGGTGACGTGACCTGCAATCAGGCTTCAGTGGAGTGTTTCACAGGACACGTTTCTTGTACTTAAAATATGTTGTCTGTTGACTGCTTAAGTTGGCCTGGATGGCTGATCTATTGCTGATTATATCCACTGGGTGGCAATGTTATGAAAAGATATGGTCTGAAAGCTGATAATGCAGGTTTATTGGCATGCAGCTCTTCAGACATTAATATCAAACACTGGAAATTGACGTAAGAAAAAGCATCTTATCAGACTTTATGTTCTTAACCCCCTAATGATCATATTTTTGTTGAATGGAAGAAATGTGACAAAAAAGTGTATCTATTAGTTACTCAGGAAAACGTGTGATCTTAAACTTGCTAGACTGAATATGATATATTATTTATCTAAATTTGTCCCAAACATTCACTTTAACTAAAGGATAAACTGATTTGATTTTAGAGGTCAAAGGTCAAGGTCACCTCACATTGATGCCGCTTGTGAGCAAAACATCTGTGGAACTCTTCAATTTTTTCACAAATCTTCACTCAACAATAAAGTAATTACATTTTTGGTGGTCAGAGGTCAGAGGTCATGGTCACTGTGAACTCATCTTTCTTGTGAACGCGATATCCCAGGAATGACTTGAGGGACTTTCTTCAAATTTAGCAAGTCAATTTGGAGTATTCACTTGGACTCAACGATGAAGTGAGGACATTTTGTTAATATAGCAGCCGTCCTTTCGTTCAGTTCTGTTATTGTGAATGCGATATCTCAGGAACACCTTGACGGATTTGTATTAACATTGGCATTGACATTTACTTGTGCTCAAGGGCAAACCTATTAGAATTTGTTGGGTCAAAGGTCACTGTGACCTCACAAAACACATTTGTGGCCAAAAATCAATAATAATAAAAACATATATAGATATGATGTGCATTATGTAACACCATTACTGAGGAGCAGAAGAAGAGATTGTGACCACATTTCACATTTATGATAGATACTGATTATGTAATCTCACTGTGGTAGTGCAGTCACAGTCGATGTCTCTTATTAACGCTACGTATTTACCATTAATGCCTTGTTCTTGAAGTGCTTTCAATACAAACTGGGTCTCTACGGAATCAAAAGCCTTCTCGTAGTCGACAAACGCTACACAGAGAGGGATGTTGTATTCAAGGCACTTCTCTTTGAGTTGATTTGGAGAGTGTATGTGGTCCATTGTTGAGTAATTTCTTCTGAAACCTGCTTGCTCTTTTGGTTGGCTTTCATCCAATGTGCTTTCCAGTCTGTTGGTGATAATCTTTGTGAAAAGTTTGTAGATGTTCGAAAGTAAACTGATGGGCCTATACTTTTTCAAGTCTTTCTTATCCCCTTTTTTGTGCAGAATTATCATGTTGACTTTTTTCCACTCTTGCGGTACTTTCTCTTGTTGTATACATGCGGAGAATAGTTTCGCAAACTCTGTGCAAACTATATCTCCACCTTCTTTGAGTGTGTCCATTAGTATATTGTCTGGGCCTGGTGCTTTTCTAAATTGATGTTGCTGTATTTGGGTCTGACCAGTTTATTTCTCTCGAGACGGGTGTTGATTTTCAACTTGCACATTAGCATTCTGTGGTCGCTACCTATATTTGCTTTGTTGATTGTTGTGACATCTTGAATGTTGTTTAATTTGTTTGACAGTATGAAGTCTATTTCGTTCTTTGTTCTCCCATCTGGACTTTTCCATGTCCACTTCCTTGAACCCCTCTTTTTAAAGAAGGTATTCAAAATCTTCAGTTTGTTGCTTATGGCAAATTCCACAAGTCTATCTCCACTGTTGTTCCTGTGGTTTGTACCGAAGTTTCCAACTGCTTCCTCTTCTCCGTCTTCTTTTTTCCCCACCTTAGCGTTGAAGTCTCCCATTAGTATTTTAAACTGTGCATTCCCTTCCTCTAACAGGTTTGCGATGTCTTCATAGAGTTGTTCTACTTCTTCATCTCCATGGGTAGATGCTGGTGCATACACCTGAATCATCTTTACTTTATAATTTTCAGTGTGAGTTGTGCCAAATGTTAATTTACTCCTTTTATTTCTATTACGTTTCCTACGAGGTTTCTATGCACAAGGAAACCTACCCCTGCTTGACTTTTGTCTTTCAATCCAATATGGTAAAAATGGTGTCCACTTTTTAGTTCTTCAAACTGCTCGCCCTTCCTACGTACTTCGCTGATTCCTACGATGTCCCATTTGATCCCCTCTAGTTCCTCCTCCAGTTCTAGGAGTCTCTCTTCTTGCATCAGCATCCTGACATTATACGTTCCTACATTCAGATTCTATTTGTGGCCTGTCTTTACCCAGAGATTCGTAGCATCCCCTGCTCCATTTCTGGTCAGACTGCCACCTTGGTCTGGGATAATAGGGCCTTTGGCTTTGTGTTTTTTCCATGCTGGTTGTAGGCCTATCCTTCCACGTTGGCCTGGTGTGGATTGGAAGGGGGATGTTTATATTGGAGGTCCCTCTCCCAGACTAATTGCTTTACAGGGCTAATGAACTTCATCTATCCAGTGTCAGGAAGCTGAAGAGAGTTGCTGGATGGCCAATGGCTCATATACAGCATGAGCTCATACGCCCTTTAGAGATGAATCTTGTTTTTAATTCCACCAGGGTGTCCAGCCACCCTCCTCACCGGTCTCCATAAATCTCCTGACATCTGACCTGACAACATTACATCTGGGTGATCATCTGTACTGTCAGGATTGAAGTTGTGTGTCAACTATCCACATTTTATAATGTATAGCTTTGGCAACAACACACGAGGTTGGACGGGTATGTATGTCAACAACAACTTGGGTGGTTAGCGGAGACAGACAACTGCAGTAATTCTAATCTTGGTGTGTAACTGATGGGATGCGGCTTTATCTTGATAAACATGTTGTATTTGCTCTCGTAACCACAATGTCTCACACTTGTTATCTGATTGCATAGCTTCAATGTGTTCTACATAGAACAGCGTGTCATATTTATGGAGTTCACTTTCGCACCTCTAATGTCAAGGTCGCTCTGGTTTACAGTGTGCCTGTGTACAGCCTAGGATTTATTGATGTGTTCTGTTACATCAATAACAAAACTAGGGAGTGGTTATGGTTATGAAGAGATGTATATCAGCAAGTCCTTGATATATAAGATTCAGATCTTTGCACTGCACTGGAGCTTTCAGCTGTTGATGCACAGTGGGATTATTCGCCCTTGTATACAGCTCGACTCACCACTTCTGCAGTGTGCACCTAACATGAACCTTTTTGTTGGGAACACCACCCTGATCTCCCATCTAGTCTGGGGAATATGTCTAACCCGTTACTGTGCACAGAGTCACTCACAGAGGAAATGAGCACGCAGACTTCCTGTGAAAAATTGAACTAAAATAAACATGTTAATGGTTTTAAATCGGTATCATTACCATTTTTCAACATGAAAATGTATGTGTATATGACGTACTGTATACATACAGGTGAAAAATTAAAGAAAAAGTTGATGTACTCCTATAACAACAGTTTTAGGCCTCATTGGCAAATATGATCTGAGTTTCTGGAGCTTTGATATAACTCTGTTCTTCCAAAAGAGCCTTTACATATACTGTACATGGATGTTATTGTAAGGTTACAGTTTATAACCCCCTCAATACAAAGACAAATACACATTTGAGAGTTGAGTGGCACGAGTCTAACGAGATGTCGAAAAAACACATAATGCAGTCCAATGATTCATCTCTCACCATATTCTGGACAAGTCCAATAAGAAAACAACTACAGTCATAAAAGCAGCATCCTTCATACACTTTTATTCAATTAAATTTCTGGTCAATATATTTTTTTCAGCCTGTTTTTAGTCACAAGCCCTTTTACACAGAATGTAAATATTACGCAGGGAAAAGTGGCACTTTATTTTTGCAGAGGGAGGTGAATTTTTTTAAACTTTTACACCAAAATTATTGGCATCAACCAATCACATTGTGCGCTTCAGGTATTATATAACATTCATTCAGATGCTGCAGTTGAAGCAGACCACCTCTAAACCTCTCATGAGCAGACAGAGCACACAGCTGTCGGTCAGCACACCCGTATCATCGCGAAACCTTCTCAGATCGGCAGCATTGCCCATCTTGCAAAGTAATGTATGAAGGAAGACTGACCACACTGAGAAGGTTTTTCATTTTCGGACCTCGTGCCATCTGCAAACCTTTTCTTAAATTGACTGTCGGTGTGCTGTCGGGAGCTCCGTTTTTAATTCTGTTTTCATTCTGTTTTTCAAGTGGTCATTTTTTTTTTTTTTTTATAAGATACGAGATTTTTACCATTGGATGTCTGGATTTTAATATGGCTGTATGTAAGGACTACAAAATAATTTACTCACATCTGGAGGATTCCATTCATCGCCTGAAGTCTGAGCTCCAAAACAATCTTGAGGATTTTATATCGGTGGCAACGACTCAGTCAAAACACATTTCCCACATCCAGTCATCTGCTCTCGGTGTCTCAGAAATCAGGTCTCCCTCTTTTTGGATATCACAGGCCGCAATGGTAGAGGTGGTGGGCTTGCCACAGTCTTTAAGAGCCGTCTCTTTTGCCGCCAGGTTAAAATGGATCCATTCTCTAGCTTTGAGCTTCGACTCTTTGAGTTTTCACAGCCCACCAGAACTTTATGCGCACTTGTCTATCGGCCTCCTAAACTTAATGGAGTTTTTATCCAGGAGTTTTCAGAATTTTTAGCTGAAATCTTCCCAAGATATGATAGTATTAACATTTTGGGGGATTGTAATATTCATGTGTGTTGTTCTTTTAAGCCGATGGTGAATTACTTTTTAAACCTAATTGACTCTTTTAATCTTGAGCAGTTAGTCTCTGGTCCCACTCATGAACATGGTCATACATTGGACCTTGTTTTATCTTTTGGTATTTCTGTAAGCATCAGTCAAATTTTTGAAGCAACGTTCTCGGACCACAAGCCTGTTATCTTTGACGCTGTTACTGCTGACTCAGACACTCCCTCTCCTGTTCGCTGCTCTCGTTTTATCACCTCCAGCACCGCACAACAGTTTTTAAATGACATGCCACTGTTTTCTACTAATGAAACTCCCCAATTTCTACTAATGAATCTCCCCAGTTGGGATGTTTTTAACAAATTTTAACTCCACCTGCTTTGTAATTCTTGATAGTGTCGCCCCCCTGAGGTCATACTGCCCCAATCTGAAGCCTCGATCCTGGTTAATTGAAGCCACTCGGGCACTCGACATGTTCAAGTACGTCTCCGACACAGTGTGACACCTTTCTTAGGTTCTTCCAGGATAAAATCTCCAAACTTAGGTCTGGTGTTACATCCCATTACATTGATCCAACTAATTCTCCCACTTCCTCTGCTGTGTTGGACCACTTTGAGCCCATTTCCCTCACGGCTCTCAGTAAAATTGTTGATCAACTAAAAACTACAATGTGCCACTCTGACATCATCCCCTCAGGTCTGTTTAAAAAGTTTTTTGTTGAAATTGGACAACCTTCCAATGTATACTGTCAATTATCAACAGCTGTCTGTCTTCTGGTTCAGTCCCAGTCTATTTTAAACACGCAACAGTGATTCCTCTCATCAAAAAAAACTAATCTGGAGCCCTCTGACCCATCAAATTACAGACCAATAACCACCTTCCCTTTTCTGTCCAAGATTTTTGAGAACGTTGTATTTCAACAGCTTCAATTTTTTATCAGTTTTAATGGCATCTGTGATGTTTTTCAATCTGGTTTTAGAACGTCTCACAGCACTGAATCTGCATTTTTAAAAGTGTTTAACAACCTCTTACTCATTGCTGATGTTGGTGATCCCGTCATTTTGCTTTTACTTGATCTCACTGCTGCTTTTGACACTGTGGACCATGAGAGTTTAATCTCCCGCCTTGAGCCCTCCGTCGGCATCCGAGGTACTGCCCTACGATGTTTTAAGTCCTACCTGAATGACAGATCATTCTCTGTCAACGTGGGCAACTGCTCCTCTCAACAGGCCCCCCTGACCTGTGGGGTACCACAGGGGTCCATTTTGGGTCCACTACTGTTCTCACTCTACATGCTTCCTCTTGGATCCATTTTCCAAAAACATAACATTTCTTATCACCTCTCTGCAGACGATATTCAAATATACCTTCCCCTCAAATCTGGAACTGCCTCTATAATTTGATTAATGAGCTGCCCGGCTGATGTCAAATGTTCTATTCCTCAATGAAGGTAAAACAGAGATCCTGCTAATCAATCCCTCTCACCTTTCAGCTGCTATACCGGACACTCCCTCATTGTGTTTTGGCCCCATGGCAACCCACTGTCATTTCCATATCAAAAACCTGGGTGTGATTTTGGACTCATCTTTTATATTGGATCTCCAAGTTGTGTCTGTTGTCAAAGTCAGTTTTGACCCCACCTCGCTCACTCAGGTCTCTCAACCAACAGTTTTTAGTTGTTCCTAGAACAAAAATGACAACCTGGGCCAACCGGTCCTTCTCTGTTGCTGCCCCTAAACTCTGGAACAACCTTCCCCTTCATATTAGGTTGTCATCCACCTTACCAAAGTTTAAAAGCCATTTAAAAAAAATATTTATTTTCCCTGGCCCATCTGCTTTGATCTTAACTTGGCATTTTTGTGTGATTTGTTAGTTTGTCTTAATTTTAACGTTACTTACTTGTATTAATCCAGTCATTTCGAATGTATGACTGCTTATCTATGTGCCGCACTTTGGGCAACCTGTGTTGTGTTTTAAAATGTGCTATACAAATAAATGTTGATTGCTTGATATTTAAAAGTCTCTGCTGAAGCTATACTTTGACTGGATATGCTTATGAATGAATCCAGTGAACAGCAGAGTGACTGACCACTGCACAATGTAGCATGGATAGGAGCATAATGCCGGCAGTCAGAGCTAACCAGCCATGTCAGCTCCTCTAAGACTGTGTGTGTTTCTGCCAAGAGGGAAGATCAGTGCTGCTTTGACAGGCACTAGAAGCACATTTATACCCTTCTGAGAGACTTTCTAGGGGGGGTTTCTGTGTTTAGCAGGCGAAGCAGCTATTCAATGAGAGGCCAGTATGGGTGTGTGTCCTTGGCAAGTGTCAGCACATACAGTAGATGTAGCCACACTGTGTATCCTGCTTAAGGTAATGTTACTGTTGGTAAGCCTGAACTATTTTGTTAAGCTCTGTCATCAGCAGCATGTTGTGTGTTTACCATCATTTGCCAGTATTGCACTTTCTATAAAAGCTTTGGGGGTCAATGTATGAAAAATACCTCACGGCCTTAATTACATACCTGAATTAACACCCCTTATATAATATATCATAATATCATATCAGTATAATAGTAACAATCATACTGCAGTAATAATAATGTTTTATAGTAGCAATGTCATACAATGGAATATTTGATACAATCAAGTGTGCAATTGCAATGGATACTGATGTAACTAATGAAACGATATTACACGAGAGGGTGTTTTAACGTCACCCTTGTGTAATATTGCGATCATACTACAAGTCATAATCCAAATAAAATATGCAATCAACATGTATTCATATTGTGTGGCAATTATGCTCTCAAAATATTATTTTTATTTTACCGTCAACCTCTGTTTCCATGGCAACACCATGACTAAGAGCTGGAAAACAATCAGTCGGTTCAGTAGACTCTTATGTAATGTATGTAATGTTTACTACTCCAATAATTAGTCCGACCCTTAGCAACCACCTAGCAACAGAGAGGATTTTTAGTCCATTTTATTGCTTTCTAGAGACATAGAAACACTAAACTGCTCAGCTAGCTCAGTCTGGTTGTAACTAACATATCTGCAAAACAATAAATCAATGAACTCGTGAATTTTTGTCCATGGTGTTACTGTACAGGTGCAACAAACAAGGACCAAAGAGACCCAATTTCACCAAATGGGTCACATTTAATATACCTATAACAAGTAAAAACAACATTATATTGCATATTGTATGAAATTCAATTCCAATTCTATGTTCCCATTGAGAAAGCGAAGTGATATTTCCAGTGATGAGCAGAGTGTGATGTTATGATGATTTAAGCACGTTCCAAACATACAGTTGAACAATCAGATCCCTTGGTCCAAAGTACTTGTTGTATAATATAATGTAATAGTGGCAAAATGAATACAATGATGCGATACGGTATATAATAGTGTATATATATATATATATATAAATACACAGACAATGGAGGGGGTGAGAGACAGAATGGCTATGAAGACAATGCTCAGGCTCTGTTTGTATGACGGTAATCAGTTTGACAGCTCATTACTGGGGGTTCTCTTTAGTGCCCCCCACCCCTTTCATCTCCCACCACTTTCCCCTTGATTGTGTTCAATTACTGTGATCTGTTTAGGTGATAACTCTTCCGAGAACAGTTTATTTTCCTCTTCTTCTAAATGACACCATACATCTCAAGAAGTCAGCGAGCCTGATCTTTTTGGATACTACTCGTCATGCAGCTGTGTTTGTTTAATTGAGGGTGTGACAGATGTGTGCTTTTGTACATGTGTGCATGCGTCATGTTAGGCGAACAGTGAGACGTTGAGTAATCGCATTCAAAAGCTGCTTTAAGGCAGGAAATTAAACTACACAACAAGCTGTCAGGGTGGATGATTTTGGAACGTGCTGCAAGAATGTGAGGCTCTGAACACATTCAGTCTCCTTACTTGTGTATGTTAAAGTATATGTGTGAGACGACCATAAACGGTACTTCTATTTTGCATTAATTTGGAATTTGATGCTAAGTTGCTGCATATTTCAGTTCTTAGTGTCTGCAGCAGCACTCAAGCTGGACTCCACACGTTTGTTCAAACCTAATAGCCCGTGTTCTCCCGTTATGATGTGACAATGTTCCAAAGAGCTTCTTGTAATGTCAGACATCTTTGGCTTTCTCAGTCTTCCAGTGCCTCCATAAATATTCAGAGGGGTTGATGTCATTATTCTGCTGCAGTGTGAATCCTCATCCACAAAACTGAATGGAGTTTTTCCTCTCCTCGGTCAGGGTGGGGTTTATCAGACCTCTAATACGCAGTCTTCTTTTGACGGGACTTTTGCTGATTGGAGAGTTGTGTTCTTTATTTACCAAATTCTGTATGTCAGAAGAAGTTGCTTCTCTCTCAGTAAACAGAGCTTGATTTATTGATCCTCGGATGGTGTCATCCCTGTTGGCCTGCCTGATTGTGTTTTGGACACAAGGGATCCAGTCTCCACAGTGTTTCAGAGCTCCATGCACTTGCTCCTTAGAAGTCTTCATGATTTGATGCTGAGAAAGCACATCTTTGCTTTGAATAACAATTTGACTTCTGACACTTTCACTTAGATCTGATGCCATGTTTCCCACTATCACAATGCTGCTTTGTCAGCAATATTCTGCTGGAAACTTGACTCTGGAAACTTAACTCAGCCATATTTATAGCAGGTGAACAATGGCTGCAGGTTAAAGTACTTGAAACTTAGTACAATACAACTTAAGGAAGTGTGACGTTTAGGACAAACAATAGTCAATGCCATAGATCTCTCCTGATTGCTGACCACAAGGTATCTTCCAGAGGACACTAAGATCATGTCTGTTCTTTAGACTTTATATAAAATTGGACGTAGATTCCAGCTCTGAAAAATGAGGCCAACGCAAATGCCATAAACTGCAATACCACAAGGTGCAGCTAGAGGTTGGCTACGAAAAGCGTTGGTTTCCTCAGACTAGCATTTTAACTTCTCTCATGAAATTCTCAGTCAATAAAAGTTTTCTGTCTGCCACTCGCTAAAGTCACATGAATGTACTGGAGGTCCATCTGAAAATAATCACGTCATTAATTATAAAATAAGCTTCAAAAAGACATGTTTTTGGGGGTGTGTCTGTTTGATTGACAGGCCTGTGTTGCAGTCAGGTAATGGGTCAGATCCCCCATTCGCTCCCCTCCAGCTCGCTCAAATATGGTCACTACCGACTCCAAACCGATCGGGACCAGCAAGATGGCGCCGGCCATATTCTGAACTCGAGGCTTCGATACGGCCGTTTACAAACCAACGGGTGACGTCACTGTTGGTTGCTGCTTGGTCTCTATTCACAACCTTAATCAGCATTTCATTTTTTGTGCACAAAAAACGGGGTGTTTATCAAGGGGGGACAGAAGTATTCATCCATGCATGTGTGTCACGTGTCAGAGTGTGTGTGACACAAGTTCTGACAGATGTATGATCTGTTTCATAGATGTAACAGTATTTTAATAATTAGTGCAGCCTGTAAACATACAGTATATACTGGTGTGTTTGTGTGTGTGTGGTTTTATCACCACTGTATGAGAACACAACCACACTCATGTACCAGGCGTGATGCATCAGTTTTAGCACCTACATGCATATTGTACATGCATGCTTACTGATGCTTGCCAACCCCTCATGCTTCCCTGTACACGCATCCGTGCTTCTGAGGCAGTGTGTTTTCTGTTGCGTGTGTGTGAACATGGCTCTGTGTGTTTGTGTGTGTGTGTGTGTGTGTGTGTGTGTGTGTGTGTGTGTGTGTGTGTGTGTGTGTGTGTGTGTGTGTGTGGTGAAATATCAGCGTGAGCCACCTGTTCTTGAAACACTGTGGCGAGTGAGAGGTCTGGATCAGCCTAAATCCCGGAGAGTTGACACCTGTCAGCCTGTCAGCCCGTCTGCTTTAACTGTCCTGTCCTGCACTGGATAGCAGCTTCCAGCTCTGATAACCCACAGACCATGTCTAACACTGACAGCTCCACCGCCTTACACTGGGACATTGGGGGGAGACACAGACCACAGAAGCAAACCGGCACACGGCTTCATGTTCAAGTGTCCTGATGTGTTTTGGCTGAAATACATTGTTTAAGAATGCAGGAGCAGATGGAGAGAGGGTTGTATCCTTTGTTTAGGGACAATGCACAGGAATTCTTACAAAAGAAGACTTTACATGATTAATTAAAGAGCCCCAAGCTCATACGTTCCTACTGAGGACATAAATCTTTACAGTTAAATTGTACAGGGCTGGAAGGCTGCACGGTGTTAAACGTAGGATTGTAATGATAGTGTGTGTTCGTGGTGTTTGTTAAAGTTTTCATTTTTCTGACAGGCATGATATTTGTGCTGTTTGATGATTTCAGTTTTTGTTACAAAGACTAACTTGATGAGTAAGTTATTGCTAATGTTATAACCTGCAGGCTCACCACACAACCAATCTATAGGGAAACAGGAGCTGATGCATCACTACTGCAGCAGTTACTACAAATCTGTTGATTTAGAAAAGCATACAGTGAACATCCACTACAGGAACTATTGAAATGCCAAAGCTACATGGAGTTCAATGGGTGTGTGCTGGAAGTGAGACCTCGTTACAACCAGCGCAAGATGGCCGCGTGCAATGTGCAGCGGGACGAAGTGGTAAGGAGTCGTCCATCTTTATATACAGGCTTTGACTAATAGTTTTTCCGACGACAACGGAGCTCCAAGACACCAAATAATAACATATCAGGCTTTAGTTAAACATGCTATACTTATTAGTGAGATAGTTCATTATTGGGTCACGAATCCAGAGCAGGAAGAGTCCCACTACAAACAGGAAGTGAAGGCAAAAAGGACAGAGCACAGCAGAACAGCAAGGAGACGCAGCCGTCTCACCTTATTGAAAACTACCTTACAAATGGACTGTCGGCACGTTATCATTGTAATACATCTTAACACTTTCCAAAAGGAGTGGACTTGCTATGTACTGAAATGCAACTATTAATAAGTCAAAATGCACTAAAACCTCAGGAAATTAAATGTTGTTGTTTTAAAGTTTGATTTCGGTAAATTGTTGCAATGATAATTTGTCTCCATTTTAAAACACTGTGGGCGAACAGGTGGATGCTGGAGTGAACGCTAATTGTACCGATAATCAATATTATCATTTGTATGGTGAGCAGTGTGGTAACTGCAGTGTAGCTAGAGAGAAAAAAAATAGAGTATAGTTCAGGAAACATTTTTCTTTGTTTTAAAAAAAAAAATAAAAAAAAGTGTGGTGGTAAAAGTAAAGCTTTTGTGACTGCTGCAAGAATTTCTGCCTTTATTTTGCATTATAATTTGTTCAGTCTTCTTTTTAGTTCCACCAAAAGCATCAAATCTGACCACAAACCTTCTCAGCAGGTTCAGAGAGTTTTGAAGTCATCTGAAGAGGAAAAGTTGAAAGGAGAAATCTCTGCGAGCGAGTTTGGTCCAAATGCATGTCGTGACAGCGTGAGTGATGTGCCTCTAGTGGTGTCATGCATCATCCACAGACAGCGAGATTTAACTGATTTACTGTGTGTGTGTGTGTGTGTGTGTGTGTGTGTGTGTGTTCAAAAACCACACCTGCTCACAGATTAGCTGTCATGACCACACACACAATGCTCGGCTTTTTCGGTGTACACACACACAGATGGGCTGCTGAACCGTGGCCTTGTGTGGAAACGTTTGGATGAGTTCAAATAGGACCAGGCAAACATTCATTCAACAAACACCCACACAAAAACACACACGATGACCATCCAAGTCACGTCCACTGATCTGCTCACCAGCAGGACATCTTGCAGTGTGTATCATGGCAAAGGCCCCTTAGCCGAAGTATCATCCAGACCTGAAACTTCTTACAAAGTATTTCTGTCCATTATTCTTTGTTGTCAAACAAAAGTTTTTAAAAAGTATCTTTAGGAAATTAAAACTTAAAATATGACCATTTCTAATCTCGTTGAATGTGCTTTTAAAACTCTTGCACGCAAATTAAATATAATTGAACAAAGTTGAGAACTGTACGTTTTATCGGCAGGACTAAAATAATGTTTTTCAGGCTCCACCTTAAAGCCCCTGAAAATCTACCTTTTTGATTTGAGAAATTTTAAAGGAAAAGTATGCTTTATCAAAATCACGGGTTCATTTTTATACTGTCAGTTTTTATGCCATTATACTTGCAAAAGCAAATACATATTTTAACATTGCAATTTAGGTATTAATATCACCGTAATATTTATTTTTTTTATCCCAAACAAATCTTCTTTTTTTGGAGAACCTCTCCCATTGTTTGACTTGTATTTGTTGGCTCGCCGGACCTCCAGTATTTTTAGCAGTATAGGATACTCAGATCTCCAGATCTAAAAATACTGAACTCGTGGAAATAAATCACAATTTTTCTTGAGCAACAGTCAGGACTAATGCTGACTGTCTCCACTGACCTGACTAGAAGCTACTTTAGACTCGAGCCCTTCACATAAACCTTAGCCGTACTGGGTTCACATCACCTTTTCACGGTGGGTTTAATGCCATAAAGGGAACCATCTCTCTTTCCAACTTTATTTGAATCATCTCTGCGCACAAATAAATTGGTTAGGAAAAGCAGTGTAGTTTAGCATAAAGACTTTAGATAGTTGAAAAGGGCTATCCCGGCTCAAATAAAATATACATATAGCCTACTGTAAATAAGATATTGTGGTGGGGGGGTGGTTTGGCTCAGCTGCAGGAGGGACTGATTGGGGGAGTGGTTCAGGGAAAGGTGCCTGGAAGAGGCTTCATTAGCCTCAGCTGAAGTCAATGACTGATTGTCCCTCTCTTCCTTTAAAAACCCAGGCAGCAGGACACCAGGTCTCTCATTCCTGGGGACACGGAAAGGCTGGCTGGCTGGCTGGCTGCCTGGCTGCGGACAGGTTGTGTGGCATGTGCTCGAATTCCTGGCAGGAGAGCACCAGAGTTAAAAGTCATCGTTTGTGTGGAATAAACCAGTTGGAACATCGTACTTTGGCGAAGTGTTGTGTGTTCAGCCGATAGAACCCACAGTGACACCAAAGATGTCTGTCACAGATATGAAATAAAATAGCTAAAGAAATAATTCAGCACACATTCTTGTAAAAAGCACAACTTACTTTTTTGGGGGGGGCTCACATTAAACAAACACGATAAAAGATGTTTTAAATCAGCTTTAGGGGTGCTAAAAGGAGCTGGTGAGCTCTTTCCCCTTGTTTTCAGTCTTTATGTTATGCTAAGCTAACCTGCTGACACATGCCAATGACATTCAGAAAGACAGATGGAACTCTTTGCTACAAAGCTGATTTGCATCTGTCCAAAAATGTCAACTATTTTTGAAATGTATTGCAGAGGAGCTGCAACATTTTTCCATCCGCTCCAGTTAAAAGGCTTCCACAGGCTTTTATATCCGTCTATGTTCTGTCAAAGGAAAAGGGCAGTTTATGATGATTAACTGAACTAAGGAGCAATGTTAGTACCCTCTTAGTGGCTTAAAATAATGTTCCTGACTTAATGTTTAAGCAAATAGCTGTCTTCATAGTTTATCATTCCGTATTGGCTGCTTTTGGCTCTGCGGCCTGTCTCCGCTGCACCCTGGCGGCTGAATGAGCAAACATGATTGGTGTGTGAAGGCTTGATTTGTGCCAGCCACCTCCACCTTGTTACAGAGGAATTGTCTTGCAGGGGAGCCTGACAAAATGGCACCCACTGGACCCGCTCCAGAAAGATAAGCCATTCCACACTGATCATCAAGCCAAGGTGAAAAAGGAATTTACTTTCAAATTTTGGGCATTTGTCCATTTATTCCTGAACAAACCTACTCATTCTTGTCAAAGATGCCCTTCAGTCTGGCCTGAGGCCACGTTGTTTTCAAGGACGAGGAACACAGACAGAGCCAAAGGTTGAACGGAATCAAAAGAGAGCGAAACAGTGTTAAAGGTGACAATTATTTTGCCCACTGTAGGATTAATAAAGTCTAATGTAATATAATATTCAACTAATTCATCTGATATTATCATATTATAATTGTAAAATCTGTGTATATTTTTAAGCCATATGGAGCAATAGCCTATGTTGTCCATATCATAACAACATCTTTGATAAATTTCAGTCTGGTTTTAAGCACTACATAGCACACAAACTGCCCTCCTCAAGGTAACTAATGACCTCCTTTTAGCAGCAGATGGGGGAGAGTGCAGTTTTAATTCTGTTAGACCTAAGTGCAGCTTTTGACACCGTAGATCACACCATTTTAATCGATCGCCTCAAAACCTGGGTTGGCATCAAGGACGCTGCACTTAGCTGGTTTTATTCTTACCTTTTAGAAAGAACCTACTCGGTCACCATCGGTAATTACTCGTCTTCCACGAGGTAACCACAAGGTTCAATTTTAGGTCCAGTTTTATTTTCTATCTGCATGCTTCCACTCGGCCAAATCCTCCAACGACACGATGCATCTTTTCATTGCTATGCAGACGACACACAGATATACCTTCCGCTGAGACCTGGTGACCCAAAGAGCCTGGATGCTGTCTTAGATTGTCTCTCTGACATTAACTATTGGATGGCTCAAAACTTTCTTCAGCTCAACAACTCAAAATCAGAAGTCATATTGTTTAATTCCCCAAACAATAACACCAGTCTCATTAAGAGTCAACTTGGTCTTCTGTCTGCTTATTTAAAACCTGTTGCCAGAAACTTGGGAGTAATGTTTGACTCTCAGTTAAGCTTTGAAACACAGATCAAAAAAATGGTCCAGTCCTGCTTCCTTCAATTAAGAACCATCTCCAGGATCAAACCCATACTGTCACACTCTGACCTGGAAAAAGTAATCCATGCACTCACTTTCTCTCGACTCGATTACTGTAACTCCCTCCTTTCTGGCATTAACCAAAACTCTCTCTCCCGCCTCCAACTAGTCCAGGATGCAGCAGCTCGGCTTATTATTGGTTTTAACAGACAACATCACAGTTCTGGCCTCTCTCCACTGGCTCCCGGTTGGTTTTAGAATTGATTTTAAGATTTTGTTGATCACTTTTAAGGCCCGCCTCGGTCTGGCCCCGAGCTACATTGCTGAAATGTTAGCCCCATATGAGCCAACTCGCAGCCTTAGATCTTCCGGTGGGCCCTTCTGGCCGTTCCAAAGTCGAGACTTAAATCAAAGGGTGACCGTGCTTTTTCCATTGGGGCCCCTCGACTTTGGAACGACCTACCTGAGGAGATAAAGCTTGCAGAATCATTGACTTCTGTTAAATCACTACTTAAAACACATTTTTATAGAATTGCTTTTAAGTGATGTCGTCCTTTTATGCAGTTCTTTTGTTCCCCTGTTTTTGTTTGTTTATTTTATTCATTTATTTATTTGTTTGTTTTCTATTCCATTTGCTCGTTTTGGTTATTTGTTTGGTTTTCTTGTATTCATTACCTTAATGGTATGGTCTTTTTTTGCCTCCTGTTTTCTTAAATGTTTACGGGTATTGACGTTATGTATGACTATGCTTTGCTTCTCTGTAGAGCACTTTGTAAACTCTGTTTTTAAAGGTGCTGTATAAATAAAGTTGTTATTATTGTTATTATATGTGTAACAGTCTGTATATGTAATGGCATCCTGTTTCTCAACTTGTTTTTTTGTTTTGTTTTGTTTTTTAAATCCTTCTCCAAGGAAAAACGCTGATTTTAGAACATGTGTCCTGAACCCATTTGTATCTTGCAAATACTGTGTAATGCAAAATAGTCACAGAATTACACACATAATGTTCTATGAGCATATAAAGTGACAATTATTGTATCAGCTAAATGTTTGGACACACCTACAAATTAAAGGCTTTTCTTTACTTTCATTAAAGAAAGTAAAAGTAAAGTAAAAGTAAAGTGGACTGTGCTGACAGGTCATCATTGTAAATGAGAATTGGTTCTCAATTGATTTTACCTGGTTAAATAAAGGTCATATATATTATTTTCTACAAAGTAAAAAACTGAAAAACTATGAAAAACCATGTAAACAAAAAAGTATGGAAAAGAAAAATACATGTTAAATTTCCTATTCTTCAGAGAAGCCCCCTTTTGCTTTGCACAATGTCCATTCTTTGAAAAGTCTTGAAGGATCTCAGCTGGTCATCTGATGCTCGCCTGGCAGCGCCGACTGTCGGTCACCGCTTCAGTTTTCTTCGCAGTGAATAGAGTCTGGTAACTCGGCTCATATTAGCGTTGGCTCAGCAGCTCTGAAGGCCGGACCAATCGGTGACCAGTGTCGGTGGTTAACAGTGTTTGTCCAACCCCACCTTCGCTGTGATTGGACGGCTGGTGACAGTGACCAGCACAGTGTTTATATTTTTCAACTTTTGTTCACCGGAACAAATTGCCAAACGTTCAGCATTCGGCACAGGATAATTTCTCAGCACCTCGTCACCCTGCTGGCAATAATTAAAACAATAAAAACAAATTTGTGCTGTAATCAGGAAAAAAACATGTTGGTGGACAAGGGCCGCAGGTAGTTGCAGAGTGATAGATGGTTTCGCCACAGGCTGATTTGTTCAAATGAACTGGAGGTCTACGCCAAGTAGGATGGAACCACTGCAAATAATTATGGAGGGTGGTTCCGGTTCACACCAGGCAAATCTGATGCAGCTCTCCATGACTCTGCTTCTTGGTCCAACAGCCCTTGCAGAGCCTGGACATTGATGTCCTGTTGAAAAACTGGTGATAGCCCCACTCAGCTCAAAGCAGAGGTCTCTGCAGAATGTTGTTGCAGCCATTGCTGGTTGAATCTCGTCTTAAATTATGAATGAATGTCCAACAGTGTCACCAGCAAAGCCTCCCAATACTCCACCATGTCTCCTCCTCGCTGCCTCACAGAGGGAACCACACATCCAGATTGGGCTCATGAGACCAAAGTCCAGCCTTCCACTGGTCTAAAGTCCTCAATCCAACAAGTTCTCTTCTTCTTATCGTTGTCACTCCGGAGTGGTTTCTGTGCAACAGATTGACCACGAAGGTAAAATGTACACAAATTGTTGTCTTCCCAACAGCTGATGTTTGCTACTTGAACTCTGGGAAGCACTGATGATGCTTCAAATCTGAGGTGCTGCTTATTGTTGATTTCATAGGCTGCTAACTCTAATCAACTTCTCTGCAGCAGAGGAAAATCTCGGTCTTTCTTTCTGGACGGTCGTCATGAGAAACAGTTTCATAGTATTTGATGATTTATGCAACTAAACTTTTCAGAAACTTTGAAAGTTCAGATTGACTGAATTCTGTGTCCTAAATTAATGATGGACTGTTTACTTACTTCATCCCGCAGAGATTTGAGAAAATAATATTTTCTTTCCAAGTGAAAGTGATGTTTGACAGTTAGTGTCGAGAGTTTTCTCTGTAACTACCTTTGCTTGTTTTACAAATGCAAAGTAAGAAGTTTAACGATTCATTTTAAAGTTTTAAAAGGTGGCCGTCACTCCCCTCAACCACACGTACATTGTGTAAGTTATGCTTTAATACTGTTTTTTCTGCATCAAAAACAAGCTTCAATGTCAAACCACAGACCTGTGGTCTGTAGTAAAATGTTCTCATTACTTTAGAACATGAACATATAGTTTATTTTCATGTGAGGACGGTAAGTTCACTCCAACAATTCACAAACAAACCTGTCTGCTCTTTCCAGTCTCAGAGAGCTGCCTGGTTATCATGGACACAACGCCAGCACTGCCAACACTTCCTAAAGAACCCAATTAACAGTGTCCCCACAGCACGGCAGGCGGGTTAAAGTCAGCGCCCTCGGAGAATCAGAACGTATTTAACTAACAATGTGACCCCGGTCTGTTGGCCATAAGGTTTTCAAAGCAGTTTGAGTTGTCACCTGTCAGGGGACGGAGCCCCCGCTACGCCAGCATCTGTCCTTCTGACACACATGCGCCGCCACACACACAGGAAAAGGACTGTTATTGGATAGAAATACAGATGCTCCGTGCCCTCCGACTCTAACCTGCAGCACCTGTCCTTTCTTGTCTGCGGTGTTAAAGTCCATGGCCTCTAAAGCGCCGCAGCAGATGGGAGCTGATTCCCCAACTCACCTCCTGACACTCCTCCTGTGTACTCGTTTACCCTCCAGGCACCTTTGCCTACATCAGCATAAAATCACGGCAAATTATTATTTCAACTTTTTCAGTATAGAAACTTCAAAGTACCTGGTTAGCACCATCTTTGCTGCAGTCAGAAGGTTAGGAAGGCTCAGACTATTAAACGCTCTCCTGCAGCTTTTTACTACATAATGTCGCTCCAACTAATACCGCTGATTGACTGAAGCTTTGGATCTCGTACATCATCTTTTTTCAGGAGTTTTCAGTGTAATTTAAGGACTAATTATTCATGTTGCCTTATATGTTTGAACATTACAAAATGGTAAGTTGTGCTGCATATGCTTGATCCTAAATGATTCGAAACAACAATGTGTTCCATAAATACTTGGTTCATACATATATTAATACAAAAAGAGTGATACATTAATCAAAAAGTAAGCACCCACTTAAATTAATTAAATGTGTTTATCATAATAAAACCATGATCCAGTTTTATCCTGTATGTTTTAAAATAGTCAGTAAGTCTGTTAGATAACTGGACTTCATGTTCATACATGTTTTAAACAGTGAAAAAAACCTTTTACACCTACTAGTGGCACCAGGTCCAAATTTAGAGGCCAACTATTGACCATTCATGTTTGCACCAAATGTAGTGTCCATGTTGAGTAATTTCACTGTATACATTAAAACTTGGAGAAGTTAGTGTTGTTAGGGGAAAGTAAGGATGGCCAAAGTCATCCTGTACACAAAGGTTACACGACATTCCAATCCAAATGATCTGATATAGTTGAGTCCAGTTTAAAGTAGTTAAAGAGCTAGTTTAGGTAAAGTATTTACCTTTTTTTTTTTGTTTTTAACAGAACAAAACTGTGTGAAAAAAACTTAGTTTCAACAAGTTTGTCAGCCTATACACCTTCAAAAAAGGGTCAAAGTATAATTATCTATATATTCAAGTGATGTTTTCTTTTTAGCATAACTAATAGAAACATCACTAAAAGTAATGCATTGATGATTATTGATGTTTTTAAGAGCATTTTCTACAGTTAACTCACACTGTGTTGTGGAGCCTCCTTCTCGACCCTTTTTATTTTAAAAAGTTACTGTGAACAATCCGCTTTTCATTAAAATGTTCTCTTATGAACTTTGCTTGCGTGAGGGAGGAGCAGGAGGTGGGTCCTGCTCCGAGGTTCTGACTCAGGAGTCACTTTCAAAGTTGTCTGTGGGCATTAAGCACCTTCTGCTTTCATACAACCTGCATTTGGGGCGTAGGTTAATTATCTAAAAATAATAACGTCATAATAATATTTAAATCACTTGTTAAAAGTTAGTTGCTTTGTCATGCTGTTAATATGCAGCCATTCATCCCAGTAAGTCATTACCATAATGTTTACCTTCTACTTCCTTTTTGTACAAGAGCTTATTGTCTTTTTATTTGTGTCAGAGTAAATGAGGTTCACTTTTACTTCTTTATTTAATGCACTTTGCCTTATAATGTAACATTTCACGGGTTTTGTTGTGCAAGTAGTGGCCAAATTAGACTTCAAGTCAAGCAAAACTGTTTTAAAAATGTGTTTTGAACTGATATTGAAAGTCGTCTTTGCTTCCAACCAGGCTCGTAGCAGCTGGGGACAAATGCAGGAAGTTGTATTTTGCCATCAGAGCTGTTCTACACTTGAAAGCAGACATTTTTTTCAGTTTTTGTTGAGTTTTGTATGAATTCATAATTGTTGGTGCTTTGTTTTGTTCCAGACTACAGAGAAGAATCAGTCTGTTTATTGAGTGTGTTAAACAGAGGACACAAAAACACGTTGATTTCTGGATAGAATAATTAAAGCTGCAGATATTGTGGAGGGTGATGTGTTCACATGATGAGGTTATTTCTAGTTAATGCAGAACAGCAGCGTGAGATTTGAAACAACACCCTGTCAAAATTCCTCCACTACACAAGTACGAGTCCTTATGTGCAAGAGCACTATTTATTAGTGTGCTATAGGAAGTATGTCATTTGGAAAACAGAAATAGGTATTAAGAAAAAAAGAAAACAAAAACAGTTTCTGAGACGTTACGTTTATTAAGATGAGACAGACCGGTAAGGCCACAAACAGGAAAACTAAACTGCAAGTCTTTGCAGTATATCAGCTAACAACATAATAACTGTTCGATATCAAACTTTTGCGGCTAACCATTAACTCAGAAAAGTGTAGTAATGAGCTTTTTTTTTTTTTTTATTAGATTTTCCCTTTTGTAAGAAATCAGTGAAATGCCATCAGTGCTTCATCTGCTGGGGTGTGAGAGGAAGTGAGTGTGTGAGAGGATGTGGGTGAACAGTATCTGTAATGTCCCACTGACACGAGAGAGGTAATCTAATCATTGAGACACACACACACACACACACACACACACACACACACACACACACAGAGTGATATATTAGGCTACTCTCCCACTATCAGTCGGGGTATCATTAAACCCAGACCTGTGACTGTGAATACACAACGCCACGGTGCACAGGCCTGATTAACCTGTGTGTTTAAGTGTGTCGTACAGGAGAGGCCGTTGCTCTGAGAGCCAAATGATAATTGCTCTGACTGCTTGTTACTCTGAACCAAAAGCTAATAATGTCTTTCTTCTTTAATGCGTTTCTGTCCTTCATTTTCTCCCAGCCCTCTCCTTCCCCTCGTTTCTCGCTCATCTCTCACATCTTCATTGTTTCCTCAATTTCTGTCTTCCCACTTCTGAACTCTCATCCAATTTGTTCTGTCTCATCTTTTTTTTTTCCTCCGATATTTGTTGTGTATCTCTCCCTTTTCCAATTTTTCGCCCTCGCTAATCTCTTTGCCCTCTGATTCCGGCTCGCTCGCTGTGTCTGTTTCGACCACCCTCTTCTCTCTGTTTCATTTCCTCTGCAATGCTTTGGTTCAGCTAAAATGATGCAAGTGAAGAGCAGAAAGCTGATCTGTGCATGTAAAGCATGTCATCATGTCTTCCTCTCTGTGTGGCGGAATACCCTTTGGTATTTGGCATTCCTATACTGTGAATCTCTGGGAAGCAGCAACATATAAAGAATGAACATTAAGGAAGCTAACATAACCTGAATTAGAACAGCACCAATGCTGCAGTATCACTGTAAAAACAACTTTTTTTTATCATCTCACTGACATATTGCTAATTAAAAGCATCAAATCCGTTACAGACAGTGTTTACAGTTTTTAATGTTTCAACATTATTGACTTAGAAAGTAGCTTTATATTGTCAGATATTGGGAAATCTTGATACGGATTATTTGGGTGTTGGCTCCTTCACATTGTAAATCTCAGTCTCTTGTGCAATAGATTGCAGTAGATATGACTGGTTCCTTCAGGGTTAATAAGAATTTGCTGATTACAATTCTCAATTTCATTTTATTTTTGAGTGCAATATCACCACAAAAAACAACAACCACATAAAAGAATATCAACTCCAAGAAACAATTCAGATCACATAAGGTCCATTCAGCCTTTGTATAAATGCCAAACAGATATGTTTTAAGCGTAGATTTGACGACAGAGACCGTGTCAGCCTCCCGAACTCGACATCCGTCTAAGAGCAGCAGCATACCAACGCAGCAACAGAGGTGGCCTCAGTTACCACTTAATACGTAATGCTGTAGGTCTCTGCACAGTCTTCTTTATTTCACCTCCTTTGCAATATACCACTTTAGCATTAGAAATGAACTGTTAGCAATGAAAGCCTGCTGTCATTTTACAGATGGGCTTTTAAGTTAGTATTCTGTTAGGAAAATGGATGCTAGCAATCAAGCCAAACTAGCTTTCACCTGGAAAATGAACCTTTGTTAGGCTGAAAACACACAGACGCTCTTTAACACGCGCTGAAATCAAAGACAGCACAAAGAAAAGGCAGCGGTTGGCCCATGCCGGTGGTTAAGTGGCTGCGTGTGGCTGTTGGAATGAAAGAGATCATTTCAGTGTCCCCAAATACACCTATCAAATTACAGACTGTCAGCCAGTGTATGCTCACTGAAGAACTTTAGTTTCTTTCTGATTAGAAGTAAGTAAAGTAAATTAAAACAAACACTGTCCCTGATTAAATTAGCTTTAACTTCCAGTTTAATTTACCCAGATGTGGAGTAATTTCACTGAAATATGTCTGCCTTTGAGAGCTCAGGGATTTGACGATCTCCAGGAGGATCCTAAATTGTTCCACAGACATACAACAGCAAATACATTCAAGCACAACTAGATGCCAAGAACTGAAAAAAAAAGAACAAAGAAAAAAGAAACAACGAAAAAACTGTTAAAGGAGTGCACGCTGCAGCATCTGGTGTTACAAATATACTGCATGAAGCCACAATGGAGAGCTGCCAACTCTGCTGTGCTGTGGGTTAAATGTGTGTGGGAGTCCCTGGTTCAGCACCGGCCCCAGTAAATTATTTTACCATCTGGAGGACTGGCTGAAATCAATCATTACATTCCTGCTGGTGATTCTGCTGCCATCCGGAGAGAATTATATAAAATAATTCACAGGAATTGATGCCCAACAAATCAGAAATGCTTATGAACACTTGTTTCTCTGTCAGGCCAACAAATGTTATAAGATTTGTATGGGGCTGAATTAGTGTGTAGAGCAGCTGATGTGTATGTGGTAACCAAACTCTTGGCTCTTGCAGTGAACTCAATATTGCGCTTGTTGGTGCTTTTTGGTGCTTCCATGCTAATTGATGAATGATGCACTTTTGTATAAGTTTATAAGCTGAGGTCCAAACTTTTTCAGTTCTTGGTGAAGTAAGTTTGAAAAATGCCCAGATGGTATTTTTGTTACTTATTTCAGGGTTCATCAGCTAAAACAAGCCAAAGGACCTCCAATTTAATGTTACTTTTAAAGAGCAACTTGTGGATTGGCAATCTCAGTGAAATTAGGGACAATTAAGTATCATTTCTTGAAACACGTGGGCTACAATAACAGTCCTTTTTGTAGCTGCCTTATAAACACAACTTTGTCGTGACATCCCGGAGTGGTCAATCTTGGTCAAGTTTAACCATGAGACATATAAATCAAAACCAGTAGTGTTGTCCCTGAAGAAGTGAAAAACATACCTTCACCTGATGGACGACAGCCTTATAATTATGAAGCTGCTGAGAGCCAGGTACAGTTATCAGTGAGAAATGAATTTGTTGTGTATAGAGAAGCAGCAGAGAAATGGTCAGGTGTCTTCGTGAGTTCACATCAAAGGACTGTAAAGTTTGCGACAACATATTAAGATATAACAACAATCCAAGTGTTGGGCTTTTATACTGGCTGCACAATATATGAAGTTTCTCTTACAGTAAATGGACACCATGTTTTAGTTGCCACATGGGTGAGTCAGAGAGGAGGGAGAGAGAGGAGGAAGGGTGAGATGAAAGACATTTTCCTGTTTGACAGGTGTATGTGGGGGAAATGCCAGACGATGGCATCAGCTATGGAGAGTAGGTGCTGCAGGGAGGTGGAGGCTTTCTCGGCCCTGGTGGAGTACCTCACCCCCAGAACTGACATAACATGCCTGACACTACATTCAGACTGTGATGCAAGCCTACATGAACTTCAGACCGGAGCATGGCCCTCTCCAGGCAGCAGACATGAGTGTGGCTACGGCAAAACTAAAGTGTTATGTTGAGTTCTTTCAATCATCCAACTTTCTATATAATTAAGAACAAAAGCCTTCTGGAGCAAAGAAATAAAATACATTTTGATGATGAGTTTACAGCAGGTACAAAAAAAACCAGATGTCATGGTGAATGGTGTTCTGCATAGTTTGTCTACTTTACATCACTTACTAAAAATCCAATTCTTCCAGTCCCACCTTGTTCCCTGACATCTAAGGTTTTACCTCAATGCTCACCTCCACTGCTTTCCCATGCTTCCACTCCTGCATGCTCTGTACAGGCATGTGTTCTTGCTACACCTTTGGACTGCTGACAGGGAAAATGTTCCCATTTAATCTTCTGCACTAATATTTCTCTAACTGCTCAGTGCACTCTGAAGCAATGGACCCTGCTGATGTTTGAGGAATTGTCACTCTTGCAGTTATTGTTGGTCACGCTGGATAAAAGCTTCTGGCAGTTGCCCACGTTTAATTTGTAATTATCGCAGAGAACATGTGTGGAAGCACCTTCCTTGATGTCTTCCTTTTTTTGGCATTACATATCAAAATAAGAGTGCCATTGAGTCATCAGCTGGTACACTGCACTGTGTGTGTGTGTGTGTGTGTAGGTCTACAGTAACTTATACAGTAAAGTAATAAGCTGTGAACAATAGATTGTGTTGTCATCACCACGCTGAATAATGTATAGTGGGGCTGCTTTGATTGACAGCCAGGTACGTTGGCATTTGACCAGGTAGCTCCAGGTTTCAGCCAGCCACAGTCATCCATAGCCATACAGACAAATGCTGTGTTCCACATGGCGTACTAGCACTCACTATTCTCTGTGCATCAGTGTGTTTGTGCTGTCAAGTGCAGAAACATGCAGTGCACTGCAGGTCCCATCATGATGCACTCAAAACAGTGTAAAAAAGAAGTGTGACATGTTGGAAACTTTCCACCTTAACCGTCTTGGCTATGTAGAGGAAGGGGCGGGACCACTGACGTGAAGCATTTTCAAATTAAGGCTCTGAGGAAGCTGCAGCTGTTCCTGAACACCACACAAAGTGTTTTTCTTTTCCACTAAGTACTACTATACTGCTGTTGGACCCACGCACCACCTCTTTGCCCATTTTTGAATTTGCCGCGAGTTAGGTGTAGTCAGGCACTGCAAAGATGGAGATGGTTGGAAACACTCACATTGACCTTCAAAACCACTGTTCAGGAAACCTGTGGGTGATGAAGTAACGTCCATTTTACATACAATCTGTAGTTGGAACCTACAAATCTCTTGCTGAGGCACCAGCGATAATCAGAGCATCGCTGTGCTGCTCAGAGTTACTTCAGTAGAAGTTGAGCACGTATCAGCAAACAGTTTTGTAGTTTGGCTTCCTCTCCAGATAAATTAGGGAAATCAAATAAATGTGTTGCTGACATCTAAAATGAGATGCCAGCTAAACATAGTTTATCATTCTTGATTTTATGGATGATAAAGGAAGGCTATTGTGTCATCTTTTCAACAACCTCCCATCCTATATAATCCCTCTTACATCATTTTGATGTGTGGGGAATGTGGCTGTCTCTAATTTACATCACAACCGAGTCTAGACCAGATGTGGTGCTAAAGGCACAATGCAGCACTTTCCTTCCTGCCTCTCATCCTCATTCTGAACTTGAATTTATTTCAGTGAAACGTGACACAAAGCTGCCAAACGTTGCTAGAGGAGGACTGCTGTGACACCTACGAAGCATTACATGTCCACAAGTGGTTTCTTCAGCCCCAGGAGAGAAGGTTAGTGATCAAAAAGAGATGTTTGACAACTGAGTGTTGCTTACAGAGAATAAAAAGCATGTAGGCCAGACAAGTTCTTAATTTAGCCGCTTCTTCACATCATTATTGAAATGTTTAGTCACTGTTTCCAAACAATACGTCAATAAAATGCTAAAAATAGCCTTGGTGCATGTGCAAGTCTATTCCACAATTAATCAATGACCTTAAAGTAAAAGTGCATTTGTGCATGCATGTGCCTGTTTCATTGGTCATTGGACAAACTCTTTTCAGAAAACCCAGTGACATTTTGTCTGCCTATGTGTGTCTGAAACTTTGAGTGAACGCACAGCAGGTTTCTGAGTGTGTGCTCATTCAGTCCATACAGTGTATATTTTGGTGTTGTTCCAAAGACCTCTGTTACAAAATGCCATCTGTGTGTGTGCGCGAAGCAAGAGGAGCGTTGGAAAGTTGCCAGAAGTGACCTGTATGTAGACTTGTGATCTCAATTCTGATTTGCATGAGAAGGTGTGTGTGTGTGTGTGTGTGTGTGTGTGTGTGTGTGTGTGTGTGTGTGTGTGTGTGTGTGTGTGTTAGGTGTGACTGATGGTTCCTGACTTGTAGTTTGTGAGCATGAGACACAATAGCAAGGTTAATGACTCTAATAAGCAACTGATAGGTTTTTCGCCACATTGCCGATTTGGCTTCAGTGCAAGGAAGGTAGTCGAAACCAGAGCTGCTAATAGACATAGTTTGGCTGCTTGTACAGTTGATTCCCTGTTGCTGCTCTTCTCTTTAACCTAGTCAGGGTCGAGGAGAGAGGAAAACGGC
The DNA here is from genome assembly GCF_022577435.1 of Embiotoca jacksoni. Classification (NCBI taxonomy): domain Eukaryota; kingdom Metazoa; phylum Chordata; class Actinopteri; family Embiotocidae; genus Embiotoca; species Embiotoca jacksoni. Next base: position 21,193,754 of record NW_027185403.1, read on the forward strand.
CAAGTTTGTTTGATTGTGTTACTTTGTTATGCATAATAAGAAGAAATCTGCCTTAAAATCTCCTTTGTGCATTGTCCAGACGCTTCAGTATCATGTATTTACTTTTTTTATTTACACTTTCCTTCATCATTTTCATCAAGTTTTTTTTTTTTTTTTTTTTCTCCTCAAGGAGTAACTGGGCTGGTTTATTGTTCTTATTAGCGAAAAAAGAGAATCTCGATGATTGACGAAACGTTAATGAAAGTTTAGTCAAGAAAGATTCCCTCAATCTTGGATTTAAGAGACCCGACATTTATGCTCACACTTATTGTAAGTTGGTCATCAATACGTCGCTGAGTCTGTCCACATATTTGTTCCAGACTTAAATATCTTAACAGTTATGCTAACAAGACTTCTATGCCCCCCTGAACAACACCAGCCTTTTGATCAGATACCTTAAGGCAACACCACATTTAGTGGGTTTCCACCTTATCAGAAATGTCAATATTATTTGCTTAGTTGGAGTGGAACAGTTGCTGTATCAATAAAAACTAAATAAAACAAAGTACAACTCAAACAGAGTCAGCAAATAAACCATGAGACACATGGATGTAGTTAAACTTGTACTGGACCTCTCTCTCCAGTGAGGTTGCATTTTGTTATCTCATTGCACCCTCTTCCTTAGCAATGATTGGGTGCAATCAGCTGTTTATTTAGACAAACCAGTGTGTAATATTTGCATAATAAATATTAAATATCTGTAGATGGAAAAGTGCAGCAATTCAGGAATAAAAAAAAAAGTTGGTGCTATATTTGGAAAGAAACTTAGTGTGTCAAATTCACTGTTACATTTTTTGAAAAATAACTTTTTTAACTTTAATTTTTTGTGATCTGAACTGCAAATGTTAACTGCAATGTTTTGCTTGAGCAGAAATGTTGGTTTCAATTAGAGTTAGAAGTATTGTTGACACTTAGAATGAAATATAAGATGAAAAACAATCTCCTGTGTCAATGTTAACCTACTTCTCAGTGTCGTTGTCTTTGGGGCTTTCTCAGCAAAGTCCAGTATTGTGCAGGACAAGGCCATCACTTCCAATGAATGGACAGAGCTCCTGTCCTCTTGGGTAGCTTTGCTAGTACACTCTCTTGTATAGCTGTTAAATTAGTCCCACGCAGATTATGTTAATTGTCAGTTTGCATGTTAGCAATTGGTAGCATGCTAATCTAAACTTGATCTAATCTCAACTAGAAATACAATTTTGATATGTGACGAAGCGTTTAAATCAACTTTGAAGTTGCATTAAATTGAAGTCTCATTCCACTCTGAATGAAGCGCTGTGTCCGTCTCCACACTCACTACTCTTATTGGAATGAGTCCTAAAGTCCGCATGGCTTCCCAATGTACTTCATATCAAAATAAACAGCAGACCTTTCTACATGTAAAAACATAACAATTTCTTAAGGCAAATTATTTTCTAAAAGACTAATATAAAACATCTTAAAGTATTTTCAAATTGAATGTAGAAAGCACTAGACTGTGCTGAAAATAACAGGATACTGCATGGATAGTGATGGATTTATTCTTAATGACCATGATATGAGCTTGAAAATGAAGGTAATGAAATTTCCCTAAAAATAGCCTCATGTTCATCAGGTCATTATATGGCTCACGTGTGGGACTCCACCATATTACCTAACAATTTAATTGGCAGCACACCAACCACCTCAAAAAACAACGTTGGCCCTTAACTTCCATCCATCTCACTCTTTCTTAACAATAAACATGACAGCCTCTTACTGATGCAGGTGTGCCTGTTCACTCTTAGGATCCCAGCATGCTTCAAATAAACATGGTGATGTACACAGATGCACAGTTCATTATCCAAGAAGCACTGGGGTAAAAACATGAAATATTAAAATCCAAAGGTTTGTACAGCTCACATGGCAGACTGCAAACTGCAATTGTTAAAGGTTATTGATATGCAGTGGAGTAGTCTGACATTTACTCAGTGCCCTCACTATCACATCTCCTGTTTGGCCTTTTACACCAGCAGTTATGTAAAGCAAGAAGTGATTTCTACCAGAAAACATGCCTGGTCATGCCCAGCCTGATAACCTCACAGTGAGCTCATACCCGGATATCTGCTTTATTTGTATTCATCACAGCTATCTTTTCATTCCCTTTCAACTCTTATAGAATTGTAACACAATGGACCTTTAAGCTATTCCCCTGCTCTGTTCCCTGCTGCAATGAAAGCATACCTGCCTGCAATCCACAGAAAGAGGTTTCTGCAAGGCTTTTGATTGACTTGCAACAAGTGGTCAAGTTCAGCTCAGACACACACAAAGATTTTCTCAATATTATGGGATTGTGAAAGAAAGAAAAAAAAAGAAAAATAAATGATCTCAGTTTCCATTCTGGCAGCAAGGAGCTGTGAATGTAGCTGCAGGCAGTCGTGTCAATATCTACTCAATGTCAAAATCCTTGCTGGGCATGGAACTGAGTCAGATAGAGTGAGCTAGAAACTAATGCACTATTTAGAGATGGCTGTGAATGGAGGATTATTACACTGGAGCTTTGCATATCATCTGCTTATCAGGCCAGGTGGACATTGCCAGTAGACATTTGTAACATGATAACACGAGAGCCATCTATCACCCAGCGGGATAATGTTTCTATTGGCAAAAGAGTGCTAAAAACATTGACACTGAGGTTGCTTGGGGAGCAACGCTGAGGCCTAAATCAAAAATGAACCTGTTCTAGGGTGGCCGGGCGGAGGAAAGTAGCCAGATCATTTAAGATAAAGCCATTTCGATGCTAGTTTGTCACATTACTTCTGCCATCATAATGCCACGTTCTACCAAAGAATTATTATCTAACAAATCTGTTAACAGCATACCATGATATTCATATACTGTATTTGATTTAGTTCCACTGGTATTTGTTTTTTCATTGCTTGTTCTTGTTGGCCCTGTGATAGACTGGTGATCTGTCCAGTTTGTTCCCTTTCTTCGCCCAAAGTGAGCTGGGAAAGACTCCAGGCCCCCCGACCCTGTTCAGGATAAAGTGGGTATAGATAATGGATGGATGGATTGATGGAAGTTCTTAAAGTATGTGTAAACATAACAAAACGCAGCAGCTTCATAACTTAGCTTCATCCACTGCCATGGAACTTTCCAATGCTCAGTTCTGTGAGGGGCAATTCAACTTTTCCCTTCTGAACTATTCCTTGCTGTGCACGAATGAAGCACAGCACTGTGGCAGGCACAAAGCAGTGGGATGCAATAATCTTCGAAACTTAGTTTTCTGACTTGCACTGCTTGATCAGCATCGGTACCTGTGTTACATGCACCTTTGTGATTTCAAAATAGACCTGAAACCCGAGCAGAGAGCGCACATCAAAGTTTGCGTCAAATTTTTGAATAATAGAAAGTCACAAGGAGCCAAATCGACAATTGTTGTTGTGGGCAAGAAACACATTTAAAACCCATTTCCAATGTGTTTTGTCACGCTGGAGAACCCAAGTGCTGTTGTGCAACAGTTCTGGTTGTTGTCATTGTTGTTTTATAGTCTGACCCTTGGGGACAAATTCACAGGCCAAAAGCCCGCAAATGGCAAAGACACCCCACATGGTTGGGTTCCTTACCTGATGTCCATGTCCATGTCCATGTCTCGGTCCTGGACAGTAATGTTCTGCCCTTCTTGAAATGTGAATGCCCCTGAAACTACCCCCATAGATCATTTTGTTTACAGTCAGGTTCTTATTTAAACACAACAAGTGAGTCACACATTATAAAGGCTTTGATCCAAAGTTGCATGTTTAGTTTTAGTGAGAAAAGTCAATGGGATCCAGATCTTTTTAGTTCCAGGTTTCACTTTGACTCTATACATTTCAAGCCAGTCAATCTATATTGACATTAAGATAGTTCGAGGAAACAAAAGTCCTCTTTTGAAATTCTCAAGGAAAAACTCCGCTCAAACATGAACAGTGACATGAACAGTGACACTACTCTAAAACAAAAACAAAGAAGAAAATGTGTGTGACAGAGAAAAATGACGTGTTGACATCTCCAGCGATTTCGCCATAGACTTATGAAAAGTCCTGGTGGTCCAGAACACCTGCCATTTCACAATTATTAATTCACTTTGCTCCTGGGAACATTCAGCTTTAGATGTGGTTTTATATCCCTGCTCTGTTCTTTGTATAATCACAGTTTTATTGCTAAAGTTTACAGAGTTCCTTGGACTTCATGGCCTGTTTCTTGTCCTGACATGCAATTTGAATTGTGACATTGTTTATATTAAAGTCCAATCAATGCATACTTTGAAAAAAAATCTAAAACAAATGTTTTCACGTTGTCTCTATGGACTGTTAAAGTGGACTGATGAGAAAGAGGCAGTTTTATCTATTTAAGATTAAAAGGAATGTTCTGATTCAACTGTATTCATGCAGTGCATTCACACAGTCATATTATAATAATGTGATACAAATACTATTTACTCAAATACTACTCATGGAAATTTTATTTTGTGTTCTCCTTCGCAAGGAGATCAGAGGTCAGAGTCGGGAAGCTTTTGCATTGCATCAGTTTAAATCCCTCATTCTGTTTCCTTCCAAAGTCTCCGGTAGATTCTTGAGGCTTTGAGATTCTCTCCATCCCTGACTTTCTTTGTATATCTGCAGAAATGAATGGCCAGATTGGCACGGAAATGACTGTGTACATTTGTGCTGCCAACGAGATGTATTGATTTGGGCGACCTCATCACGTCTTTCAGCAGCATTAGGCAGCATAAGGTAAAACATTTTAATTTTCTCATAAGGGTATCAAGTGAACCTTTACATATAGAAAATGTGATGTTCGTGTTGACATTCCTAAAAGTAAAAGTGGAAAAAATGCATGTCTTTTTCTCCCATTCTCATTTCCTTCTGTCAGCATTTGCATTTGTGTTTCTCTCACTATGGAACCAGCGAAGCATCACTGAGACTCCAACAGTCTCTCTTTTTCATCAGTCTTGGAGGTACCGGCTCCACCATGCGCCGCTCTGTCAGACATAACTGATGTTGTGGGAAAATTTAGATTTGCTGATGCTGAATTGATGTGACAGGTTAGCATTATTGAATTTCACTGCCGGCCGTCTTGTGGTCTTAGAGTAGTCACCGTGAACTGTGATACTCTCATCGAATGTCCTGAAGGACTTTGCACTAACATTTAAAGCTGACCTCCGATCCCCCGTCTGATCAACAGAATTGAAAATCTTTGCAGTGGGGTGTTGGATACTTAAATCTTAAATCTATAATGTGATTTTATTAACACTTTATTGCACCCATCTATAAGATGCATCATGTTGAAACATTGACGGTCATTGGTGATGCCCTTGGTGTTCTGCTTTCCAAGAAATGTTGACTGTTTTCTTGGCAGATGTATATAGTGGTTGCAGCTGCAGATTAGTTCATCATAGAGGGCTGAACTGTTAACCTTGGCTGAGGTCTGCGCTCTCTGACTGCCTTCTCAGTCCCTCCAGGAAATTGCTGAGTTTTTTTTTTTTGTGATGGTTGCAATCAAAAATGCTTGATTTGTGGTGGATTTTGTGAAAAAAAGGCAATGTAATTTGTAGAGTTTTAAGGGAGATTTCTTGGGGAAAATTTGAAGTTGGAAAACAACTTTTTTACTTTTGTTTAAGCCCTACCTCATAAAGGAATAAATATGTAATCACTTCCTTTGATAATAATTATGCTGTACATCAGAAATATTGTAGTTTTCATCTTTTTTTATGTATTTATTGAACTGAGTTACAAAAAATCATAAAAGTGATGCAGCTTTACGAAACAGACTGTCTGTGACTGTTATATAGAAACAACGACTTCATCTTCTGTCAATATAAATACTTTAGATGTTTAATTCATTTTAATTCAACACATAGACCTACTGTATGCACAAAAACAAAGTGCAGTCACTTAAAACTTGACGTGTATACATGTTTTTAGCATACAGTAATATGTAATCACATCCTTTGATAATAAGCATTTAATTTGAAAATGTTATTGTGAAGACCATATTTTCCAAAAACCCTGTCACTTCTGTTTTTTCTGCTTGTTCCGGCTTCCTCCGGTAAACAGAGTTTGTTTTGGGTAATGAGAGGCAGCAGAGCCTTCCTGGTTGGAAATTCAGTTATTTTTGTTAATAAAGTGAGTTTTATTTTTGAAAGTACTTACTTTATGCCGTAATACTTTCAGCACAGCTTGTACTGACGACCTGTTTTGCAGAAAAATCACAGGAATTAAAAACAAATTTGAAACTCCTGCAAATACTGCGGAGTTTGCTTGAATTTGCGTCAATTATTGCGATCGCAAGATCGTGATTTCCTGGAAGAACTGTCTTCTACTTTGTAATGCAAAGAGTCTTGGGAGTCTTGTGGGTTTGTACTCCATTCCACAGATGCTAAAATAGCTTGTTGCTCTGTTTAGTTTAGGATGAAAGTTATTTTTTTTACCTTGTTTTGGTACTTTATGACTTATTAAGTTCAAAATGTTGAATCAATTACACAGGCTCCAGCTTGAATACAATACAAACGTATTACACTTACAACCCTGTTTTTTTTAACAACAGACAAAGTATGTAGTCATGAGTATTAAAAAAAGAGCCACTTGCACTGAAATACTCTTCTAATAAAATGCTTTAGTAATCATCATGCATGGTATTTAAACAGAAACAGATTCCCTTTTGCTCTTAATGCATTTAAGTGTATCAGCCAGCATTGCTGCTGCTGCTGCTGCTACAGCTGATTATGGTTCTGTCTCCAGTTTTTATCGTTCCCCAATTGGAGGTTGATGGTGCAAAGTCTTCCCTCTAGCTATGACATCCGGACTCTGTTGAGTACTATAAGCTGTAACGTCCATGTAAAGGGTAAAGGAATACCATATTTCAAAACTTCCCGTCAGTCTAAATCTTCCTTTATGTGAAAAGTTCAGCGTTTTTTAATGCCATCACAGCAAAATAAAGCAAAATCTCTGACTCGCTCTCTCTGCACCTTCCGCTCTATGAAATATGGATTTTTAGACAGCTGCTGTTGAATTGATGTGGCAGATTAACAATATAGCATTTTGAAGCCGAGAAAGTAGGAGTGCTCTCTGTGACCAAGTATCCACCGTGAACTATTTTGGCCGTTCTGCTGAAACTCCTTCAGATACGCTGTGATGGTTTCATCATTTCAATCGAACAGTTGGCTCATTTTTGTTTCTATTGACCGATGGAAGCAGTTTATGGTGGAATTACTGTCCACAGAATAAATGTAATTAATAAATGCTGGGTCATACAGGTGATTGGAAAGTTTTGATTGTAGGCCAGTCTTTTTGGAGCCTCTTTTCTCGTATCAATATTTGAACTGTGATCCTGTTAACAATTCATAAAATATCAGAGTAAAAGCTTTGCCTTCATTGCTCTCTATTGACTCATACATTTAAAAGCGCCTTTTCAGTGTAAGAGATCAATAACTGACAGCCAGTAAAACTCTGTGAATGTTACGCTATATGTTATGTGATATTTTTCGCAGTATAAAAAGGCTTTTCAAAACCACTTTAAAGAAAGACTTATGAAAAATCAAGTTAGATCAGCTCCTTCCTTACAGTCATGGTTATCAAATGATGTTGTCTTTCTCTCTAAAATCTCCTCTTCTCAGTTCTGCTACATCAAAGCACGGAGCTAAATAATAAAGTCAATCCCGAGATTATGCCTCCCTTAGAAATCCATCTGAATGTGTCGTGTTCTTTATTCAGCACAGTGAGAATATGACATCTCCGCCATAATCCCTTTCCCATCAGCCATGACCCCGCTTTGGAACAATCCCATGACAAAATGAGAGAAGAGAGGACTAACCAGCTCGGGTCATACGTGCAATAAGAGCGGCTCATGAACTTTGACCAGGAGGACAAACACAATATACCTGCAGACTTATTTTGCAGCGCAGAGGAAGTTAATATCAAAACTTTTGCTGCTTCATTCCTCTTTCTATCAAGCACTGAACTCCTCAATGAAACTACAATAATATTTTCATTATTTTTTTGGCTTTGCCCGCACACCCATTTATTCTGGTCAGTGCTCATGAGCAAGCCATCCATTTCTCAGGGTCAGTGTACTGCTCTTATGGCAAGGACAAATTACAATTGTTGAGCTGGATTAATAAATGATTTAGGGAGCTAGATAACTGGAGCAGATTGGACCAAATCAACACAGTCTGGAACAGTTGGCATGTATGATATATATTAAATATAATATAATAAAGTCATGACATGTATGGTGGTTAACAATTGTGCAATTTAAATCAAAAGTGTTTTAAAAGTTTGGGTGTTTACAGAGCTGCCAAACCAATGCAGAGTTAAAAGATACAATGATTTTATGCTTTTTACACTGCATATTGTTAGCCTTAAGGCTGAATTTAGCCCTTGGCCCTTGTTCATACGTACATTTCTAACCGTGTTAACGTAAGCACAAGGTTATACAATACTCAATGTAGTTCTAGCCCTGAGTTAAATGTCTGAAACTAATCTTGACATTGTAAAATTAACGCTTCATCCATATCTTACTCTTTAACTGCGAGCAGCAACTTTACTGTAGCCCTGTTTCACACCAGCTCCTTTTAGCCCTTTACTTGGTCAATTTTCAGGGGATGACCCTCCAAACCCAGGGCTAAACCTGCTTCAGGACAGGGCCAGAAAAGTCCTTGTTAAAGTTTGAGTTAGCCCACTCAAATGTCTCAGGACTGGGCCAGGGTGAAAGCTGTCTTTATCCCTCGGCTAACTGCAGTCTGAAAAATATACCCTGATGCAAATGCTAATGCTGGGTGAGTAGGAATAACAGTGAGTGTTTCTGTTGAAACAGCGTGAGTTAAGGGAACAATAACTGCATTGTAACACTGTGACCAAGTAAAGAGGGCCTTTTCTGATAACCTCACTATAGATGGAAACGACACATTTAACCATGGTAACCATGCACACAGATAACGACTGTTGTAGCCTCAAAATCACTTGATCCAATGTAAATCAAAATTAGCTTACATTTTAGTTGACAAAATTGAGCAAAATTAATCGACATTTTACTGTCAAGACTTAAAACAAAAAACTGCCAGCATTTCTGCTGTAAGACACAGCAACCAATCAGTATTGATATTGCTCTGGAGGTTGAGGTCATTCTGAAATAGATAAGTGATACATAAAATAAAACATTTTAAAAAGACATTCTTAATGGGAAATAAATAATCAGAATATTTATCCCACTATTAAGTTTGATTTAGAGGTATAATGTATTCAATTTGTTTTGTATGTGGACTGATATGATTAGCACTATTTTGTCATTTAATTAATTGATTTGATCTTTGATACTCGACCTCAGTTCACATCGAGAGTGAATGTTTTCCTCTGGATGAATGTGACAGAATTCTGTTTAAACACACCTTTCTAATTTTGCTCTACCAATTCTCATTTATGATATTGATCAAAAAGGGATGCTGCTATGACTCAACAAACTTGCAGTTAAAGTCATCTGCTTTGTTCGGGACTTGAAGAGCCAAACTCACCAGCATATAATAATTTCAATCACTCTTGAGTTTTAGACCACCTCATTATATAAGTCTAATTACCAGATCCTAACACTCTCTCTATTTCCTTCGCCAACCTTTGTCCCTCTCCAGCACCCTTTATTTCTGTCTCACTTTTTTTTTTTCTCCTCCTCTCTTCCATACGCTGGCTTGCACAACAGAACAGCCAAATCAATATGGCCGAGGCGATTAATGCGCTGGCGGTGGTGATGTACTTATAAAGAGCTTTCATGGCCCAGTGAAGGATGAAATCACCCTCTGAGTCCTGAGATCCTGAAAACCTGAGGTGCACTGGGCAAAAACAGGCAGAGAAGAGTGGGGAAGGGAGAAAGAGAGAGAGCGAGAAACCAGTACATACTTCATATGATCTCTTGCAATAGGTGAAAATGTTGAAGGAAAGAGAAATGTGAGATATCAGAGCATTGGACATTCTCCAATAACCAAGTAAAAGAGGCGTGGGTCCACTTTTGACAACGTGTTGGAGAAAGAGAATGAAAGAGACTGCAGCAGAATGACGTGGCGATTAATACTTTTGGTGCTACTGCAACTCCTCTATTTAACGCCCTGCTGCTGCTGCTAAAGATCTCTGGGACTGCAGACAAGCTTTTACTGTGTTAACAGTCACAAGTCATTTTCTACTTAAATGTGGTGTATTGAACGGGGAGCGAGCAAAGGTGGACAGACGGGTTTGTTAAAGATGAGATTCAGGAGGTCTGGTTAATATCAATTTCTACAAAATAACAGTCAAAGTGAATCGTTGATACGACCAACGATTACCATGAAAGTACCATAAAAGTGCACTGAACAAAGAGTGCACCTGCGAAAGTTTGGCAGGGGAGGAAAATCCACTGCACAGTTTAGCTAATGAGAGACATTAGTCAGACGCTGATGGTCCAAATATTAGTAGTGAAGATGAGGACTGAAATGTCCAGGCTGTCAGTGTGCTTTTTCACAGTCATACACCTTTGGTAAGATGGTGTCTGTAATGTAGTAGCTAGAAATCTCCTGCTTTGGCTCAGGCACTAAAAGGGTGACAAAATCCCACAATATAAGGCCTCAAAAATGGCTGTTTATCAAGAGAAATTAGTCAAAATTGTATTTATTTTTTGATTTCTTCGGTGTCTTCAAAGTTGCTTTTTCCCACTGCCAGCTGTAGCCGACTCTTTGAACATCAGCAATATGATAAACCATCTAAAGAATCAACATAACAGAGTTCAATGAGCTGTTTTTCAAATCAGTCTCTTGACATCTTTTGTACCAATACTCCTCACACAAAATCCATAAAGGCTAACATGATCTTCTTTGCTAATGTAGTAATAGCTCATAACATGACCTGGGTGCAGCTCATTACTTTAACAGGCTACCATTGACAAATGTATGCTGGTTTTAGCCATGTCTGAAATATCTTTCATGTCCGTCCCACTCTCATGAACACATTATCTGAAGAATGCCTTCAGGGAATTTCATCACATTTGCCACAACCATTCATTTGTACTGCAGGATGAACTCATGAGATTGTTCTGGTCAAAGGTTAAAGGTTACTGCTACCGAATGTCCCATTCTTGTGAATACCATGCCATAACTCAAAAAGAGAAATGCAGATAGTGACCATATTTCTCTTTTGGTCAGATACTGAATTGGGGACAACAATCCTGGCTGTCCAAGTTCAAACTGTGGTGATTACAAAGATCCTCTATGCTGTCGGGTTAAATATGTGTTGGAAGCATCCATGTCTCACAATTTGTCTTTTTTTATAGCAAAATCCATGTTGGAATCATGATCTACTGTGATGGGTACGCGTTACAGTAAGCTGAGTTACAGTAGATTAGGTTGTTATTCATCGCTCATAATGTTTCATGAATATTTCAGCTCAGCTGCTTGGTAATAACTGATGGTTAACCTGATATTCATGAGCTGTGATCAAACTTGACTTTGAAACAAAAAAAGAGTGCATTCTAAAACTGATAAGAATATTTTCCTTAACTTTCCTGTAAAATTTGCCTAAAAGACCATCTGAAGTATACGCAAAGTAAAATATAAGTTGTTCCTACACCACTTTTCATAAATGCATAATTTTGATCTCTTTTGAAAGTTAACACACTGAACTATTAGAATCACTGTAGACCTGAGACATACAAAATGATATGGCGGAAAATGTCATTTATAGAAAAACAGAACACATCAAACTATTTACAACAACACAGATGGACACTATTATGTTTTTTTTACACACAATAAGCTAGTTTGCAGGTAGTGCTCTTTTTTACTGGCTTCACAGAACCTCTGTCATCAGCATCCTCCTTTCAACACAGACTGATGGCCTATTGTAGGTTGTGAACAGGTGATAACAGTTTTTATTGGCTCATGAGGGGTTAAGGGGAGAGCAGGCAGCATTTATAACAAGCATAATAGTGTATGGTTAATATTTACTGTGTACGGGACATTTCAAATGATGCAACAGGGGTCTGAGTGCATTATGGATGTAATATTATTTTTGGAGATTGCTGGTGGTCTGGAAGAGGTGTAGATTGTTGGGGGTCTTGAAAAGGTGTAGATTGTTGGTGGTCTGGTAGAGGTGTGGATTGTTGGTGGTCTGGTAGAGGTGTAGATTGTTGGTGGTCTGGTAGAGGTGTAGATTGTTGGTGGTCTGGTAGAGGTGTGGGTTGTTGGTGGTCTGGTAGAGGTGTAGATTGTTGGTGGTCTGGTAGAGGTGTAGATTGTTGGTGGTCTGGTAGAGGTGTGGATTGTTGGTGGTCTGGTAGAGGTGTGGGTTGTTGGTGGTCTGGTAGAGGTGTGGGTTGTTGGTGGTCTGGTAGAGGTGTAGATTGTTGGTGGTCTGGTAGAGGTGTAGATTGTTGGTGGTCTGGTAGAGGTGTGGGTTGTTGGTGGTCTGGTAGAGGTGTAGATTGTTGGGGGTCTGGTAGAGGTGTGGGTTGTTGGTGGTCTGGTAGAGGTGTGGGTTGTTGGTGGTCTGGTAGAGGCGTAGATTGTTGGGGGTCTGGTAGAGGTGTAGATTGTTGGGGGTCTGGTAGAGGTGTAGATTGTTGGTGGTCTGGTAGAGGTGTAGATTGTTGGGGGTCTGGTAGAGGTGTAGATTGTTGGGGGTCTGGTAGAGGTGTAAATTGTTGGTGGTCTGGTATAGGTGTAGATTGTTGGTGGTCTGGTAGAGGTGTAGATTGTTGGTGGTCTGGTAGAGGTGTAGATTGTTGGTGGTCTGGTAGAGGTGTAGATTGTTGGTGGTCTGGTAGAGGTGTAGATTGTTGGGGTCTGTTGAAAAGGATTTGTGCAAAAAATCCTGTTGATTTGGAAAGATGAAAGCTGCTTGATGTTAAATATTACATTGTTTTCTGCGAGTCTTCATTTCTCCAACTCTCCATGTGTCATACAACTTTCCACTCTCCACTTACGTTATACGGCCATAATAGCAACACATTATAGAAAACAAGCCAGGTTTAAGATCAACTGCAATTTGAATTTAAATTGCTTGTAATCGTACAGGCATGTAGTCTCTCATTCACAGCAATGTTGGTGAATATTTCTCAAAAAGGTCAATAGAAATAGTTGGGAATGAGATGATCTCAAGATCAGAATAAACTAGTCAGCACACTAATAGTTTGCTTGTTTTCACACATTTTTCTCATTCAGCTGGTTGTCGTAGGTTTTGATATATAGAAAAAAAGTACATAGAGTCCAATTAAATATGCTGAGTAGCTGCATGATGGACTCATCCATCTAGTTAGCAGGTACATGCTTGTAAACCATTGCATATCTTTATCATCAGATCTATAAATGACAAGCTAAGTAGTTATCCATAAAGATTATCTTATGGAGAATAATTGGTAAATCTTCATTGTTGTTTTAGTTATGTTTTAATGTTGTTTTATTAAATAAAGATGGGTTTCATGCTACTTGTTTGATTTTAAAGCTGATCTCTGTTTGACATAATACATTTTAGAACAGGCCTGTATTTTATTCTGATCCAGTGGCAATTGTTTTAGTTGGGTTACAAACTGGACTGAACAGGATCTCTGGAAAAAGCCTGTAAAAACCCAACATGTTCATAGAGGCCAGATTAAACTACTCAAATTGTTCTCAGTGTTAGTGTCACTCAAAACAACTCCTCTTGACTTGTTTTGACTGGTAGTCTCCCAAATACCATTAGGCTGCTTCTCCAGGTGCAAACTGAACGCTGCCACTTAAACCTGCGGACACGCATGCAGATCTACTCCTCTCTCTCACGCTTCCTCACACACACCCTGTGACTGATAGTAATTTCCTTCCTAACCTATGTGTCGTGATGAAACGCAGTGATCAGCTGGAGCCGTAACAACTGCCCCGCACACTGGATGGATGAGTGAGGGAGAGAGTGAGAGATGTATGGGTAAGATTACAGAGAGAGGAGAAGGCAGATGGATGGAAAGTGGGGTGAGATGGGGGACCGCTGTGTAGCTCTGAAACAATGCATGCACACAGAAACACATCATTTTACCACACACAAAATAATACAAACCTGCCATGCTTCACTCATGTGGACATTAATGTTGTGAGCTTAATACCAAACAGCTTGGCAGGATACGAATGTGTGCATGTGAGTGTGTTCATGCCTAAAATTAATAACCTGACTTCTCCCCCTTCAGTAAATCCCTCCATCCCTTCTTTTTTTTTTTTTTTTTTCATCTTCCTAATGCCCTCCTCTCCCCTCTTGGCAGAGTTACAGGCTCTGAAGGAGGAAGGTAACTGAAATGCTTTCAGGTAGAGCAGAAAATTCTCTAGTTACCATTCACTTCCAGAGAGAGTGAGGAGAATGACTGATGGTGAAGAATCTGCCTGCTGACCTCGTGTCACCTTTTCCGAGACAGGCAGATTTAAATGTGGGATTGATCTCACATTTAAACTCTGTGACCCTGCTGAACTCACCTGTGGGCCCATCATTACAAACGCAGCCGAGCACTGTTCAAACCCACACTCCGTTTTCATTTCAATTCTAGTCAAGAGCTCGTGGATTCTGAAGATAGCTGTAGGCACATAAAACATGATTCAGGAGATGTTGAGAAAAGGGAACGCTTATTCTGAAAAATAAGGGGTGTGGTCAGCTTGGATTCGTCTATTTAAGGTGGAAATTAACCACTGAGCAATATAAATGTGTTTAGCTTGATTTTTACTTTAGAAATATGGTACTGCACTCAAACATATTCACCTAGATCCAACAGAAACCAGTTAGTGTTTCAGCTTTTCACGAGTAGGGCGCAGTCATCTTTACACAGGCCAAGTGAAGATGCCACAGGGAATGGTAAGTCTCTGCTGTTCACTCGGACACATGCACTAATGTATATTAATCGTGTTTGTATTTTAAGTAGTTTTAAGTTTTGGTGTTTCTCTCAGACCCAGTAGACGTCAGCAGCTGTAGCTGTATGATTTGGTGTTGATAGGGCAGTGTTTTGGTACATTGAGCCTTGTTGCACTAGTCTAAAAATGTTTTGTCCTTGGATGACTCTTCTGTTCTAAGTCATTATGGTGTTTACAGTCAGTGTTTGAAATATTTGGACTTGAGTAGTAGTCATAAAAGTTGTTGTAAAGCAGTGCACAGAATTACAGATTACAGATTAGTATCTGATTTGTGCCATTGCTGTATGGACACGTAAGAAGGACAAAACTCTGATCCTGCATGGTAATTAAATGACTTCTATGAAGATTCTGTGGGTTCTATGCTCTAAATGGGCTACTTATTATCAGTCAAACCTACCAACACTGAGCATAGACCTGTACTACAAAGCTGGTTGACTATAAAACTATAATATTAGACACATATGAATAAATTACATATAATACAGGAGAAAAGCATCACAGCTGCAGTCCCTCAAAGGACAGCTGGCAAAAGAACAATTAGAAAATAATCCCAGACTGTGTGAATAGATTAATTAATAGGCTTATAATATTACTTCCCCATCATTAGGGCGCGAGTACATCTGACAATAATTATATTCTGTTTGATTAATGTGCTTACATGTAGCGTTATGTTGTGTATAACCATTTTAGTCATATTCTTTCGGCTTCAACCTGAACAGTGTCAAATGGACTGGGGAGCAAATAATAAATAATATAAAAGCATAAATCAAACTGGCCGATAGACTTGATTTCATGTTTTATAAGTACAACTGGCATGACGCTTTAGTTCTTCTGTTACAGGATGATATTAGTATACAAAAGAACGATCTGTGCACCGAGGTCCATGGGAACTTCTACGATGGTGATGCCACTTGCGAAGAAAATTAATTGGTCAGTAGGTGGTTCTTTTATCGATTTTGATCTGTTATCTCGATCATAACCAACTTCGGAGCAGGTTAGGTCTGCAGCATAGGTTACCACGGCGATGTATACTGAAAAGAGGTGAACCGTCATTACCCTGGAAACCAGGTTTGAACCTGAAGTTGCCCCGCTAACTTCACATCCTGTTCTGTAGCACAAGTCTCAGGTTTGAGCAGCCAAATCTGACAGAAACCTCAATATAACTGTGGTAGCAGTCGCACCCAGCAGTTTCCACACGTTGGATGTACCAGTCAACAACTGGCCTTTTTTCTACTGTACCTTTGGAGACCATAAAATATTGTAGATAGTTTATGACACGGCTTTTGAAGTAATGCCAATCTTGGGTCCCACATTAGGTAACCCAGTTGCCAGGCATGCAAATGTTGTTGGTTTAAATTAGAGCATGCATCTTACTGTATTGATCATTTCTTTATTTCTTAAATTGCTGCTGAATATTTTTAGTTTTACAAGTTTGATGAAAAAGAAAAAAGATACAATCCTCAAACTCAACAAAACCAGAAGTCGTATGCCTAGTTATGATGTCGGAGCTACTAACTATGTCACAGATGTTGTTACTGTAAGTCGTAAATACAATTTCATCAAAAAAATTATTCAAATATTGCCGCATAGAGGATTGTAAGAGACCGACCAGAACCATCTGAGATACTGTTTGAGATAGATTATTGGAAAAGTAGACAGATGGACTAACTGGGTAAAACTGGTGGAAAAATAAACACTGTACCTCTTTGTGCTTCCTTTGGAAATTCACAAATCTTGTCAAATTTAAATGACTTGCTGCACTGATTCCTTTGCAACATTTCACGTCTCAATCTGTGCTCCATGGGTATATTTGACTGATGTTGGCTCTGACTTTGAGTATAATTACAGCCAAGGGCTTGCAGCAAAGTGTAGCTTGTGTTTTGGCAGGCTTCAAGGAGCTGGTGTGTGCATTTCCCAACTGGGACTCCATAGGGGCACTGTGGGTGACTTTGGAGGGCTACTGAACTTTGTGAATTGCCTCAGCAGCCCTGATGTAAAAGCTGGACAAATAAAAGCACCCAGAGGATTAGGGGGTGACTTTAGAAATTGCAAAGGGACATTGTTCCATTATTCTTATGGCAGTATGTAATGCAAACTACAGATAAGAACACCTAATGGCTGACAGTGTAATGGTCTGGACAAACAGCAACAACAAGACTTCCGTTTAGTCACCAATAGGCCTTTTAAATTGGAAGGACAATGTCATTTCAAGGAGACACATCTAACTAAGTAAACTTCCACTGTCTAAATGAGCTGATAGCTTATTTGTTACGGCTTAAATGGTAATGTCCCAGGTGGAGATCTACAGGACCATTACACTTGGCCAGAGAAAGCTTCATGATAAAGAGCAAACTGCTGAGCTCATCATTGTGTTGAGCGAATGCTCCATTTGCAGTCAGAACACCTTTATGTTCTGTGTATGCACTGCTGAAGGTATCGTTACAAGTTGTTACAAGTAGCAATGCAAAAACATCAATGAGGAGAAGCTTGATGGAACTTACTGTATGTACAAAAATATGTATCTGTGGTGGTTATGCTAACCATTACACTGTGAACATATTGAGAAATCGCAAACACAGCGGACAAGGAGGACATCATTGGATTACTGGTTTGTTATTGTCCATAGCAAGAACGATAAAGACTGAAACAAATGCATATAACAACTCTAACCAACCGAATGAAACCACTACTACAGCAACTTTTATTAGGGACAGTTTTACTCACAGCTGCAGTGCAAACTTTATCAAAACCCTGAACAAAGATAATCTGAAGTTGAAGAACCAATGTGAAAAGAAACAAGAAAAGTTACCTCTGATTCCTAACTAAACCATGTTTTGTGCCAGAAATGTAATATGTCATTGATTGCTAAACCTTCCTGGGATAATGTTAATACTAAGCAGACTTATGTTACTTCGTCCAAGCCAGATGAACCTTACCCACTGTTGGGTAATCGTGTGTTGCACTTTAATTACTTAACAATTTTGAGATGTCCAGGCATTTGAGATGGACTAATTGGGTCAAACTGTGGTGGAAAATACATACGCTCACAAAAGACTGACAAAAATAAGGACTCCTGGTAACTCAGGTTCTGATTCGAGCCAGAAGATCACAAAGATTTGTGACACAGAATGCCGAACGACTGATTCTGCAGTAACAAGCAGTTACAGACTGGGAGTATTGATGCGTTCAGATGGAACCCGCGAGCTCATGGTTACAACATGGGAAGTTGTGTGCACTGTATGCTTGATGTTCAAGTGGTTAAGTTGTAAAAACACAGTTACTAGGCAACGGCAACGTCGATGGCATCTACAAGCCACAGTGGCTAACAATTTAGCAAACTACCAGTGGGGTAACGCAATGCAGAAAATGTAGAAACACAGACGAAGCTGAAGATCAACATTTTTCCTCAGACGTAGGCTATTATCTAAGTTATGAAGACGAACTGACTGAAATTACAACATTTTATCTTAACATCCAACGAAAAATGAACTCCCATGACATCTAGTGTACACGGTATATACGACCCCATTTGAACGCAGCATATATGTACACTGATTGGCTGGAGCTGCGACAGTTTAGGAAAGTGGAAGGAGGTGAGGTGGGTGTAGAAGGCAGGACATTTGGCATCGAGAGAGACAGTGGCCCGATCCCAATGTCCACCCTAAACCCCAGACCCTACACCCTCACGGATTTAGCTGACGTCACAGCATATATAGTCTACATATGTGTGTGTTTGTGTGTTAATGTTCAGCCTATACATTGTTTTCAAATTACCAAAACTCAGTAAAACCATTAACATGAGACATTTGACTTAAAATTTTTAAAAAAATGTACACAAATGCTGTAAATAACAACAGCAGCGAGCAGTCGGGTTCTGTTACTTCCAGATAAAAACAATCCATGCTTGGTTTGTTTTCATTTTATGGGCGGCGGGACAACCACGTTTAATACATCATCAATTTTGCTATGAACTGTGGGTAATTCCCTTAGCTAAGTCTGCAGAAATGCGTACCTACAGAAAGGGTGCCTAAAGGGCTCAAAATGTCTCCAGACAGTCCTCATGGACTTGATGATTTGACAGTGGGACAGTCCTCATGGACTTGATGATTTGACAGTGGGACAGTCCTCATGGACTCGATGATTTGACAGTGGGACAGTCCTCATGGACTCGATGATTTGACAATGGGACAGACCTAAACCCTCGCAGACTTACCAGGAACGCCTCAAAGTCTGTGAGTCTGTGAGTCTGTGAGGGTGGACGTTGGGACTGGGCCAGTGACTTAGGACCTCTGTTGGGTGGACAGAGGGACAGTGAACTAAATTTTGAGGCAGAATGACCAAAACCATGACATACCCATACAACTGCTTATTAATTTGATTATTTACCTTGCAGAATAACATAAAACAGAGGGCAAGTTATGAATTGCATCCTTATGTATTGTAGTAATGTGATGATTTTGCACTGGTATGAACATTTTACATTCTTGTAAAATCCTTAGTAGCTTAAGTGGAGACTTTTAATTTGGATGTTTAGCTCTTTTTTTCAAGTTGTACTTGTCACTTCTTCCTGAGCTTTATTTTTACTTTGCTTTATTTACTTTATGTTACCATACAATTATAATGCTGTACTTTTATATATAAATGACCGTCCGTTACATTCAAGTCTTTTCCAAATGAGTTCACACAATGCTGATTAAGCATATCACCGCCAGATTACTTTCTCTGTATTTCACAGTATAGACAGCTTTTAAATCTGCTGTTTGATGTGAGAGAAAATTTGGACAGTAGCATACTTAATACATGTGTGTGTGTGTGTGTGTGTGTGTGTGTGTGTGTGTGTGTGTGTGTGTGTGTGTGTGTGTGTGTGTGTCTGTGTCTGTGTGTGTGTGTGTGTGTGTGTTTTCACTGCCAAACAGTCACCTTTTCCCGCATTCCTCTCACTGAACCATTAACGTATCAATCAATCCCCTCGTCTCTCTCCTGTCCTCCACCTCCTCACCTCCATCTCCTCATCCTCAGGAACAGGCAGGTTATCTTTAAAATTTCAACCTACTGGAGCGTAACGGCAATATTAACCAATCAGAGGCGGCCCCGCAGGGCTTAGGAGAGGGCAGACGTGACATTACCAAAGGTCAGGTCAATCACCGTGTTGTGTGCATGTCGTGTGTGTGTGTGTGTATTTGTGTAGTTGAAACACGAATTGGGAGTATTTGAGGTCATATTAGCTGCTTGCTCGTAATGGAAACAGTTGTGTAAAACTTCATTAACTCTAATTTTCGATGTGCTTACTAGAGATTTATTATTGATCTGGCATGCACCTGAACCAAACCAGCATTTTTTTTTTTTTTTTTTATCAAGGGTAGCCAGCGCATTACTTTATGTTGGCCACAGGATTGATAAAATGCTGATGAACATGGGTTTTACACTGTGGGCCAAACTGGACCCTCTGAAACTCTTTGTTCAGAGTTTTCCCCTCTCTGAGAAGAAGATACTGTCCAAAACTCTGAACATCTTGAACTATCCCACTCTCACATTACATCAAACTGTGAATAATATCTGAAGCACGTTCAGTGAGAGACTCATCGTGGCCTATTGAACCACTAAAAGACCTTTCTGCCCACTGCTTTTAATCTCCACAACATATCACTGTCTCACTCTTCACATGTGTCTCTTATTCAGAGCTGGTTAATGCGAGAATGTATATAGCCTTGTTATTTTAAAAACTATAGTGGGGCCCTTGTCAAAATACTTTACATATTACTGATTATTCATATCACTGCCAGGTAAATATGTCAATGTAATTTAGTTCTCACGTTGCTAAGTGTTATGGTTGACATCATAACAGCTACTGAGCTTGTGTGTCAAGTGATCCATCGCCATGGTAATTGAGCAGACTCAAAACCACAGAAGAAGACTGTGTGATGGAGTTCAGGAATTACTGTAATCTCTGTTATATGTATCCTCAAAACATATCTAAACATGTGATATTTATTAATCTGAGCCATTTCTTTAAATCTGTGTTCACTGTAATCCACTTTGGGTACAGATGTAGAGAAGTTCACTGTGACATGTTATCTAATATTCACTCTTCAAGTTTCAGGCTGCCAGTGATTTATCATCCAACACTGTTTAAAGCTGGCAGATATACAGTCATAACTACAGAACGACAGTCATAACTTGGCCTAACTTAATAAATCATATCTTCATAGACAGGACTCAAAATGGGCAACGAGTCTTCTGCAGGTTATAACAGGAAATCTGAGTGAGCCAGTGCCTGAAATTTGCTTTTCACAGTTAAGTGTTTATTCACTGATGCTTTTTTTTTTTTTTTTTTTTTTTTTTTTTTTATATCAACTGGCCAGACCAGACACCTACAAAAATATTATAAATCCATTGCGGAGGATCGATGGTGTCCCATTTGGTTTGAGGATGATGGCCCACTTTATGATTTAAGTGGACAAGAAGAGTGTACTTCATAAAATCTTGCCGAGCACAGCTTAAAAATTGCAAAGTGGACTCACTCTGCAGAGCTCAAACCAACGATTTATTGAGTCAGAAGTGTGTCCTCTAAATAATGTTACATTTCAGTCCAACAAAACACAAGGCGTCTCAATCTGTCTGACCTTGACTCGCTCAGGCAACTTGAAATGCAGCCTCATACTCATGATGTCAAACCAAAATAACCAATCTTATAAGGTCATTGAAATCTCCATTGGCGCAATGGGACATTGTGTACTTTGCTGAAAGCAATATTCAAATTGCGTACAACATATTTCCCTTGAAACTGAAGGGAGAAACAGTCACATTATTATATAGCTGCCAGTGTCAGGAGGCACTGATGTGACTTGAACAGGACTTCATTTTGTACCATGCTGCCATCTAAAAGTGTTTGATA
The DNA here is from genome assembly GCF_022577435.1 of Embiotoca jacksoni. Taxonomy (NCBI): domain Eukaryota; kingdom Metazoa; phylum Chordata; class Actinopteri; family Embiotocidae; genus Embiotoca; species Embiotoca jacksoni. The sequence goes on from NW_027185403.1 coordinate 21,215,566, forward strand.
AATCAGTCACAAGACCATTTGTCTGTTGACTAATGTAATCTGTGACTCAGATATGTGCCTTTAATTTACAAGGTTCACAATTTTGGGATTTTTCAGCCCGGTTGCCCTTTTGGTAGTACTGGTTGCTTCAAAAATGTTCACCAAGCCTCATATACATGAAATGGCATTAGTGGACCTGTGAATTTGTCCTCAACATGCATTGGATAGTAGAGCAGATTTCTGCCAGTGTCCAATGGCAGTGATATGATTTAAACCCTTGCCTTGTTCCACACTATTCAGCCAACCAACTTTAATTTCCATCCTTTGCTCTATTTGGGTATTGGTCCTTTTCAAACTCTCAGTAATAAAGTATCTCATCAGCCTTTATTGTAACACATTAATTAATCTAACAATTACTTTTACACAACAATGCTTTCTTTATATATATATATATATTCGATTTACCAATTCTAAAGGCTTTTTTCCAATGGTTCTGTCTCCGACACGGCTGCCAGAGTGAATCGGCATCATTAAAGTCAATGCTTCATAGTTCACCGGCTGCTCCGCGGCCCGTCTCACCGGCGTCCCAGAAGCGGCTCACCGCGCTGCTCCGCTGAAGATAGGCAGCGAATATATTTCTGAAGGAAGCTGCTCAGAGACTGCGGCAATGTGAACGGAGTAGATTGGCAGCGCAGGAAATACAATTCCGGGAACATTTTCCAAATAAAACACCCATGTGCAAACTCCCGGTTGTAAAAAAAAACTTTCCTACATCACCGTCTACCCTAGCAATTTATTTATTTACCCTATTTGGACAAAAAGTGTGTTGTCCACCCGTCACAGTATGTGAAATAGTTACACAATAAATAGGAGGATTGATGTTTTTATTGACTAAAATATAGCAGGCTGTATTAATTAAGTCTGTAGGCTGCAGCACAAATCGGAAATGACAACAATAAACGCAAAACGGATGAAAAATAAAACTGTTTAACAACCTGTACCCACGATAGAAGCACAGAAATCAAGGAAACAATACCAAATGAGGAAGTAAGATAAAATGGGGAGACAAAACATGCCGCCGGTGGAATATGAACACACGACATGACGGACACATCTCCAGTGGAATATGAGGGAAAACAAGGAATGTTGTGACATGGCAGCAGAGGAATTAGAACCCACGTAAAGACTGGAGCCTTAATTCAGAACCTAAAGCCACTCGGCCACACCACCTGCAAAAGGCCAATCAATGTTTCTGGATTTAATAGGATTTAGCAAGTAAATAAGGCAACTAGAGAATGTGACTTGAGACATTTCAAAAGAATCAAATCAAGCCAAATACTAAGTAGTTTTGATGCTTAAACCTCACCAAACTGTGACTGTGTCACATTGACCCAAAGCATGTTCTTTTCCAAAACCTAACCACATGGTTTTAGTACCTTTACATCACGTCACCGAGAGAGAGGACCACCAGGTGAACAGAGAGAGAGGACCACCAGGTGAACCGAGAGAGGACCACCAGGTGAACCGAGAGAGAGGACCACCAGGTGAACCAAGAGAGGACCACCAGGTGAACCGAGAGAGAGGACCACCAGGTGAAGAGAGAGAGAGAGGACCACCAGGTGAAGAGAGAGAGGACCACCAGGTGGACCACCTCTCAAGTGTTATTATTATACAACAGTTGTCTATGATGACAGTATTGTTCTAGATCACAGAGGATTGACAGGAATTCATTTTTCTTGTTGGAAGTTTTGACAGTTAGCAGAGGATGGTTTTGATCCGTTGACCTCCAGGTTACAGGCCCGGCATGCTTCTGTTGCACCACTCTGTACTCCATGTGATCCATTTGGAATTCACCTACAGCCATGGTTCATGAGAGTCAAGTCATTTGTCAGTTAGAAAATCTAACTGACATCTGATGGAAAGCAAAAATATGTGTCCCAGCTGCTTAGGATAAATGTGTGTTACCCAGATTACTACTAAAAATAGAAAATGCTTAAGTTCAGAAACTTGGAGTAATTTATACTCTGGCAACTGACAACATGGTAATATGAGTTTGGATTGATGAGCGAGACAGAGCAGAGTCTTGTTTGTTGAAAATGTTTAGATGAAGGAGAGAATGGTTTTGATTCAATAAGCTCTGTGTTATGAACACAGCATGAACAGAACAAGAACAACGAGGGATGATTTGAACCCGTACACCTCTTAGTCCCATCACATTATCAGCCAGCATTGCTTCTGGTCTTGAACTGGTCCAAATGCTGCTCATATTATTCAAAGTAATATTTGAGTAAGACAGTGGTGGGATTTTAGCCTACACCTCCTGAGAGCCTTGAGCCCCTTAATTCAGCTCTTCAGACTACTCAGCCACACCACCTTCTAAGGTTGCCACCCCTCCCCACCCCTCCCACCTCCATGTCTGTAGTATACTAGTTGAAAAAGAAGAGTGACACATTTTATTTTTGAGCATATTTACTATATCCAGTCAGTGTTGATGGTATGAAGTCAATTGTAGTAATAAGTTCCTCAGCAGATGTTTAATGTCTCTGAAAAATAGCTGAATAGATGAATAGCCAGTTCCTTTGCTGTTTTTTGTTCTCTGCTAACAATACTGTCTGGCTGCTTCACATGTTTCACATGCTACAAGGACAGAGACTTGGCAAAAGAAACCGAAGGATGTGGCGGTAGGCATCAGAAACTCACGGTGTCCTGCTACGTGCTGGCGCTGCTCCACCAGCAGAAAAGATCCACATAACACTTGCTGAGGAGTTTATCGGTTCAGCTGACCACACCGACGGTACTTTCATCATCGTTTTTCCACCGTACAGCCAATCTATGAGCAAAGGAAAGTGGCAGGATTTGAACCCACGCCTCCAAAGAGACTGGAGCCTTAATCCAGCGCCTTAGACCACTCGGCCACAGAGGGAAGATACCTTGAGAGATTTCAATGACACCGCCACCAGTGGAAGACGTCAGTAGCTGACATTGATTTCCTGGGATGTGGGAGTTGAGTCAGAACAGAGGAGGGACATCTACTTGTAACAATGAGTCCTTTTTCTTCCAGAAACACTTCAAAATAATGTCTAATTGGAAACAACACTAAGCAGCAGGAGGTTTTGATCCATAACGGACCTCTTTGTTTCGGTCCCAGCATGTTTCTGCTGCGCTAGTCTGCTGTTAGTTGAACCCCACAGTTTGAAGGGTACTGCAACTTAAATGTGTCACCTTAGACCACTCAGCCAAACTATGCCAGCCTCGACTTCTGCTTCTGATCTGCTTTCAGGTTGTGAAAAAAACTCTGGTACATGAGTTATAACTTGAAGGATTTAATTAAAGCGCTGACTTGTAGCGTTCTGATGGCGATAGGTCGACTTAGTCTTACTCAAACTTGGAACTTAAACTTATTCAATGAAAAGTTCATCTTTGTGCCAAACTGACAACAATCCCAGCAGTGAAGCGTTCGCTTCTTGGTTCATCATATCATCCAGTGTCATTCGTAACTGCTGCTGTTAAAATGCAAATGTCAACAGCTTTGGTTTCCTGCACCATGGAGCTCTCGTTTGGGTCTTCTTCTGCTGATTAACTCCACATTTTAATTCAAAATGACCATAAAAACCGCATGGATGATATATTTTAAACAATGTATTCTGGTAACTCTACTCTCAGCTTTCATTGTGAAGAGAAGCTGTAGGCTCGATAGACAGCTGCTTTATCAACCTGTGATTTTGTCCCTCACAGCGGAACTTGTCATAAGGTTAATAAAATTAACTAATCATATCTTTCCTCTAACTGTTTGCTGTTATGTTATATTTCAAATGTGTCTTTCAATGTATTAGTATTACGCAGCCTTCTGTATAATTACAGCTGGATGACCAGTCTCAGAGCTGCATACCATTTTATTTCCAACTGCCAAGTCTGCAAAATTTGAATGGGTGACTTTATATTTCAACACAAACCGAATGTGCAGGTTTAATTAGTTTCTTTCCTCAGAAACATTTTTTCAAGGTTCTGATTGTCACAGTCTGAATTGACAAAATAAAATGACTGCAGATTATTTATTTTTTTCCGACTAACATAGACACTCTGTAAGGGGCTGGAGGGTCTTGACAGTTCATCAGTTTGAAATGAAATATTTCCAGTCTATCTTCTGAGTCCTATGAAATGTCAAGTCAACCTCTCCCGCACACAGCGGTGTCTTTATATAAGAACAACACGTACATATTTTTGTTGTTTGTCCTCTAGCAGGGTCACAGATATCCTTTATATTTACATTTGTGTATTTTTTGCTCCGGCTCCCCTCTCCTGTTCCCTCTGTGTCTCTTCTGTCTCTGTTTGTCCTTTCATGCTATTCAAGATTCAGCTATCTGTTTCTGTTCCTCGCTTCTGTCTTCACTTCGCCTTCACCCTCGCTCTATTTGTCTCCGACTCGGTTTCACCTTGACACGGACCTCCATATTTCTCTGCCTCCTACTTCCTTCACTCGCTCCAGTATATATATTTCCCAGTCAGACACTTCATGGAAATGAGCTGTCAGCATCTGTCAGGCACTCCCAGCGGTGTGGAAGGAGGGCTGCTTCTCTTGTTGCTCTCTGTCTCTACTTTTGTCTTTCTCTCAGAGTGGTGGAAGGAAGGCTGCCTTTCTTTATTTCTTTCCAGTTGGCGCTTCGGGGAACTTGACGCAAATAACCAAACAGACATGCAGCCACAAATGCATATGTAGAAACTTGTAGACATACATATGTTAGCCTTTGCATCTCATGAATAAAGCTCATTATTCTGGCACTTTGGAGTTAACACTCAAACTATCTGATGGTCCTCTTTGTTCACCTGCTGCCGTATGTGAAAGAAGTGGAGCACACAAATCTCATAAATATACAGGGTTGGCAGATACATGGAGGCACAGATAAGACATCTGTCATACTTTTCAGGGATATTTGCCTGTCTGTTTGCTACAAATTGAAAAGTTTGGCAGACTGCAGTGAATATAATATTCCTGGGTTGATATGAGATTGATTTGTTGTGGTAGAGCTGTTTACATGTACACTTATTCATCAAGTCCGGGTGGAAGACCAATGCAAGCCTTTATCGTAATCTATTTTTCAGCCCAAGGAAGTTGACTCAGCACTTAAATGCTTTTTTAAAACTTCAAAATAAGATCTCCGGAAATTACAGACGACTGTTTTTTGTTCACATACAATAGCATATACATAAGACGCAGATATTTTAATGCAGAAATTAAACCCCAGCAACAACAGCGTGTTAAAGACAGATTAAGTGAAACACTGAATGCTAAATTGCACCTGATGGAAGGCGGAACAACTTGCATGGCAGCTCTGTTGCCATCGGTGTGTGTGTGTGTGTGTGTGTGTGTGTGTGTGTGTGTGTGTGTGTGTGTGTGTGTGTGAATGGGAGGCATAAATTGTGAAGTGCTTTGTAGACCACTAAGTTAAAAAGACATTTACCATTTACACACATACATCAAGGCAAATATATTCAGTCTGAGAAAAAACGTGCTTCTAGCTTAAAGAGATATTTCTTCCTTCCTAAATAAGGTTGGCAAAATACAAATTGGTTATTAAGTATCTTGAAGAGCTGGTTATCCAGAACAGGTGGAGTAGATTAAGCACTCAGGGCCTGATTTACTAAACGTTTGCAGTGTAAAATCACGTGCAAACTCCACACCACCAGCAAAAAAAATGTCGAAGCAGATCTACTAACGATGTGCAGTGAGGATTGAGTCTTTCAAATGTGCAGTTTAACACACGTTGTCCATTTTGTGTGTTTGCTTGCATCATGTAATATTGGACGTTTCTGCTTGAAGGTGCAAAATACTGAGAGGGAAACATGCAAATAGAACAATTTAGCACCCGTAACGATATTTACTAAACCTGGAAGTAGAAACAGGAGAAGTGATTATTGTGTATTTTAGTATGACTGAAGGTATTAATCAGATGAATATATGGAGAGACGGCTGCTCTTATTGTGAAGGAGACGCAGGAAAGCAATGAATACGCAGAGAACGTGTTTTACAACCGTGGAAACATTTTTGAGATGACGGAGGGGAAAATTATTCAGACATATCGTTTGTCCAGCGAAGACATTGAATGATCATTCATGATGATTGACAGCCAACAACAAGGAGGAGCCACAGAATACCAGCAATGTCAAAACTTCTTCCGACTCAGCATTTTCCTGCCTCTGGCTCATTCCAGCGTCTCTTGAATCTTAGCAGGTTATTGGCCCGGGGGAGGACAGCCGCTGCCTCTTAGTTGTCAGTTTCTTTGTCTTCCTCTATGCTGGTATGTAGTACTCCCGTTATTCAGGTGAGCTGTCCAAGGTCCTGAATGAGTCCCGCAGAATTCACAGGTAGCTTCATCAGTTTCACGAGCACTCGAGAAGAACTGAATGAAAAGTCACCTGTTCATCACAGAAAGATCTGGACCTGCTGATCGCTGTTTGTTAGAGGATCTCATCCACCGTCCTCCTCTTTTATTTGCCTACGTTTTATTATTAAGCCTTTTCTTCACCTTTTTGTTTTTCCCACAGTATTGACTTCCTTGCTGATAATCTCCTTTATAGCGACTTGTTCTTGTTATATTTACATTTCTTAATTTCAATGGGATCAGATTTCCTTTTCCTTTTGCGGTCGCTCTGTTTAACATTACTGTAATCTCTTTAACACGTAAACCCTCATTTGAATACAGCGATTTGCTCCTGATTTCAATGACGCAATTACTCAGTAAATCACCCGTAAAGCGGGTGCAACATTTTTTTTGCTTTGGAAGGAACACAATTTAGTACCCGTTATTTGTAAATCAGGCCCTAAGTGCCATATCAGCAGAGCAAAAATCTAATTTTACAAGTAAAATAGTATGTAAACATAACAGGTGCTTTGGGAATATGTCCAACATTAATATTTGTTGGCCATTCTAGTTTCATCAGATATTCTAACTTTTAGCCAGCAGCATAATGGACTGCAACACTGCTCAGTTGTTTCCTTTATTACAAAAACCTTTGCTCTTATTGTTTTTATGGCGTTTGTCTTTCACCACACTTCCGATGAGTAACCACGAAGCCCACAAAACATACATGAATGGAGCCCTTTTTCACTAATCCTTCCTTGATATTCTTATTGTGTTTGTATTTGTCATAGAAGTGTATTAGGACTGATTTTACATGCTGATTTTACAATAGAAATAATAAAAGTGAAAAAATGAATTGAAATTTGTATGAAATTGCATAGCTATGCATCAGATATTCCAGATATTCCTGTGAAGTGACAGACGTTCATGGTCTCCAGAGTATGAATCCTACTGACTTTTGAGAGTTGTATTCTAGCATCATCATGGAGGCAACAGTTACAGTTTAGAGTGTAATATATGAATAACTATTAGACAGATCACTGCAAAATATTCACCCAAGGTCCCCAGGGGAATAATTCGAATGATTTTGGTGATTCTCTAATTTCCCCTTTAGTCCATCTGGTAAAGATTGTCACTTAATCTGTCAATCATCTCAACATTCATTTCATCGACTGGCACAAAAGTAGTTAAAGATGGTGTCCTGATGATGTATCGAGCTGATGCTGCTGATCCTGTTTTTTAAGTCCACCTTGATATTGACTTCATAAATGCCTTGACAGACACTGTATGGATTGCCATTAAAGATTTGGCATACACGTATTCAATATCCTCAGAGGATGAATCGTAACGACTCTGATCTACTTTTCATCTTTGCTCTAAATTGCATTGCCTCTGTGAGATGAATACTACTGAGGGAGGTGGGAATGAAATAATCACTGTGCGTCTCTGTAATTTATCTCCTCATTCTGTATGTGATTTTGTATTTTTAAATGCAGGAATGTCATCCTGAATTGGATTTAAATTACAGGAGAAGCACTGACTTTGCAGAAAAACAGGAGGCAATTGAGGGTGTAATTATCAGTGAGGTTCAGGTGGAAAAGGACCCACGTATACTACCCGACTGGAATTTGAATCACTTAGTAGTGCTTGTAATGTTAAAATCACCCCACCTCCCCTCGAGAACTAAATCCAGTCGGATTGGGGCTTCAGCCATGTTTTTACAGAAGGTCTGTTGCCCACAATTACAATTGGCAAGAAAACCAACATTATCTCTGTACCGATTATCTTCTTTTGAGCCTTCAGGCTTTCTGAAACATCTTAACAAAAAGGTGTCGCAGGCTGCCTCCTGTTCAATGAATACTAAATACACAATGAGACCAAGTGACTCGTTCTCTTCCCCATCTGGGAATATTAGAGGATACAAAAGACTGACCTGCCAGTCACCAACCTGCTTCAACAAACTCTCAGCTCACGCCGCTCGTCATCGCAACTCAGAACAAAAGTTGGAGTTATTTTCTACTTCAGGGCAACTTCACAAGTGGTGCTATTAAATTCTCTTTTACACGTGATAGAGCCTCAAATAGGGTGAGCGTGTCTGTGTGTGCACCTAAAGTTGATGTGCATTGCATCCTGTGTGTGAGAGAGGTAGTCCGAGTCTGTGCATCCATTCATGGAGGCCTTTTGCAGCGACACCATGTGAGCCTGAGTCAATTTAGGATTTATTTCCCGGCAGGTTGGGTGTGTCTCCGACTTTTGTTGAGTGTTATTGTGGAAGTGTGTGTGTGTGTGTGTGTGTGTGTGTGTGTGTGTGTGTGTGTGTGTGTGTGTGTGTGTGTGTGTGTGTGTGTGTGTTTACGTGTTTGTGAGAACGAGTGCACATCTGGGTGTTACTGTCTCAATAGCCCATTTCTCTGAAATCGTTTTTCATCTCTGTGATGGTGGTTGGTTCAAGGATGCTGGCTCATACCCTAGAGTGGCTTTTTTACCATCACCACCAAACCACAACAGAAATAAAGCTGAACAGCTGCACTTTTCTCAGACATTATTTTTATGGTGTTTCTGCTTCATTAAACGGAACAAAGAGGGGGATGACAGGAGAGATAGACGGAGTGGAATCCATTTGAAGCCAGGATGTCAGGAGCACCCAGAGGATGATGTGTCTTGGTCTGATGAGTCAGAAGGTCACCTTGTAATTTTAATATTCTTCGTCCTTAAACTTTCCATTTATTCAACGGAATAAGATTATATATGTTATACTTCCCACTTACTTCAACATTTAGAAAACTGCTGATCCTTATCAAAAATATCTCAATCCTGGGGGAGGATATATTTAAAAAACAAAAAATAGCATAACATTGAGAGGTTGCAAAATATCCCATTTACTCTTAGTATTATTACATTATACTTATTATCAGTTTTTTTGTTTTGTTTTGTTTTGTTTTTCCTCTGAGTATGGTGAGAGTCATTCATTTATGTCATTTAGTCATATTAGATGAAATACTTGCAGGGATGTGATGCGTACTGGAACTTGTACTCAAGCGGGGGTAAAATCACCTGTTTAAAAATGTATTTAAATCAAAGTAGAAAGTAGGTCAGTTTAAATGAGACTTTATTTCCATTCCTTTCATTCATCAGCATATCTGCAACAATAAACATCTATGAATCCTTGAAAATTAACATTATTGTCACATATAGGAATTAGTAATATTATAAATATATTATAAATATGCCTAATTTCAACGAATGGGTCAAATATTCTGAAAGATGTTCTGCAGGGTTTGTATTTCACAAGGGACACATTTTAAAAGAGTCCCAGACTGTTCATGTTTAGTTTTATCCTTTGTGTGTTTGTGCACTGTAAAATTCTCATGTATACAGATTCTTATGATCTCTGGAATAAATGGACTTTTTGCACCACTGTTTTCGGTCATGATGTGTTGCAGGCAAACAAATACATGTCAGGAGATGTGTTAAATTATCAAAAAAAGGAAGAATTAGTAACAGGAAGAATTCAGAAAAGTAAGAAAATTCCACAAAATGTGAAACTTTTTAGATTGTGAATTTAATTTCTTTCTTTATTTGAATGAATAATTTCACAGTACAGCAGAAGTCAAAAAGTCACGAGGGGGTTGAAAAACACACTCGACCCCCCCCCCCCCCCCCCCCCCCCCCCCTTCATCATCTGATGTTAATTCTAACAGGGTCGCCATCGCCGGCTGCCGGCTACAGGCATGCCAGACCACAACAAAGATATGATGCAATGTGTGGATAAGACTGGCCAGACCTGATTGCTTCTCACAAATGGAGACAGAACTCATTTTCTGTTGTGATAAATTATAAGAGTGGAGGCTTGGAGAGAATATGAGGCCGGGAAGGGTCAGACTCACTTATGATCATCCGGTCTCCATGTTAAACAGCAATGAAACACCAGTGAAAGTTTGTGTAGTTCAGGTTCCTCGTCTTACTAATTACAGTACTGACACATCTACTTATTGATACATGGCGTTACATTCGGTGTTGGTGTGGCAGCTTATTGGTCTGATGGACAAAAAGAGGACACGGAGTGTTTCAGTGCTGCAGGACCACATACATTTGATTGCCTCACACATGGAGACAGGACATATTTTATGTTGGGAGAGATGACAGCAGCAGGCAGTTCAGGAGATGGAGTGTTGGTATGGATTTCTGATGTGTGTGTGGACATAATATAGAATTAACTTTGTAAATGTTAGGAAGCCTGGTTTGTAAGATTTGCTAAATATTTGAAGGGTTTCTGAGTACCTGTCATATATCGGATTGTTTTAAATAGACTGCATGAGAAGAGGATCAATGAAGTTAGATTGGCTAAAACAGTCAATAGTCTTTATTCAAAAACTGATCCCTGGACCTTGGACGGAGCCAATTCATTAATATTGTTCTGAGAATTACTGTGCAAACTTGTTAATCCATAAGAATAACTGATGTGAACAGACAATGTAAAAAATAAAATCACATGTATCACGTGACAGTTGAATTGGAACCCGTTTGGACATCCAAAATGTACAGCTTTTGGGGAGAGAGCTACCTCACTCTGGATGATTAATTGGATCTGATCCTGGTCATCTAAAATGCTGCAGTGGTCTGAAGTACACGTGTAGGGATGGATGGGCCTGAGAGATTTTCCTTTTTTTTTTTTCAGTTACACAGCAGAAGATGCTTGTCCAGGTTCATAGTTCACTGATCCTACATGCTTCTGATTCCCAAAGCCAAGATACCCACTATGACTGTGGCCAAAACAAAAAGATTTCACTGTGCCATCAAGGAATCTGTTTCTGTTGAATCAGGCACTGAAGCCGTGCTGTAGTCACTTACCAGAAGAGTTTTAGGAAGCAAGTCTTTAAGCCTTTAGAGCACGTTCACTCAAAAACTGTCAAACACTCCTCTGCTATCATGTTGCTGTTCTTTCCTGTACAGGATGATTGTAAAAAGAGGAAAGAACACTGTGGTCTACTGTGGGGAGAGGGAGCTGGTCTCAAGTGCCAAAGGCCATGTGAGGATTATACAAGCGGCCCGACAAAACAAGGCGGCATGCGATCCTATTTTTAAATGTGGCCCGAGTCTTATTCTTAGTATTTCAGTGTAATGTGGGCATTAAAATGTTGACTCATATCTGATTTATGAATAGCAGAAGTCACACGCACATTTCATTAATCTTCTTTTCTCTCTCTTAAATCTGACGTAAAACATGAAATTTAAATAGAAAGTACAGCAAACTGTAATTCTCAGCGGAGCTGATTTTAACTGCATTCATAAGCAATGCCCTCAGAACAAATTTCATCCTGCCGCTTGTATTAAATTAAATACATTTCAGACAGGGAATCTTAACAAATTATATCCCGTGCTGGAGGCATTAGGCTGTTGGTGACCTGAACTTTGATTGAACTTATAGTTTATTTTAGTTTTCAATATTTCAAATCCTACAGTGGCAACATGAACAGTGACTTTCTGGAGCTTCCTTCCAAGTCATATAATGTTCAGATTTAATTTGGAGATGGACCTCAGATAAACACGATTGTGACCTAATAATAAAAGTACTGCAATGAGGCAAAAATTTGAAATACAAATATAGAAAATTCAATGAATACAATACAAAACCCAAAGATAATGTGACGTGCTTATGGTAATATGATATTATAATATAACAAACAGCTGGAATTAAACCCACTTTTCAGGGCCATTAAATAGAGCAATCACCTGTGAGAGGGTGTGTGTGTGTGTGTGTGTGTGGGGGGGGGGGGGTATGGAGGTGGAGGCGCCATTACTGAATACATTCTGTTTGATAAATAACATCAGCAGCTGTTATTCATGCACGCTCACTGATGGCAGTGACGATCACAATAGACAGGAACTGCATGACATCTTTAATGCTTAATGTCCGACTCTCGTGTCTGCTGGAGAAAACAGATATCATCCCGTTCCAGTTTGTCTCTTTCAAAACATTAAAGAAAATGATCACAACCACAATCAGCAACATGCAGTACGACTGTTCACTTCATTGAATTGATGATACTTTCATTTGGGGATTCTAGTTTTCAGAGACGTTCATAAGACGCTGCCGTTGTTGCTGCTGCTGTAAATGACATCCTGTGCTTTGGAATATGTTTCTTATTTTTCTGCTTGAGGGGAATTCAAAAACTTTCGAGGAACTCGACATGACTTTAAAGTACTGTTGCATTAACCTCGATCAGATCAAAATGTCAACACGTATGCGTTGCTGACTCCACTCGGCGCCACTAGGCATTGGTTAGAAGTGTTGCACTTGTGATTGATGGCTGCAGCGCATGTAACTGGCATGCTGCTTGTTACACAGCAAAGTTATTAGGATTAATATTGTGGATGTCTGCATCAAATTGATCCAATGGTAGTCAAATGTTTTCATGCAAAAAAAAAAAAAAAAGTCCAAATGGCTCTGACAGTCAGGTTTTGGAGAGCGTGAATCCAAGAGACTCTCAATTTTCGCTACAACTTTGCATTAATAGCTAAAGTCGAAACTCTGAAATGCAGCTAGTGTTGTGGAGACAAATTCTGCACCAATCCTTATGTTTTGGGTAATAATTTCAGTGTCATATATGCAGCACAAAATATCTTCAGTAAACCAGCAAAATGAACTGTTCTTACTGTAGAGCTCCCTATGATGCAGCTGCACCAACAGAACGAAATAATTCAAGAGGCCAATTCTGTTGTCATGACAATCGACTGCTCAAAGTGAGTTCCTTCAAAACCAAGTTTAACTGCTCACCCTTCGGCTCTCCTTAAATTATAACACACATATTTAAGGAGTCAGCGTGCAAATCTCTCTGTGCAGAGTTACGAGTGGCTAAAAACATTTGTGTCTTCTTTCCATTTTTTTGGTTTTGTGACAGCTTCATGTAGTTTTGCTGGGAAACACGCTCTCAGTAAACATAATCAGAAAGCATTGAAAACTGATTACTATAGTGTGACATTTAAGACGGAGAGCTCTTCCAGCTGCAGAATATGTTTGTGTGATTGCTCCAAATCAATGAATATGTTTGCAGCATCCAATTTACTTATATCATAGCAAGCATGCTTCATTGGCCTCAGGGCTAATTTGTTCATGACTTGGTGCTGCGTGTTGAGCTAGATACAACAACACATTCAGAAAAAGAGAAAACTACTCCAACCCAACTTTAATATTGAATCTGTTGCATCAGAGTGATGTAGTCAGAAATTTAAGAAGAACAGCATTGATTGCTTTTAATAACTAAGTTGTTGGTTAATTAGGCTCTTCTAAATATATACTCCGAGCAGAACATCAACATTAAGCGAGGTTTACGTCTGAGTATTTGGTCATTTCTCTATGAGGATATAATATTGTCAGTCCATATCATCTGTACACCAAAAACCTCTGATCATTGGATTAATGTCTCATATTTGACACCATAAAAATGTCTTTAGATTGTCCAAAGTAAAAAAAAAAAAAAAAAAAGGTATAAAAAAAAAAATACAGCATAAAAAAAAACTCTCGCATTCTTCATCGTTGTGGAAATCTTGTAACTACATTACCCATAATGCAACATAACAGCCTGACAAATGGGCATGATATTCAGGTGTGTTGTTTCAGTGGCATTTAATGTCGCCTTAAACCTGGAGTCTAAAGCAAAGGTGAGGAGCTTCTTAACTGACGTTGGAATCAGTAAATGCAATCTGTAAATACATGTTTTAATCCCCATAATCCCAAATAGCCTCCATCATTCTGTAGCGTAATTTGTGCACTCCATCCATAAATCCATAAAAAAAACTTTGACTTGGAGAAACAGGAATCATTGAGGTAGAATAAACCCTTAATTTGGACAAAAATGTTAAAGGAATTATTTTGCAAAATGATCATTGTCTGAAATGAGGGCATTTGTTCAGAAATAGTAAATAAAGTCACAATAACTAAGGTAAAGTATTGATCTCTCATTTTACATGTGTAGGAAGTGGGTTATACTTCGTCCCTCCATGGCATAGCTGATGAAAATAAACCATGGAGCTTTTTACTTTTGTTTTTGTTTTTGAATGTTGTCTGTGGCACTTTTTGTGCTCATATCTTCCAAGAAAGACAAAGTAGTGGTGAATATGCAAACAGCCATACATCTCTTGTTTGACAAACGGCGTACTTTAGTGCACAAAGCACGAATGAGCTTTTACCAATCATTCTCGCTCCTCAGAGTCAAATGCTGTAAGATCACAGTTTCTTCCGTAAAACCTCCGCAGGTACATTTTCTCTTCTCTTCTTCCTCACAAACATCATTCAGCAGTCCACTGTAAAATATCCCTGTAGTTCAAGAGGAAATACAGCCTGAATCGTTGCCATATGACAGCAATAAGCCGCTTTGAAGAGGCTTTAATGCCTCATTCACGTCACTCAATTTTTATGAGGTGTGTTTTTAGGTGTTTTTTTCATATCAAGTCTGACTATTTTGTACTCCAAAAGAAATACAACTGCACTAAGATGATTATATTTGATACACAGCTGTCCAATAAATCAGGACAAGACCCGCTGAAAAGGAAATCTTAGTGTTTGAATGGTAAAGGTGCTGTCTGGGAAAATGACAAAAAAAAAAAGACAGTTCTTATTTATCAAACTGACTGCTTCTTCTTTCGAAAGATGCAGGTGAACTTTTTCAGTGAGGGTTCAAAGAGAGCTGGGGTCATATAACTGTTGTTCCTTATACGGTATTATAATGACAAAACTGAGTACACAGTATTAATATGACAGCTGTGGTATTCCTGTAGCGTCTGTGAACAATAAAACTCACTGAAGTGTCAAAGTTATGAAAGGTGCAGCAACAAAGCAGAGGATGACATATTTTTCTGTCAGTGGTGGGCGGTTATGTCAGAACGCTCTCTAATGTATAAACTGTGTGTGTGTGTGTGCGTGTGTGTGTGTGTGTGTGTGAGTGAGTGAGTGTGTGAGTGAGTGAGTGTGTGTGGGTGTGTGAGAGCAGGGAATATGGAACTAAGTCACCAGGGTCCCAACATCGGGAGGGCGCTCACAAATCCTGAAATTTAAACATAGTTTCTACCTGTAATGTTGAAGTTTCACATTATCAGGACACCTTTTTCAACAACAATATTTGCTCCGTAAATATTTTCACAGAATCATACTTCTGTGAATCCCTTTCAAGTAATTTCAAGCAGCTTTTTTAAGTATAAACTGCTTAAGTTTATACTTAAAAGAGATTCACAAGTAAGTTTATTTTATTTTTAAGTGAAACGTTGAAGTGTGGGAATTTATGTAGATCTGCTTCTGACCTAAAAATGTGAGTTATCTGAAAATATGTTGGAAACCTTTACTTCAAAATGGTCTTAAAATTATAGTTAGAGTTAGGTTGAACGAGAGCAAACAAGTTCAATAAACATTCAATCATTAATTGATTCAACTGTTTAGGGACATGTGCTTTGAAAACACATATTTTAAGTTTAACTAACTATTTAAGTATTTACACCTAAGTTAACTTTTTTTTAAATTAGTTGATCTCAGTACATTATTGTATCATATTATACAGTGCACAGACTTTTGATTATCCACCAGTAATTTCCACGTCCCTGCATGTATTCCTACAGGATTTATATCTTCATTTAAATAATTAACAAAAGCCTTTTATACAAAATGTGCCTCTCGTATTAGTTACTGGACTTTGTACAGCTCATTCAGACTTGTAAGGTCACGGCGCAGGTTACGCTGATGTATGGCTTGCATCGACCTACCAAATGTAGCTTGAACCCCTCAACACCAATATATTGATTCTAATCCAAGTATCTCATGGAAGTAACACCCGGTAAACTCAGGTAGTGACACCTTGTTTGTCACTGCAGGCTGGTTCAACAGTGTCATGTATTTCTTCTTCTTCTGTTTTGGCTTATTTAGTGAATTTTCTGGGGACATTGTAATTATATAACAGGGAGTGTATTTTGCCTTTAAAATTAAATTGAGTGGCTGCTTAAGTGAGACAATGTGAGACAAAAACATTGAATCCTTTCTCATTTATTTTCTGCATGTCGCAATCATACAGAGTAAATTAATCCCTGTGCTTTCTTCATTTCTTTTTCCTTCTCCGAGTGCAGATGTGAGGAGCTGCTGATCACAGCCACTTTATCAGAGCTGAGCGCCACTCATTTCAACAACACTCGACAGTAAATGACAGTTAAAAGCGCAGACAAAAACAGAGTCCTCTACAGCAGGTGCTGCAGCCCACAAACTCACACACACAAACACATACTCTGTATTAGTAGCATAATAACGTGAAAATGACTTTAGAGTCAACTGCAGCGGATGGAGAGTCGGTTTCTTGCACTTTCTCACATCGAATGGAGTCGGCATACATCTTCCAAATAAAAGCTGGAGAAGGTGTGTGTGTGTGTGTGTGTGAGAGAGAGAGAGAGAGAGAGAGAGAGAGAGAGAGAGAGAGAGAGAGAGAGAGAGAGAGAGAGAGAGAGAGAGAGAGAGGAAAGAAGAGTAGTTGATGGAAAATGAAAAGGATTACCAACCACAGCTGCAAATACACTGACATCATATAGACTCTCTGCCTGTGGCATAGAAGATCATTTGTTACCCACCTGTTTGGATGGAGAATACTGCAGTGACCTTTGTAATGATATTACTTTTCCATATAGTGGGTCCAAAAGTCTGAGTCTAAAAATAATCCGGAAGTTCAAGGACATAGAAACCACAGTGTCCCCCTGACAGTTGTTGAATCACCTGTTCGAGCCCCTCGCACGACTGAGATTCTTTAAATCGAGCGTTTCTGTTTTTTCTTTTAAAAGGGTTGTTGTTTTTTTTAACACGGAGTAATTTAATTTATTCGCCTCCTGACTGAGAGAGGAGAATTGGCTATTCTTGGCTAGCGCAGATCCGCTGAGGTTTGTGGGGGCCAGTGTGGCCTGGTCGGGACCAGGTCCCGGACTATGGGGCGTCTTGTCCATAACGCCAAAAGCCTTTGTTGGTAACGACAGCTTCAAGATGCCTCCTGTATGGAGAAACTAGTCGTATCCATTGCTCAGGTGTGATTTTGGCTGATTCTTCCACACAAACAGTCTTCAGATCTTGAAGATTCCGTGGGGCTCTTCTATGAACTCTGATTTTCAGTTCTTTCCATTGATTTTCAATTGTATTGAAGTCAGGTGATCGGCTGGGCCGTTCTAGCAGCTTTATTTTCTCTCTCTGAAACCAATGAGAGTTTCCTTGGCTGTGTGTTCGAGATCATTGTCCTGCCTAAATGTCCACCCTCATTTCATATTCATCCTGGTAGATGGCAGCAGGTTTTGATCAAGAATGTCTCAGTACATTTTTCCATTCATCTGTCCTTCAATTCTGTGAAGTTTTCCAGTAGCGTATGCTGAAAGCAGCTCACACCATGATGTTCCCACCTCCAAACTTCACTGTTGGTATGGTGTTGTTAGGGTGATGTGCAGTGTTGTCCTCCAAACATGGTGTATTATGGCATCCAAAAAGTTCAAGTTTGCTCTCATCTGACCAGACTATATTCTCCCAGTATTTCACAGGCTTGTCCAAATGTTGTGCAGCAAACTTTAAACAAGCTTCAACATGCTTTGTCTTCAGCGATGGAGTCTTGCGTGGTGAGCGTGCAGACAGGCCGTGGAGGTTCAGTGCATTACTTATTGTTTTCTTTGAAACAACTGTACCTGCTACTTCCAGGTCTTTCTGAAGCTCTCCATAAGTGGTCCTTGGCTCTTGAACAACTCTTCTGATAATTATTTTCACTCCTCTGTCAGAAATCTTGCGAGGAGCACCTGGTCGTGGCCAGTTTATGGTGAAATGATGTTCTTTCCACTTCCAGATTACGGCCCCAACGCTGCTCACTGGAACATTCAGAAGTTTAGAAATGCATCTGTAACCAACGCCATCAGTATGTTTTACAACAATAAGGTTGTGAAGGTCTTGAGAGAGCTCTTTGTTTTCACCCATCATGAGATGTTTCTTGGTGACACCTTGGTAATGAGACACCTTGTCCATCAGTTGGGACTGAACCAGCTGATATTAATTTGCACTGACAAGAGGCCGGATTACTTTCTATTTACTGACAGATTTCAGCTGTTGTCTTGGCTTTCTGTGACTTTTTGCACCTCCCTTTCTTCATGTGTTCAATACTTTGTCCATGCGTCATTTCACATTATTACACATAACTTAATTTCTGACCTCATTTGTTTTGGTTTCTGTGTATGTATGGATTATTTGGGTTGTTACCAACGTCTGGTGAACAAATAATGTCAATAGCACCTTTGGAAATATATTTACTGAGAAAAATGGTGACGTGTTCAATACTTATTTTACCCGCTGTAGTTTGAAAAACTTTGTGGAAATTAGATCTGTTGTATCCAAAGAACGGTCAGAAAGTGATCACACCATCAGAAGATGAATACGTCAAGATGTGTTCACTGAGAGAGCGAGAGAGAAGCAACTTCATCACAACTAAAGAATTTGCAAAATAGATTAGAGACGATTCCAATCAGCTAAATTCCTGACAAAAGACGGTTGTCTGGTGCTCTCAGAAGACAAATACTGATTTCTAAACCACTTACTAGGAGGAGAAACACGTCCATATAAGACATACAAACGATTCACAGTGGACGATGGAAACGTGACCAATTTACAGATGACCTCAAATTAGGCATTTGTGGCAGTCACAGAAGGGTTGATGTAAGGAGACCAACAGGAGAAAGAATGATACAACACATGGTGGTGAGCATAAGTGAATCTGGCGGCGATTCCTTTTTTATGTTCTACTACGGAGTTGGAAACGTGCACCGTATCAACTCCAGCCCAGCCAAGGAGAAGCAGCCCCCAATTCTTCAGAGACTTTCTCCAACCTCCGATTTACATCTTTGTGGAAAATTATTTTTACTGCAGCAGGATAGTGAGGCAAAACACACCTCAAAGCTTTGAGGAACTACTTGAAGAGAATCAAAGACTGCTGTTTTCATGGACTGTCCCCCAAATTCACCTGACTCACAGGACATTCATGAGGACACTTGAAGACTGAGAAGAGCAAACATATCACAAGGAGTTCAGAACTTTGTAAATCATGCTTGGATAACATGGGTCATCAGGTTTTAACAAACTAAAATTCAGCCAAGAAACATTTCCTTTTCCTCAACAACATGAGGAATATGCAGAAACATCATTCCCCGTATCTCACACACTCCTCACAAGGAAAACACAAGTCAGAACAAATATGTGACAACATATGGATGGAGGGTCTTTCTCAATGTCAACATACACCGTGACATGGTTCACGAGTGCAAAAATCTGTATTAGTAGACCAATGTTGATCTCATTGTACCAACTGAAAATGCTAGGAGCCATTTTGATGTCATGAGAGGTCACAAGTGCGGCTAGGGTGGGGTAGTGCAAGGGAATGAACAAAAACAGGCAAAAACAAAAGGGTCCCAGAAAAAGGTGAACTTTTATTCTTCTTTAACTCCACAACTCAGGTAACTCTCTTTAGCCACACAAAAAGCATCCAAGTGGAGATAAGGGTTGCTCAACTGAATAATGTTCAAAATAAGAGTCAACTTAAAGTGTCCTCGGTTCCACCGTCTACCGGGTCTTCTTCCTTTGGTTCCTCCTCAGTCTGGTTCTGTCCTCTCCTTTAGACAGTCCTCCAGTATACTTGTGCTTTCGGTGCTTCTTCCGTCCATGCGCTCTCTCCTTCTCACTCCCTCTCGTCTGCTTCCTGCGGCCTTTAAGTCCTTCCTCAATCAGGTGGCTTAAACACTCACACCTGGTGAGTGGTGAGGCATTCTGGGAGCTGCAGTTTGTAGATCGGTGGCCATTTTGTGGCGTGGCCGCCGATTTACAAAGGGGATGTAGCACCCATCCACTACCTGGCCCTTTGTGATGCCACACGATATCAAACAAAACAGAAACAATCAGATAAGTTCCTAGTACCTCACTTTGAAGTCTATAAATAATAATGATAATAATAAAAATCTTCACCATAATGACAGGATTGAGTAATCAGCCAGCTCTAAATGACAGTCAAGCCTATTCCTAGAAGCCAGGGAACTTAACTGATATCCAAACATACCATAGCCTTGAAAAAAACAAAACACAAACAAATAACAACAAACAAGATAAAAGACAAACAAAACAACACAAACCATTGCACTCAGATGCTACTAACACCTCCTTGTCTGTAACACCATATTTATATCAGAAAGCAAGCCCTGCAACAATGTTAAATGTAAGGTTGTAGTTCAGGTTTTAAAATCAGTTCAACGATATGCGATGGAGTGTCTCCAGTACTAAAAAGCATTAAGTCGAAGTCCTGCAGGCAATATAGATAATGTAAAGGTCCGTCAAGGTCATGGACACATCGAGGATGGGATTTGTTTCAGGCTTCATTTACCATTATGTTTTTTCACGGCTCTATCTCCAATGCATGCATTATATTGCCAGATTGACCCCTAAGAAAAATAAACACTCACACACACATTCACACACTAACTGACACAATGAATATAATACCTTTCAGAAAGGTGGGACAGTTGTTTGCCTTCAGGGATTAACCTTGATTTAGTCTTTATACAACAAAATTAAAAATTGAAAAAGTTCTTCACTGCCCTTCTTTAAGTTGGGGATATATACTGCCCTGCCTTGAACTCATGAATTCAACTTACAGCAGCACCATTGTGCCAGATTCTTCTTTTGACAAACTGAGGACATTGAACTTGTTCTTCACAATGAAGTCAATAGAATCTGTGGCCAAATGGGAGAGATTGTGTGTGTGTGTGTGTGTGTGTGTGTGTGCGTGCGTGTGTGTGTGTGTGTGTGTGTGTGTGTGTGTGCTTGTGTGTGTGCGTGTGTGTGTGTGTGTGTGTGCGTGTGTGTGCTTGTGTGTGTGTGTGTGCGTGTGTGTGTGTGTGTGTGTGTGCGTGTGTGTGTGTGTGTGTGTGTGTGCGTGTGCATGTGCGTGTGTGTGTGTGTGCGTGTGTGTGTGTGTGTGTGTGTGTGTGCGTGTGTGTGTGTGTGTGTGCATCGGAGGGACAGATGCTGGTGTAGCGGGGGCTCCGTCCCCTGACAGGTGACAACTCTAGCTGCTTTGAAAACCTTCTGGCCAACAGACCAGGGTCACATTGTTAGTTAAATACTTTCTGATTCTCCAGGGGCGCTCGCTTTAACCTGCCTGACAAACCGTATGTTCGCTAACCCCGGCCACGCTGTTAGAAAACAGCATGGAGGGGTGTTTTTCAGCCCTCCACAAACTGATGAGTTAGAAAAGATATCAAGGTCGCATGATTCTTAGTCCTGGAACACACTACCTGCGTGTGCGTTAGCTGTTGCTGCGTGGCATCATTTCAATTTGCCGTCCGTATGAACGGATCGGAGCAGCTGCACGACCTCCTCTGTCTCGGTGTGAACGCCTGTGTGTGTGTCTCACTCTGTAGGAGGTCCAACAAAATCCACATGACTGCTTTTTGGTTACAGCTCATCACATGTCTGACCTCAAAAATATTATATCGATGGCTGTTATCAAAGAGAAAGTCATTGATTCAATGGTAGGACCTGCAGGCGGTGTAGATTCACACACGACCAAGCTGCAGCTGAGCAGCACGTGGAAGGTAACGCACACGCCAGGCAGGCAGTGTGTCACAGGCCTGAAGCAACACACTTTCATGATGAAATCACAAAAGTTATCCAGTTTTGTAATCAGAAATAATGGTCAGCGAACTAGATCTGCTGCATGTTCGCTGGAAGGAAGGGTTTTGGAGGTCCATTTGAAATACAATAGGCTCATTAAAACACAATGTAAGAAGACCTCAGTGGAAAACTGTGACTTTCAAGTGGAGTACGGTTTATGTCTGCAGTAGTACTAATGAATCAAGACTAAACCTTTTAATATGCAAACACGCGCTGCAAAAAACAATTGTTTTCATGAGTAAATATTAGGTGAAAACTGACCATTCCTACTTCCTGCACCACTTAACTAAAATATATTTATTTGATGATGATATATCGCAAATTCTCTCATTTGAGAGCCTTGAATTTGGACTTTGCCTAAAACATTACTTGAAACAATGAATCGATTATCAGAACAGTTGCCCAGCTAATCAATCAGTTGACTATCAATTATTGTTTGAGCTTCGAAATTGAAAAATGTTGTCATTTGCAGGAGTATTTTGCTGAAATGATCTAGCTTGAGCAGGCTAACACGTGTTGCTGCTTCAAGATAAGAAGGAAGCGTTTCCTCAAAAGCTCAAACAGTGCTGCTGAAAGTCTGTGCCTCTCTAATTGTGTTAAAACAAACCGTAAAGCTGTTTTTTTCTTGAAGTATCAATTTGACCAATGATACATTTTGTGAATATCCCCAAATAGCCAGTACAAACATATCTGCACTGAGATGCTGTGTAGGCTCCAAGTGTGTGTGTGTGTAGTATTTTATGTTGTGTTTATCTCTTAAATACTGAGCCAGCGTTTGATCGTGTTATTGACTACTAAACTTTATGGAAGTGAGTTTCTTTCACAAAAGATGAAAAATGGAGACCCCACCTCATAATCACGACTAACTATCTCATAATTGTAGAAAAGGAAGTCACAATTTGAAGATCCAGATCTTGTAATTTTACAAGAAACAGGGAGTATAATTTTTTTCATGGATAAAGAGTTGAATCTGGCCTTGAAAGAGAGCACAGGGCATGCAATTCAAAATGCAGTCGGCAGAAAAGGCAGTAGTTTCATTTGGATTTCATGATGAAAAAATGAAATGTAGAGTCACTTAAAAACTGAAGTAATCAATCACGTGAAACATTTGACTTTGCCTCAGTATTTGTCAATTTATAATGTGTGCAAATATAACGAAAGGTTCAACCGTTAACATGCATTAGAAACGTTTCATTTGAATGAACAAATGTAAAACCAAATGAACAACAAATATGTTTTTTTTGTCCTCATCATGAGGCAAGAGATCATTTCAGCAAAATACTCCTGCAAATGACGACATTTTTCAATTTCAAAGCTCAAACAATAATTGATAGTCAACTGACAAACTCACAAATATCATCTTAAAATATCAAATTGATATTTTTGAGAGTAAATAACTTAAAACTTATACTCATGAGTCAGTAAACAATGATGTTATTGAACCTGTTAAAGAAAATGATCCTCTTTGAATGTGAAGTGTTTGAAAGGACTGGAATAGAGACCAGTTTGACCCAGAACGGGTCAAACTGTCCTGACCTGGTTCTGGTGTTAATA
Organism: Embiotoca jacksoni; assembly: GCF_022577435.1. Classification (NCBI taxonomy): domain Eukaryota; kingdom Metazoa; phylum Chordata; class Actinopteri; family Embiotocidae; genus Embiotoca; species Embiotoca jacksoni. The sequence goes on from NW_027185403.1 coordinate 21,239,164, forward strand.
ACTTCATTAAATACAGAGGCAGGATGAGTTCAGGAGAATATGTGGAGAGGAAGTTATGTCATGTGTGTATTGCAGTTTGGGTTTACTGCCTGAAACACCTGGCTTCGTTGACAGCAATCACCTGAAACACTTCATTTGTAAGTGCTAACCACCAGATGCAATACATTTGTAATTCTAATTGTGCATCGTTTCTAAATAGACCCACAAATATTAAGTAGTCATGCTGAGCATATTATTAGACTCATCCCTACCTGCACTAAAACACACGTGCACACACAGTGAGTGAGTTAGTTTGCAACTGTCTGTGAAGTGTCAGTGTTTCATTACCAACGGAATCCAAAGGGGCTTCTGCAGACCTGCTGATGCAGCAACAGCTGGAGACAAGAGGCATGATGGATGGAAAAGAAGCATGGAGGGGAAGAAAGAGAGGGAGCTGGAGCGAGAAGGGAGATTGTGCTAATAAATGAAGCCAGAGGTGCGGAAGGTACAGAAATGGAAGGTGTTGCCTCGTTGCCAACAATGAAAAGTTCAGAGTACTTTAATTTAAAAAAAAAAATAAAGGTTTCTCTGTGAGGAAAGCCTGTTTTGGTTTTGTTCGGGCCAAGGATGAATGAAGTGAATGTCTTACTAGAACACGTGTATCGACGGTGAGGTTCGGGCTTCTCATTTGCGAAGTCATTTTTTATGGTTAACATTTTATGTACTGACTCTGTGATCAGAGCTCTGAGCTGGTGGAGTCCACAGCACCAGTTTATGTAGATGTAATATTAAACGTTTTGTGTGCTCAGATGTATAGAATAATTTTTGAAAAGTTTATTTTAATTTTCTGTGATGTCATTTCGGTTATATGGTTTGTATTTATGGAAGGATGTTAGATCAAATTGCTACAGGCCTTTCCTCTGTCTGCGTAGTAGCTAACAAAAGAAATGCTTCTGTCTGGAACGAAATCGGTGTCATGAAGCGTCAGAAGGTGGGCAGAGTAGAGTCAGCCAAAGTAGAGGACATCTGAAAGATTTCAAGACCACCAGGATGTTTCCACACCTTCCTTGAAGGTGATTCTGTTCCCCTTTCCCGTGTTTCATAGAAAAATACCAAAACAGTTTTGTGCAAACTTGAAATTATCTCTGGGCACATTTGAATTAGAAATATAATGATATTAAGAATAATAAACACTCTTAGAATTGTAAAAATGTTGTGTCTTCCATTCATAAAAAAAAACAACATTAAAACAGTGTGGTATAAAATCCCCCTTTTAAAAGAGGTCTTTTCCATCTTGTTCCTCCGATGGGATATTTGAGCTCCAATGTGCAGAACGATGTAAGTACAGAGTTTAAACTAGAAAGTTCTTTTCAGGGGAAACAGACAAAGTTACTCTGTGCTCACTGAAAATCAGATTTTAAGGGACGGGGCTACAAGGATGATTTGTGACATCACAAACACTTTGAAAGCCAATCCTGGTCCAATTCAAGTTATACCTTGTACAAATATGCCGTGGAGAGTTGAGACTACCAGTGGTCTTCTCTGCTTACAACTCACCAAGTTGTTAACAACATTTGGTAGTCGACGTTGACTGGTTAGAAGCTTCTCCGATCGTTTCAAAATGAACCAGTTTTCTGCGCCCGTTACGATGCAACATGGCCAGACCCATATATTCACACAATGAATTTGGGTCGAGTAATATCAGGCTAAGTATGTGATGGTAATCACTGAAATGAACCACAGCGGAATGATGAAATCAGGGTTAAAATCACAGCCTGTGGTTTGATGCAGGGTTGTGGAGGTGGGGCTGAAGAAAGGAAAGCATCGCATGATGAGCCTGACATTTTATAGACCACCAAAATGAACGGGTGTGTTGGACTGTTGATGCAGATACGGTAAAAAATTTCCCCTCGGGGATTAATAAAGTAAATACATACCAACCTACCTACCTAGCATGTTAAACTCCATCATGCTGTCTACATGATTGTAATTATGGGTCTTCGTCTCTGACCGTGCTTGTATGACTTGGGGCTGATGCAAAAAATCATAGTGTTTCCAGCAAGACAAGTTACTTTTTACTCTTCCCCTCAAGGGAGGCTGTGGCTCAGACGGTAGAGTGGGTTGAACACCAATCAGAAGGTTGATGGTTCAATCCCCAGCTCCTCCTGTCCACATGCCCAAGCGTCCTTGAGCAAGACACTGAACCCTAAGTTGCTCCCGATGGTGTACCATCAGTGTGAATGTGCTCCTGATGGTAGCACCCTGCATGGTGATCTGTCTCATTAGTGGGTGAATGGGAAAACCATGTTAAAGCGCTTTGAGACCGAAAGGTGATAAAGTGCTATACAAGTACAGATCATTACCATCTTTATCCCTAATGCAGTGCAGCATCACCCTACAAGACATAGCTGGATCAAACTAAACTTTGATCATATCACTTTGTAACATGCAGAGAATAAATATAATGTCTTTCTCACCGTATCTTCAGAGTTGTAATTCCTGTTTCAGTATTCGCTAGAATTTAGATTCTTTGAATTGTGTCTCAGTGTGTGTAAAACTAGCACTTTCAGTTTCACAGAGAAAAACCTGAGTGAATAGTTATAGTGATGCATTGTGTAGAATAGGGAGCCATTTAGATGCTGCACCACCTGGTGGAATATGGAGGTAGTGTCACACCATTTACTCAGTCTCAGGTTGCTGCACTGTGGAGCAGTTTTGTTTTCTCTGTATTTAGCTGCATTCATATTTCCTGCAGTCTCCCTGTCCCATAAATAACATGATGCTACTACCACCATGCTTCACTATAGGGATGCTGTTAGCCAGGTGAAGATCAGGGCACCAGACATAGTCTATGGACTTCTGTCTAACAAGATCCTTTGTTTTCTCTCATTAAACCAGATAATCTAAATCTCAAATGTTGTTTGACAAACTCCAAGCAGGCTGGCATGTCTTTTACTGAAAAGTGTTTTCCATCATGCCACTCTACCATAAAGGCAAGATTGAAGTAATGCAGGGATGTTTGTCCTTCCAGCAGGTTCTCCATCTCTTCAGAAGACTTCTGACGCTCCGGTAGTGACTGTTGGGTTCTTGCTCACCTCCATGATGACCAGCTCTAGGAAGAGCCCCTCTTCTTTAATTATTGAGGTGACTGTGCTACTAGAAAACCCTTTTTAGAAAAGGTTTTATACCCGCATTGTGATCCATGCCACACTCTTATCACAGAGATCCACAGAGGCTTCTTGGATGCATTTTGTGTCCTGACATACAGCGTGAGTTGTGAAACCTTTATATACACAGGTGTGTGCCTTTCTGTCACAGATGGACTTGAATCAGGGTCAAAATACATCTGAAGGATGATTAAGGCAAACATGATGCACCTGCCATTAATTTGAAGTGCAACCACAAAGGGTCTGAATACTGTTGGAACTGAGAGATTTACTAAAAGCATATTTTGCCAATTAAAAGTCATCATAGGTTACTGAATGATGGGCTGATTGATGGGTCATAATGTGACTAAAATGTATCTAGCTCTAAAAGAGGTTTAATCATACCAGTTTTTACTGGCTCATTGCTATAATGCTGTTATTTACTCTCTAATTTAGTTTTGATTTAGTGGAAGTAGAGATGTCAATCAGTCAACTTTAAGACACATCTCAAGGATAATTAAAGCAAACATCATTAAAGCGAGAACCTGACTACGATTTGAAGCTTCAGCAAAGGTTCTGAATACTTTTGTAAATTTAAGATTTACTGAAAACATGCTTTTACCTAATGGACTTATGGATGACCTCTGCCATCTGCATTTCTGTAAACATCAGCAAACAACTCATGAACTCAGGGCTAATCAAAGATTTGGAGTTCGGCCGTCGTGAATGCCACAAAAGGGGGCCGTTCATCTTCTCGAGTACTCAGTAAATACGCTCTCATCTGAACGCAGCGATGGTCACAACTCCCTGAAGAGCGCAGAGCGCCGCGCTTCGTGGTGTTAGACAAAAAAAAGCAACTGAGGCCACCTTACCTTGTTGAGCCTTGAGAACACATTCAGTGTGATCAGGTCCAGATCTGATCTCATCACTTTTCCTATCTTTGTCTCACTCACAATTTTGTATCTTTCTCTCTCCTCTCTGACTCTGCTGACGAGCGACTCGCTTCCTACGTTCAACACATCTGAGAACGTTGACAGTCAAGTCGTTTTCCAGACAGCCAGAGTCTACGATCCACTGACTGCTCAGGTCATGTCCCTGCAACTTGTCCTATTGTCGGCTGCGGACGTTAATCCAGACTAATTAACATGGACAATACGTTTGTATCAACATTGGAAAAGTTTTACTAATATCAAAACAAAATCCTCCTCTACTACGCTTGACATGCCAAATCTATTCATCCAACGATATCCACTCCCCTCGCAGTACTTCCCCATCTTGTGTTATTCTACTCCCATGACCTGAACCATTGAACCTCCTTCCTTCATTACCATATTTACTCAATCACATTTATTTGTTTCCAGCCTCTCAGATTTGAGAGAATCTCAAGAGCCTATTTACTGCAGTACATGCGCTTTGTCAGCAGCCATAATCAAGTTTCGACGTTATATTTTATGCATCTACTAACCCTGATTTATTTTCTGCAGCAAAGGAGTGGCACTTCACAATTTTTGTTATTCTCAATGAGTCACACTTTTGCCTCATCTATCACTCCTCTGTGGGCCTTCCACATCTGTCCTGCTTTTTAAGTTCCACGGTGTATTCAAATCACTACTATACAAGATCCTCTGAACCTGACATGGAGTTTGCTTGTGCAGCTGAGTTGTTAGATCTGGTCCTATCTGTTTGGCAGCATCTGGAAGTTGTGCAACTCCTCCTGGATACACTTCACACGCGTTTACAGTCTATGTATAATCTTGTCATTTTCCTTATCCAAATCAAAGGCCTAATGGAATACACAGAAGGCCTTTCAGATATGTTTTTTTTTTTTCTGTCATCTGTCACAGAGGCAGCTGACAGAACAGATATGAGTCTATTTTAACACCCTCCACCCTGTAGGTCCCTGCAGCAGGACCAGGCTGTATCTGTTATTAAAATCTAACCTGTCGCCCACGTCTGAAGGGTGCTGAGCCGGGCACATTCAGTGAAGATGCCTCCTAACCCTACTATGACAAAAATGGGTGTAACTTTGTTGTGCTTCATTTTTGTTGCATTTTCAGAACAGGTTCAATAACATTATTGTCACGAAACAAACAGTTTTGCTATAAGAATGTAATGTAATGGCTAATTTACTGTTTTTGTATGGCTAAAATAAAAATGTACGTTGTGGCTGAAGTTAGTTGTGACGGCTCAACGACCAGGTTCCTTGCTGCTCAAAAATATCAAAAATTCGATGTATACTATCTTTCTTTCTTTTTTTTCTTTTTTTCTAACTCTGAATAATATCAGCCTCATAAATCAGAAAACTATTGGTTGAGCTGTAGCCACAGGTATAAAAGTATGTTGGGAACTGATTGGAAATATGTCTGCATTTGTTTCGGTCAGAAAGTTGAGCTAATGTATTTTGATATGTACTCTACAGTCCCTTTAGAAAATGTTCTGAACCCGTTACTTTATGGTGGGATTTTGTAAATGCAGGTGTGTGCCTTTCTAAACTATATTCAATCCATTCAGTTTGGCAGAGGTCAGCTCCAATCAGATTCTAGACACATCTGGATAGCAACATCAGGATAATTAAGTCAAACAGAAGGCATCTGACCACAATGTGGTACCACGATAAAGAGTCTGGATACCTTCATCAATGAATTTTAGTTTTGTGTCTTAAACATGTTTTCACTTATGCGTCATTGAGTGTAGATTAATGGGGAAATGCCAATGACAAGTGAGCTTTGATGGGCTCGGCCTGGACCCGTGCAAGAAGACTGGACGTGAACGGGGTAGAGGTGGGTCGCAGCAACACACACTGAGATGAGATCCGATTTGGAATTTTTTTTTCCAAGTTTGACATGTGTGGCATGATTGGCTGATTGAGATCGAGGCCAAATCTGATTGGTTTACTGGACTCACCCGCAGTCAGCTGACAGAAAAGCAGGGAGACGGCGTGAGAGAATTAAGAATGAATGGGTGAAACGATAGACCCCCTGATTGAACTTCCACTGAGCTCCATGTGTATTGTTTTGGTGTCTGGACTAAAATTCTGTTTTGGCACTTTAATTGATGAACTAGTTGAATTGTATAATGGTAAATAAACTTTGTGGGTTTTAATGAATTAAAAAAATCTGGATTCATTTCAAATTCAGTGCATAACAGTTGATAGTTGTTGGGGTTGTTTGATTAGATTTAAATAACAGACACAGTTTACTTAAATATTATAAAATGGTATATCTTATCTCACAGGGGAGTCATTATTACATTAACATCATATCAATAAACTAGCCTGATTGTTTTTTTCAATCTCTTGTTGCAGAGTGCCAATACTGCTGCAGTGAATATTATAAACTACAGTTCTCCCTGTCTGCAGTCATCTATTAATCGAGCTGCTGACAGCTTTTTGTTCAGGCTTTAATGAAACAAAATTATTCTGGTTTGCTGAAGAAAGTGATGTGTCATTCATTTTAATGAAACAATCAAATCATTTAATGGAATAATAAACCGAGATTCAAACTGAATAAGGTTACTGACAATTTCAGAAATCAGTACATCATGACATGATTCTGCTAGACCTTGTTGATATAAACTCATTTTTTCAGTTGCACAGGTTTTTTTTTTTTCATATAATACTTAATCTTCAATCTCAGTCTTTCAAGGGCTAAAACAAAGGATTTGGCATGTTATGTTTCCTTTGGTGTCAATTGCAGCCTCTGCAGAATGAGCTGTGAGGTGAAAAAAGTTTGTCTTAGTCAGACATCCATATAGACGTTTCCAGTGCCAACTGAAACTGACCTGTTGCAGTACTTCCATCCCTGATGGAGGCAATAACACTGGCTTCATTCATTCTGCTACGAAAAAATGTAAAGAAGCTGCTAATGGCTTTAAAACACAATGAGGCATAATTGTTTTGTTATCGTAAAACTACTGAAAAGCTCAACAGGGCACTTAAAGAAAGAGATGGGCAGATCAGGAAGGCTCTGTGGATTTTTATTTTGTTCTGGGATTATAGCCTCTCAGACCAATTGGTGGTAAACCAGTAGAGGGTGCTGTTCTTAAATTTCTATAGCTTGGTCGGGTTGATATAATCCTTATATGTAGAAACGTCAATAATGTTTATATGAAACAATTTAATAACTAAAGTCCTGAGTCCTGTAATATGAAGCAGAATTTACAGTTAGCAAAGTAAATTCAGGTTCAACTCTGGGTTTTAGGTACTACGAAACTGGTTGACTTCAGGGATACATCACCACGGTAACTTAGATGGCAGAGCTAACCTGGTCCAGAGCAGGTTATGTTTGAGATATATCAGATTAAAACATAGACAAGTACCACCCACTTACCAATCAATTCTCTCATAAAATGTCCTCACCTATAGAAGACCCTGTGGTGCTCCTTTGCAGAGGGACGAGGGTTTAGAGACCGACAAACCTCTGTGGCTTTCCCAGGCAATTTTTTTTTAATCTGTGATATATATGTATCGCATATGCAGCTGTACTTTCAGATGGATTATGTGTTATTCTAAGAATAATAGTTTTATTTCTCATTTATGAAATATGTAGTTCGGCTGTCAGTACACTTGTCTATGTTTGTGATTGGTCAGATGCTGCAAACACCACTTTCACGTGAACACGATTACTCTATCAAAGCTGAACCTTTGAGCTGTTCCCTCAAACATCCAGACTGTGATGATGATGATGATGATGATGATGATGATGATGATGATGATGATGATGATGGTGTGGAATCAGTCACTGACATGAATTTGTACATCAAATATTTCCCAAACTTACTCTGCCACTATTGAATCCGCTGAATGCTGCATTTCTAGTTGACTTTACTGTGAAATGGCTGCTTTAAATCTTGGGTTTTGAAAGTGTTGTTTATATGATTACTTAGGAAATGAAACAATGAAATGTTCAATGACGTGTTAAAATGAACATGGTATATAGTTCTTAGAAATTTCCCTAAGGACCCCTAGTGGTCATGTGGATTAGGACTCTCATCTGTCACAAGCAAATGTGTCAACAGTCAACATTGGTTGCTTCAATTCAATGCTAAAAAAATGTATTATGCCTTTTCAGTTGGAGGACCCATGGATATTATTTGTCTTTCTTTTTCCACGTTGAGTGGTATGACGTAAAAGTTACTTTCCTTTTCCTGCCAGACATGTTTAGCATCTTATATGAGGGGGTTGCATCTGATGACACCGACCCATCCTCCTCTCCGAGGCGTCCATGTCATCCAGTTGCAACAGAAGAAAGGACATCCCCCTGTGTATAACGTGGGCATGGTGACATGCGTGGGCTCAGCTGTTGCCATGACACACCTAATGTAATGCAATGTTTCCACAGTCACCATGGTTACGCAAGTTAAGCAGCCACAAGGTTAAAAGTAGAAGATCCCCTTGGAAACACAAACTGGGAGCGTTGCCTCGTCAGCGCTCATGATCACTGCTCTTTCCTTCATTGTTTGTGTCGCTGTTTTAAGACAGTGGACGTGCTCTAGATGTACTTGCTCCTTTGAAGCTGAGCTCATGTTCACACCCTCCTAATTCACGGCGCATACACACAGTTAGTTCGGCTTTATAGGCAACCCTAACATAAATAATGGCACAAATTGTGCCCAGAGAGGAAGCCATACCTTTTATGTGCCCCGGTTCTTGGGTCCTGCCATATTTCTCATCGGTGTCCTAAGCTGACAGAATGGAAGAAAACCTCCTTTGATGTTTGTGTGCATCAATAATTCTTCCCTCCAGCTTCTTATGTCATATTACTGCAGCAGCTGCCAAAAAGGGGCTTTCACCTCTCAGCCTTCTCCATGCAGCGCTGACTTGGCAATGAAAAGATGGCAGTGAAACCTATAAGCCAGGCCTCTCGGCTCTTTAAGCTACTAGTTCACTACTCACATCCACTGCAGGGCAATTCTGCCCAGAGACTTCCCACTGAAAACTACCGATCAGCGCCCTTTTATTTCTCTGTGAAAGCATAAGGAAGGACGCCGCACTTGTTTTCATGTTTGCTGTGTTGAAATAGTGTATTGGACTGAACACAGCTCTTCTTCTAGTTGGGTGGCTGCAGCTCACGCCCCATTAGAACGCATGTCTCCGCCTGTGTGTGGTGCTGAACTCATTGGTGTAAATGCAGATTGGAGTTTGAGTTGTACAAACAATTCTGGGAGGCAAAGTTATTCCAGAGGCAGAAATAATCTCATCAAGTGAATGAAGCTCAGTGGGAAAAGCCAAAGAAACACAGTTTTTTTTTTGTGGTCAAATGGAATAATATCACACAGAAACCTGTAGGAAAAGGCAAAAGGGCATGTCTGCAACCCAAACTCAAATGCCCTTTTATTTCACTTAATTTAACTTGACACTGTATTAATTTAACCCAGCTTCTTTTTAGTATAGGGATTTATTTGATTCGGTTTGGGTTTGAATCTTGTTCAACCAAAGCTTGGACCTGTTTGGACACTACTGTGGCCTTAGCATGCCTTTGTTTGGCTCGTAAGATAAGTCTCCTTTAAAGACACTCTCCAGGCTTCTCCCTGTCCGTCCTTTACATTACCCCTTCATCCCTAAATTAATGAGGGGTTAATTAAGTAATTAATTACACACCCATACAGACAAACACACTGAACTGAACTGCATTTGACTGAAATCCATTTGTAAACACACACTCACCCTAACACTAAACTGAACTGAGCTCCTTCACCAAAGACTCACAATTATCTGGAGTCCTCATTTTTTTTCTTTAAGAGACATTTGATTTTCATATCTTGAAACTGAAGTTGATTTATGCTTGCTTTAATGTAATGGACATTTTGTGTGTGACACTTTGCCCTTGATTTAATTTGATCACTGTTTTGGTTAAATACAACAAGTTTATGAAAATAAATGAATGGTTTGTGTTATGCTTACCTTCTGCCTTTTGTAGTGAGGTTAGCAAGCTATCCGGCCTATCTCCCTGACTGATTTGCGTTTACATTTTTTAAAGTAAGTTTTGGACAATCCCAGGGCAAGAGACAGACTGCAACTGGGGTTAATACATAAATAGATATGTGGATGGATATTCATAGTGACAAATATTCATAGCAGAGGTGGGAAGTGATTCGCTGACAATTGCAGAAAACCTCTTTGGAAGTCATTGAGCGCTGCAGGAGAAGGCTGGGCAGCCGGCTTTAGTTATTCAGATGCAGGAAATAGAACGACATTTCTGGTTTGCATAAGTACATGAGCTTTGAGTTTTGAATTTCTGAGTGAGCTGTTGGTTTACTCAGGTGGTGGGGCATTGTACTTGTCAAATATAGGGTAAACATCAGTTTTCAGTCTCATTGCAGTTCCATTGGAGGGAAAATATTCACGGGAAATGTACTGTCTACAAAACGCATTCAGCTCTATGAGCATAGCTGTCGGATGTGAGTTACCCATAACATAGAAAGAATAAACTAAACTGGTCTCATGTACAAGGTTTTCTAATTCAAGTGGTACAAGACTTCTGTATTTTTGGGGCTGGACTGCACCAGAGCTCAGATCTGTAAAGCTAATATCTGTCAGTGAGAGACTGAATGATGAAGCTACACAACTGATATGCTGAATGCTGCGTGACTGATTGGTGAAGTCACTTTTTGTTAACCAAATGCTGCAAGTTCCTGTATCCATTTCAAATTAAAAGCCCTTGTTTGAAATAAAATGCCCTCCAGCAGTTCATTAATGGGACAGCACTATACTGGACTTTGAACTGCAATTGTGTCCATGAGTTTTATTTTTGAGATTCCTTTATGGGGAAGACAGTGATCGTTCTTGTCGTTCTTTGTTTTTGTTTTTTTACCTTCATCAATCAGACCTGGACCAGTCAGTTTTGTCCACCCCTGATATGATGGATATGGTACATTTTGGCATGATAGATGGCAGATTTGTTGTAGAATTGATCAGCGGGAACAGGTTGTATTTGGAAAGACCTAAACCTGAATTGAATTTGACAGAACAATATGATTGAAAGAGATCATTTATAACATGTACAATATATAATGATTTATAAGTTTGATCAGAACACTTACATGACTAAAGTTCTGCAGGTAAATCAGTATATTTGATGAGTTGGTTGTAAAAATGGTGATATTTAAAGATAACTTAAATCCCCACTTAATTTGGCCTGTACACGATGTCACTTCACATGTGCTGTTATTGGGGCGTGTTATATCAGTGTTGAGAATGGTGGTCAGCATGTTTCCTGTCTTTGTTGACTGAGTTTCTTGGTTATAACCCAAAATACTGGACAACAAGAAATGTTGACCTAATGATGATGCCAGATGCAAAGTCAGGCGATCACCAGTGATTACAATTTATCCTCATGGCATAATAAATGTGTGTACCAAATTTGATGGCAATCTTTCTAATAGTTGTTGAGATATTTCAATAAAATGTCATCACATTTGTATACAATTTTGGACCAAATATATTCAATGTTGAGCTATTTCACTTGATACATGACTTGAGGGATGCAAAGTGTACATTCAATTTCTGCATGTCCCCCCAGTAGCCATTGAGGTATTTCACTCTGGACCAAAATAGTGGATTTACTGAAATTGCTATCTTTGGACCCATCCTGCTAGCATGGCAAATAAATCCATAACTTTGTGTAGATGAAGGATTTGGCGGTCGTTAAAGTTGGTGGCTAAAGCTACAGTCAGCTGTTGGGTTTTCACAGTGGCAGCCCTCCAACAGGCGGCAGGTGGCAAGCTTTATTCAGGATGTGCCAACGTTTTTACTCTTTGCTTTTAAACCACTTTATGTTTAACATTTCAAAGAGGATTCACTTTGAAATCGCATACCCATGTCACGTACCAAAACAGTATTTTGGCTTTGACACGCAAGTTACCTCTTGAAGTAAATGCCAGCTGTAATTAGGTCTTTCAAGCTGGAACTGAGATGACAATCAGATTGGAACAGTGATGATAATAGCTCTTAGAGACAATTAGAATGACAATTAGAGAGGGCAGGGAGAGAGTTCTCGTCATACAGAGTGTGTACTGTATGTATGTGCGCAGCTCCAAAGGTGGAACTTGGCACCTCGCAGAGCCAAACTTTGTGCTGCACAAGCTTCATGAAAGGAATTGAAAGCAACACTTCCTGTTTATCTTCAGCTGTAGTTCCTGCATTTGTACTCTCACAATGGGGTTTTGTTGCGTTTTACTTGCAACATGTTCACACTTTGAGTTGAAAAGAAAAAGCAGAACCATGTTTCCATACTCTGTTTGTGAATTAGTATGGACGAGATGCCCATTAAACGCTAACAAAATGGATACAGTATACAGAACCAGCTTGAGTCAAACCCTCTGGTAACTCAGTCCTTTACAAATACCACGTTCTTCCATCTTTTCTTTTTCTGCAAGAAGTCTTAAGTAGATGTGTTGTTGTTTTTCCTTTAATCCATCACCCACCTGCTTCCTTAGAATTTTAAGTCACTCCAATCCGCAAAGCCTTCCTAATTGCACACGCACCATTGGTCACAAATGATGTTGACCAAGCGATGTAACTTAGAAAACTTCCTCATCAAAGTTAAAACCTCTAAGAAAACTGCACACAGTTGATCTCTGATAGCTTTAAAGACATTGCATTTTTCACAGCATCTCAGTCTTCTTTGTTTGTTTCTCTTGAAAAGCCAGCTTCATCCCACAGGGTAAATGTGACACATGTAGCCCTTGTGGATTTTGCTTGAGGCAGTTGAACCTCAAACTCATATTTCACCTTGTTTCTCTCACAGTTCGTTTCTTCCTGTAGCAGTAGATTCAAATAGATGCTTGGATGTCACACTTGAAGGCAGCAGTAGGATTATCAGTCAAATATGCATTAAGACTGTATTTTATGTAATGCTATTAAGATAAAAGGAAAGGCAAAGTAATGAAAGCTTTTCATATTTTTTAAAATTAATTTAACTTCCTTTGATTTGACCTTTGCTGACACCTAAATCAGAGTAAATACAGTATGTTGTGTGTACATGGAAACTCTACTGCCACAGCTCTCTACTCCTGCACTGCTTGTGTTCACAAAGTCACAGTTTGTTAGTCACAGTTAATTGACACATCACACCCAAACACAGCACATGCCTGCTCACTCGATCTTCCTTCACCAGCACCCACGAACACATTCAGTTCATGTGTGGATGTTAGGACAGACATGCCTAACAAAAATGAAATATCATGAAATATGACGCTCCACAGCAGCAACATGTACTCGAGAGGCAGCGGGGATCAGACAGTGCTTCGCAACACTTGTTGCGATCGTGCTGCTAATCACGATACTGACAAGACAAATTACAGGCTGAGTTTAACACGTAAACCTATATATCATCATGACACACACACAAACACGCAGAGAACACACGAGGTATTGAGGACCCATCAGTTACAGAGCTCTGAGAAGAGCATGAAAAAGTAGCGCATCTGTCCGTCCAACCAGAGTGAGAGAAGACTGGAGGACAGCAGAGCGCAGTGTGACAGCGATGGCCGTCCTTCTTCTGCAAAACAAGTGTTTAGAAAGTGATGATGTTTTATTTGTTTACCCAAACATTGCAGGCCAGGTTTTTATTTTTAAGAGTTTACGTAGGTTCAAACAAAGCAGCCTATCACATCCTACTATTGAAGCTCAAACAGTGTGTAGTAACCTGTTCTTCCATGTAATCAGAAAGAATAAAGTCTTTAACAAACACTGACAAAAAATAATTTGCACACGAACAGAGCGCAGCACAGAAATGTGCATAGAGCGGGGGAATGCAATAACTTTTATGAGGAAGTATTTCAAGTTATGTCGCCAAATCAAGATCAGCACCTGTATTTCAGACGTTTTATGAACAGTGGGACATTAACATTTGCGATTTCATCTGTGGACCTAAAGACTGGCCGGAGAGCGTACATAAAATGTGACGTCAAACTCAGACATTTTGTTAACAAAGACTTGTAATTCTTCAGAAAGCTGATGGCCATGAAGGGATGCTCGGCTTCAGCATTTCAAGAGGGCCAAGACCACCGAGGACACGTCAGGTCAGGAGAGCAGCCGAGTGAGTTCTTTTTTTTAAATGCGTGGGGTTGTGCACCCTGAATTAGTCCCCTCCATGTTTGATGTGCCCTCTCCGCTCAAATTTCAGGTTCACGATGAAATCGCAAATGCAGACATAACAGTGATGACAAAAATATGAAACATTGTTGCACTTTAAAAATACTTTTTCACAAAATCCTTGCTTTCCCCTGCATCTTATACATGACTCTGCTGCACTATGCACAACACAAACAGTCCCAGAACGTTTTTGATTGCTCCTCACAGATCAACATTATTAGGGCCCGAGCACCGAGCATCGGTGTGAAAGCCCCATTGTTTTTCGTAAAAATGTTCTTAGTCGTTCTTCTTAGGCGTTAGTCGTTCTTACGTAAAGTGATTTTCCTTTTTGGAGGCTTTATCATATTCAAAAACTCATGAAAGTGGAAACACATTTGTCTCCCAGCGAAAAATTTCATATTCTAGTGGAGTCACGTGTGCTCGTGAGAGGCGGCCATTTTGAGCATCTCGCCATGAAACTAGGAGTTGCTTTAAATCGTATGTACATGGACCGACCTTCTCCAAACATCACAGGTATGATAACAGCCCCGCCCTGAAGACCCCTGTGGGGTAATATTCGCTCATAGTCATAGCGCCCCCTGTTGGCCACTGGAAATGACACTTTTTATACTTTCACATTCTACGTCGAGCTGGTTGATCCCATGAACCTAAAGTCAGGTCACAATAACCTAATCATGTAGTCGATGATATATTGAGACATTCGTTCGACTTTGTCAATGGGCTTCGCCGTGACGATGCGGCAAAGTTGGATGTCTCGCCATGACACAGGAAGTTGATGTTTTAAGGATGCTTGAAACTTCGGGGAGGCAGCGCGCGAGAGTGCGAGGGCCCGTACATCACTGCTTGCAGTTTTAATTGAAAATGCATTTGCTCAATAACAGGACATGATCTGCTTCCGATGTAAGCTCAAGATTCCAGGAAGATATAAAGTGTTAATTAGTTAATCAACTATCTGACAATCACTAATATATTTGCAACCAAATGAAAGCAAATTTGTGCAGCCAAGGTCCAAAGAGTTGACATTATTTTGGACTCCTGTTCAACAATCCCATATAGGTGTAATGTTGAGGTTTCCACCTACTGCCCACAATATGTTACTTTATGGTGTTTTATTTTTTTTTGTTCAGTCAGCAAACACTTGATTTTGAACAGACGTGAATACATCAATACATTACAGCCTGTGGCCGGAGAGTGAAATGGTACCAAAACACAAGTTCAGTTACATGAATATCAACCAGAGCTGTCGGTCACCTTTACATATAAAAAGCTGTATGTTGCCCACTTTAAATGACATTTTATTTTTTTATTTTTTTTTTATTTTATACACTTTATTAATCCCCAAGGGGAAATTAATGTTTGTCAGGTACAAATACAAAGCAGTGTGTGCTGGAGCTACAAGCGCGTCCTCATAGCTCAAGAGACTCTGCTAGTCCTGGTTTCAGGCAAGGATACGGTTCGCCTCAGGACTTCAAGTCAAGGTTCCCCTCTTCAGACAGCTTTTATTTTCTCAGCTGGAGCCTGAAGCAAAGCAAAGGGCCCAGATATGGCACCGCATTTAAAGGATTTTTTTATTTACAACGTTTCCTGTGCTGTGCTCTGCTGAATGTAGAGTCAAAAAGTCCCCCCCCCCCCCCCCAGGAAAAGCTCAGACTACATGCCCGCTCGCTGCCGTTGTATGTTAATCATTGTCGTTGCCCCGCTGTGTTGATTTTCATCTCCTATTACACTTGGTACAAGATGTATGTGATAATTTGGATATGTATTGAAGCAGACACATGCTCATCCTCTCTGACTCGTCATAATGTGACTGAGGGCGCATCACGTCCTTGCTTTGTTGTTTTAGGACAGTATGTTGCGTAAGGGCATTGGCTTCAAGAGTTGTACGCATTTCACCTAGGGGTGGACAAATACACTGCACTTTCACCACTCTTTGTATCTCCCCATAGATGGCAATAGAAATCCCTAGATGTCAAATGGGTTGGTTGTTTTAATTCCTTTTTATGGTAAATAATAGTTGTATTCAACACAACACTGCATTTTATCTTATTCCTCACAATGTTTCAACTTCTCCATCTTTTGTCATTCTACATCTCCCAATGATTCACTGACTGTAATAAATTAATTTTCAAGATATCACTGAAAGAAAATCTAAGGTAGTCATAACACTAATCCAATCCATGCATATGAGAGGTAACCTGAGATGAACTGAAAACAAATTTGAGTGTGGCAGCCTGCGGTGTGAGGCCCGTTAGCTGGATGGCTTGTCAGATGTAATTGACTTTCCGCAGTCTTTTCTGTCATTCTTGCTGTAATGTGATCGGCTCATGCAGAGAAGATTTGAGGGGGAAAAAAATGCTCTCAGTAATGAAAAAAAAAATCCAGGTCACAGGTAGAATGTGTTGATAATATCTGAGAAAATGCTGCATGCATATGGGGCTGAGAAAATGGTTAAGCCTTCTGCTGCAGCAGTTCACTGAAGCAGGCCTCCAGGTTCTCCGGACATGTTCACTGTTTTGCTTCTACATGCTTTTCTAACGGACGCATGGACTGCCTTGTTTTAATGAACAAACTGAACCAGTAGACGGTGCTGTTTCAGAGGAAAACAGCTGGAAGTTAAGTGAAATGAATTTACTGGATGTTGCTGTTGAGTATCCTGGTGAATTTCATCAGAGGGGACCTATTGCTCATTGTCAGTATTTATTTTATTTTCCAATTCAAATAGAGAAGATTTCCATAATTTACAGTTGAAAAACTCCTTATTTATGTTACAATGGCCATTTAAGCATCCTTTCAGATCATCCTCCATCTGAAACAAAGTGTCTCAGCTCCTGTTTATTTAAGACCACCCTCCCTGAAACCCCACTTTGCTCTGATTGGCTTACCTCTGGGAAACCTGCTGAGGGGCGGCATGCCCTGTTTGTGACTCCTGTCTCATCCACAAAATACAGTTTAAGATGATGGGAATGTCATTAGCTGTGCAGGTATTTGGACAGAGAACAAATTGCTTGATAAATAATCATAAAAATACAAACATGATAATGAAGCTAGAGGAAAGGTTAAAAGGCCATCAAAGTTTAGGCCACTCATCTTGACAAGGACGTGAAAGTCTGAACCAAATTTCATGGAGATACATTTAATAACTATTGGGATATCACTAAAAGTACATTTTCATCCCCGTGTTGGTGCCACATGAGAAGTACGGGAATCACCAAAGTCACTGGGATCCATCCTCTGAGAGCCACGCCGTACCAAATATCGAGGCAATACTACTGCCGGTTGTTGCAATCTTTCAGTCTGGTCCTAAGTGATAGATTGACTTGTGTTTTCATGCCAAGAGAGATATTAGTAACATGCCTAAGAGATCACCATGCCATTGAGGGAAGAAAAAAAAACTTTGTAAGTGTATGCCTCATTAACTGATTGCAGCTTCTCACAGAATGATACCTTGTAGGTGTTCCAACAGTGAGACAGAATAAGAATATTTATAATAATAACATATATAACATGACAACATAACAAGTCTTTTATTTCCTATAGTATTTGGACAGCAGGTCTTGGCTCTTATTTTAACACAATAAGTGATATTTTCTTGGAAAAGGCTGGCGACCACTCCTTTTTCATTGCCTGCGTAGTCACATAAAGCTCTTTTAAAAAGTTACCAGAACATTCATTGGGGTTTTCTTGACTTAAATGAAACCAGACTACTGCTGAGTAAAATAGTGTAATTCTAAGTTCCACCTCAGTAAATATTGTTGAAATATCAAAGTGGAACTGGAACTGAAAGCAAACCAAAGTGAAACATGAAGTCTATTAGACAATCAAACCCAAGGAGAAAGCTGAAGTCTGGGCACAGTAATCCATTACATCCTTGTTACCTTAACAAATTGAAACAAACCTTGACCTTCCTGTGGAGCTGAAGCGAATCCAAGTAGACTTGTTATTGCACAGAGCAGCTGAATCTGTTGGTGCAGAGCTAGTGGGAGGATCTGTGGAAGACTGATGGAATTCACTGGAGAGCAGTGATCCACTGGACTGGACTCTGCCCCGCTGCTGCTCCCTGTGGGATCACAACACTGAAAGGCAATGGAGCGAAAGATCTCTCTGATGGAGGACCAACACCAACACCAAGCGTGACTGATACGCCCCGCTCACAGGTTGCCAGCACACCGTCAGTCTTACCTGTTCCGGCCAGCTCACCAGGCTCCAAAGACCACACATAACAGCTGCGGTGCTTCGATTTGGGAAAGCAGAAGAGTTTAGAATCTATGTTTACACGATGCCTCAAAGTCTAGTCGATCAGGAGCCGTATTCACAAACCTTCTTAGAATCCTCTCAGGGAGCTCGTAACATAGCCGAAAATCTTTAGCAAGGAGTCTTAGCTTAGGAGTGAGTTCAGAAAATTCTCAGTGCAGCTCTGAGCAAGGGAAGGACAGAAACCCATGTTGAAATGTATTTGCATATTTTTTTTTCTCATGAAAATGTAATCATATCTAAAGCGCTTGTCATGCACGAGAGCCAATACAAAGTCAAAGTAGTTGTCATGTTGACATTTGAGGTATACAGATTGATTGACGATATCAAGATATCAAACTCGTCAAAAATGAGCTTATTTTGTGTTTTCCTCTTTGAAATGCATACAACCTGAGGGCCTTGTGATCGTGTTACCTTGATAAGGATATCCCGATGGAAACCTTTGAGACAGCACTTGCCTTGAGGGTTTGGTATGTAGCCCCTTTATATAAATTGAACAATAAACATGTTCCATTCATAGCTGCCTCGATATCAAGAGCTTACTGTTGAGAAATACATGGTGGTCATTTAAAACTGAAATCACTGAAAAGTCATATCAGGAGGGTAATTAAATTACTGAGACATTTTTATTTAAAATGAAATATATAACCCGGAATAGTATTTGGCTGTTCTCTCTAGTCCCTTCATTAAAAAACTAGTTGTGACAGTATATTAGCAATAAGATGTATGAGCTTTAGCAAGTTCACATAATTTGTGGAAGTGATTGACCAAAAGACTAAAACATTTTTCTTTGCCATTTGCTGTCTAGCCCGGCTCCACTAGACTACTGTTCACAGCTTCAGTCGTCACCATGATTATAGTCTGTAAACCGTATTTGCACTAAGGTTTGCTCAGCTACTCTGCAGGGCTGATTGGTCGATGACATTAAAACGGCTCCAAACTGGTGGCAGAGCACTACACTTGCCACTTACCACACGCCGGCGTAGGGTAGGGTGTCCCATTTCTTTTAGGGATTGAGGGGCAGTGGTCACTTGGGCCTCCAACTAGCCCTCCGAATGGAATGTTTTCAGAAGCATGCTTTGCAAACAGAAGCAACATAACAGGAAAAATGGTCCATACACATTTTTTTGTAATCGGAAATTGCAGTTTTGGGATACTAAAGCTATTTCTGATGAAGTCTTGTTTTTGAGCACTGATTCTCTGAGAAGTCATCATACTGTTTATTTCCACAAATTCAATAATCACATTTCTGTGATAATGCATTTCTGCGGTCACGCTCTTATAGTCACACAGTACATTTGGGTCCAGGCTAGCTAAAAGCCACGAGGTGAAATGGCCAACACACCTGAATGACACATGCATGCACTAATGCACAAATACAAATTCACTGACCATTGAAGGCGAATGCTTGTAGGCACACAGGGACAACCAGAAAAAACACCTTCTTTTTTTTTTAATAATAAACAAACTTTGTCCGTGACACAACTCAGATGTCCTCTCACACATACCTGGCAGCTCCTTCAAGAAGCACAGTCCCTGAAACACACACTCCTGTCAGCACCTGCCAACACGCATTGTCCCGGAGACATGTCAATTTCACAGAGGCTGTATGGGATTTATGTAATACCCTGTTAGCATTCACAATATGCTACACATGCACCTGTGTGACTCGGGTTTGGGGAGTGGAATTCTTGATACATCTGACATTTGTTAGGAAAACAAGCAGTGTTATTCTCCTATTGGCACGGCGCGCAGGAGAAGAGAATCCTGATATATCTGACATTTGTTTTGGTAGCAGAGGGAGAGATGATTTTTAAAGCTGTATATGAATTGAATGTGATGCGGGTTAGTGCGCGCAAAGTAGTTTCCATACAAATATTGACTCGCTTAGGCTGTGAGTCATCCCGCCAGCTTGTTAGTCACCCAGTGTGTGTTGAGTGCAGGCAGTTCATTAGTGTCACAGTCGATTCCATATACTCATATATTGTAAATTGATATATAACTACTCATTCTGACTCTCTTGTTTTGGATAGTGCTACTTGTCAATGCATCATTTATGAAGTTTAAACAATCATAGGGAAGTGTTCCATTCAAAAGTAGCTCTAAGTTGGCTAACTGGTGTCCAAGACTTATTTTTTTTTAAAAAGTCCATTGAGCCAGCAAGCAAAGCTACAGTGAGCCAACATAATTAAACAAGGATCCTTTATTCTGCTTTATGTGGAATCTCCTTATATACTGTATCTTTTTTTACATCCTCTTCCTTATGAAGCAGAAATTAGACAGATACAAATAAAACACAAGTGCTGAGACAATTATGGTGAAATGAGATGCACATTGGGTATTTTGGACAGGCTATAATCACAATAATAATATATGTTATAATATTAACAATAATAATACCAACAGCATGGGTTGCCTCTTCTTTTATTTCATTGGTACTAATTTCTAGCTTGTTTTCAAGTTAAATGTATTGTTTATTTAAAATCTCACAGTCTAAACAACTTCCATTAGTTCCCTGCTGGTATGAATTTGACATGCTGATTGAAGAGAATTTATAAAGAGTAAATAAACACAACACTAGGCTAATCATCAGATTAGGCTGGCCCATATTATAATCATCTAAATATTACAAACATTTCCTACCACCGAGGGAAATACAGTGCGACAAAATGCATCAAGCATTTGGTAAAAAGTGTCTTTAGAAATTCTCCTCTGCTTTTCTGAGAATACTGATACAAACACTCCAGCTGTTCAAACTCAGGGAATCTGGCAGATGCCTCTAGGAAGAATAACTTCTGGCTTCATACAGTATGTGGGGAACAGAACATTCTCAATTGGTGCCTTTTTTTTTCTGGGCCACATCTGCTCTCCCCATTGTTTAAAACACATCCAGTTACGGACACATATATAGACACTCACAGAGGGGGAGAGAGGGGGAGACGTGGGAGGACTATTCATGTCATTTTCTTCACCAACTGTGCAACAATCTATGTCATCTATTTTTCCATCTCCCACACAAC
Organism: Embiotoca jacksoni; assembly: GCF_022577435.1. Taxonomy (NCBI): domain Eukaryota; kingdom Metazoa; phylum Chordata; class Actinopteri; family Embiotocidae; genus Embiotoca; species Embiotoca jacksoni. The sequence goes on from NW_027185403.1 coordinate 21,260,655, forward strand.
CACATAAACACACACGCATGCACACACACACACACACACACACACACACACACACACATGCGCCAAGAGACTTGTGGTTCATAAACTACTTGTATACACATACATAGGTGTGTTTCTACATGCTTGTTCTTTGTGCAGTCTTTTTCAATTTCGGCAGAACGAAACAGAAAATTCTAAAAGATGATAATGACGATGATGATGATGATGATGATGATGATGATGATGATAATGATAATGAGCCAGTTGATCTAATGTTTAAAGATTATGTTCACATGTGCGGAATAACATGTGGATGGACCTTGAAACTATTACTACCTTAAACCATTATGAATTGATCTTAAAAGGAATGTAATGCTTGTTTTTTGTTGTTGTGTGGTGTTATATGGGGCGGATGACGTGCTGCCACATGTCCACTTGAGCACAAGAACAGAATCTAGTGAGTATAAAGATACGTGTCACATGTTCCATTGGGATCGACGGTTTTGTTTATGTTCTTTTGTTTCGTGTCAAAAGAAGAGCTATCTCTGCAGTTGTTGACACTCTGATTTGTTTATACTTCTGTTTATTTTGACTTATGCAGAGTTCATCCACTGAGTTTCTACATTTGCTCTGATCTTATTGACTCTATTTATAGTGCACCAGTTTTACTGACTTTGGTGTATTCAAACACTTTTATACAGCCTAGCGTTATAATATATATATATTTTTTTTAAATGTGCTTCCATTTAAATAACCCACATTAATTGAATGCTTCTCTTTTATTCTGTGTCGCCAATAAACACCTGAATCAGAACCAGAAGCCTGATTATAGCTTTGTGTCCTATGTCATTTAAATTGCACAGGCTACACAGGTGACTTCAACATCCACAGAAAAATAGCAGCAGGTGAAAACCTGGGATCTGTATAGAGTATAAACTATATAAAAGTGGACGTAGCTTCCGGGTCTTCAAAATGAGGCTAATGCAGAAGTGACATAAAATGCAATTCCACAGAGTGCCACTAGGGGTTGGTTCTAAAAAGCCTTTAAGTTATTAAGGTGTTATTAGCTAATGTCCCCTTCCTCATATTAGTTTTCTGGTAGGCTAGTTGTCCTGAAAATAATTATATCAGTAATTAGATATTAGGCTTTAAAAAGTGGTATATTTGGGGGCGTGTCAGTTTGAATGACAGGCCTGTGGGTGGGTGGGAATAGTGTTCTCGCGTTCCCAATCAGATCGAGTAGCCTCGTTCCTCCCCAGATTGTTCAAATATGGTCACGTCTGGCTCCAAAATAACAACATGGCAACGGCCAAAATCCAAACTCAAGGCTTCACAACAGCAGTTTACAAACCAACGGGTGACGTCGCTGTTGGTTGCTGCTTGGTGTGCATTGATGAGGAAACTGTTCCTCAAAATAGTGCATAAAACAACATATTTCCATCATCATGTTCTACGTTTTCATTCCAAATTTAAGGTTTGACTGTTCAACTTTCAATTATATAATCGGGTCCCCGACTGGACAAAGACCACCATGATAAACCAAATCCTAATTTCCTTTTTCAAAGAAGATAAAAAAGGCATTTTCTTGAAATTCATTTAACATTTCTGCCTTATTTGGATGTAAATCTGGCTGATAACACAATAAAACATGATGGTTGTGGATATGGATCTCACGAATCTGTCTCACCTGAAGAAACATTAACATGTCATCTTTTCAACACGGTCAACCCTTTTGTCGCTACTTTAACACTGATATGACACCTTCACTAATGTGACTCCTGCTACACAGTACTCATTTGCAGAATATTTTGCCGTGGGCTCTTCCAGCCTTACAAGTATGGACATAGATTCCGCTCGCATGTTGTTTTGATCTTGTTTTAATCAGTGTCATCCTGTGTTGTCATTCAACTCCTGGAGTTGTGGTCAAATAAAAACACACACATGACAGGTGACACATTCACTGGGCAGTCAGATGTCATCACAAAGAAACTCAAAGTAAAACTCAGGTTTATTTTGACAGTTACTTCCTTCCATTACTTGCAATGGAAAGTTTTACTTGTCTTCTCCTGAAGTGGTTCAGGAAGAACTAATTGGATATTTTCAGCAGAGTTTGAAATAATGATGGAAGACATCAACCCTTTGTGATGGTAGCAATGGTTCCCATGACCAGCTGAGGCATCAGCAGGTAAAGTTGTGTATTCAAACAATATAATTTAAGTGAGTGTTAACAGGTTTCTCCCACATAATGCTGTTGATAGATCTATTGCCATTTTCAGAGTTTGCCAGCAAGTGGAGTGATTTTTAGGGCTTAGTTTGTTGTGGTTCTTAGAACTCTCTACTGCTGTTTGTAGCTCTGCAACCTGATGACTGAAGTCAAAACCAAATATGCTGTATGGACAGAAACATTATAGAGGACACAGTATCCTGATTAATAATAATAGTTATGAGCTTGTTGGAGAAATGGATTAGACGTGTTTTGACACCGCTGGTGTAGAGGCTTACTTAGAGAATAATGGTGAAGATGTTTTAAAACTGCTTAATTTTGTCTTGGTGCAAAATTAACATTTTAGTCATGGCGAATAAACACTGAGGAAACAATAATGAATCAGTTCTGGTGTCTGATGCATGACATTATTCTAAAGTATTGGTAGAGTTCCACAGATAATTAGTTTGACACTTATCAATGCCTTGTTCTAATAGAGAGTTGGTGTGTTGACAGAGCGATAGACGAAGAGTGAAAGATATGATACAAATATGGGGAGAGAGGGAATAAATAAATAGCAAGAAAGACACAATGGTAGAGGGAAGGAGGGGGCTCATCACTATTGGTGTCAGTACAGTCTGATTCATTCTGTTATCTGTCATTATCTTGTTCTGCTGGGAATTCAGATTAATCTGTATTGTCTGCTGTTTGATTACGAACAATGCCAGGGGCCAATGTAAACACTCGTACTGCATGCTGATCAGCAGGCTTTTTTACCCTACGCGTTGCTGATTGTTAAGTTTGTTTTTCGTTTTGTTTTTTTCAAATCTGAATGCACATCAAGAATAATGGCTGCAATTCAAATACACAGATCCAATGTCATTTTCTTGCATTATACTAGTCAAAACATCTGACAGCACTGCTTATTCCTGTCAAGACCATAATCAAAGCCTAGACATCACAAGCAGCTGAAAAACACTCATGCATTAGTTTCATCCCTCTGCCTATGAAGTTAGGCTTCTGCTGATGTTAATTTGTTAGTTTGTAAGCCTTACGATGAGGTTTTAGTGAACAGGTTTTACTAGTAGACAAGTCAAAGTAAAAATGATTTGGTATAGCACCATTTCCAACCAGCCAGCTCTTCCTGACGTACTAACTTTTACTAGTTTGAGTGCATAAGTGCATTCACACGTAAAGTATGGAAACATGCAGTGCACTAGGAGTACTTGGACGGCGATATTGCAAACTAGCAGCTGAGGTAGGGCGGCGGGGGTGGAGCGCAAGGTTGTGTCCAGTGGAGTTTGGTTGTCGAGGGTTCATTATGTGGTCAACAACAGCACTATTGCTTGCAATCTGCGGACAGAACCTGCAGCAGGCAGGCAGGGAGGGACGGAGGTGGCCGAAGCAGCTGAAATGGTAGTCTTTGGATTTGCCGAAAAAAGAATGGTCATGCTGGTCCTGTATATAGCATTTATAATCTTGTGGCTTTGAGCAAAGATAACGTTACCAAAGTATGTAGGCACAAGTCATACTAGCAGGGTAGACTTTGGATTTGAAGGAGAAGGAATGGTGTTGGTAGTCATGAGCAGCAGGTGTGATCTTGTGGCTTCCGGCATGCATTAACGGTGCCAAAGTATTTAGGCACAAGTCATATTGGATTAGCTGTTAAACAGGTAGTGCAGGGGTGGTAGGTTTGAATATTGAGGGGAGTAGTCCTGGGACACCAGAACTGCTGTTGAGCCTTCCTGAGGTTCCCACTTGTTAACTCCACTGAGATACTGCACACTCTCACATTGTGGCCAAGGCTTTCTTATTGGTGGTTCCTACTTTGGTGTATGAGCATCGCATGCATAGATTAAGGATAGAGTTTTGTGAGGGAAAGAGATGTTTGGCAGATATTGAGTCAGTTGACCGTTGCGGTGTTATTACACATTCATTTGGTAATTGTTGTACCGTAAAACTCATACCGGTCCACACATAGTATGTAGTATGGAAGTCTGGACACCTGTCATCTTCAACGGCCCTCATGGCTACCGTGTTAAAAGGATGGGACCACCAGCCTCGAGCTGTGGCAGCTGAGGAAGCTGCAGCGGTTATGAAACATTGCAATATGCCAATAGAAGTTGTCCACTTCCACACAGAACTGTTTATTTTTAGTACCACCATAGTATTGTCAGATAAAAGCCACCAGTGTGTTTATTGTGTGCGTACAACAGAGGGCACGACAACATGTTCATTTCTAGGCAAAATAACCAAACCAAGCCAGCAGACATGTTGGCAGGTGAAATTTTCAAATGTTAGTCATTTAAATGCATCTCGGTTAATCGCAGTGTTGAAATTAACATACTGCACAAATAGGGTAACTAACGTGCAAGTGTACTACATGTATGTGTACTAACGGAAGTACACAAATTTAGACATAGCTTCAGTCTTTGTGTCTCAGCCAACGTAAAAGGCCGACCAATCAGCAGTCATCAGAGGTGGTTAGGTGCGATGACGTTGAAGTAGTCCTAGGAATGGCAGCAGCGGTAGAGTTTTGATGCATGACATACGTTTATGTTGGTCAAGGCTGACTGGTTAAATATTGCTCCAATAGTTTTCAAAATAAACCAGTTCTCTTGTAAGCTGCGAGTCAATGCAGTCGGGCATTGGACGAGCACCTCCCACACATTGATTATGTTCAGAGCATTCCAGAACAATGTGTGCCGTAAGGTGGGTGCATTATTCCGCTGTAAGAAGTCCCAACCAATAGGACTGCCATGAAACCTTGTTTTCCATATTGTTTAGGTAGGCGGTGCATGTCCAGTTGACGTCCACATGAATGAGGTAACCCTTGTGATTCACTTCTTCTGAGAGAGGGTGGACAACAATCTTCACTTTCTGATACTAAGTACGACTTAAAGTAGTACAGTAATACTAAATACATGTAATTAAATCATGTATAATGAAGCAAACAGTATTTTATATCAAATGTGAAACATCATAAATGCATGACCCAGAAATGCATTTAACACATTTTTATGATATTGGAAGTTTCATGTAAATGAAAATTAAGAATTTCTTCTAGCTAATAAAAGTAGCAGCTTCATTCTCCTTACATTTATATTCCTATACATGTCCACTAATTGCAGAGTTTGATTCCCACCTCCTCCTGTCCATGTGTTGAAGTGTGCTTGGGAAACACACTGAACTCCGAACACCTGCATGTTAGCTCTGTCATGCAAGGTGCTAAACCTCTAAGTGAAAAAGGCGGTGTGTAAACTAAGAGCATTCAAACCTCCATTTTTGACATTTTGACATAACAGTACCCTTTTCTACAGCTGCATCCAACAACCTGCCGGGGAATCCCGTACATCCCACACATGGTTGACATCCCTCCATAAAGTGACACTCCAATTAGATACCAGAAGTATTTCAACTAACTCTTCACTTCATTACTATTTTCAAATGTATGAAGAGAACAGCTTTGAATAACCAGCGTTTGGTATTTACTTTCATGTGTAAAACCCTAACAGAATGTGTTCTCCGTCAATGGCGAGCAGGCTGTCTACTTGATGTGACCTGAATTAACACTGACCTTCTGTTTCCTTATTCAATTCAACTTTATTTATATAGTGCCAAATCACAACACAGGTTATTTCATGGCACTTAACACATTAAAGTCCTTACAGCAAGACTTTACAATATTATACAGAGAAACACAACAATTCAACAATTCAACAATTCAACAATTCCCACATAAGCTAGGAGGGAAAAAACTCCTCTTTAATGGAGAAAAACCTCCAACAGAGGGAAGAAAAAAACTCCCTTTAACAGGAAGAAACCTCCGACAGAACCAGGATCAGAGGTGGGCGGAGCATCTGTTAACAGAACCAGGATCAGAGGTGGGCGGAGCATCTGTTAACAGAACCGGGATCAGAGGTGGGCGGAGCATCTGTTAACAGAACCAGGCTCAGAGGTGGGTGGAGCATCTGTTACCAGAACCAGGCTCAGAGGTGGGCGGAGCATCTGTTAACAGAACCGGGATCAGAGGTGGGTGGAGCATCTGCCTTGACCGGTTGGGGTGAGAGGAGAGCAGAGAGAGAAAAGGACAGCATAGAGACACAAGACATGAACTGGTGGTGGAGACGACAAGCACAGAGCAGAGACATGCAGCTCCATGACGGGACATCTGGAAAAGAAAAAAGAGAAACTACACGAGCGAAGGAACTGAATGGAGACAACAGATAATAAGAAGAAACTGTGGGAGAGAAAAAGATGGTGAGGTATGAGTCAGTTAAAGAGTAGGAGGAAAGAAAAGAAGCTCAGCATGTAACGAGGTCCCCCAGCAGCCTCGGCCTGTAACAGCATAACTAAGGGTTGGTTCAGGTCTACCTGAGCCAGCCCTAAATATAGGCTTATCTTTCACCAATGGTTCAATCATAGTACCCTGACTGGGCCTCAAAGCTTTGATCACTGAGCCCGACAAACTGTTCCTCTCCTCGTTATATCTGTGGAAATCAAGCTGAAAAACAATGAGATGTCTTATATGAACCAGATATTTCTTATTTAGCACTGTCAACCATCAACCCATTTATTCAACTTCAGAATGAATCCACCACCACCCCTTTAACCCCCATCTCCAGATTAGATTTCGCAGATCAGGAAAAAAACAAGCATAGGCCAGTTAATTCTGTCTTTATGCACTTGTGGCCGCAGCACAGTAATTCAGACTCATCAGCATCCTATGTGGACACGCTGTCAGCTGGTTTAGGTGCTACAATAAAAACATTATTGTATGTTAAAAAAACAACAGTAATTGATTGGTTAGAGTAAGCATGGAGAGACGATGACAGACAGATAGAAAATATTTTAACAAAGTGATACACCAAGCCATTAAAGCATGGAACCATTTTTAGTTTTAGTCATCACATACAGAATAAATTCATTTCACATTCCACTCATTTCACATTTTTGGAGAGCCCTCCACTGAAGCATCCTACTTTGTTTAGCTGGGAACTGGTGTGTTTGTTTCAGCAGTCACTCGACATTGTGATTGGAAAGTATTTGTTTTTACATTTTAAATTCGAATAAAACCTTTTCATTGTATTGACCTTCATCTTCACTCTACAGTAATGAAGCACCTCATTGGTTTTAGTGACAGACTGTGGACTAAGGAGAAGTTCCCTTCCAGGGAAATTACAATGTGTGTGTGTGTGTGTGTGTGTGTGTGTGTGTGTGTGTGTGTGTGTGTGTGTGTGTGTGTGTGTGTGTGTGTGTGTGTGTGTGTGTGTGTGTGTTTGAACTAGTAGAAATGTTTTCAAGAACTTGAGCATGTCTAGTGTGCAAATATGCATAGCAGAAATTGTGGGCTATTATACAAATATTATTGTGACCCACCTGTGTGTGTGTGTGTGTGTGTGTGTGTGTGTGTGTGTGTGTGTGTGTGTGTGTGTGTGTGTGTGTGTGTGTGTGTGTGTGTGTGTGTGTGTGTGTGCAATCATGTGGGCACATAACATTGTGTCTTGGATGGAGAGTTAATGATGTGTGCTGTGGTGTAAAACGCTATTTGTCCTAAGAGGAACCTCGGGCAAGTCAGACATTCTAATGCTCAACACACAACCTACACACACACACACACACACACACACACACACACACACACACACACACACACGCACGCACACACACACACACACACACACACACACACACACACACACACACACACACACACACACACAAATACAATTATCAGACCAGACTATACAGTGAAGAAATATTGAGGCTTTGTTCTCTTTGTATTAAGATTGCAGATGAGGTGAACTTTTAAAAGTAGCTAATTTCCTAAGAAAGTAAAATAATACACGTTTTTAATCTAAATACATCTAATATTTATTTGCGTCAATAAAAATACCGGTAAGAGAACCTTCAGTTTTGAATTGCAATATCTTATGTTACAGCATTGAAATAGGTTTTGATGGTTAGTTTTCAATGAAGCCAACAAAGCTTCTACCCGACCCTGAGTATAATATACAGTATGTCAGCTTTAATCGTATCTGTCGTCAGAGATGCTGCAAATCAGTACTGGTTGGAAACATTATTGTTGTTTGTCCTGCAATAATGTCATGGAATACCACCTAAAAAAAAGTGCACACAACAGAGTTGTTTTTATGCTCTATAAAGCATAATTGACAAAAATATATTGAGTCATTAGTAGGTTTTAGAGGCATTATTTGCCTCAGTTTTAATTATTGGACAGAACCATCTATTTTATTAAGCTAACCCAAACTAACCTAAATTATGCTAACAGTGATCATTTGAGATTTTTCTCCTCTCACACGTTTTCCAACATTTTTTAATGACTACTTTGACACTACATTCTTCCTGATTTTGATGAGCCTCTACAAACGAAGCTCGGACTAAATACACAATATGTATATCAGTAAATGTTTTCCAAGATTGGGTGCAAACTAATTACATTTTCTTATATATCCTCATATGCTAAAACATGTGACATGTCCTTATTTTTGAAAATATAATAAGTCCTTTGAAAAAGTTGTTTAGTGATGCATGTTAGATGATGTTATTTTTAACAGGGACATGACACACAATAGTTGTCCTCAATCTTAAATGAGCCACAACAAATATAAACAAAGTATTTGATCCTAGAACACCCACCAAGCCCATTGCATTTGATTTGTTTTAAAAACTTAATCCCGAAGCCATTACAAATCTTGAATAAATAAATACAAATTCAGCCAGTAACAGCTGAAACAAATGAAAGGCCAAACTGAACTAACTTCAGTTCTATTGTTAAAAGACACTCGAGTGGATTGTTCTCATCACCATCACAAGGATTTGAAAACCTGCAGGAATGATTGAAAAATGCTCTCAACTGCAATTACACCAAATTTGATGGAACAGGTTGTATGAAAATACAGATATATATTAATCTAAAAAAATTGGATCCAATTAGTACTGCTACACCTGTTTACCGCAGCTGACAGATTTGTCAAACTCCCATGGAAGAACATCTCACATTTTCCTAGAGATTAGAGGATTAACATGTTAAGAAACAATTCATTTTCAATCTGCAGGAATGGAAAAAAGACTGGAAATTAGTACATTTATGATTCCCTTGATCTCCATCAGCCTGTCACCACTTTGATCATCTCAGGTCAGCAAAAACTGCAGTGACTTCCACTCTTCTGGTTCTCTCGCTGGTTGTTTTGTTAATCAAGTAGTTTCTAAACTTGCATCTTTTCAGCAGACTGTTATGTACCACATCATTTTAGTTTTAGAGCTAAATCTGTGTTTAAATGTGGTTGACAAAAACACAAAAAAGGCTGAAAAAATGTACTGGTGCAACAGAATTAGGTTTAACAATCAAAGAAAGCACTGTCTTTGTGAATTACAGGAGTCTTTTTCTTGCCTTTCTTATAGATAAAGGGTATATGACAAAGCAAAATGAATTCCAAATACCCCAATTAGAATCTCAGCAGCAATAAGATGATGATGAAAGGATTGCAGTATCAAGGCAGAAGTCAGAGGAGGAGAGTGAAACCCACTTTCCAACTGCTCTAATCTACAGTGGACTCTAATGCACAAATGAGAAAGAGAGCAGGGCGAAGGAGACAGGAAGTAACAGAGAGAGACGAGGAAAGATGATGACATGCAACAAGGTGAAAAGCTACACTCAGAGTCCAAGGTTTACGTCTTTGAGCAAAATATAGCAAAAGAAAAGGAATTAGAAAGAAAAAAAAAAGGTTGTTGAATGTAATTTTTCAATACATAAGAGACAGTATTATCACGTATTTTGTTCTCAAATTCTCCCCCTGATTGTCAACATATCAATTATTAAGAGATTTAGAGGAGATTTGTGTGTCCTCAACAAGCGACAACCAACAGTGACATCACACGTTGGTTTGTGAACGCTGTTATGAAGCTTTGAGTTTGGATTTTGACCGACATCATCGTGCTAGTCCGAGCGGTTCGGAGACGGTAGTGACCATATTTGGACGAGCTGGTTGGGAGGGAGCGGTGGATCTGACTCGTTCTGATTGGAAACCTGATGATACTACGTCCCGCCAACCAATAACTGTAACCTGACTGCACCACAGGCCTGTCAATCAAACAGACACGCAAAAAAAACAAATTTAAAATAAATGTATAAATAAATTTAGGGAAAGATTCAAATTTTAGTCAACAGAAAGGCTTTTTGTTGTCATCGTTTCAGACATGCAGGATGAAATGAACAGCAGAGTTTTTATGGGAGGACAGTTTTGAAACAGCATATTTTCCACCTGCATTTCATTCTGTTCAGCTTAAGCTCTTGCATTTTGATTATTATTGAGCAAAGCAGAGGCTCTGAAGAGAGTTCCCACTTTTCAGGTTCATCTTGTTCAGGTTGACCTGACATTTACATTTGGCTAATTATCGACACGAATATGAAATGTGGATTGCCAAATATATGCAATCTTTAAAGTCAAGCCAATTTTATTTTCCAGCCTGATGGTAGCTTTGAACTGTGTTTTTCCTCCACTGGCAAATTAGTGAAGCACAAACACCATCAGCTCAGCTGTGCCTGAAAGCTTGGTACAGCCACAGAAACAAATCTGATAAAAAACTCTGATGTAAAGTTCTTTTGTAAGTGAGGTTTTGTACTAACATGAGCTGAGCAGATTGAACCAGCAGATGCTCGTGAGGTGAAGGCATTCATAATTACATGCTATCACGTTATAAACAAAGATGTGTTTGCTTTGCAGTGAACAAATTGAACTTTGAAATTGAAATAAAACTTTTTAAAAGTAGCTTGTAATGTACGCCTCTATTCACAACAGGACCAGTGTAGACGAGATGTAAGGATTGCTGTCAGTTTGCTAGTCTGTCAATCAAACTCTAAATACGGGATACCATTCATGTGAATTGTTATTTTCATGAACGTTATTGATGACCCCTGACGTTATGTCTTATCACTACTGTTAGGCCAAAGCTTCACTTGTAAACTTGATATATCAAAATCTGAGCACATTGGTGCTTTCTAAAGGATAAACACTCTTTGGAGACTTCAGTAGATTTCACCAAGTATAAAATATAAAGTCAGCAGGCAAATGTGCTGAACACATTCTCGTAAATGTGTAAATCCTTTTCACTTGAATAACGTTTGACCTCTCCTCAAATTCTGCAGTCTCTGCCCAGCTACTGGGAGGACTCTAAGAAAAGCAACAGTTGTCAGTGTTGACGGTCTTTTGTTTGTTCAATCCAACTCAAACGTACAAATCGGCCTCTAGGGGCTGCTACTATGTTTTAGACTTTTAGTTTGTTGTTTTGTGGAAGGAAAGTAAAGATTGTTTCATTTTCTCTGAAAAATACAAAGCTTTGGCTCTACAACCACTTCTGAAATAAGCCTAAAAAATCAATATGATTCAAGGCCAAACACAACAACAATCCGAATCTGTTACACTGTCGCTGCACATTGCTTAACGGTGGAGCAATAACTTTTTACACAGGTAGACTGCTTGCAATTTTTAGTTCCTTTGACAATCAGAGAGACCACAGCACCATACAAAAGACCCATCAAAGGTCAATGTCCCCAACAGGAGGCTGCAATATTATTCATCTTTCTGTTTGCTTTACACCCATAATCCAGATTTCATTTTAGTGCCAGTAGCCAGTAGTTTAGAGCAGCAGGCTTGTTGCTGGTTAAGCATGACTAGTTTAAATCCCCCAAGTGAGTGGAGGAAGTGAATAATAGCATTCCCTTCCTCTCAGCTGCTGCTGTGGAGGTGCTGCCTCAACACCTGACTGCTCCTCTGCAGCTGCTCGCTGGCATTTTTTGAATAACTGAGCATTAATACTGTTAGAAATTATGCAATTCAAACCCTCAGCTGTGGATAATCACTCCCTTACATTATATGGTCAGGTTTGTTGCTCTTGTTTGAAGGAGAGCAACAGTTTTACATGAATTTTGTATAGCATACTATTGTTATATTGATAATGTTCTAAGCAAAGCCCGGAGCAGTCAAATTAAAGTCGATTTAAGTTTGTCTGTTAGAGGTACCGGTTTAGTTTTAGACCACTAGCTGTGTTAAGGAGCATTGCTATTTAAAAGTGAATCCCTGCATGTGACAGCGCAGGTCACAGTTTCTCCTTTAAAACTTGGCACCCATATTTCAATCAGGAGATAGTTATACGAGTGAATTAATAAGGACTTCTATTGCCGAGTGCACAACAGAGGAGAATGTGAAAAATGTAAAATTGTTAGCGATTAGACCCCATCGTGATGTTGTCATCTTATTTGCAGAGGGTGAGCGTTGAACAGGAAAGAGCCACCCTGGGGTCTAAACACTGGTGGTGGTGACAGGAAGAGCATCTGTTAACAGAACCAGGCTCAGAGGGGGGCGGAGCATCTGTTAACAGAACCAGGCTCAGAGGGGGGCGGAGCATCTGTTAACAGAACCAGGATCAGAGGTGGGCGGAGCATCTGTTAACAGAACCAGGATCAGAGGTGGGCGGAGCATCTGTTAACAGAACCAGGATCAGAGGGGGGCGGAGCATCTGTTAACAGAACCAGGATCAGAGGTGGGCGGAGCATCTGTTAACAGAACCAGGATCAGAGGTGGGCGGAGCATCTGTTAACAGAACCAGGATCAGAGGTGGGCGGAGCATCTGTTAACAGAACCAGGATCAGAGGTGGGCGGAGCATCTGCCTCGACCGGTTGGGGTGAGAGGAGAGCAGAGAGAGAAAAGGACAGCATAGAGATAGAAGACATGAACTGGTGGTGGGGCCGATAATCACAGAGCAGAGACATGCAGCTCCGTGACGGGACATCTGGAAAAGAAAGAACAGAAACTACGCCAGCGAGGGAACTGAATGGAGAGACAACAGATAATAAGAAGAAACTTTGAGAAAGCCATATCAGATAGATAGCGAGAGAACATATTTTAAATTTGACTGATACGGCATGATTGGCTGATTGAGATGAAGGCTAAATCTGATTGGTTTACCTGACATGCCCCCAGTCATCTGATAAGCAGGGAACTAGAGTGAGGGAATTAAGAACGAAGGGGTGAAAGGATTGTCTTCCTGAATGAACTTGCACTGAGCTCCATTTCCCACAATGCATACCCACACTCTGAGATGTAGCTGCATTATGCTAATACTGGCTAATCTAGCCTGGAGCTGTTAGCCTACAGTTAACTGACTAATTAGCTATTAGACTGCAAACGCATGTTGTAGCAGGAAAATAATATATAGCATTTGATTTATGTTGGGGACATACTGAATACTCCCTTTGTTTTAGCATCATGGAACACCTTTTTTAATCATACACTGAAACTACACAAGACTAGCTGAGTTTCCAAATGAGGAAATGCTATTCTGAATATCCATCATATATACCCACTTTATTATGTACATGTCCCAGGGCACCTGAGGAAAACCCACATAGGCACTGTGAGAACATGTGGACTCCACAAAGAGAAGCCCCAGCTGACCTCAGGTCTTTGATGTGAGGCGACTGCTTACTGCACCAATGTGCTGCCTCATCACTGATTCATAATTTCTTAAAAGGTTTAAAATAAGTAATGGTAAAAGAGTGGAGACATGACATATTTATTTTAGGAGTAGCGGTTTCTGCACATAACAGATGCACAACAACTTCTGTGGGAAGATGCACCACTCTCTGGCATTTTTTGGTTATTAATGTGTTCTGTGATATGTTTTCAGAGTGGTGCATCTTTGAATGGGGACGGTTTTCTGATCTTGTGGAGACAAAGAAATGTGAACTTTCTGCTAAACCCCAGCAGTTGTATTCTGATGTAACTGCAGCCAAAGTACAAAGCATGACAGTAGAGCCATTGCGGTGCCACGTGCACATGATTTTCAAATTGTCGATGTTGGGTGAGTTTTTTTTTTTTTTTTTTTTTTTTTTTTTTTTGGGGGGGGGGGGGGAGGGATTCAGTGTACTGTGCAAGTTGGGATCGTTTTCTGTGGAGCATGTGAGCAGGATGCCTTATCTGATTATTTTGCTCAGTGCCCATGTGAAAACTAATTTTCACTGCCTGCTTCTACGCCTGCAAAACACAACGGTGAGAATTTGTTTTTGTGTTACAGATTAGATACACTGCCCTCCAAAAGTATGTTCACAGTAGAGTGAAATTGATGTTTTTTTGCTTCTTTAGGCATTTGAATCAAATATAAAAACACAGCAATGAGACAGAAGTACAGACTGGTTTTAGCTTTTATCTCATGCTATTTAAATGCAAATATTGTGTAAATATATATATATATATATATATATATATATTTTTTTTTTTATAAAGATATCCAAAAGTTTGTTGGCAGTACAGATAAATTTCAGTCTGCTGTTCAGCACTGTATGCTCTGTTACACCATGCTCATGGTAACACTGAATTTATTGGTATATTTAAGAGGTACAACTTTTTTGTGAGCATTCTTGATGACCAACTGCGAGTATTGTGAGTATATGTTTGTCATAGTGGGGCAGAAGTCAATACTTCATCATTTTAGTTATTGGTAAATTATGAATGAAGTTTGGATTTGTTTCCTACATGTGTGTGTTTCCATTCAACCGAACTTTGTCCCGACCATCTATAAGTCAACAGCTCGGATAATGTCTGTCGGTATCTATCTATCTATCTCAATAGTGTCATTCGCTGAAGTTTCAAAGGTAACTTCAACCTGCTGTACCTTGTTAATCTAGGTCATAATTCCCACAGGTCAAACCCGCCTTATGTCACAGAAAATGTGCTAGAAAATGTCTTGAAAACTGGAGGAACACTGAAAGAAAAACTTGGTTAGGTTTAGGGAAAGGTCAAGTCCGGTTAAAATTGACCTATTTTTGTCATAGTAACAGTTGTGACTAACATGTGGTAAAGGTTATGGACCATCATGGTTAAAGAAACACTGACTGTTGGAAAATGAACGCTGGTGTTAAAGTGAAATGTTTGGCCGATCCATCCAGCCACCCCGACCTCCTCCCTGCACCGACTTTGTGTCTTTATAACAATGTCACCTTACTTTCTCCTTTGCTCCCATCATAATTACTATATCCATTAGAGGGTGATGTCTTCAAACATAACTATCAGTCATAACAAGCTGCTTGAACAAAATAACTATAGGCTCATTTTGTGTTCCTGGTTTTCTAGGATTTCTAAACGTAACCAGGCAGAGGCTTGTGTGGGTTGTATCAGAGGGTCGGGACGAACACCGTACTGTACGGCCTTTCAGGTTGGAGGACTTGCGGTGATTGCGTACACTTGTGTGACACTCTTCATGATCCCTGCATATGCCAACAATTCTTAAGCTTTTTCTGAGAAAATAAATTGCCTGCCTACACTTTGTCATTAGTACCTTTCCTTACATTCCAAAACATATACGCTCCACTGCTAATAGACATTTGCGCAATAACCCTTTTCACATAGGTGATACTATTTTCAGTCCATTCATCATTAACTTAGTTTCATGTCACTTCGTCTGGTCAGAGACACAATGGCAGCAGACCCAGGAAGCAGAATCGTTATTTCAGCATTCATCTCCTCTGTATTTCTTTTCCATTAAGGTTCAGAATCACAGTATAGCTCCTTTCTGCCTGCAGTAATTCAAGTCAATGAGAAAATGATGTAATTGAAGTTTGCAGAACGTTTGGATTTTTTAAAGTTGGTCATTAGTTGTTTGCAGTTTGACAAAATAAAAAGAGAAAAACAGAAGGTAAGAAAAAGGCAACAAAAAAAACTAAAACATATCGTACTTTTAGTTATTCTAGCCAAGAGTGGAACATATGAAAATATGCAATGGAAACCCATTGCAGATGGTAATCGGATGATTCCTAACATTTCAGTCCTGTTTGATTTAGCAACATAGAGGGCAGATTAATACGATGATCACTGTCAGCGCTTTGGATTGTCTGGCTCTCAATGTGAAGCAGCAACAGTTGGAAATGTTATGTTAGCAGGCACAATAATGCATTTCTGATGCCGTGTAAACAGAGTGGTAGTGAACTGTGAGGCTGATATCAATGAGGTAAACTCATGTGTTTGTGAAGGTAATTTAGGTCCGGCTCGGGAATAATGGACAATCAGAACTGTTATACAGAGATATAATTACAGATTGTAAATATGCTGTTTGATGGCAAAACAAAACTGCCTGAAACAGAAACGTATTGGCTGTTGTTGCACTCTGTTAGTTCATCAGGATGCCTCTTCTCATGTAGTTTGTTCAGGTTTCACAGTGTGTAGAAGGCCCTGCATTAATCCCACTGTGCATTCATTTCAGTCAGAGCAATCAACCTAAAAGATAAAGTGGGACTGTGGAGGATCCAATCCCCTCTTGTTAGAGCAGCACGTTAGACTAAGAAGTGAAATCTGGACTTTCTGTGACCTCATTTATTCACATAATTAGAAAATGTATTTCCTTAGTGACGTCAAATGTTTGTTTGCCTGCAAGGATCGTCATTTATTAAGTGTAGTGATTAATAATGTATGATAATCAAATAGCATTTACTTGACTGTTCAGAGTTTGTATCACACACTGTAGTGGCTCAGGTTTATGAGACAAAAACATGTTTACACACCTGCCCAGTCCTACGTTCCAGCTGGTATACAGTATTTTAATTCATTAATCAAATCCACTTCTGCAGAGCAGGTGCAGAATTGATTTCATTGCTCTGACATTATTGAATATGACATACTGCACACAATAATATTGCTACAGTATGCAAAATGTAAACTTAGTATAATGTCAAATACTGTAATCAGGCTATATTGTTCAGGCCTCAGTCAGCATTTCATTTACTGTCTTCAGCAGTAGACAGCTGTCTCTGACTCAAAGCAAATGTGGCTTTTGTTTTCCATATAACAGTCACAGACTGTCCATTTTGTAATACATAGTAATGCATAAAACAGACATGTCACAAAAGACATACGAATTAAGAACACATAATTAATACTTACAAAAACATGAAAAACTCACTAAACCCTAAACATTCACGTTATTAATTAAATAGATGATTGATTAAAATGGACTTTCTCAACAAAAGCGAAGTAATTTGAGGAGTTTTAAGTGAGTTTTTTTGCGCTAAAATTGCAGAAATTAGAAAAGCCAAGGGAAAAAAAACAAACGTTTTTTTCATATATCTATTTTTTTTTAACTTAGAGAAACATTAAAGTTTAGAAAAGTGGATTTACAAAATGGACAGTCTGCGACTGTTATATGGAAAACAAAGGCCAAATCTGCTGTCAAAATATGAGCTTTAGATGCTGTTTAATTCATATTAATTTAGAATATACAGCATCTACAAAAACAAAGTGCCATCTCATACAATTTGAAATATGTATAAAACAAATTTAACACACAGTATTCTTCAATGTTCACATGTTGTTTTTTTTCCACTTGTTGCCGTAATGCTTTCAGCAGGGATTCTGTTACAGACATGTTCTGCAATAAAATCGCTGTAATTTAACAAAATTGCAAGCTCCTGTAAATATTACGGAGATTGCTTGAATTTGCATCAGTTATTGCGATCGCAATTTCATGGAGGGACCGAATAGCTAATGACTGTCTCCCATTCGGTACAGTTTGATTTTTAGCAGAGTACGGTTGGTAAACCTCTAACCAGCAGTCAGATAGTGGAAGTGGCTGAAGGTTTTGTTTGTTTGATGTGTGTTTCTGGTGCTCAGCAAAAGGACAGTAACTTGGTTGTTCCTGCTCGTCCTGGAAGCTTCTCATGCTGAGTAGCTCTGTGAGGAAGATTCTTATCTGTCTGCAGCCATGCTGAATGTCGCCGCACACATCCAGAAACACAAGTTAAAAACCTGGTCTGGATCAGAGTGTCGAAGTGATGACATCATCCCACCATGCAGCCAGTTCTGTTTCCCTCCGACTCATTCATGCTAACACACACATTCACTAGTCACTGCATGTCCACACACATTTTCCCTTTCTGTCTCATTTACGTAGGGTCCCATTGTCCCACAATGACACACACACACACACACACACACACACACACACACAGATGGGTCTGCCACTATCTCAGACACACACACACACACATACAGTGTACTGTACACACAGACAGAGGTTAGTCATATATCATCGGCTGAGGTTTAGAGGGCATGTCACTGTGTCTGAGTCACACAAAAACTCATCAGTCACTCAGCCAGACACATGTGGCCTCTGCCTCCACCTGCTTACTGTTAACTGCTTCTGAGTGTGTGTGTGTGTGTGTGTGTGTGTGTGTTTGTGTGTGTGTGTGTGAGTAAAAACTGTCAAACCGATGATCAGCCAGTGTTGCTGTTCGTGCAGACATAAGTCTGTGTTTCTGATTTGTTTACTTTTTTTGTGTAAGTGTAATTGAAGTATTAGCGTGTGTGTGTGTGTGTGTGTGTGTGTGTGTGTGTGCGTGTGCACGTGTGTGTGCGTTGGCTTTCTGGCTTACTACTCAGTGTGTCAAATCCCCGGCTCTCCAACAGTGAGACCAATTGTCCAGATTGTCACAGTGCTAATGAATCATTTAGCTAACACAAAATACACACACAAAAGCACACTCGGTCAAATATACACACCGATTGCGTGGCAGGATATCTACAGGCAGAGATGACACATCAGTTGCCACCCACTTAACACCATTCACCTCTCAATGATTGAACAGCTGTTGCTGTTGTCATACGTGGAAGTTGTTTGTTCATGTATTGAGCTGAAGAGAGAAACCCTCCGAAATGCAAGTTGACGTGAAAATAATGATATATTTTGTAGCCTTTGGGATGAAAAGATAAAATAACCGGGGCTCATGTCGCTCCAATGAGGAGATCGCACTACTCAGCACACCGTATCTTACCGTCATAGCGCCACCTGCTGGAGCGCGTGTTTTTTCCAGCTTGTTGATCACATCAACATCAAATCGGCTCAGAACAGCTTTAAGACCTTGATGATAATATATTGAGAGGCCCGTGGGTTTTTTTTGTTAAAGGAGGTCGCCATGGCGATGTGGCAAAGTTAGATGTTTCGCCATGACATAGGGAGATGTTGTTTAAGGTCATAACAATATGCACCATGCAGTGTTCTTTGCATAATAAAGAGAGACTCCGGTTGTGTCTCGTTTCTCTGAAAATAGACCTCACCACAAATATCAAGGAATTCTGCCTGGCAGACTGTCCTAAGCATTTTAAAGGGCCGTCTATGTGCACACTTTTGTGATGCCTTTGCAATTTGTTTACATGTTACCGCGAGTTACAGTATGTTACCTTTCCCAGCAGCACGGCTGCTAACTGTATTATAGAGAGCTCTGGTTTTCAGCTCAATAAAACCAGCCTCATTCAGCCTGGCTCATAGCTGCTCACGAGCCTACGTGTGAGGTCTCACTCTGTAGAGAGGAGCAGTAAAAAGACACCGTCATTACTTTATTTAGACCTCTGTCCTAGCAGGTCACATCGTGCACAACATGTGGATAACTCCGGGCTGTTGTGCATTTTCTGGAATACGTTCACTCTTCTCGGCTTGTACGCAACAGTAACTTTATGTCACCGGCTTCACTCTCATCCCATCTCCTCGACTTCCTGACACACACACAGGTTGACCCGCACAGCCAGCTCCCTGAAATGGGAAGGCTCAGCCGGAAACAAGAATTTGCTGTCGCGAATCACTACCAACAACAACAGAGATCACTCGCCAGTTACGATGAGGAACCACAGGCACGTACAGCATCGTGACATTTCTCTGAATACTGGATGCTTTTGGTGGCTTTCTCAGCTGGTTCGTGTGACTCCACGTTTCCCCAAATCCCCACAACATGTCATCTACGATGTCTGTGGTTTCATGTGAGCATGTCATATTGTTAGAGGCCGTGGTAAACTGGTCATGGTGGTTAAAACACCTGCAGCGCCTCGAGCTTCTCCACCCATAGTATGAAGAACTTCTGTCTTTGACAGCTGAAGGTAAACACATTCCATATTTCTATGCAGCCTAGTGTTCAGTACATCTGACAGACTTCCTCTTCATATCAGTCCATGTTCTGGGCCCTGGGCAGGGGACAATATGATGTATTTTTATTTTCCAGCTTGAACTTTCACCCCTTCATTTTCAGGCAAGGTTTAGGGTTATTATCGTTGTGTCTAAAATCACCCCATTGTTTACTCATTTAGTTGTTCATGTATAATAAGCACAGTAGTTCAGCAGTTAGCAGTAAATAGAGATTTTAGACCCCGAATGATTCTGGTCATTTCATGTTCAGTCACGGCCATTTTGGCATTCGTAAAATAGACTTTATTTTTGTTCTAGTGTAGAATTTTGGAGTCATCATATCATGAATGACTTTACACAAACAAATGAAATGGCAGACAGTTCAATGCAGTGCAGCCTGTCTCATCATTGTCAGATGAGTCTGTTTGAGTAGATGTTTTTGTGTATTCTGCCTTCTTTCACTCCAAGAACAACATCAGCTGCCAAATCGGCTACAAAATGACTGAAACAGAAGACACAAAAAGTGGAATAACTCCAAAAGACTCATGAAGAGGACATCTGTTAGATGTACTAAACCACCAGGCTGGATAGAAAATGACAAGTCTGTATTTGAATCGTTCAAAGTTTGTAATTCTGATCACCTTATAAACACGATGCAGGCTGAATATAGAACAATCTATGAACTGCTGAGCCAAATTGAGAGCAAGTGGAGTGTAAAATATATTCAGCATAGAAAATGGCATTCTTTGTTTTCTAATGCGGGTTCTATTATCACAAGGGAACACAATAGCACATCTAATATGCCAATAAGCAACGATAGCAGTCAGTGTGTCAAAGTGGGGGATTTACTGTGTTGGAAAATCTCTTATTTTGGAAGGTCAGTGAAGGACAATTTGAAATATTTTGGCTAAAAACTATACTCAGAAAAAAGCTAAGTGACAACGCATTAATAAACCCCAAAAAACAACTTGGTTTAAAGACAAATTCAGCTATCAGAGGGTTGACCAGGTTTATATCAATGTCACTGTACTTGTTCTACATGTGGAAGCATGCGATGACGGTCATGTATGAGCCAAGGTTGGTCAACTTTCATTGTCTGAACAGATACTGCACGCTGTGACGGTAACAGATGTTAATGGGGGCTTCGTAATTTCATGGTGTCAAGTCTGCTTGCAGATGCGGTGGCCGAGTGGGCGGGTGGTGATGATGAATTGCTACATAGATGTCATGGTACAACATGTTCAGCCAGAGGTGAGACAGATAATATATGTATATGTGGGGGATTGTCATCCTTAGCAGTGCTACGGATAATTTCATAGAGAGCACAGCCAGTCCTCTCTTATTGGTTTTCATTTTAAGAAAAAGAAAGATCATTTGTAAGTGAATAACGAGATTTATTGATGTGAGCGTAACCATTAATAACAAATTTAATTTAAAAGCATATTTGATAACTTTAAATAAATGTGAAAAATATTTTACAAAAATTAGATTAATCAAAATACCGCCAACATAAATTGTGCTTATCTGCCATTTTTAACATTTATTTATCTTAATGTTTAACACACCATGGCAACTTCCACTTTATCTTTCGT
The DNA here is from genome assembly GCF_022577435.1 of Embiotoca jacksoni. Taxonomy (NCBI): domain Eukaryota; kingdom Metazoa; phylum Chordata; class Actinopteri; family Embiotocidae; genus Embiotoca; species Embiotoca jacksoni. The sequence continues at coordinate 21,282,391 of NW_027185403.1, forward strand.
GTCAACAGAAATATTACTCAGAAATCCAAACAAAATGATTTTGGCCACTTATTTACTACATTTTAATTGTTCATAAAGATGTCCTCATTTTAAAAAGCAAGTCATCTTTTTACATGACATTTTGATTATGTTTGGGGGGGAAAGGTTACATTTTCTGGCGTTCTCACAATTCCTGAGGTCGCTCGAGAGATATATCTTCACATTTTTACTGACGTTTTAGATTGGTGTTCAGGAAAAGTAACATTGTTCCAGCAGAGTGGCTGTTTTCAAAGGCAGGAGAGACAGAGGTTGCAACAGCATCTTTTTTGCTATTTTGATGAGCACTGGGAATTCACTTTCATTTTTTTTCTCCACCAAACAAAAGGCTCCTCCCTCCTTGAGATCACTTTTTCTTACATGTATCTGCTCATTTCAATGCACACCGTTTCCCCTGAAGAGCCATTACATGTGGGTCGAACTCATGTCATAATCCTCCCTTGGTTGTTGGATGGTTTGCACCATTCCAATACCAATGCCGATACCATACACACCTTTTGTCTGACACTGAGTGTATTCGCTGTTGTGTGACTGTCTGTGTGAGTGTGTAAGTGCATTCTCTCGTGGTCTCTCCTCACCTGCCATTTGCCACCAGGGACACGCAGGTGATAATGGATGTTTTGTATCCCCGGGAAAAGGTTTTGTCTCGAGTCCAAGGAGAGAATGACCTGTCATCGGCATTCAGCAGAATCTACCCAACATTCACTGTGTGTGTGTGTGTGTGTGTGTGTGTGTGTGTGTGTGTGTGTGTGTTTTTTTGGTATTGCCCTCTTTGCTCAAATTACATTCTGCTGGTAGGTATGGTCACCATGGAGACACTGCTGTCTACTTGGTCCCTTTGTTGCCAGATTTGACTTTTCAAAACCTCTGATGACTTCAAAACTAACTGCTTCTGTTTTTTGCACGAATGGGAACAAATATTGTGTTGACTTTGAAAGTATTTGGTAAAAAAAAATGTTAATGTTGAATGGTTCTGCTTACTTCTCTGATATAAAAGAGTTGTGAGCATCAAAGCACTTTCCATAGTGTTTGTATGACAAGTGTCATCCAAACACATCTAAAGGCAAATTTGATTTCATCTGTTCTAAAAAGACCACCATGATTAATTGAACAACTGAGGATATACAGTGGGTGTGGGGGGATTGACTTTGAAACACTGTTTGATAATCCAGTAAGGACTTTGTTTGAAGCACACTGACATTTTCAAGAATTGCCAGCAGTAAGTATAGTGTCAGGAAACCTGCCCCCACCCATGTGCCATTTAAAAAGTAACAAATCCGACAAAGGGCACAGTGCTGATTTTATGATTCATACATAATGTAAGTAAGACTTTTAAACATTTGAAACTCAATATATCTCCCACATTCAGTTGGGAAATAAAATTGCCAAGTGCAGCTGCAAGCGCAATTTTGACCTGGGCCATAACCCTTCATTTCCATTATGCCGGCGCATTTGGACTAAAAGCTCCTTCTGAAGTGTTTACCAAGGTGGGTGGCTCATCAGTTTACTCCTCCAAGTGAGGACAAGCTCAAAAGCATGAAAAGCATATTTTTTTCCTTTGCAAGCTTTATGTATTTTCTTTAACAAAAGAGGTTCAAAATGTTTGATGTCACCTATTACTTGCACACATCAAATGCATCAAATGTTCTTTCTTGTTTATTCTGCTTTGAGCAAAAAAAAAGTGTACGTAAAGTTATGAGTTAATCTTATGCACATTTCCAGGTCCATGTTTTTATTCTGGGGCTCTGATGACATCTTTGAATGATTTACAGTTAAAAGGTATTTATTCATCCTTGTTCTCTTTATCCAGCGCTTCAGTTCAGGCTCCGTCTCAAACAGCCAGTTATATCTCCTGTCTCTAAAGGTTCCCCCGTCCGATGGTCCCGTCCTCAAGCTCCTCTGGAAGACAAGACGCAAACTGGCATTTGGGGATTTCATTTTTTTTCATTGTAAATGTAATTCTCGCATTTTACCACTTCAGCTCACTAGTTGTTTAGCGTTAAGACAACACAGGTGGTCAGTTGCCAGAGCACAGCCAAGAAAAGAACAGTAAATTAGCTGTTGCTGTTTTACTTCCTGTGTGTGTGTGTGTGTGTGTGTGTGTGTGTGTGTGTGTGTGTGTGTGTGTGTGTGTGTGTGCGTGTGTGTGTGTGTGTGTGTGTGTGTGTGTGTGTGTGTGAGGCGACAGTATGGTAGCCTGTGCTGCTGGGTTTACCCACTGGACGCAGCTATGAGTGGAGAAACTGCCAGCAGCATTTATCGACAAACCACGGAGAGATTAGAAGTTCGAACACCTCCTCCCCCCCGCAGAGCCGTTCCTCTGTCAGAAAAAGATAACTTCTCTACAATCCACGGGAGAGGATTAACCACACATTTCTCACACACATACATATTCTGGCAGTCATATACATACACTATAAACTCTGCAATGTCAGCACATCTCAGCATCTGCACACTCACAAACACACACGGCCACCCCTGAATGCAGATTATTGATTACACACAGGCTTCTCTCACTCTGCCTGAGAGTTATTGTTTGCTCACAGAATAACTTGCTTCAGCTGAATTTACTTTTCTTTTTGAAATCTGTAACTGAGCTTCCTTTAAATGAATTTTAAGGATATCCTTTCTCGTACTAAAATGTCTTCACTATTAATGTAAATAGTTCTCCGATTTTCCACGTCAAGTAGAAATGATAAAATGACACATTGTTTAGTGCTGCAACTCTTTCTGAGGTTTTCTCCACTTCATCAGGTTGTTCTCAGAGATGGGGTGAAGGTCTCCGCAGAGACAATGTGCTTTTATATCAATCTAGAAAATAAATTATGATGACATTTGGTGTCTTGCTTCTCGTACTAATGAGGTTAAGGTTATAGTGTGTGTGTGTGTGTGTGTGGGGGGGGGGGGGGGGGGGGGGGGGGGGAAGGGGGGGTTAGGAGGGGGGGGGGGGTTATAAAAGCTATGCAAATTCCTGGATGGTTCCTCCATTAATTGGATTTAGTCTCTTTGATGGAGACCTGATACTTAGTTATAAATTATGTCAATCTTCCATTGTTATTATATTCTTTAATACCTTATATTTCATACATTTTCAGCATCTTTAATGTTAGCCGCTAACCTCTTTTATTTCATGTTACCTGAAACACATATAAAAGAAGTAGAAGTTTTGTTTTGCATCCTGAGTAAAGACTGCAGATCTTCTGAAAAGCTCACATGGTTCTGAGGGTTTCCCCATGATCTGCAAATATAATCACGTGAAGAAAACGCTGCATGATAAACACCATTTTTAATTAGTCTACAAAGTTGCACCTCTATTTCCAAATGAAAACAAAGATGGAAGCGTGCAGCCGACTTGGATAGGAATCAGTCTAAAATCTTTATTTTGTCATGCAGCAGATGGAATGTTTTTTTGTTTTTTCATCCAGATGGTTGAAAGTTTGTTTCAGGATTCAGGAAATACCATCAGAAAGAACAGCACTAGGTTCTCTCTCAGAAAAACAAATTGTTACTTCTGTGGCCTGAATTTTCACTGATTAATGAGAGACCCAAACTGGGTATAAGGCTACACTACGTTACCTCACTATTCACTTTCTGTCTTTTCATAAACTCAGGCTCCTATTCGCCATACTGTCATCTTCCGGGCAAGACTGGAGGAATTTAAGGAGGTTGCAGTTACAAAAACAATTCAAGGTTTGGTGTTCAGGATCTATGGGGATCTATTGGTAGAAAGGGAGTATTAACTGACATTCATCATTTTCATCAGTGTATTATCTCCTGAAACTTAGAATTGTGTTTTTGTTTCCTTTCGTTACTTCCATAGATAATAACTCCTCTTCTATGGAGCCGCCATGTTGTCACCAAACACCAGTCTAGACACCAGGCCTTCTGCATGCTTCCCTAGTTTAATGGCCGCCGTAGATTCGACGACTTCCTGCTTTGGAAGGGCAGGATGAGGCGAGGAGTGTTCATTGGGTTGCAAACTGCAACGCCACTGCTGGACGGTCCTGAATTCTACCCGCTGCTCTTTTAAAACACCATTCCACATGTTTTCTCCCCAAAAAAGTGAAAACCACAAAAAAAGGTCTGATGGACAAACCGTGATGACATCATCAGTGGGTTTATGTAATTTAAAAGGGATAAACAGGTCAAAGAATACAAATATTTTTACGAACTATCTCTGCTGTACTACTCGTGTTTTACTGCTTATTATCCATATTTGGCTTTGTTGTACTGAGGTATTTGCAATATGTTGCTAAAAGCTCGTAGGTACGTAGAACAAAAACAGAATATGTCTGCAACCTTCCACAGGTTTTCCTGACCTACAAATGCTGTCAGAAGATGCAGAAGATGCAATTTGTCCTAGTTGCAATATAATTATATTTTTGGGGAAATTGTTTTTTTTCTTTGAACTATAAAGACTTCTTATCCATCTGGTTTGTTTGCATATATACTGCATGTCTTTTTCTTTAACATGTTTGTCATTTGGATCAATCAGTCAAACTTTATTTACAGTATATAGCTCCTTTCAATGAAAATTTACAAAGTTTCAAATTCTGCAGTTCTGCTCCTGTAGCACACCTCATGGAGTGAACTTTATTCATGTTAATACAGTGTACGGCAGCATACGTCAACAGGTCAGAATGAAGAATGAAGAGATATGTTGAGCATATTTGCATCTGATTTTGTAAACATATATAAAGAATATAACAAGAAAGCAAAGGCAGTGCCTCGTAGCAACAGACAGCAGCAATGCGTCTACTTGTCAAACAGAACTGTGTTCCACTGATCCACAGCTGCCCACGGCTCTGAAAACTCAAACGGAAAAGTTCCTCAAAAGCATCTTGATCTGAGATGACATCCGATAAGTTGTCCTGTCCCTGTGGGAGAAGTGCTCTCGTAGAGCAACAGACTGGTTCCTCCTGGGTACAATAAGGCCGATCTTATCCGGTTTATTTCACCTGAAATGATTTCTCCTACACAAGTCCAGGTCTTCAAGGTCAGTGGCAGAAAAAAAGAGAGGTTTACACATTTTATACTCTTTTTTTTTTTTATCCCATTTTAAATAGAGTTTTCGAGCATAAATGGGGCATTTCTGTATTGTACGTATAAAGAGAAAACCATGCAGCGCTATGGATTTGATTCAGAAGGAGAAGCTCATATCAGCTCCGTCACACCTTGCTTCTCTGGAACGTCTCAGCCAGGCTTTGCTTTGGTGTTCCCAAAGCACAAAATAGAACTCCATCAGATCTCGTGTATTGGTCGATGTGACTACAGGTTTAAATCAAAAAGGTAATAATAAGCCATTATACTTAACTCAAAAGCAGGTTGTACAAAAGATACATTTCTACGAGTATGAATTTGCCCGAGGATGTTGAGCTTTTTAATGCCAAGGACACCCAAAATAGAGCACGGCCCTGCCAGGGCCCCCCACCAATCAAACATAAGCTATCACCCACCCACATACTGAGCAAGACTCAGAACCATCTGATTTGGATACTGCTGTTGGCTAACAGAAATATACCTGCATTACGTTTTCTGTGTTCATTTTTATTCCGTTTCTGACTATTGGAAGAATTCTATTTAATATTCATTGTTTTTATCTTTAGTTCAAGTCATTCATCATGTTACATTTTGCCTCATCGTATTTAGATGTGTTCAGCATACATTTTGAGAGTTCTGTTGTTATTTTCTATTTTCTGTCGTGATTGTTTTCACTTCCAGGTATTTGCCTCGATACTCACGCCATTTCACTAATGCACCGCGGAACAGTGTTGATGAAAAGCAGTACTATGACAGCTCTCCAAGCAGCCTCATCAACCTGCCAGACAAAGTGCGTGTCTGTAAACAGATTTAGTGACTGGCGGTGTGCAGTTTGTGTGTGTGTGTGGGCAGCAGGTCATAAAGCCTTCAGAGCGCTCAGAGGATGGTTTCAGGCACCTTCCTGTTCAGCAGGTCTCTTTACTTGATACTGTTGCGTTCATATTTGTTAAGCTTATTGCCCGTCTACTGGTGGCAGTAATCACATAATTGGCTGATCATTGTAATGTCAGCTGACTGCAAACATTTAGAATCGTTCTTACGATCACTTTCATGCATCACCTCTTTCTGCTGCTATGATTTAATGAAATATGATTAAGAAAATAACGTTGACTTTTATTTTGATTACTGGCACCTGTCACTGTCAATCATGTATTTATTATGTCATATTTGCCCTCTGCAATTCTTGTTTACAAAGTCTAAAAGACAAACAGAAATGTTATCTTTATTTATATATTCCAACATATACAGTAATGATAATAAATGTCTCTTCTAGTGACATCAAATTAACAGAAAAAGACAATTGAATTAGTAATTGCAATTTTTAATAGTGATACAGGCCTTAATAAACAAATAATCAACTAAAATGTCATGATCACGACAGCCCAAATCTAGTGTCTAACTTCAATACTCCCATCAGATCAGGTCACTGCTTTGTGTCCCATGTAGCTCACTGGTTCAGAGGCATTCGTGTTTGCAGTAGCCTGGTCGGGATCAGGTGGAAGGGACAGGTACATGCAGGTGCTTCATGAGCAACAGGAAGTTAGTCTGCTTACTGATTATGCTCTTAAAGATTTTGAGTTGAAATCCTTCTTGAGGTCATAACTGGACAAAATGGACAAAGACGAGAGAAAAATGTTTGGATTCAGTGTAACTTACAATTCCCGAGGATATCATTATCTTCATCAGGAATACAGATCAATAAGTCCACTTAATAAAAGTTGTATATTCCTCCAAACTCACTGAAAACTTTCTCGAGAATTATCAAGTTCTAAGTTTTCAGTGTAATAATAATCCAAATGACAGTTATCTTGACATCCACAGGTACACTGCAGACAAGAACTGCTGAAAGCTAAACTGGCGTACTTCTAAAGGTGTCAGTCATCAAGGTTAATACTGTAGATGATGTGTACGTTCTGTGGGAAAGTTTCAGGCGTTGAACTGAGAGTGAATAGTGAAGATTTGTTGAATTGTTACGACTTCTCGATGGTTATTTCCATCAGCCTCTCCTTGGTTGTCACAACCATTTCACAGCTTGCCGCAGATATTCAAGGGTGGATCGAAAACTTCTGAGACTGCTTCTGTTGCACGTAAATGGTGTGCAGCACCGTGAGATGAGCAGAGTGGGGGGAAGCTCATTTTTTTTGCGAGATCAACATTATCTCTGGAGATACACGTTTTTGTGAGCGCTGGTATGTGCGCACAGCAATTTCTCCGTACAACTGAAACTTGAGCAGAGAGCACATTAAAGTTTGTGGCAAGTTATTGGGGATCGGAAACAAGTGGCAGGGAGGGAAATCTGCTGAGTCGGAGTGATGATTGTGTTTTTTTGTGTGAGAAACTTGCCCGTTTTTAACAGACTGAGGCACGTTGTCACGTTGAGGAAACCGAGTGGCATCACGCCACAGTTCAGATGCTTTCCACCAACTGTTTTCCTTCACACACACCTTAGAACGTCACAGCTGAACTCACACAGACAGTCTGTCCCTGGGGGACGAATTTACGCTGCACAACCCTGTAAATGTCAAAGAAAACCAACCTGGTTGCTCCTGACCTCATGTGACCTCATCCGCCTCATTGCTTTATTGCTGAAGGCTTTCTGAATCATTTCAGGAGTTTCCGTTGCTGATTTCCAAAGTTTGACAAAACATTTGAGGTGAGCTTACTCCTATAATTGTTTAACAGCTAATCATGAGGAGCTCTGGAGACAGAAAATTCCCTCATGTCCACGAGATGATAGCTTTTGATGCAGGTGGTGGTAGCAGAAAAGCATAAATGGAAGAGCTTACGGGCTGAGAGGGGAACTGGGAGCTCATATTCTACACAAAGCAACGGACCTGCAGATATCTATGAAAATTAGTTTTGGGGATATTAATCTTGGATGAAAACTGCTGAAAGGATGCAAAAGTGCACTCAATATATCAGTCAATAAAAGACCATGCCAAAGTTAGACCACACTGAAAAAAAAGCTCCATCTGCCTGAGAGGGATAGACAGCATGATTTCTGAGTATAGGAGCCTGCAGCGATAAGGTTTAGAGCCCAAAATGATGTCTGGATTGATTCCAAATGAATCAGCAGTGGTTTATATTTTAAAAAAGAACCAATGTGACGTTACGTCAGTTTCTTGGATTCATCTTGTTCTGAGCTTGGATTAAAATCACACATTACCCCATTATGAATAATACGAAATCTTGGAAATCAGGTGAAAAAACGCAGGTGAATCTTCACAATTGTTGCTTCCTGACTTTTGTGTCTCATGCTGTGGTTTTATAATTATCACTGCACACTGCTGTAAAAATCAATCAACCTGGCTCCACAAAACACATATTAACTCCAAGTGTTTTCATTAACCCTTCCTGGAGCTACGGTGTCTGCTGAGCTGTAAAATTACTGTAGTCAGGATTATTGGACAGAAAATGACATATTAGGACACATTATGATGAGAGACTATACAAGCGGAAAATAAAAGGCAGCGCATAGATTAATCACACATAGTCATGACATCCATTACTGACACAAACAGAGGAGCGCTGTGTGTTTCGCCCGCTAACCACATTACAATAGCCACAAGCACATTACAGTGATTAGTGATTACTGTGCTGACTATGTTGGGTTTGGTGTCACTGCGCGACAGGTTTTGCATGCAGGCTGATGTGCAACATAAAACAGTACCAACAATAAATACAGTATAACAGGTAATACTGAGAAAAATGAATGCATTTTGAAAAAGAAATTCACAGAATCGGTTTTCTGCCTGAAGGTCTCTGATTTAATATCCTAGCTTCTTCTTCTCCATCATCTTTAAGGGCTTCTTGTTCTCTGTTGGAAAAATGTAGCATTAGTATTTGTGTCCATTTACGCACCAGAGGAAGCTGTCTGATGCCACTGCATTCTCTTCGAGGCTGAGAGCAGTTGATTAGAGGCACAGATTACTTAACGACTGTTTAAGTAAAGATTGCATTATTGAATGAAACAGCCCCCCATTACAGTAGAGAGAGAGTAAATGTATTTCCACCGACGGTGGATGCCAGCAAGGACATGCTCTCACAGTCAAGCTGCATTTTTCTGCTGCTGCCATCAGCAGAGCCAGAACCCCTCCTGCTGCCCTCCTGCTGCCCCCCTGCTGCCCTCCTGCTGCCTCCACCTCCCGCTGCAGCACCTCCACACAGGGAGGGACATTGATCAAGTGTCAGCTGTGCAAGAGGGCCGGCAGATCAAGAGCTGCTTGAGGAGGCCATAAAGCCGGAGCCCATCCACCTTCCTGTCTTTAAATCCTCTAGGCTGTTGGAGGCCGCTCGGTGTGTCCTCTCCCATCCTGTGCTGGCTGCTTTGTCTTCCCACCATAAGCCCCAATCATCTGCGAGAGCCCAGCTACTCCTCTGGCAGCAGTTCTGGTCCAAATCCCAGCCGATGCCTTACTCCTGGCCTCGCTGCGGTCCCGATAAGAGGATTTTTTTTTTTTTTCCCTGGCAGCTTTTTCCCCACCTCAGAAGCCAGCTGCTGACGGTGCTGAGGTGAGGATGTCAAATGTAGTTCCACAACGATGTCATGTCTCATCAGGGGGTGTAATTTCTCTCATGCAGTTTTTTTATCCTCTGCCTGAGAAAAGCAGCGGTGGACCAGCTCGAAGCTATTCAGACAGAGCAGAAGGATGAGAATGAGGCTAGTCAGGAATCACGAACATTTGAGGTAACGTCTCCCCTGAACAAATTGACAATTTTACCTGATTCTACATTTAAATTATGTTTTTCCCGTGAATGCTCACTGTTTGTGGAACATGAATCAACTCAGCCTTTGTGTGCGGGGATACGTCTCCTGGATTTAGCAGGAAATGTATGGTCACACTGTAGCCAGAACAAAAGGAATCAAAGTTAAATTTCAAGGGTGGTAAAATATCAGCTTCATCTAAAGTTACAGCTGGATACTTAAAACTGTTAATGGAGGTGTGAATAAAACTTAATTGCCCTTTTCAATTGGTCACAATGAAGAGTTAACCACTTAGTTTGTGTTTTATTACACAAAAAAAGGTTTCTGGAGTGCAAAATCCAACAATACTGAGCATGTTGTTAAGTTACAGCCTCAGCCTGAAGGTTGTTGGTTGTTGATTGTTGATGTTTGTTCATCATTTGTCTCCTGATCTGTTTTCTCACCATTACATGTCTGGTGTGTGTGAAGGTAGTGTAGTGTCAGATCTCCCTACCAGCACATCAATATCTGATTGGTCCCACTGTGAGAAGACATTTTTGTCTCTTAATGAGGTCAGTGTAAAGTAAGAGGGTGTTAAACAACTGTCAATCCAAAAGAGGATAATGTGTCCATGCAGCATCCTGTCTGGCCAAGATGTTAAAATGTATGGCCATGGTCTGAGAGGGAGTTAATGGGAAGTAGAAAGTGTTAAAAACAGTGTCCGAGTCCGTGAGAGAGCAAAAAAACATGTGGAATATTATTAGTATTGTTATAATCTTCTACATTATAATCTTATAATGTAGTGTATGATGTATAATGTAGCATATTTCACTTGCGTAACATATGCTAAGTAGCATGATCGTGATGTACATAATGTTACTGAAAATATGACTTCATGACATTCTCCTAATGCCAACCATGTGGTGTTTGGAGCATAAACTGGAAGGCAACTTAGTTTTCACACCAGGCAAACTGTCATTTACACGTCATCCTCTCATGGACAGATGGATGTATTAGATGCTTTGCTGTGATACCTTGTTGAATTAGGTCTCCTCTGTTCACACAGATGGACAGCCTGCTCGTGTGGAATCATAACGTGGAGCATCAAAGCATTTTCTATGTACAACTGTAAACGTGGAGAGGCAAAATATGTGCTAAAGGATACACGACCCATACTGTCCTCAAAGTGTCACAGGTATGTCTGTCTTTCCTTTTTTCAGATTTTCCAAATACAAGAAAGCCAGCATCAGCATCAAATGCGCTGCTTTGGGTGATAATATGCGTAATTCTTGTTTTTAGAAGTCGGTCACACACGTCATGACGACAACCTAGAATTGGTCAGGAACTCTGTCAGTTCTCCTGAACAATGTGCTGTGAGAATTTAGGACTCTATAGTCATCTAATCTGATGCAAATATGATGCAGTTAATCTCTCCGTATCCGGGGTTGGGTCACAGCAGCAGCGGGTCACAGCGGCAGCAGGTCCAGCGAGATAACCCAGACTTCCCTCTTCCTGGCAGCATTGTCTATCTCTTCCAAGGCATTCCCAGGCCAGGTGAGATATATAATCCCTCTGGTGTGCTCTGGGTCGGCCCTCGGGTCTCCTACCAGTTGGGCAGAAAACCTCCAGTGGGAAGCACCAAGGAGGCATGTTGTTAAGATGCCCGAGCCTTCTCAGCTGTCTCTTTTTGACGTGAAGCAGTCGCCGCTCTCCTCCAGCTGTCCTGTGGATGTCGGCGTTCCTTACCTTATCTCTTAGGCTAAACCTGGCCACAGTGCAAAAAAAAAACGAATTTCAGCTGTTGTAACCACAAACCTTTTTCTTATGTCACTGCCAAGCTTGTGACCAGAGGTGAGGGTCAGAATGTAGATTAGCTGGTAAATTGAAAGATTGTCCTTTTGACTCAGCTCCTTCTTCACCGAAACGGTCTGGCACAGCGCCTGCTGTACTGCTGGTCCCGCACTGGTTCGCCTGGAAGTCTCTCGTTCCATCCTGCGGCCACTCGCGAACAAAACCCTAATATGTTAAACTCCTTCAGTAGGGGGAGGGCACCCCGCCCCCGGCCGGACGGAGCAAGTCCCCTTTTTCCAGCTGAGCACCACGGCCTCAGACTTGTAGGTGCTGACTCTCACGCCAGCAGCTTTACAATCAGCTGCAAACCGCCCCACTGCATGCTGGAGGTCCGGATAGGCCAACAGGACCACATCATCTGCGAATAGCAGAGAAGCGATCCTGAGGCCACCGAAGCCACCAGACTCCATTCATAAAAACAGTCATTTTAACGTGTAGAACACTGGGGTGAGTCCGGTGGCTTTGATCAGAGCGATATGAGACTTTGGGTACGTAGACTAACATCCATAATACAGACATGTTACCATCTATCACTGATGTTTATCAGTGATCCTTTAGGTTTGTAAGTTTCTCAAGTGGAAATAACAAAGAATGCAAAGTTTATCCTGGTGAGTGTGGTCAATAAGAGACCACATTATTACATTTTCATGTCATTTTGGACAACATACTATAATCTTTTTTTTTTCTCTTTTTTTTTTTTTACATTTTAGAGGATATAGTATAGAATGACTTTTTGGATGACATTGTATAATAGGATTTTTTTTTTTTACTTTTGGGACAACATTCTCTAGTGAGACATTTTTATGACATACTATAATACATCCCTTTTTATGTACATTTAGACAACATACTATAGTATGACTGTTTTCTAACTTTTTGGACCAAATGCTATAGTGAGACATTCTTTTGACATTTAGGATGACATAACGTTCCTTTTTGATAAAGCTTATAGTTAGAGCTGCTCAGGTGGCCCTGAACCAGTCCTTAGTTATGCTGTTATAGGCCGAGGCTGCTGGGGGACCTCATGCGATGCACTGATTTACTTTCCTCTCACTCTCTCACTCTCTATACACTCATATCTCACCATGCTGAAACACAAACACTGCTAATTACTTCTGTCTCTGTCACTAACCACTAATCGAAGCTGATGCTGATAACAAGGACACACACAGTTCTGTGTCCAAAGCCAAAGCTGTGAGATGCAACTGTCTGTCCCTCATTTATCCAGTTTATGCTCCAAACACCACATGGTTGGCATCCGGAGAATGTCATGAAGTCATATTTTCAGTAACATTATGTACATCACGGTCACGCTACTTAGCATACGTTACGCAACTATCATTAACTGTGTGTCTTCTGTTGTAGTTTGTCCTCGTACCTGTCTTCAGGTGTGTGTGTGTGTGTCTCTGGAGCAGCATTTGTGATCTGCGGTTACTGGCGCCACAACTGAGCCAGTGATTATTGCTTGTTGTCTCTTCATGCTGTTCTTTTTTATGTAAAGGGCCTGAGATGGAAAGTTAATCATAATAGAAAGCTAAAATAAATAGAACATCAAGAAATGATAGAGACAAAATAACCCTTGATTCAGACATACTGTTATTAAGTAAATATGCAGAGACGCGCCACCACTATCATCCGTCTGTGGGCGTTTTGCCTCAAGGACCTGTGGCACCTCTCCCTGCCCAGGGGACGTTGCTCTGAGCTGAGTCGAGGATGAAAACATCCCTGGATGACGCTCCACAGCCTGGCTGGGTCTGTGAGTGAGTGGGTGTGAGCCAAGACGGGCAAATAAATGGAGCTGTATAATCTGGAGAAAGGGGGTTTCAGCCGTGGGGAAACAGGGATGCAGAGAGAGACTCAGAACGTGGTTCAAGGATGTGAAGATGAGGGCGAAGACCCATTGTAGGGAAAAAAAAACAAAAAACAGAATACCTTCGAAAGTTTGCAGTGCTTCCCTTTAAGTGCTGCAGCATCTCAGTTTTGAAGGCAGGAATACATTTATATGTTCTGTTGTCTTTCTCTGTTGCTTCTACATCCTTGACTATTCATTTAGTTGCTTTTACTTTTTATTGTCATTAATCTATTCTTGTCACAGTTATTTGACTACTGAAAGTCTGCAAACCCAACTTTCCTGAGCTGAGTTTATTCTGGATTCAACTTCATTGTCTTTGCATACTAAAGTAGTCAAGGTGCATCAAGTTACAGGTCAGCACCAACCCAGACGTGCTTCCACAGTTATATAAAGATACATTAAGCTACAGATACAGAACACTAATGAATCTTATCTAATGAAAGTGTAGACAGCAGTTAATCAGAATATTAGTGTCCATATTTATGGTAATGATGGAACATATTCAGTGCAACAGTGTCGCTTATTGATGTATTTTTAATCATGTTTGGGCAACAATAGAGCTCTGGCAGAGAGCAATAAGATATACGAGGTTATGTAGAGTTGTTCGGGACCATTCTCGTGCTGATTGAAATGTTAATGGAATTTGTCGATAATATGAAAATAGACAGTATCTTTAATTTATTTTTAAGTCACACATTTCCAATTCCTTTTTAAATCCCCTTGAAGTTGTATTTAAAACTTTGGTATGTATAGAGCTCATTTGTATGGTTATTTATATGCATTACATTTTTGTTCTTTTCAGTGGCATAAGTGTAACCTCCCCTTTAAAAGCATGCCATCAAGTAAGGGGGCTGTACGACTACAGGCAATATAAGTCATCATCAGATTCCACTTTGAACGTGCAGCCAACCTAACATGCCTGCTGTGCTCTCTGGATGTATAGGTATGAACATTCAGACCAGAACAGGGTTTAGAGCAACCCTCTGATCTGGCAGGGTGGCTATCCAAGATGTCTGAATCACGTTAAGGAGATTAAGGATTTCTAACTTACAGACTGCTCTCACTTGCCAACCAGAAACACATCGTTTGGTCTCAAAATGCACAGAAGAGTGTCATTGACAAATTGTTAGGTCCTTCAGAATCTGTAAAGTTTGAAAAAAAAAAAAATTGAAGAAAAATTAAGAAAAGATAATAACCTCAATTAACCCTGCAGTGAAACATGGCCTCTTACAACAGAGGCCGTGACAGGTCAGGAGTTACTGTGATTTTGTGAAATGGTCCAGGAAGGCACAATGTCAACCTTAGTGACCCTTATTTTTACGATAACAATAACACAGTGTTGTCACAGTAAGGACAGAACAACAACCGTAGAAAAATAATTGCAAAGTTCCTTCAGTGGCGATATGAGTCTATCACTCAAATGAAGTGTTAAGGAGTTCCTGGTGAGTGCTGTCATTACAGTGTACTCATTAATTAAGTCATGTGATCACAGCCATAGCTGGAACCGACTTTGGACATGAACTGTCAATTCATTTGTGATGCAAATAATATGCACGTCATATCGTATGCAATGTGTTCTCCTGACCCTTCTTTTGTGGTTCAATTGCAGCTGTTAAACAGCTTTTAGTTGCACCACACTATCCTCTAGCATTAGTGATGCATTACGACCTGGTACCAGTAAAAACAGGGGCAACAAGACAAGACGATAGTCACATAAACCATCCCATATTTTATGTCATAATGACCATTCGAAAATTTGAAAATCACAACGGCTGACTCAGGTCATTTGAAAATTGGTCAGATTCTGTCTTGTTCCAGCTTCTTCAGTCCAACAGTGTACCGTTTTCTGTTATTTATTGGCTCTGCGGCTTCATCTTTCTCTACTTGAATGTGTAAAAAGCCAACTGTTTGCTGACAAGTTCGCCATATTAAATCAACAGGATATATTCAAATGCCAAGATTGTGTTTACAGCAGTAAATCAAATTAAATCAGCAGTTGTTCGTTTAACAACATTAAATTAAGCTAACAATGCAAAATCAAGTTGATCTAGGAGGGTCCATGTCAGTAAACAAGTAGATATTTGGTATCGAAGCGCTCTGTCTTTACGCCAACGTCCAAGATACTATGTTTTTCATTGTTTTATACAGCAAATATAGCAGCCTCATACCATTTTCAATCGAAGAACGCCTCCTTAGTCTCACTGTAGGGCGGCACTTCTGCCTTCCCTCCCATCCTCGCTCCATGTCATCCAGTCCTCTTTTCTTCCCTCCTTCCATCTTTCCCACCCAATCCATCCAGGCAGTCCATCAGTCTGTGAGTCAGTGTTCCTGAACCGTGGGGAGTCTGGCAGCTTGTCTGCCACTTTATCACTGACCTTCCTCCTTCATCTGCTCCTCCTCTTCCTCCCACTCTGTCCTTTCCCCTCCTGTCTCTCTCCCCTTCACTTGCTCATTTGCTTGCTGTCTCCCGTTGACCTCTCCTGTCTCCTCTTCCTTTCTTCCTAACTCTCCCACTCGTTCTCCCTGACCTTTTCTCTCTGCACCTCTTTTCCATTTCTTTATCACTGACCTCTCACTCTGCCTCCTGCTCTCTGCCTCTCCCCCTTTCTCCTTACCCTCCCTCCCTGTCTACCTCTCTCCATATGCATGTTGATGAATGCGGCATGCTGGCTGGCAGAATTACTCAGACTTGTTCATTTTCATATAAAGTGTGGTTGTGCAGCCAAAGTGTAGTGGAGAAGGTGAGGAACATATTGTCTGGAGTTGTATTCATGGATATCAGAGAGATGGGGCATTACTGCACAGAGGGAGAAGACGGTAGCGGGGGAAGGGAGAGGAGGAGAGCCTGACAGGAAAAGAACTCAAGCGATACGGAGAAGAGTGCAAAAGGCAAGCAGAATGCAAGGTTGCAGTCAGGAGACTCAAGAGGTGACTAGAAATAAGCTGCAGTGGCGAATGACAATAACTATTTTGCAAATATAAGTGGATGCTTTTTTATTACTGTCTACATACCATGATCATGTGGATTTATTTGAACCGTGTAGTATAACTGCTAAAGTTGCCAGTTACAAAAAGTTTTCACATTGTCCTTCATTTCCCTGAAAACAGTACTTTTTCATTTTAGCCATTCCTTACCTAAATGAATGTATCTTATGGTCACACGCTAATGAGTCACTTTGCTGCCAGCATCGCCGAGTGGCCTGAAGTCAAAATGCTGTCAATGCCAAGAAGCAATTTTTTCAAATCCAAGACAGTGGAGAGCACAAGCATTCACTCGAGATCAAAAAGTCCAGTTTGGAGTCTTCTTCCAACACTAAATAGTACATGGATGTGTTGCTGAATTGCAGGATGCTTAGTTTTCCCAGTTGAACTGAATGCAAAACAAAAATGACCAATTAGAAAGGAAAAAATAAATCTGGTGGTTAAAAACGTTAATCTGAATAAGAGACAGAGGCACGAACACGGATGCACGAACTGACGTTGTGGCCACGAGCTACATGAATGCAAAACAAATGATGCTAATGATGATGAAATTAGAGGCCATAAGACAAAAACATGTGATCATAAAGATGATGAAATGCATCATTCTGACTTGTTTCGCATTACAACTGTTAAGCCCAATTTATTTTAATATTTTGTATTATCACCTCATAAAACACCCAATTTATTTATATATATAAAAAGTGTATCTATTGATACATGGCCACAACCTTGACCGACATTCAGCGATGATTCCGACTTTTGTCAGATCAGCACAGATCAGATCAGTCTGTTGTCAGTCCAAAGTGTTGCATTGAGTTCACTATAAAACCATCAATACAAACACTATAAACAAGTTGAACAAGTCAGGAGCCAGTTACTTTCTTAGATTACAGTATGTTTGTGGCATTCTGTCCTTTATTAAGCTCTTAACAAGGTAATAATTCACTGTCAATTACATCTGAGCTGAGCTGAGCTGAGCTGAGCTGAGTAGGGCTATTGATAAGCATCTCTTCAGACTTGTGCTAAACACCAATATTACCTACAGTGATTTATCAGCACATGACTGGAACAGGAAACAGGGTCAGCAGGGTGGACTGGATGGATGAGCATTGCAGCTTGTGCGTTTCTGCACGTCTCTGCGTGTGCTAGAAAGTGTGTGTGACACGCATCAGCATGTGAACAGCAGGATTAGGAAGTGTACTCTGTGTGCAGGTCATTCGTCCTGTAAAGTCTGATCAATCTGTTGAGGCCAGCACAGCGTCGTTTAATGAGGCTTAACAGCAAAAACCTGTTGTGGAGAAGTTCAATTGTACCTGATTTCTGGTTTGCTGACTCTCCCTGTGTTTCCCCACGTAACCCCATCCCTGCCTCTTCCTCCTCCTCTCCGTCTCCATCATCAGGATGGCTTGCGACAGCATCAGCCCTCTTTATTTCTCCGTTAAGCAAATCAGGCACCTAAATCCCTGACGGTGGGAATGCATTTGTAGGCCACAATTATGTAAAGTAAGTTAAGCCCCAGGCAATTTTGCCTTGCTCCTTTATCCCCTTGTGTGTTGCCAGGTTTAAAAAAAAAAAAACTACCTTTATTTGCTGTGAGAAAAATAACAGTGAAATGCACACAGAAATTTGAGGGAAAAAAAATTGTACACAGGAAAATGAGTACAAAAGGATGAGACACCTAAAAACATGAGAGAGAGTTTTGAAGCAGAGTTGGAGGCAAAGAAAAAATAAGCGATGACAGGAATTGATGGAGCCTGAGATGGAGGAAGTTATGAAACCACCAAGAAGAGGAAAACAACATATCATGACTTGTCTTGTGTTTACAGCTTGCCTCTAAAGGACTAAAACTAAATTATCTGTAGAATGACCTTGGAATCTTTCACTTCGACAGACAACAGAGACGGGAAGCCCCTCGAAGACCTTATCTGCCTGGGACATGTCGAGACGAGCCAGCCACGGCCCTTGTGACAGAATTATTACTAGGCTACTTGATATTTGTGTGTAAGAGGATAAGAGAAGAGCAGGAGGGAAGAAGGGAACACTGAAGCAGCAAACGCCCCTCGGGATCATATTCACAGTTAAGAAAAAAAGCTGTTCATGTGAACTTTATTCTACAATTTTCTTTATTAGGTAAGCATAGAAAGCATTAATGAGTGAAATGAAAGAATCAAGCTTCTGATCTTCAGATAAATTGAAATGAATGCCCTGTCATTACACACATTACCACCTCCAATGAAACGCTGTATCTATTGAACTGAAGAATATGAAATGATAACAGAGGAGCAGATTCTTTCTTTTAGTTGTGAGAGGTGTTTATTGTGTTCTCCCTTTGCAATTTGCTGTAGGTTTTAGCTGTAGTTATCCACTGTGATGAAAGTCTGTTTGCAAGAATATAATCTGAATTAGCATATACAGTGGATCCGGGAAGTATTCACAGCGCTTCACTTTTTCCACATTTTGTTATGTTACAGCCTTATTCCAAAATGGATTAAATACATTTTTTTTCCTCAAAATTCTACACATAATACCCCACAATGATAACGTGAACGTGTTTCCCAGACAGGGAAAGAGACTGGTCTCTTATTGGGGGAAACTACCTGACGCGGTCACGACGACACACCACGGTAACATTCCAAAGCGTACATCTACTCGCTGTGTTTTCCCGTTGTGACTGCAAGAAGCGATGGAACCACGAATGTTTGTCTTTTTTTATTTCCAAGCCTTGGCCACAGTCTTTACATTTACTGGACTAATAAGGCAGGTGTGGATCCAAGTAGAACCGACCGAGACACCACGACTATCAGTACACCTGAAGAATGGAAGACCAGCTCGTCACACGCTTGTCGAGTCCTGTTCTGTTGTGCTTGAACAGCCACCCTATTGTGGTGTCACAGTCTTCCACTTCGTCCAACCTGTTTGTTTTGTTCTCCACCTCCGCATTTTAGCCGGTAAACTCTACTTGTATCAGTTAAACGAGCAGCGCTGCCAGTCACAGACCCAGAGGCCGTGCATCGGGTTCCTGTGTGATAAAAGTAGATCATTACCAAGCTTCCTGCTGCGGCTGACTGTATGCGAAGCGCTTTCTCTTTTCCTTTTCTCTCGTTCTCCCCACTAACTCACACGCCTACACATCCACATCAACACACACTGATATACAAATGGTGCTAGTACCCTTTGGTATGGTATGTGACCATAGTTCCATCCGATTTAGTTCAGCACTGCTCGATGCTGCTTTGTTACTAGGAACACCATTGCATTACATTGTCCACCCACATTACATTGTCCACCCACATTACATTGTCCACCCACATTACATTGTCCTCATCCCCAACCCAAGCATTGTCAAGAATAGCAGTGATCAGCTGAAACGCAACGCAGACCTTAAAAGTCTGCAACTCAATCCACCATATAACACGAGTCCTGCCTGCTGACCAGGACTTCATCGCCTTTGTATCATCTACTTTGTACTGGCCCTAAAGAGGATAGACATGTCCAAATTTGACACTACCTCTTGTCCCACATTATCCCACACAAACTTAGTCTTTGTCCCACATTTTGTGTGCTGGGATCTGATCACCCTGCAGATCACCTCTGTCACATGATCTGTCTCGTGTGACGTGCATCTCGTCTTCACGCCAAGGTCACGGCAACCATCACGACGACAGGCTACCCTCTAGTGGATTGACAGGTGTATTGCATGCTTTGCTGTCGTACTGAGCCGCTCAGTCAGATTAATTTTCAACGAAGCATTTTAATCCTCATCCTTTGATGCCACTAATGCAGCAGCAGAGAGGCTGTTCTCAACTGTTAAAGATGTGATGTTAACAGCTTCTTATGCTTCCTTCTTAAAATCGTTCTGCTGGTGAAGTACAAGGTTGCTTTTATTGTGAAACAGCCACAGGAAACATAATTCAGTTGTGGTTAGCAGCACATTTAAAACGGCAAGATAAATGTCCTTTTTGGCTGTTAGTGATGAAATAAGTTGAATTTTTCAGTTGGTTAATAAAAGTCAGCAGCAGCAACAATGAATCGTCAGCGACCGGCTGCACACCTCAGAACTGGGCGCTCCACTTTCCTCACACAGAGTCCAACGTTTCCCTTCACTCATGTGCAAACTGATGTATTCATCTGATGTGATGATCTGGTTTCACTCCAAAGAACACTGCCATGCATGTCTCTGCTTACAAACACGGTGCAGCACCTGAAATAGAAACATAGTAAGAGCAAATGCATCATCAACACGACTTTGCTTTTATTGCCTCGGTTGTAATTACCAGCCAAGACTCATTTGGAAGATGGAGTGCTTTCCTCTATTCAAGAAGTACTTTCTACTTCTAAAGCACAAAGGAAAATGGCACTTTAAAAGGTTGGTGGAATTGTGAGCGTGTGAATTTTTATCTCAGCAGGAAACCTTGAAACAGACTTTGGTATCCCTCGTTGAATTCCAGTTCTCTCAGCAGGACACGCACACAGAATCCCACCAAACAGTTCGGGACCGACAGACGAGAGACAACGGAGAAGACGAGGATTCACAGCCTAAAGATGAGTAATCACTTTGATGGCAAACAATGTCTTCTGTTTCAGTCTGAGTACTTGAAGTCAGCTCCACACGCCATATGATGCACACAAATGTTTTGGTACCTTCTTCACCTTCCTTCGGTAGCTGCTGTTTTAGGAAATTGCCCACCGCACTGAGCTTTTATTAGTGCTGTGTAAGATTTTATATTTAGGCGTCAGTCCGTCAGGCTATTGTTCGAGGTAAACGCGTCTGTGACATGCATTTGCCGTGTCACAGACAGTGGGGTAAGCGTTACCTTGGAAAAAGCAGTATCTGAGGGTAGAAATGGGGTTGTTTGTTTTAACACTGATAGCCTAGTTTAGCAGCAGAGACGTGAACTACGAAGCGAGATTAGTAGGTCAGCGAAGTGTGTTGAGACTAAAACCAGAGTTGTCAGTGTCACGAAGGTGGCAGACTGTTCAGAGACCGACAAACCTTTGTGTCTTTCCCCGGTGATTATTATAGGAGATATAGATTACTTTCATTGTGTTTTTCACTGAAATCAGGGACTGATTGATGCACTAAAGCATTGCAATTGTACTTATAAGATTGGACACTAAACCGACCTTTCGCTTTGAATTATGATTTTATATTTATTTCTTATTTGCTGCTCAGTCTGTTTGGTCCTCCGGGGCTGCAGGTGAAATGATGAGACTAAAACATTCATACACGTCATGAGAATACATCTAATAATACATACATTTAATGAAATATCCACATGTAATTAGTCTAATCTTCCAGTGCACGTTGTGGGAATGTGATCTTATGAGGCTTTCAACTTTTCAACAGCTACACATTCACACAGTCTGCAATGTTTTCCTCATCCTTCCATCATTCATCAGCTGAAGCTGTGCTGCTGTCAGTGTGGATGATGTGTTTGACTTGATTATAGTTTTCTTTTAAATATGTGGCTGTGCTGTCAGAACACTTGTCCATGTTTGTAATTGGTCAGATGCTGCAAACTCCTCCTCTTTTATGTGAATGCTCTCAGAGCCGAAAGCAGAAAGCCGAGTTCACAGACAGAGTTGATAACCACCGTCGTGGTACCGATTATCTCTGACTGGGAGTCGAGCAGCTCAGACAAAGAAAGCCTGGGTATGTTGAACACCCCTCAGATCCAAATTCACTGCATGATGTTATGGCCTGAGTCTGTGATCATAGCAAATAAGGAAGCATGCAGAGGCTTGAACTAAAATAATCCATTTCTTTCATCAAAATTAAGAAAATATGTCCAGGAAAATATTCTGACAAAAGTTCTTCATGAGAAAACATGCTGTCCAGGGAACTAAAGCAATATTAAAATCAAGAGGTCTGGCACAGCCTGACGTAGTGCTACAGGAGCAGAAGTCCACAGACTGTTGGAGCTGGCGGCTTTTAAGGCAAACTGGAAACAGTGGCTAGCTGCCTCCAGTTGCCTTGATGACTCCTCAACCAATCCAGGAACCGGCAGCGCTGATAAACACAAACACAGCACAGCACACAAGCCCTAGTAGAGGCCACTGGGGCTGTCATAATGAACATATGGGCCTGGATTGTTTTGAGTCGTATCGTAATGGTTAAAGACCTTGGAATGGTTTCCTGGCACACTTTGGGCCCTTTAATGCCAATCAGTCGTGGTTTGAATGCCACAGCCGCTCTGAGTATTGTTCCCGACCATGTGAATTCCTCTATGCACCATGTCACAAAACAAAAGCTGTCTCAAGCAGCTTTCATTAACATGATGGTGAGTTCAGTGGACCTCCGTGGTCTCCCCAGTAGAGCACCTCTGGGATGTGACAGAGCTGGAGATTGGCAGCATAAAATGAGGTGATGCAATCATGTTAACATGGAGTAGAATCTCAGAGGAATGAACCCAACATCTTGTGAATCTATGACACCAAGAACTGTGACTGTTTAGGCCTCATTAGAAAGGTACAATAAGACTGGGTTGGGAAACTGCATTGTAGAAAGAAAACCAAAATACCACATTCCTTCCTTCTGATTTTTAATTCCCATAGAAAATATGTCATTCCCATGTTTTTTGTGACAATCATCTACATAGTTGTGTTACTGTGCATCGGAAGCACAACTGTCACAATAATAAAGAAACTGTTCGACACACATCAACACAAAGAGGAAGGACAGCGCAGCATCAAAATGCTGCCAGTAAGTGGACCTTCAGAGGAAACAAGGCGTGGCTGCTCTGATGCATGCCGTGTGCCACCAGCGTGGGTCTCAGTAGATAATTGAATGATAATTGATAATGGGAGTCGTGGCCTGTTGCCCACATTTGGATATTCTGACTGCAAACTGACAACATGTCAATAAACACTAAACACTAAACTCCAGGCTCCAGAGAATTACTTTAAATTTCTGTTTTGCACGTACTGAGGTTTGGCATTTAAGTCTAACTAGTGAGACTCGTGTCTTGTTAGTGTTTCCTGTCTTTTTTTATTAAATGTACGTTCCCCTTTATTTACTGCATAGATGCAGTCCTCTATCGAGCAAAGAGGCAATATGCGAACAGAATATTTGGAGGATGTTAAGTTAAAACCCAGAGGCACATAAACAACATTCAACTCCACTGACTTTTACAGTTATTACACTTTTAGGTTATTCACTGGTGGGAGAAAGAACTTTAGTGCTGTTATGATGATGCATTATATAATTGTACGGCTCATTCGTTTCCCATCTAACTATATTTGAGCAAAATCTTGACTTTCACCATAATAATCCTCACTTATTTGTTTGATTCAACGTCTCCAGGTTTCCTGCTCACTCTGCAGATTTGCCTTATTAGTAACTCTGCAGGCTGCCTGTCTCATCCAGGGTGTTGATTTTTACTTTTTTAGTTCATTCCCATCAATCTTCATCAAAAGCACCAAACAGCAGACAGAGTTAGAGGCCTGCTGGTAAACATCGTAGCATTGGTGCAGACCAAAGAAGAGCTAGAAGGTTCATTGGGGGTTTTTCCTGTTAAAAGGGAGTTTTTCCTTTCCTCTGTTAGAGGTTTTTCTCCCTTAAAGAGGTGTTTTTTTTTCCACCTACCTTATGTAAGAATACTTGAATTGTTGGGTTCCTCTCGATAAGGTTGTACGGTTCTGTTGTCAGGACTTTAATAAGCTCAGATGTGCAATTCTGGCTGGACAGACAGTTTAGTTGTAATCTTTGCCTCCTAAAACCTTCTAAACTGTTAAAAATATGACTTTGTAAGTTACAATGACTGAAACACCCAAGCTGCAACATAAATGTAATACTCAACAACTACAAAAAATAATTGTTTAACCGTTTCCTCCCTGAGCGTGAAAGAAAGCAGACCCACTGCAGGTTGCAAAGTGTGGCACATCAAATGAAAAGGCTGCTTCAGACTACCACGAAAATGGATGTAACTAATTAATTTCTGTTCCACCAGATTTGGTACAGTTGCAGTTGATCATTTTTAATAACAGTGTGACTGACTCCTTTTTTAAGACAACGTTTTGATTAGGAAGAAGTAAATATATGTTTCTAATCTCAGTCTGGCCTGATGATGGGGACACAGATACTTACTGTATTTCTAAATTCACCTAAGTGTCTTTTATCCATAGAATCTCAGGGTGTTCAGTCCGGTCTTACAGTTGTGGAGCTGTTACTGAATCAATTTGGAAACTAGAGATTAAAAGATGAACTTCAAATCATTAAGATTGTGGTTTCTCATAGCAACTGGTGTGGTGAAAACCACGGTAACATGGTTCATTTTTTACAGACTGATGAAAGACATGCAGAAGGAGAGATTGAACTATTACTAACTTTTATAGAGCCTCTGTTCTACCAACATCCGTTGCTCAGTGCAAGTATGTGTTTAGCTTTTTCTCTGCACATATGCTGCCAAAAGAAACAAACACAAATATCTAGTTTTGCAGCTTTAAGGCCCAAAAATGTTATGTTAATATTTAAACAGAGTTGCAGTGGAGCCTGATATCACCAAAAAGCATGAATGCTGTCGAGGCAGTCAATGTAATCATGCCATTGATGGCAGCGCTGCGTTTAGAGCTCACTAAAGTAATGAAGCAGGTTTAACACTAAGAATAGTATGATACTATTACCCGTCGGGAAATACGAGGTGTGATCAAAAAGTTCTGTAAGTGTTCCTGTTGCATGCAAACAGATTTTCTCCTCTTATGTTATCACAGTGGCAACACCTTATTTAGTGAGTATAACTATACATAAGGATTAAAATAAATAACAATGAGAGTGAACAAAAGAACACAATAGGCTGTGCTACATCCAGTATTGTCCTTTTTCAAATATAAAAAGTAGCCTTGAGTGGTTTGAGAAACGTGAAAGAATATTAACAAAACAAGACATTATAACTGTAATAAGTAATAGTGCTCTTGCTGCAGAGGGCGAGTGGATTTAGCAGAACAGCTGCTTTATTTATTTATATTCTACACAGATCCATAAGGAACCAAAGAGTACAATGGAGGAATTCCAATGCAGAAAGAGAACGCAGTGGTACATCTCATTATTTACCCATATGGAGGATGTAGTCAACTCAGTGCAGATGCCCTATTTTAAAGTCAGACATGATATGCAGTAGAACGTCGAGATGTTTGCAGAGACATTAGCCAACTTTGTGTCGACACCTTGTTCTGCTGCCCTCAAGTGGCCAAAATACTATTAATGATGCTTTAAGTAAAAGTCCATGCAGCTATGACCCACTGATTGAGAAGGGCTTCAGGATGGACCCTTTACACTTCAGCCTCTGTCTTCATGCAGTTGCATTTGCATGCCTAGTTTTAAAATATTTCTTATTTCCATTGACATGCATTTATTTTGGGCATACCCCTGAGTGAAAGTTGTGTTTAATCAAATTACCACACAATCAACCTTCATTGGAATTCCACCAACATACTTTTGCCTTATTATAGTAATGATTGTCTCTGGAGCCAGAAATGACCATATTCATATGAGCAGAGGAGGATCTGACTGAGAGCCAGAGTTTTGAGGAGTAATTAGTTACATGGAGTTACTGTATATTGTAACAGAGTTATATCATTAAATTACAAAATAAACATAACTGTAATCTGTTACAGTCACAGAAAAGTAAATAGCTAATGGCACCATAATTATTTGTGGAAAATGATGTGTTGACTTTATATACAGTATATGTAAAAATGGACATATAGTCTCTGAGTCTGAAAATTAAGTCAATAATACAGTGTATGGAGTCATTAAGTGTTTGTATGTGTTGAAGTACACTGCTCACAAAACACCCTAAATGTTTTATTGGCTTCCAGCACTGTGTTTTAACAAAAGTGTGCTCCTCCCTCTCACTCATTCAATGACGTTCTCTCGTCTTCCCTCTCACTTCATCTTCATCCTGAAGAACTAGAGCGTCTCTAATTGACATGCCTGGTCAACTCTGTGGCACTGACGATCCGCCCTCCCGTCCCACGGCTCCACCCAGACGGGCCTCCGACCCGAGCAGCAGCCCAGATATTCCACGGGTCAGTGATGGAGGGCAGCACTTACACCTCTGAGGAAAGAAGTGGAACGTTTTCATAGATACAAACACACGCTAAGACGTTCACTTACAGAACAACAGATGAACTGTGGCAAACGGGAAGCTATTCAGAAATGCTGAGCTCAGTTCACGTTTCTTTAATCCAAATTTTTAAATCCCATCATTTTCTACATGATATATGCTTGGTATTACGGGAACCGAATTCTCCATGGAAACAATCCTGAATGGAGCGAGGCCAGACGCTATTCCATGCACAGTCATTGAATCCTAATGGCCGTAGGCTTTGGGTTAAACTACATTAAAAAAAAAAAATACAAAAAACAGGAGCAGCTTTTAACCAATTGGCATTAACCAACACATTAAGTTGGCAGGATAACTGCTATAATAGGTTGACTGCTATAAACATGCTAAACATCAATTTACTATGTTTAGAAAATAATCATAATTTATTAAAACTTTTTTTTTTAAAGGTATTTGGTACAGTTTTGTTTGTATGTGTACGTAGGTGCTTCAACTTTGGGAAAGAAGGTGACCGGAGGCTGCTCTGTGATTGGTTGCTTTAAAACAGGGCAGTGCTCTGTGTTCCTTGAATGCTCACATCTGGTTGGTTCAGAGTGCTTTTATTTTTTTATTTTTTTTAAATCTGTAAAATTGAACAGTTCTCAGCATCTTTACTCTCGACTCTAAGTCAATGATATTAGGTGTTTTGGTAATTCAACTTTTCAAATAAAACATGGTAAACTCCACACGCAACCCGTTTTCAAAGAAGTTGAGACGCTTTGTAAAATGTAAATGAAAACAGAATGTGATGATTTGGAAATCATGTACACCCATATTTAATTGAACATACACTAAAGACAACATATGAAATGTTGAAACTGAGAAATCTGGTTCTTTTATGAAAAAAAAAACATGTTCATTTTGAATTTGAGGGCAATAACATGTTCGAAAAAAGTTGGGACAGGGTCAAAGAGACTGGAAAAAAATATGACAAAGAAGATTGTGAAATGCTGAGCAGCTGAAATCTTATCTCCGGCAAGAATGGGACAACATCTCACTTTAAAAACTGCAAAACAGCAAGTGGTCTCCTCAGTCCCAAACATTCACAAGAGTGTTGTTAAAAGAAGCAATGCATTACAGCAGTAAACATGCACCTCAATTTGAAACATGCTGCTGGCATCAAATTGAAAATGAGTATGTGGGTTCAGATAATTTGCTAATTTGTATTTACATTTTACATTGTATCCCAACTGTTAATTGGAAATAAGGGTTGTAACACAACCTTTGTAGTACTTTGGAAGGTTTTTACCTGCAATTCCAATAGGTTTCACATATGCCCTGCAGCAAAGAAAGTTATAGCCCAATTGTGTTGTCTTCAAAATTATACATTCAAGTCACTGAAGTCATCAGCTCTTTCCCCTTCAGATGACAAAACCTTGGTTAGCTTCTTTTAGATCTGCAGAGAGGGTGCCTGGCAGTGATTGTGTTAAATGTATTTTTTTCTGACATTTTCACCAATGCTCATCTTAAGATACTAGACAGTGAATCGAGGCCAAATGGGGAGGTGAAGAAAATAGTTTTCAGCTGACCCCAGGAATAGATGCCCTGATGAGACGATTGTGTTACGATACCTTATGTGTTAAGATACTTTATGGCTCAAACAATTCCGATTCAAAAATGTTCACACAAAAGTTGGATGTTTACTTGTACTACCTCGCTGCCTTTCTTAAGAAAAGTCAGTGTCGATGTTTGTATATTAACGTGTATGCTTGTTGTTTTTTTTGACAAAGAGCAGCATTACTAACAGGCGTAACACCAGATCCTGACGCCCTCACACTTTAACCAGCTCTGTGTGTGCCAGTGAGAGAGATCGGGACAAAGCCGAAGGAAAAAAAAGTCAGAGGCTGTGAGAAATAAGTTGCAGCAAAGAGGGCTGTATAACACAGCACCATCGGGGACTGTTGTATGAACTCACACTATGGCAGCAGCGAGGGGACAAAGCAGCACCCTTCACACTACATGGTGTAAAATCTACTGCTGGCACCTTCTGTGGGGTGCTTGTTCTCTGTGATGGTGTTATTCCCACAGGGACAATCTGAAAATTTGAGCAACAAAGTTTGTCCAAGAAACACAGTGTGGTTAGATTCACCACAGCTGACATTCAAGTCTAAAGAACGATTTGCACTTTAAACCCTAAATGAATATCTGGTTTTGATATGGCCACTTGCAGAAAATCACTTCTTTACAGATGTCATGCATAGTTTTTTCTCTGATGAAGTTATGAAAAGAGAAAGCAGTTAATACTACCATTACAGAATAGGACCAAGGATGTGGAATACAGTACAGACACTATGACATACGGTGCATGAAACAAGCGTCCAGTTTACAATATGTCTTGCTTGGATAGACCTTGTCTGGAGCTCATTTGTTCCACTCACGTATGACCTCATGTTCATGTCAGAGAGATGTGTGAATTTGAAGAAAAATAATTACCCACTCTTTCTAAACGTCAACATTTAGCTGAACAATAATTAACACAATTCACAATTAATTTCCCAAAGGAAATAACGTAATGGGTAAATATCCCACCCATCAGTGAATGTGCCAAGTGTCGTTTGGAGGCGTGTTACAAACATGTCGTGGGATTACTGGAGGGATGTGTTATTGTCTGGCATGGTGATAGGGATCAGAAGACTTGTTGTGTTTCAACATTCTCCAACGTGTGTCAGAGTTTAGGAAAGGACCCAAAGACACAACACAAGAGGCAGAATGGGGAACAAAAGGCAAGCTTTCCTTCAAAGCTGATGGTTCTGTACAAAAACAGAGTAAACAAGTTTAAAAAAAAAAAAAAAAAAACACCAATCAATGCTGAGGATCAAATGATCTGAGTTACAAACTATGTCTGCACCTGGGAATGTACATGTCCAGATTGATTTACTATAGAGAGGTTTCAGCTGGGGCAGATTGTGAAACTAAGAACAGATGGGCGTGTCCAGGAGGAGACTGGGCACAAAGTCCAACAAGGACTGAGGACCTCTGGTGGGCAGGAGGAGCAACACAGAGCAAAAACTAGACAGAGGGGACAAGAAGGTCCAAAACCATGAAAATGTGTCCCTCTTTTTTGTGATATAATGGCGTCATGACGGCAACAGGTGCCAAACAGAGAGCTGCATTAGGCACGGGAGCATATAGTTTTTGTACGTGTGACAGAGTTTATTATTTTGTGTTTTCAGTTAACTTTTTGCTACTTAAAATAAAGATAAAAGGAAAAGAATGAAAATATCTCTTGTCATACGCGGAAGAAAATTAAGTCACTGTGTCCGCAGCTTATTTGCAGCTTAACAATGGACAATGCAGACGGAACGCCACTACATTAGTAGAAAAACTTCTCTGAGGATTTGGCAAGTGGATGTTGAATGCCAGTTGATCACCGGTGAATCATGAAGAAAAGTCTGAATTACCTCTCCGAAGAAGCCGTCAGCGCTGCGCTGTGGTGCTTTGGACCGAGCGAAGATGTCGGACAAGGTAAAGAAAGGACCTGAAAACCGTTGACGGTGTCGGATTTATGAAGATGGATCGTCAGTTTCTTTGAAGTTATTAAGATGGACGTAGCTAATTTGATCCAAGATGCTCTTTGAGGACTTCTCATGCAAAGCAGACAGCGTTCCTCATTAAAAGCTACTGGAGTCTCTGCGTGGTGAAGTTGTGATGTACATGTCTGATGAGAAAAGTGGAAATACTTTTTAAACATTTGCACGCAATTTACACATCTCTTTATTGATATGATGGCTGAAGATAAGGAGGTAATTAATGCTGAAAAAATTGAATCTAAGAGAACGAGAAAGTTAACTGACAGAGCATTGGAGGAGAAGCTGCACAGGCTCATTGGAACCAGGAGAGGAGTATTAGCTCGGATAACTGGAAAAAGAAAAGAAATTGAAAGTTTGATGAGTGATGCTGGCAATCTGCAAAAACTGCAAGAGTTATAATGCGTAACAATTTCAACACTCTTGCCAGTGAGTTTACAAAGCTCAGTGGACAAGTAGCAGATCTTCTGTCTGAAGAGGAAAAAGATGCAGATTAACATCTGTGGTAAGTGGTTGGAGCCTAAGATGATGACTCTGAGACAGTTTGCAGAAGAAGCTGAAAGATGGATGTGTGCTGAAAAAGAAAAAGAAATGAGCAAAGCGAGTAGTTGCTGATAATGATGACGTAGCTGAAGATGAAGATATCGAAGATGATGTGGACCCTGATGATAATGCAACAAAAAGGTTCCAGTTTTGAACGTTTTTCTGTCCTGTCCGTCAGATCATCAGTTTGTGCTACTGAAGAAGCAAAGTTAGCCGGGTTAATAGAACGTGCTTGCAGCTTTACAGAAGAAGCAAGAGCTTGAATTGGAGGAAGCACAGCCAAGCTGGAAAGGCTGACTTTGGAAGCAGCAATTTCTGAAAAAAGAGCCTAAGTAAAAGTATTGAACGACTATGAGAGAGCAGAGGATGGCATGAACAGCTATGTTCGCTCACATTTAAGACGATTACAAATGAAAGATGAGGAGCAAAGACCTGTCCCACCCACTGACACGGCTGTACCTGGAGGTATAGTTCCAAACTGGCTACAGCAATTTACAGAACCACAAACGGTGAGGCCAAAACAGACAGACAGCACTGACAGACAACAGCATGACAGAAGCAGTGATGGCATTCTTCAAGTGATGCAAAAACAAAATATGATCATGGAAATGTTGGTTAATCATCAGAAACAGGCTCAGCTACCAGTTAAAGAGGTTACAGTTTTCAATGGTGATCCGCTTACCTACAGATCTTTTATCAGAGCTTTTGAACAAGCTATTGAACAGAAAACTGATAATGATCAGGAAACGCTGTACTACTTACAACAGTACTGCCAGGAACCTCGGCGTGACACTCGACAGTCAACTCTCTCTTTCTGCCAACATTACTGCAACACATTCCTGTAGATACATGCTGCACAACATCAGGACAATACGTCCTGGTGCAGGTTCTGGTCCAGGTTCTGGTTCAGGCTCTGGTCCAGGTTCTGGTCATCTCACGTCTAGACTACTGTAACTCCCTCCTGGCAGGTCTACCTGTTAATGCCATCCGACCTCTGCAGCTCATCCAGAATGCAGCAGCTCGACTGGTCTTTAACCTCCTAAATTCACTTACACTCCTCCTCCTCCTCCTCCTCCTCCTCCTCCTCCGCTCCCTTCACTGGTTACCAGTAGCTGCCCGCATCCGTTTCAAAACATTGAACATTGCTGTGAACAGATCGGGTCCGGTCTACATCCAGGACATGGTCCAACCTTACATCCGCTCCCTCCGCTCTGCTTCCACCAATCGGCTTGTTGCTCCTCACTGAGCTAAACACTCTACAAAATCACGACTGTTTGCTGTCCTGGCTCCTAAATGGTAGAATGAGCTCCCCAACGACATCAGGACAGCAGAAACTCTGAACATCTTCCGCCGCAAACTAAAAACACACCTCTTCAGACTTTACCTTGAATAGTAGAACTTTAGCAACTTAAAATGGAACTTACTGATAGAACTTTGTAGTTTGGCTTTCTCTAAAGAAAATTGTATTTTCTTGATTCCTGTTGTTCTGGGTTCTGTACCCTCATGGTTGAAATTAACTTATTGTAAGTCGCTTTGGATAAAAGTGTCAGCTAAATGAAATGTAATGTAATGTAATGTACACTGCAGGAGAACCACAGGAACTCGTACATAGCTGTGAGCACATGCTATCGAACAGAGGGTTCAAGAAAGCAAAACGACTGCTTCAGAAGAACTATGGAGATGAGTTGATGATAGCAAGCGCTTACATTGACAAAGCCTTAAGGTGGCCACAAATCAAGTCTGAAGATGGGAAAGCACTAAATGCTTATGCTTTATTTCTGACTGGATGTCGTAACACAATTGAAGACGTGGAGTTTATGGAGGAGATGGATAGCCCCATAAATATGAGAATTGTGGTGTCCAAATTGCCATATTAAATGAGAGACAGGTGGCACAATGTAGCATTTGACCTCAAGGAAAGAAGAGGACACAGAGCAAGATTTGCTGATCTTGTTAGCTTTATTGACCATCAATGAAAGGTTGCTATGGACCCACTCTTTGGAGACCTCCAAGACAGACGCACGTCTACAGTAGGCAAAAGTAAAGAAAAGGAGAAAGCTTTCAAAGGTGGAATGAAAGGAAGCAGCTTTGCAACAAATGTGTCAGCAGAGAGGAAAAGGCCGGATACAACACCAAGGCAGGCCAACCCAATTAAGGTAGCTGATGCCTTCAAACCACCATGTCTTTTCTGTCAAAAGATTCACACATTGGAGTCTTGCATCAAAATTAAAGGGCTAGCACACAAGGATTGTGTAGAATTCCTGAAAACAAAGAGAATATGCTTTGGATGTTTAACACGAGGACATCTTAGCAAAACATGCAAGAAAAGGATGGTGTGCAAACAATGCTCACAGAAACACCCAGACATTGTTCACATAGAAAAGGAAGCCAATACAATTTTTTTTTATTTTTTTTTATTTCACTTTATTAATCCCCAAGGGGAAATTTCTTCTAATAATAATAATGCATCTATAGTGATGAGTGATGACAGCACCCCAAATCAATCTCAGGAGCTCAGAACTTTGTTAAACAGGAAATAGTTGGCTATGCTGGGACAGGGAAGACGGAGTGTATACTGTCGATTGTGCCAGCAAAAGTGAGATCCCATAAAGGTGGAGGGTGTATAGTGACATACGCTTTTATGGATCCTGGAAGTACAGCCACGTTCTGTACAGAGGAGCTTCGAAAGAGACTGAACATTAAAGGAAAACCAACTCAGATCTTATGCTCAAGATAAAACTGGTGAATGGAGGCTAATCAACAGTCACATGCTGTCAGACCTGGAGGTGTATGGCCTTGAAGACACAAGGTATGTCCAGCTACCCAAAGTCTTCACTCCAATTCAACAACATCTGCAAAAGTGGCCGTATCTGAATGAAGTAACCTTACTACACATTGACACTGATGTAGGCCTTCTCATTGGAGCTAATAACTCAAAATAAATGGAGCCGTGGCACATAATTAATAGTCAGGACAATGGGCCCTACACTGTGAAAACTGTCCTGGGCTGGATGGTGTGTGGACCTAATAAGAACAAGACCACTGATTCCAAGATGGAGTCAGCTCATTACAGCATCAACCGGATTTCAGTGTTGGAACTAGAACAGCTACTGGTTCAGCAGTACAACACAGACTTTCCAGAAAGTTGCTATGATGACAAGGAAGAGATGTCGCAAGAGGACAAGTAGTTTATGCTGTCAGTGCAAAAGACAACAAAGTTTGTGGATGGACATTACTGCATAGGACTTCCGTTGAAACATGAAGCAGCTAAGATGGCAAGTAACCGCTGTATGGTAGAACAGCGAGCTGCTAGCCTAAAGAGAAAACTGGAAAAGAATGATGTCTTTCTTGAAGACTACAAAGACTTCATAAAAGGCATACTGGATAAAGGCTGCGCTGTTGAAGTTCCTGTAGAACAGCTTGACCGTGATGACTACAGGGTCTGGTACATCCCTCACCATGGGGTGTACCACCCAAAAAAATAATTGAATTTGTGTTGTCTTTGACAAACTGCTTCAGTATTACTCAAGTTGGGACAGACTGAAGAGAGCAGTTGCATGGATTTTGGGAGCCTAGGAAACTTTGATCCATCTGAAAGACAAAAGAAAGGAGTTACGGCACTCCATTAATCAGGTCAAAAAGGATCCAGAAAGACTAGAATTACTCATGCAGCAACAAATGAAAAAGGTCAAATCCGACATAGAAAAGAAAACGCTGAGCTTGGAACAGTTGTTGGCTTCGGAAACGGAAATCATTCAACGCAGTCAAAAACAATGGTTTCCTGAAGAAATGAAGGCCCTCTACAGTAGTGGGTCTGTCAGGAGAAATAGTCAACTATACAGGCTTGACCCCACCTTGCAAGATGGCATCTTAAAAGTAGGAGGACGGCTGGATAAATCCACCATGACAGATGGTGCCAAACACCCAGCAATTCTGTCAAAAGAATCCAGAGTTGCCACCCTCATCTTGTTGGATCTTCATGAAAAAACTGGACATTCTGGACGCAACTATACGTTGTCGCAGATAAGACAAAGGTTTTGGATTCCGCAAGCAACCTCAGCCATCAGGAAGCTTCTCTCAAAATGCACAGTCTGCAGGAGACTCCAAGGCAGAGTGGGAGAGCAAAGAATGGCCATTCTGCCAGAGGATCGCCTCATACCACATCAGCCACCTTTTACCAATGTAGGCGTAGATTATTTTGGTCCCTTTGATGTAAAACAGGGCCGGAGTACTGTCGACAATCTCCAAACGCTAATGTGTGAGGTTGAAAGTATCATCAATGGACGACCACTCACTAGCCCATCAGATGATCCACGTGACATGGAGCCTTTGACTTCCAATCATCTGCTGCTGATGAAAGTGCAACCCAAGAGCCACCGGGAACAGTGAAAAAAGACCATCAATATGCGAGGAGATGCTGGAGGCAAGTACTGTATCTCGCAGATCTATTTTGGATCAGATGGACTCGAGAATACTTGCCTCTCCTCCAGGAGCGGCAAAAGTGCTCAAGGATGAAGAGAAACTTCAAGCATGGAGATTTGGTGCTACTAGTTGACAGTTTGTCATCACGAAACACAGACGAATAATCCAAACCATACCTGACTTCAGTGGAACTGTACGCAAAGTGAAGCTGCAGACCAAAACCAGCATGCTGGATAGTCCTGTACATAAACTATGTGCTGCAAGAAGCAATGTGAACGTAAGAAGATCAGGTGATAAATAAATGTGAAGAAGACTGATAAACAAGATTTAAGAGGAGTTATTTGAAGTGTTTTTGAATATTGGTTTAGTTTGATATTTGGTTCAGTTGATGGCTCTTAGAATTGAAGTTGTTCTGTAATGGTTTAATCTTTATGCTTAAATATTAGGGGCCGGATATGCAAGAGCCACAAAGTGTATTATTAGTTAATTTGAGTTTCGGGAATATAAGTAATTTAATTTCTGATTCATACTCATTGTGCAGGAACTAACATATGTCAAATATATTGAAAGACATTTATGTCAATGATTGACGTGCCCACTTGTTTGTGATATAATGACGTCCTGATGGCAACAGGTGCCAAACAGAGAGCTGCATTAGGCACGGGAGCAAATAGTTTTTGTACGTGTGACAGAGTTTATTATTTTGTGTTTTCAGTTAACTTTTTGCTTTGTAAAATAAAGATAAAAGGAAAAGAATGAAAAGATCTCCTGTCATTCGCGGAAGAAAATTAAGTCACTGTGTCCGCAGCTCATTTGCGGCTTAACAATGGACAACTCAGACAGAACGCCACTACATGTGTGTTATCCAGAGAGCCACACATTGTTCATTTTAGGGCTGTGACTGACTGAATTTGAGGGTGTTTTTCTTGGTGGATATTTAATAAAAAAGAAACAGACCAGGGTTGAAGGGGTTAAGGATTAAGGTTCAATGATAGTGTCCATGGTTAAGAAAAAAGATCAATATTTACTATTGGTTTGAAGCAGTAAACAAACAGAAGTCTTCTGTGTTAAAGTCCATGTTTTGTTGACCCATTGATCGACCCCGACCACCTCTCTACACAGACTGTTGGTCTATATAAGGGCTTTATCCCGAGATGTCATTTTTGGAGACTTGCTTGGATGACTTATTTGGTTAATTTCATTGTGACACATCATGACAACACTACATTTCTTCTTTCTATTCTTCTTTTATACAGAGTTTCCTCCACTTCTAAATTCTCCATCTGCAGTTTGCAGTAATGTCATCACACTGAATGGTAAAATATCACACATTCACTGAGGTCTATATTAGCCTTTTGTACCTTTTTGTTGGTGAAAGAGGATACTTGACAACACCTCTGTCTAGTCTTGAGGCTGAAAGAGATAAAAGACCTTTCTGACTTTCCCTTAATCTAGATTCCAGACTAGAGGTGATTAAACATGTTTCAGACTGTCACTTGTAACATCAAAGATGATTAAAGATCTCTGGTTTTCACAGCACTATAGCGGTGATTGAAAATATTCTAGTGTTCCTCAGTCTAGACTTAAAGGTCTGGTAAACTAAGATGTGTCATTTATACACTGCTCAGTGAATTTAAGTAATTAAAACTGAAAAACCGACACTCTCTTTGTTATGTGAACAACAGGTTTTAATTGACAAGTTGGGTAAATGATACCAATAAATATTTTTCGCTTCCAAATAAAAGCAAATTAATTTTTCCTTGAACATGCCCCAGTTAACACAGTGTGCAAACTGTTTTACTTGTCTTATTTGATAGTTAATGTAGATAATTTATGATTCCAATTTTGGCAGTAATTGTCCACAGATTGGTGGATCTGTAGGTGGCAAAAACCACATCACCACTCGGGTGAAATAGTGGATGCTTGTGGTGAATGTTGTCAGAGGTAATTTTTAGAGGTCCCACACCAAAAAGGAAGAGAACAGCTGATCCAATGTTTTCTTATCCGTTTTATTTAGGGACCTTTTTTTAGGTCCTGATTCTGATCAGAATCAGTCAACATTTGAGCATCTGTTGATACCGAGTGCTGATCTGATATTCTTGTATAGCTCTAAATAATATTGCTGCACAGTGCACACTTCAGGTTAATTGAAATGACTAAAATCAAGGCAACTTTTGTGTTTAACAATTAAATAAATCTGTGCAGTAAAAAAAACTTTTGTTTTTTTACAAAATAACAAAAAAATAGAGCATTGATTGTCATGTTTTTTTGTGTTTTTTTTTAAACTAAAATAACCAAGTTCAAACACCTCCACAGCAACAAATCTTGGTAACAACTTTTCTTACTCATTTTCATTGCCAGATTTCAAGCTTTTTGAAAGCTGGATGTATTATGTAAAGCCTTAAAACATTAATTAGAACAGTGATTGTGAGGGTGGAGAATTTGGAGGCACCCATGGGCGCTTCAATGGAACACTGACGTTGCTTATGCAAATTTATGCAGCGAACTTCAGGCAGGAAATCTCCCCTGTTCTGTCAATTTCGCCATCTTTTTCTGAAGCCGTTATGTAGTTTAGAGGAGTTGGTGTTTCCTCTTTTAAGCTGAACTTTTTTTTAAAAGAAATATGGCTTCACAGTCTTAAACTGCCCACTATCTGTTTACAAGCCAAGTGTCAATTGACACCCTCAACGACGCTGAGATTGAAAAGTGATTTCTGGTATGCCAATTCAGGACCATCGGTATACCCGTCCTTTTCAGTGATGCACGTCTCCTGTGTACCGATCGCTGGTGGAATGCCGCTCCTTAGCCAAAAGTAAATATTAGAGCTGGCCTAAGTTAATGGAGTTAATGGTGGCTTAGCCACCATAGCCAGTCTGATGAATTGAGTCACCAAAATAGGCTGATACTTGTATTATTTTTGACACGTTTGATTTATAAGTGAACACGTTCACACTTTATTTAAGATAAAACTCCACACTGTGGAAGAATAACCAGGCATATACAGTATTAAACATCTAAGGAGGCATCTGAGGAGATACACCTTCTGAGATACCTTCTGCCTGACCTTAAAACAACACACAGCAATAAATGAATGTGGCTGAGGTCAATACATGATCACACATCGAAGTGTAGAAGAGTGAAGGTACCTTATGTTACATCATTATTCCACCACATTGTGTTACATCCTGTCAAGTTGAGCCACGACACATTGACTTATGTCCCACCGCACCATGTCATGTTGGATCATGTCAGGACATATTCTATTCTATTCTATTGTGTCACGTTGTGCTGTGCCTTGTTATGTCACGTCATATTGCATCATGTCATGTCACATTGTATTGGGTTAAAACAAAGTGTTACATTACAGCAAGAGATATCACTTTGCATTATGCTGCACTTAAGTATTGAAGTCATGTTTTTGCGTATTACATAATATTACATTACGCAACATCATTTTGCATAATGTCACTTTACATATTGAATTACAGTAAATTAAACAACACATCACACTAAGTAATGCTTCATTATATTGGCATGCTAAGTTCTGCAATGTTATGTTACACTAGGTTGCTGTACATTACCTTACAACTTATTACATCACATTATTTGACATAAGATATCTCACAAAAGGTACTGATAAAGCTGGAAGAAATAAAATATCTTGGCATTGGTGTTATATAGATGTGATGGAACACAGTGCAAGGTTTTAGCCTCTGTTGTGATTTTTAGACATGAATGAAATAAGTTGAGAATGAAGGTCAAGATTTTAAAACAGAAAGAGAAAGTATGTTGGCTGTTAGAGAGTGTGTGTATATGTGTGTTTGACCATCTGTAAAGGTTAAAAGCACAATATAAATGGTGTCACAGACCATCCTCCAAAGGGATGACCTCTAATGGAATCCTGAAATGAAACAGACAATCATCACACACACACACACACACACACACACACACACACACACACACACACACACACACACACTAAATCATCAGCTTTTCCTTCCCAAAGAGGCTTTCCTGTTTTTAATCATGAGATATCATACTTAAATCTGCTGTTCACTTCCGACAGACACACACACACACCGACATGTGCACGCCCCCACACACAGACATTAAATGTCTTTTGCTCATTTCCTCTCCCACGCAGACTCCATAGATTTACGATAAGCAGTTTTTAAATGTGGTGATCTGTTCTGCTTTGTAACATGCAGGCTGTGACAGTGAGTGTGGGCGCCGAGACAACACATTTTAAATAAATCATGAGTGTCAAACCTCAAAGTTATATTTATCTATTATTAATACTTTTTCTCACTTACTTCCTCCTCTACTCCAACAGAGAGGCTAGATTTATTTGGTGTTCTCACTCCAAAATTGATAAAAATGATAAAGATATGATATACCAGATTTGTTTTTAACAATTAGTATTTTAAGCATGTTAAGTGTGTAAAGTTAACATTTAAGTATCATGTTCATGACATGGACAATATGTCATTTAAATAGGCTCAACCAAAGGTTTATTGTTGCCTGTGTTCTGTATTGAATAATAAGAGCTAAACAACATGATTGACTCCATGGAGGATATTTTTCATATTGTAGTTTTCATCAACTTCAAACATGTGATTAAAGTAAATTTGGATTTCTGTTATTGGAGTTTGTTCATATGAGGTTTAAAAGGGATTCAGACCGCTGTACAATCGGACTGGTTCCAACTCCAAATACCTTAACTCTTTGGGAGAACATATTGTATGTTTGTGAGTGAATCATAGTTTTTTCACAGATGATTCATTCATGTGGCTCATTCAGTTCAACTTTATTTATATAGCGCTAAATCACAACATAGGTTATTTCATGGCACTTAACACATTAAAGTCCTGACAGCAAGACTTTACAATTACAGCAAGACTGTTCAATGGTAAACATGGTTTCCTTACATTCTGTTTTCAGCCTTCATAATGGCATTCAGCTTCCATCCATATTAGCGACGTTATGATGTTCCTTAAGTCCCTAGAACTGGATCCAGACTGTAAAGTTAGTACCAGGGGAATCTACCAGGGGAGAGCCATTATAGCCACCGAACGTATGAAATGTCTCAGGGATGAAGCATTTGCTGAATGATTCTTTCAGTGATCGATATAAAGAAGCGCCACAGAGTCTCAACTGAAGAAACTGTTAGGCAGCTACCCTTGAACTGTGATGTGCAAATATGCCACGTGACATTCAGTATGCCAGAAAGCAAGAAGTAGAAAAAGTAGAAAGTGTATTAAATGTCTCCAAGACGTTAGTGGGGAGCAACTGGAGTCTCTCCTTACATTGACCTCAGGACTGCATCAGTATCAGAGTCAGGCATTGGTTGTCCAGTACGTTCACACACACAAGGAATTTTATTTCAGGACCACAACCTCAAATACTCAGTACGAATATTTTATTGATTATTTAGAGTGGCGATGAATGGTTAAGGGAGCCGGAGCAAAAGTGAGAGTTTTTGAAAGCTGGATATATTATGTAAAGCCTTAAAACAGTTTTGGGGAAGGCTTAGTTGAGGATCCACTGTGGCTCCTGGGCCTCGCAGATCCCCAAAAAGCCCTCCTATGAAAGCAGAGATGCCTGGTTGTATCGCAGGCCTTTGAGGCTGTGGTGAGTGTAAAGCTGGTAGACTCGGGAGGACCAGCGGCCCATGACCTTGATTAGGTTGTCTGGGACTCCTCTGCTTGACGCAGTAGTGGCTCCCCCGATACAGAAGTTGTGGCCGGAGAAGGAGTCAGGATTAATTCCGGAGATGATCAGAACATTCCGGAAGTGGGAAAGGAACCAAGATCCGTTGCCGACGTGGCCTGTTTCTGTGATGAACAACGGTTTGAGGGGAGAAGTTTGCTGGGATTTTCTGAGCTGCAGACGTACATAAGGGCTCAGGTGTGAATTTAGTTTGAAGTAGAATATGGGGACTGGGTTGCTCACTTGATTTGTTTTATTCCATTTGAGAAAATAAGGCAAGCAGTCCTTGGAAATAGGATAAACATTGCAAGGGTGAAGAAGATGCCAATTCTGAACATCGCAGGAAGCCGAAGAACGTCAGTAAAAACATGGACTCCAGGGTGCACGCCAGATGGGCGGAAGGGTGGCGATGCGGAGGGAAATAAGATCGGAGGCTAGCGGAAGACAGCGAGGGGTTGGTGGAGGTGCTTGACGCTGGAGGCCTTTACTGAGCAATGACAGACATAGTCAAAAGACCATGGGTTGGAGGCGATGAAGGAGGGGTTATGACCAGGAAGTCATCGAGAAGGTGGACCAGATGAGGTATTTTGTTATTGTTGATGAAGATCCAACACAAGACTTCTGATAGTGAATCAAATAATTTAGGGCTGCTCTTGCAGCCAAAAGTGAGTCTTGTGGCAAAGTAGTAGGCGTTCTTCCAGTGGATGCCAAAGAGGCACCAAAAGTCTGGATGAATAGGGAGGACTTTGAAGGTGCTTGTTATGTTGGCTTTAAAAAGCCAGGCGCCTCTGCTGGCAAGTCTGATGGAGGGAAATGGTGTGGTTTATGGTGCATTACTCTCGGGAAAAATTTGCACTGCAGATTAAGCTATTTATTCTTTGGATTTGATCGCCGGGGGGGCTGAGAGGTCAATGATTATGCTTTTTTTTCCTGAATATTTCCTAGTTGCTACATATACCGGGCTGATTTGGCAATTTGGGAATGGTGGTTGTGAAAATGGACTGATCATGAATCCCTTTTTTACCTCTGTAGCTAGCAGGGAGTCGACTGTGTCGGGGTCCCTCAGGGCAGTCTGGAGATGTTTACACTGGAAAGGGATGGATGGAAGTGAGATGATCCCCGGATGGAAGCCTTCTATGAAACCCGTAATGAGGAAACTGACAAAAAACAGATCTAGGTGATTTTTGAGGTTGTTTTAATGCAGGAACGTTTATGGGGGTTGATGCAGACATGGCTAGTTATGGTTTTGTAGGATTATGGGGGCAAGCTGGGTGGGAATGGCCACCACCGCAGAAGGAGCAGGTGTGGAGGTATCTGCACTGGGACATTATTGCAAATGGTTTTGCTACCTCGGAGCATTATTGGTTGGCCTTTCCTTATAATGCCTGAGGCAGGGGCACGCTGACGCTATACGCAGAACGTTTGGGAGTTAGGTATTTGGGAGGGGCGTTGGTTGGTGGGTGAGTCATGGCCAAAGGTTGGCTTTGAGGTTGTGGATTATTTTGAATGGGAATGTCACATGCGGTGGCGGGATGTGGATGTGGATCTGTCTTTGGAGCGAGCTGGCGTTGAGGCACACATAACGACGAGGGCCTCGTGGCTGTCAATCACTCTTGGCATGGCAGGTTGGTTGAGGGGAGGAAGAATAAGTTCTGCCAAGTTGATGTATTTACTGGAAACTATCTGTTGGCGAAGGATTGTGGTAACTGGAGAAGGATTTTGAGCCGGTATGCTGGAAGGAGGAATCCCTGATGCCAAAGAGAAGTGCAGGGTGTTTGGTTGGAGAGTGGGTTTGACATGTGGGAAAGAAGCCAGAGGTGTGATCACTCTTGCAGTGGTTTGTGGGCCCAGCAACCCGGTGGAACTGCAGTTGAAGGTGACTGGATGAAAGAGGTAATGTTAGCAGGATGTGAGGCTGGCAACCCAGTACCACTGATGGAAACAGGAGGACGTTGAAGTGACGCAAGACTCGCAGGCTGAACATTTTTTTATTCCTGGTGCTGGCTGTGTGTAATTGCTGGAGCGGGGAAAAGGGGTGGGACTGTCGAGTCGCAGTGTTGGAAAAGACATGGACTGGCAACGCAGTGCCAGAGAAGGGAGCAGGAGATGGCTGGAAAGTGGGGGCGGAAGAAGTACAGCCAGGCAGCCTGGTGCCAGGAATCAGCATGGTAGGTACAGCAGAAGAGTCGGGGACAGCCATTGCAGTGCCGGGGATGGACACGGGAGGTGCTTGAGATAGGGGGACAGAAGAACTGCAAGCTGAAAAAGCTTAGTGAGCCTGAGATAGTAGAGGGGGATGAGAGGTGACATGGTACGAACCTGGCAACCCAGAGATTTGCTGTTGAGAGGGCGGGGCTTGAGGGTGAGTGATGACGTCACGGCCACTGGCGTTACAGCGGCGTGTTTCTGGAGATGTGTTTATGTTTTTTGCCCAACGTAGCTTTTGGTAAGTTGCGAGGAGTTGGAATAGCTTTGCCTTATTATCATAGCGGTGGTGAGGTATCCCTTTTTCATTCAAATTTCTCTGCAGATGGACTACGGTCCATACAGATATT
Organism: Embiotoca jacksoni; assembly: GCF_022577435.1. NCBI lineage: Eukaryota > Metazoa > Chordata > Actinopteri > Embiotocidae > Embiotoca > Embiotoca jacksoni. The sequence goes on from NW_027185403.1 coordinate 21,325,698, forward strand.
TCCGTGTGGGTGTCTTCGATGGGGCACTTGGCTGGAGCGTGGGAGCGGTGGCGACGGCTCTGAGTGCGGCGTGGTGTGGAGCCGGAGTTATCAGAGACTCTCCCTGGAGGAGGAAAGAGGACACCTGCTTTTGTGCTGTCTGCTTCTGCGAGTGGTAGATCTCCCTCTATCTCTGAGATTTGGATTATTGGAAGACTGCGATGGGTCTATTGTTCACACGCCAAGTTTATTGCTTCCAATTAGAATGATGTAATATTGAGACTCTACGAACCTGAGATGCGCTCTTGTGCCTTAAAGTCTAAAACGAACCACTTGTGACCTGCCAAGCTGAATGTCGAGGAGACAAGTTCATACTGCTGCAACTTTTTCCAGCAACAATCTGGAACAATTTTCATTTAGCTTTCGATCTTTGGTCTGCACCGGGTGTCTCATTCACAGTCAATACAAATACAAATTACAATTATACTTTGTCACAATTACCTGAGTAAACTCCCTGGACTCTTCATTTTCTTGGTGTTTTATGAAATTGATGGAAAATAACGCTTTACAAAATGCTGGCATTGTAGATTTTACAGGCTGTTGTGCTGATTTTCATGTTTAAATTAAAAAAAAATTCCACACTGCACACATTTTAGCCGCATGTATGGAACATGTCAGAATGCACTTCTGCGTCCTGCCACAAATTGTGCTTTCGTTTTAAGACACCCTAGCGACAGTTGACATAAAACAAAGGATCGGCGCTAAATATAAATCCAAATATAGCCGATGCCAGTCAGTTAGAGGAATGCCTTCATCAGCCCCAATGCCAATCTTTGAGATTGGCTCAGGATATCCCTGGTAAGTAGGTTTGAAAGTATATTATTCACTGGAAATGAATGCAAATCCACCAATTTATTTAAAGATTTTACTCCAAATCATAGATTGCAGTCTTGCACACGACAAGTAACAAGTGCAGTCTTTGGTCAGATATACCAATTAATAGATTTTTATTGTAATCTACATTTTCACGTCTCCACAGCATAGTTATACGTAGAAAATAGACCTCATGCCTCCATGAAATTTAATTTAAGCGTATGAAACATACTGAGCTCAAATCAAGATTAAATAAAGTGAAGCAGCAGTGATTTCATTCAAACCACAACACGTGTGCACAGGAACCATGATGTGCACTCAGACACACACACACAGTCAGTGTATCTCCATGGTTACAAAACCACTCTTGTGTCCTTTGTGTCATTATTATTGCAGAGATGGGCCTACAGTTCCTTTTATTTACCTCATCTTCCACTTTGTTCAGCTCTTAAGTGTATTTCTAAGGAAAAGAAAATAAGTGAGTAATGGACAAATAAGGAAATGGATAATGGATGAAAAAGCTTTTAAAAGTTGATAAAAAAAATGTTGACCACCAACTTGTTGCTGTGGGATTACAATTTGTGGCATCAAAGTGGATATTTACCATTGTGACTACAGCCCTAAATGTTTACTCACAAAATGGAACATAAACATACATATATATTTATATATACAGATACATATACACATATACATATACATATACATATATATACACACATACATACATAAGCTTTTAAACTGACATATCAAAGGGCTACAATATTTTCAACGGAAACATAAAAATATGAATGCAAGAGCAAGGTGTGAAATAAAGCAGCGCTTTGATTCACAGGGGTAATTTAATAGTCTTGCCTATTAATCTAGGGTTTGTTCTTTTGTTTACAAAAGTCAATCATATACCATTAGTACATCACTGTGTGAAATCCAAACAAAGGGGAAACTAGCATAACAGCGAGAAGCATCTTTGCTCAGTTAATGATTCCATAATTGTCACTTTGAGGATGAGAAAAATAAAAAGTCTGCTGCATGAAAGCAATAATAACAACAATAAATTGCATTTTCTGTTTTCCATCTGTCTTGTGCAACCAAAACATTAGGAATAATAAGTCGCTGATGATTTCGTAAAGTTCAGCAAAGGAGCATCAGGCTGTGATGGCAGGTGTTTTCGTGATGTGGCATAATCTTATGTGAAGTTTTAACTTACTCCTCATATAATATTGTCCTTCTTTTTAGAAATATGAGACACTGGAAAATATAATCATCCACTTCAGTTACAGTTGATGTGCTTGACATGGAAAGTTAAAGTTAGGGAAGTTTAAAGACAAATAAAGAAATATCAAGTTCAGTGAAATGATTATTCTATCAAACTCTGTCTGCTTGGTTGGTATTGTTTTGGCATCACCACTAGGCTCTTTACTCTCTAATATGTCAGAAAGACATGTTCCATTTATAATAAGAAAAGTAAAAGACAGCATTTAATGAATCAGATTTGGCCACTAATCAGCTGCTGATTGCCATGTGCCATGTCTCCACCAACATTACTGACCTGTCAGTATCACAGTAGTAATTTCTCTGGAGTGAATGGAAACATGAATATCTGTTTCAATCATGCAACCGTCAGAAAATCTTGATCATTATTAGAGTTGCTACAGATGGTGTTACGTGTGTGTGTCCGTCTGGTGCTCTCTCTTTCTCCACCATCAGGTTCCCTACAGGTGACTCCATGATCCTGCAGCTGCCAGCTGAAACCCTGATTGAACGCGGCTGCGCGCGTGTGTGTGTGTGTGTGTGTGTGTGTGTGTGTGTGTGTGTGTGTGTGTGTGTGTGTGTGTGTGTGTGTTTGGTGTGTGCGGGGGGGTGTTTTGGTGTGTGTGTGTGTGTGTAGGTGTTTTGGTGTGTGTGTGTGTGTGTGTTTTTTGGTGTGTGTGTATGGGGTGTGTGTGTGGGGTGTGTGTGTGTGTGGGGTGTGTGTGTGTGTGTGTGTGTGTGTGTGTAGGTGTTTTGGTGTGTGAGGGGGTGTTTTGGTGTGTATGTGTGTGTGTGTGTGTGTGTGTGTGTTTTGGTGTGTGTGTGTGGGGTGTGTGTGTGTGGGTGTGTGTGTGTGTGTGTGTGTGTGTGTGTAGGTGTTTTGGTGTGTGTGGGGGTGTTTTGGTGTGTGTGTGTGTGTGTGTGTGTGTGTGTGTGTGTGTGTGTGTGTGTGTGTGTGTGTGTTTTGGTGTGTGTGTGGGGTGTGTGTGTGTGTGTGTGTGTGTGTGTGTGTGTGTGTGTGTGTGTGTGTGGGGTGTGTGTGTGTGTGTGTGTGTGTGTGTGTAGGTGTTTTGGTGTGCCAGTGCGTTGGTAGGTGACCATTTAGCTTGATTGTGTAACGTGGTAGATTGAGCATTGAGTAGTGTCACTTTTCCCCTTTTGGGAAAGTAGTTTTAAGTTTGTGCCTTGTATGGTTGTTTGATTTATTGTTAATAAATCCCTTTTGTTTATTCATTCGCTGCCTGTGATCCTTTGTTCCTAGTTTATTTATAGTGTTACTCCGTGCCTCCCCTCGACATCAGTTAGGGAACGTAACAGATGGGTTTGTATGTGTGTATGACTGTCTTCATGATTCTGTGGTTCAAGGAAAGTCAAAACCAAGTACAAAAATCTATAGGCAAGGATGTGTTACACACATTGGAGCTTGAATTCAAAGATGGAGCACCAACACTTGAATGCAATTGCTTGAAATGTCCAAGAGCCCCAATTTCCCCAAACATCTAGCATCTATGTATTCTTTAGGCTGAAAAGTAGGTCCTGGTTATGTGCATTGGATTAAAGTGATTGTAGCAAAACAACAACATGATTCTGGAAATGCAAGCAGCTGTACCTTTAACCAAGTGGTAATGCCACCATGCTTCCAGCTCATAGTAATGCTAACATACAGATGTTTCGCACATTATATTTGACATTATATTACATTGTGTTGGCATGCTACTATTAGCTTAGCATAAAGTGACGCTGAGGCTGATAACAACTTATCAGATATTTGCTCATAAACTAGTAACTAACTTATACCAATATTATCATAGCGGGCAAAACCAAGATCCCATTTGTACAATAAAAAAAAACAAGCTGTGCATATGTGGTTGCATATAATCAACATTTATATAAACACTTATAACTGCCAGTGACATCTGTAATTAATGACTGCAGCATCCATATCAATACCACAGAGCCATACTTAAACATTAACCGCATTGTGCCAGTATAACATTCTCTCTTCTCCTTTTTACTGCCGGCACTTTGCTGTCTTGTTAATTAGTATCTTTGACAGAGATGGTGGAAAGCTTTTAGAGACACAGTGAGTTGCTCTAGTGCTCCCCAGCTCCACGATGCAATCTGTTCTCATCAGCAGAAAGCAACATGCTGGGATTTTTACCAACTAAATCAGTCAGGCTACTAATGCTGTATGTAATATGTAAAAACACAAATCTTTTCTTTTGATAAACCTTCCTCTTCTGGTTGTTGTTTAAGAGAACCCAAGAAGACCCCACCCCCTCCCCGTTAAGGTTTCAGATTTACACACATATTTTTTATTTAAAAACCCTGAACTATATTAGATAACATTTTAAAAAGCAACAATCATCTGTACATTTCAGGAATTGGTACAAACATGTACATCATAAATGCATTACTACAGTGTTATGTCTATACTGCATATACTTTTAAAATAGTACTAATTTAGTATTTTTATAAGAACAAAATGTCAAATCACTGTCAAAGCGGTCACTGATCAGAGTGATAAACCCACTTTTCACCTGACTTCAGCTCCATTCAGCTCTATGGGTCTCTTTATAGCATTTCCAGTTTGTTTTTCTTTCACAATCCAGCAGCCTAATGGTTTTACATGCACAGAACCAAACAGCAGATTAATGGATGTGGTCGCTTTGGTGACGCACTTAATGGCAAAAGAACCAAATACTTTGTGGATACAGGAACACAACTACAGGGAGGTGGAGTGGTGGTTTAGTATTCATCAGCAACAATTGAGAGTTAGCCATACTATGGCGTATCTTCCACTGTTTAAAAGGATTGTCGATCAGAACAGCTCGAGTAGCATGCTGGCCTGCATACTGCAAAATATTGTAGTGTGTTGGGATAGGTAATGGGGTGTTCCCAGAATGCAACGAGTTTATGTGTTAATGTTCGTATTCGGTACCACGAGTGACGTGTGTTGGCCATTATTGTTATACCCTCTGGTGTGTGTGGATTGGAGTGTGTAATGTTAATGACATGTTCTCCAGCCAAATAAATAGCCTGCTGTGTGGTGTATAAATTAATTTTGATCAAATTAATTCAGGATATTCAGGATCAAAAATAAAATAGGGTTCCAAAGATGATGTGCTACCATACCAGGATCCACTTTGATCCTGGTACTGACTCTAGAAGTTGAAGTTCTTTGGATGGACTCTTAACATTGTCTATTTTGCGCCAGTAGGTGAACCTTATCATCTGGTCCAGAATTCAACTGAACATGACATCACTATTCCACTCATTGATTTGGATGTTATAAATACCAAATACCAAATGAGGCTAAAATGGGTCCACCAGAGTTTAAAATATTTAAGCTTGAGCAGAAACTTAACCAAATAAGTCAACAGTAAAATGTGTTTAAAATATATAACGATGGCGAAGACATAAAATGGCACTGGGAGGTTTTCCACATCACGGTGCTCAACAATGTGACATTCCTGCATCCCGTCAAATGGTCTGGATTTTCAAAATGAATTTAATGTAATCTTGTAAAATGATGTGGATAGCAGATTTAAGAGAAGAAGAGAAGGGTTTTGACTCAATTTGTTTTTCTTTTCTTTTTTACACTTCTGCAGATCACATGCTATCAGAGCAAATTATGTATGACAGTCATTTTGTCTGTGGTTGCACCATGGTTTTGCAATTCACTGACAAATGATATATTCATATAAAAAAAATGCTTCAGGGTGCATTAATTTATTAATAACCTGTGTCATTAATGTTGCACAAGTCCTTATGTGTCAACAAGGTCACACTTGAGTTTTGAATGGCAAGGCGTATGACTCATCTGTCAGTTTCGGGATTGTTGTGTCACATTTGTTAGAGTTATCAGGTTTCTGTAATGTCAGCCTGATGCTAATTATTTGGTGAATAGATCAAAATTGCATAATAATGTAGCCTTTCAGTGTTTATCTGCAGCAACATGAAGCTGATGACTTGTGACACCACAGCACAAGTCTTCATCATTGGCTCTAATGAAGCTGTTCATTCAACATCAGGCCCTATCAGTTTTATGCTGGCGGGTTGAATACTGAGCACACTAACTACAACTGAGATTGTGAAGGAACTTTATAACAGGACTTTATTAGAAAGAAAGACACTTGAAAGAAGTACATTTCATAATGACTGACCAATTTCCTTTGTGGTTACAACGTTACATCAGCAGCAACCCGCCAGAGTCCAATGGGGTTTTGAAATGACACACTGACATATGTACTTAATTACATGCACATTTGTGTGTCCATTACTAGTGCTCACTTTAGTCATAGAGTAGTGAAGACAAACTATCCAGGTAAGTGCATGCAAGTGCAAATCAATGTTAGTGGACTGGTTCCACTTTGCTCTGGAGTTGGCTAAGACCTAACTCTATCTGCATAATATTGGAGTATCTGCCACTGATCTCTGGGAACGTGGGAAACCACAAACTGTCAAACATATCATCAATGAATGCCCAGCCATCAAATCACCACGTGGAGTCCGTGGCCTCATTGAACTGGATGCTGATACCACTTTCAGGCTGATGTCTCAACTCCCTGTGTAGCTCTACATGAACAAACAAATGAACTAATGTCTGTGATAGAGGCAACAAAATGTATCTGCATGCTGTGAAGGTGAATGAAAGAGTAAAAAGACTCCACGCCCCACTGACTGGTCAATCGTATGGACAAAAATTGTTAGACAAATGTTGGTGGGATTAAATTAAACTTTGGTCCCAAAAGTACGAATCATTTTGATGGTCCTCTGTCAGTAGGGATTCAGCAGGTCAATAATAAGTTGGTGTAATTAGCATTCATCTTCTCAAAAACACAAATGTCTGAATCAAATATTGCACCAATGCATCTGGTAGTTGTCATGGTTTAGTATGTTGTTGTGTAGGTTTCTGGTAGAAAACTTTGACCATTTTGGTAGAGGAATAGTCAAGGAGCTCCAACATCATGAGCATGTGTCCCGTTTGTATCATGTACAATACATATTCAGGTTCATGGCAGTCCATCCAATAATTGTCCAAAGATTTTTACAAAAACCAGGAGTCCTAATTCTACGGTTATGCTAGATGAAAGTCCAGAGCCAGCTGATCCTTTGTTGACCTTGAATGTCTAGTCTTCATTTTACATTTGGTTAAGATTTTTGTGAATGAAACTTGCTAACAAATGTTCTGGGTTGTAGGAGTAGAGGGGTACAGTGGAAGCAACTCAAGCATGCGTAGTTTTCTACCTTCCAAAGAACATAGTGATGAAACTGCAGGTGAACTGGTTGCTTAGTCTGAGGTACTGGATTAAAGCTTGAGCAGCTGTAGCTATGATGCAGATGTACTTGTACTGCCGTACTACAAATATTTGATTCATCATCATTTGGAATCTCTGCAGAGACAACTGTAAAATGTTGGCACTGTATTGTGAGCAGTCAGTGGTCCCTGGATCAATAAACATGCACTTTTAATATGTAATGTAGTCTGGAAGAGACCAATAATCAAAGTGGATAAAATACCCAAAGACATTTTTCTTCATTCAGTCTTCTGTGAATAGAAAAATGTTGAATTCATGTTTTTATTAGTTAAATTTAATAAATAATTTGGCCTGTAAACCTTGAATGTTTGTTGAAGCCTGAGGACTGTCAATCTTACCCTCCTTTCACTGCTAATTTTCAATTAATATGTTTCGGAGAAACAGCCACCATTGCTAGTCCGGTTCCACCTAACTATGTGGTGTGATTATAGTCTGGAAACCTTTCTTGTATTTAGGTTTGCTCAGCCATGCGGAAAAAAAACAATTGATGGTTACAATTTTAACATAAAATCATCCACAACCTAACAACCACTGAGCTGTAGTGTAAGAAATATAAAATATTTACTTCTATCAAAGACAGAGAGAAACACAGCATGAGAGAAAACAAAGGTTGCAGTAGCATAATGTATCGTCCTACCTGCAGTTGTTGTAACTGGTACAGACTAGAGAGACAGGAGGTTATATCAGATAAACAACACTTGACACCCACGCACTGGCTAAAAGGTACAGAAAACGTTGACTGGGAAACACACACCTCCACAAACAGTGAACATGCCCACGTGGAGATTCAGAAATGAACACACCCATAGCCACAACTCTTCCCCAACTCAAAAACATACTTCTGCATAGTTCTTTGGTCTTTTTGTCTTCACATAGCTAGAATGTATTCAAACTTTGATATGTGCATACAGTTCTTCACACCCACTGTCTGTCTCCTCTCCCTCACACACACTGAAGGTTCTCTTATGACTAGTTGCAGCCTGTTGTGCTACTTTGTCTATTCAGTGTAGTTTAAACTGCTAGACGACACAAAGTGTGATCAATTGTGATATCCTGATTGTACCAATGACAAAACATTTGGGAAGAGTGGTGGCCTCCAACTCCAGGATAAATATTAGTTATCTTCATTTAGAAAAAATAACCTTAAATAAATTACTTTGACCACTTCTGACAAATCTTTCAAAGTGGTAACTTTTAAAGAAAATAAGAGTCGGATCTATCATTTGGATGGAAAGCCCACATATAGCAGAGGATGGTTTCAATCCATCGACTTCTGAGTAAAGATGAGAAGATGAATTCTGACTGTGATCCCATGACTTTTCCTCTAGTGCTGTCACTTCTTCAAAGTTTCAATTTGAACCCGCAATCCACAGTTTACAGAATTCAGGAGGACAGTGGAAATACATATTAGACTCTACCTGCCAAAATTGTGAAAAATGTAATACACATGAACTTTCATTCTGAAAATGTCAATACAGTTACATTAAGAAACAAACAGCAATTCAGCAGTTTTGCTCATGTCAAAGATTAGATCTCCCAACAACCTACTAGACAATGCAAGTGCCTCAGCAGGTCCTGACCAGTTTTAGCAATTGGTGCTTCTTCATTCAGAAACTTCACAACATTGTTGTGGTTGTAGAAGTTGACAGAATAGAGCGGATTCAACACAATATCTTGACTTGCAATGGAAGTAAAAGCTAAATAAAAGGGAGCTGCAGAGGTGAGTATTCAGATTGTTAACTTGTGTGGGATGTTACTGTGGTGTCTCTCCCCGTTTGTTGGCTACATTTCGGGATACATTACTGCCAATAACATCAAACAAATAAATAACATCAAGCTGATGACGGGAATGTTTTGTATACTCAAAAAACGACTACTAAAAATGTATTAGTCCAACATTGGACTGTCCACCATGTCTCCTCTTCTTGTCCGTTCCGTGTCCCTCTCTGCTCACCTCAGTCCTGGGTACCTTAAACTCTCAATAGTACAAGACTCAAATCACAACCTCCACCCCCAATTAATGGATGATCTCCTCTGCTTCAGAACAGAAACACCTGCCTTGGTAATGGGTATATTTTGTCATTGCTTACACGACTTCATTGGCAGAATCAATCACAGAAATTAATAATGGAAGAAACAGGAATAGATGATTGTGAAAAGTGTTCACATTTTCTGTACTGTTGTGAGGTTTGGAGATGATTTTACAGTTCACACCTGCTTGTAATAATGAAACGTAAAGTCATCACTTTAGTGTCGTGGGACCTGATTCTACACAGAATTTACAGAAATGGGCCACACTACACTGCGTTCCCTGGCAGACGAATGTAAGACAACGATAAATAAATGAGGATTGAGATGTGGCACTCTGCACTTGGTCATACGGCCCTCTGTGGTGGCCGATTCACAGAGCCGAGGACGCCAAATCCAAACTGACAAGAGCTGCATCAAACTTTTACAGCTTTGTAAGCGATCCGTTGCTGCACTGGGGAGCTGCTTTATTGGACAAATTAAAATTGCATGGTTCATAGTGAAATATAGACACACACATACAGATATGTCTCTTAATGTTTCAGGGGGGAAACTGCAGAGAGAAAGCATTTTTCACTGCACTGTTCTGTCTTCCACCATCTTCACCCTCCTTCATTTTAATTACTGCTTTTCCTTACTAGACAATTCCTTGTGAATTTCCAAAATAATTCCTCTTGGGAGGGAGCCACAGTGCAGCCATAATTAACCAGCATTAGTTCACCGGTGTGCAGTCAAAAAGTGGGACATCTACCATGGCTGCATCTGGAAATGGCTCACTGGTTAATTATGCTGCACTTCTGGTCTCTCCCGCAAGGAACTATCCTCACAATTACACTTTCTATTTCTGCTATTCTGTGTTCTGTCTGGCACTCAAACTGCAAAAGGAAATGAAAAACATTAATGAACTAAAACACCATATGTAATCTAAGTGTGAACCTAAAGAGTCACATGCTTTCTTGTCATGTGGTATTTCATCTGCAGTTTGTAGCGATCACAAAACAAAAAATATATGCTTACAACCAATTAATCTTAATAAAAGCATGTATGTATGGGGAATATACTCAGATAAATTCAAACAACAATATTTGGGTGAAGCCAAGAACTGCATGTACATCTGCATACAGTATGTGACAGCTGGGAGAGTTAATCATCAGAATCTGACTTCAGTCTTTTCTACCTCTGCATGAAAAGCATGGATGAACATATACTGACAGGAAGTCATGTGGATGAGTTTATACATACACAAATTAATGAGAATCAAGAGTCTGTGTACACAACTCGTGAAGAAGAAAACTAAAGAGGATCCATGGAACAGTTTAGTCAGGCTTCCTAATAAAGAGATTCTGGTTCAGGTCTATTCTTAAGTAATTGATCCTCCAGTCAAAAAGTTTTTTGTTTTTTTTGCCATAGTCTCAGATTAAACTGGTCTGCCCTACTCAATACATATAATCAAATAACTACCAATATGAGGTGACCACAGTGTAGGTCACTGATATGAGTAATTCAAATGTTGGCAATTATAAAAAAAAAAAAAAAAAACGCAAATAAAGAAGGAACGGATTACATTTTAAATTAGGTGTACATTGAAGTCGAACTTGATTAAATTTCAGCAAAGTGTAATATTCAAGTTGCCTGCAATGACCAAGATAGCAATTTAATATTCTCTTTTACTGTATTCAAACAAGTTAATTATCCTGTAATCATATGTAGAGAGTATTACATGTCTGGATGTACCAGGATTTGATTTCAGTTCATCATCAATTTAGCTGTACTCACAGGAATCCGTGTGAATATTCCATTTAGAGTTTAACTACAGGAACATTTTTACTATTGGTCAGTATTATTCTGTCTTGACAGTGGTGAGTCTCCAAGAGCGGAAGAATTCAGAATAAATGTAGTTACGGAAACTTATTTAGCTGTGTTGCAACATTCACTTTGATTCAGCCTCCTCTGTTGAAGTATTAATTCAAAATCACAATGGTTTACAAACCGTCAAAAGAGTTGTTGTTATAAATATGATATTCTAATAAATTGTGTGGAACTTAGTGAATGAAGCAAACGCGATTTCTAACTGACTGGCATAGAGACACTTATATTCCCTCCTCAGTAACATTTTACTGATGTGATTTTAATTCCTGTTTGACCTTATTGTCCCGTGACACACATGAGCAATGGTTTACATATGTAGTTATGAGACACAAGTCGGTGGTACAAATATGAAATAAACACTGTGAACTTTTTCCATTAGCAAACAAGCTAACAAGATTGCTAACGGATATATTTCATTTTCAGTAACATTTTATTGAACAAAATGCGAGGGGGATGTAAATGGAACAGGAAAAAAATAGAGAAACTTTGGAGCTTTAGTGTCGACTAGACTGGCTAATAAGGCTGGTTACAACTACAGTGGTTGAACGTGTCGCCCTGCAAGCAGCCAGCATGTCACCAAGCTTGTGAGTGAATGTCCCTTTATTATGGTCAGTTACTGAAGAGCTAAAGAATTAATCTGTTAAAATGCATGTGATACACAGGATAATCTCCTCTGGAGCAGCACCACATCTAATGGTTATGACAGTTTGTGGATAAATGCATGTTGAAGGCCTGTGTCTGTCAAGACAGTGTAATAATGTCTATGGCAGCTCCAATCAGAGACAGAGACAGTGTGTTCCCCCTCGCCCTCCCCTCTGCCCCCCCCGCCCCGCCCCGCCCCGGGTATGTGAAGGCTTCAATTACAAAACGCTTCCATATTTTATCTGACGACCATCTGTTGCTCAAGATTCTGGGAATAAACCTAGATTTTCCCATGAATGCGCCACTAATCTGAGGGATATTCTTGTAAGAGCTGAGGAGTTTGCACTTCCTCAACCCCCCTCCCCGCGTGCAGTTCCCCCCCGGTGGAACTGGACCAATTGCAAAGCAGTGATTAAAGGGGCATTTTCTTTTAATCTCCATTCAGGGAAGAAGATGAAAGTCTGGGGCTGAATAACCTGTAATACTCAATTCATTTTTACCAAAGTGCCCATGTGGCTTTATACTTTGTCTGAATGTCAAAACATAATTCAGAATATGTCTGACAGAATATAATATTATCAAAAGCTGTGATAAAGGATCTCCAACGGCTAGATACTTTAAAACGGTGTGAAGAGGCTCAATTAAGGTTTCATGAAAATGAGTGGGACACCTCAGAAGGGCATGGAAAACCTTTTTTACAAAAACAAATCCTCTGAGACTGCTCACAGGCACAGCCTGTTTTGAGGTGAGGTAACTTTATCACTAGATTTGTGACAAAGGTGTTGCAATATTATTCTGCATTTTTAAGATTGAAAATAGTCTGTCTGGCACAACAAACGTAACAAAAATGAAAACAACTTTTTCAACCTGTGTCACATTAAGAAACTATGCAGGGTTCTTATGAAAGTACATCACATCCAGACAAAACTTGGTGATGAAACATTGAATGGTGTCATGAAATGCTTTAGTGGGTGTCAGATCTTTAGAGTCCCAGAGAATATTTTATTAATGTGCTAAAAGAATTCCTTTATAGTGCTTATAGCTGCCTCTCATTGTATCAAAGCTCAAAAGAGTTGTCAAACAACTGGGCTTTTGATTGTTATTTTCATCAAGTGATTCGCGATTAGTTCAAAGCTGCTCATCGTAACTGAAATGAAGGGAATTTCCTGGGGGGGCATAGAGGTGGCAATGTCCTACTTGTGCACATTATTCAGCATCATTTTGCAGTACAAAAGAATTGAACCTCATTTGTTTTAATAAAAACAACATTTAAGTACAGTACGTACAAATTAAACCTCAAAGCGTATAAACTTGCGATTAAGGCATTAGAAAACAGTTGTGTAGTTGCACATCCAGCAGATGTGGAGCAACATCAGCATTCTTTTGAAATTGTGTGAAATTGTGAAATTTTGGACTCCCCGTTTACTGGAAGCCCTGTTTTCATTCCTCTTTTACCTCTCTTTTGGTCTCCACCAATTTGCTGCTAATTCAGCTGCTACGAGTAAAGAAAGTAAAAATGCTAATGAACAACAAATCTGTGGGGTGTAAATGTAAGGCACATTTATTTGTTTGCATTGCCCTTATATGATGCATGAAACTCAAAACACAGTGACCTAAGACCTAAAACAAACTTAGTGTGTTTTGCAAGTGATTTTGATTATTTCTAATTCAGTTTTAATTAAGTTATTTATTTTTTACACAAATTTATTTGAATTATAATATGTTGTGTGCTTTCTTTTGCAAGCAGGACTTGGCCATAGCCATCAGCAGAATGCAGCACACCTTTGAGAAAACATTTGATGGGCCAGGCCCAGCAAAAGGAGTTCTCCCTGGCCAGAACATGGAGGGAAGGAAGACAAGTACAGCGAGGCGAAGGGTGGGTTTGGAGTGGATTCCGAGCTTCTGCTGAGCTCCCAACTGGTGGATGTTGCTTTATTCTTTCCAGGCAGCAGAAGCAGAAGTGGGAGTGGAGATTAGTTTGTATGTTTCCATTACTGTATTTTTCTTGTCCAGTCACCGCAGACTCACCACTACTTTACACTGCCTTCCTTTGGCTAATTTCTGCTGCTCATTCCTGTTAGCCAAACACACAAGTCGTCACAACTAACCAACCTTAACTCAGCCACATAAAACCAAAACCACAAACTGAACCAAAACATTTTGTACAACTGAGGAGAACTTCGGAGTTATCTCTGTAGGTTTGTCACGCTCTGTGTTTAATGTGAAAAAGTCAGACATTCAATCTTTTTTTTTTTTTAATTCAAATATATTGATTAAAAGCTCTGCTATTCTTTTAAGTTATACATTCTTAATTAAGTTATAAACTGGCAATTATGTCAATTCTGTTTCATATTTAATTGTATCCTTAGACGAGGATAGTTTCCAGTTGACTGTGTTTCCTTCCTATGATATTATTTAAAGATGGCTCTTTGGGATTTTTGCATTGGAGAGCAACATTCTGTGGTGACAAAGGCCAACGTGTGATAAAACCATGCGAGCTGAATATAAATGTGAGGATGCAGTGTGTGTTTCAACACTTACTTGTGGCTTTTATCAGATCAGGCGGGAAAAAGCAATCCTCATATGCAATGGTACAAAGTAGCTCACATGAAGGCGCATGCCCCCATCTCAGTCTCACAACAGAACACATAAAAGGATTAGTCGTTCGCATGGGAAGATGAAGCAGATTAGAAGGGACGCAAGCAAACAGGGTCTGCCTGTTGATCAGCGCTTACTGTTGGCTCGGCCATATCTCCTTACCAGATAGGCAACAAATATATATCTAGAAACACTGCCAACATAAAACGTAGCAATGAATATTGCATGCTCTTTATCTCTAGGTTTAATCATGCATCGTATAACCTGTAGCCAGTGTGTGGGTTATCATCCATCCTTTTTGTCCATCCACTACCGTCAGTGAACAATCAGCACCCGAGGGACCATCTGTCTTGGTATTTCAGTTTTCAGCACAAAGTCTGAATTAGTTGATGCTTTCTGAGAATTGAATTGGTCTTTTTAGGTCGACCTTCAGCAGTCGAGGCCGGCCGACACTCTCAGCTGGGCCTGCAGCTTCACTGCTGTTTTGACAGAAGCTCTGATATGCCTTGCTGGCAGGGGGTGCTTGCTGTGGGTCATGCCTCTGCAGTCGCTGTCTGCTACAGCCTTCAGCAATTGTCAACGAGCCAACGTCAAAATTGTTTTTCTTAAATTACTTATACTCACAATAATCTATTAATTAATCTGATGCATTTTTTTTTTAATGTCTTCTGATAATTTTGAGGGGAAAAAAAGGCAGGGATGACATCTTCATGAAGACTGTGGGCCTCTGGATTACGTTCTGAGTCTACATTCAAAGTAAAGAAGCGTGCTGCAGGGAAAAGACAAGCATTCTCAGTTAATTACCATTTTAAGGTTGCACAAGTAAATATTATTGATAAAAACAATAGACCAACAAACTATGTAGTGTGACAGAAAATGCTTATACAGACAGACCAACAGTTACTGCATTTACCCATAGCTCTACTTTTTCTTAGTCTGGTCGTATTTTGGCTCTTAAATTCCTCACTAATGAACCTTATCTCTAGCTGTTTCATCTCAAGAGCCGTGACAGCATTGTGACGGTATTCCACCTGCCCAGCATGATAATTGTGAAATGGAAACAATATATACCAAAAACTCCTCCACTCTTTCAAAAACACAAAGGGCAGGCTGGTGAGTCTAGAAAGTACAGCCAATCCAAGGCTGGTCCTGTTATCCCAAACCAATATCAGCAAACTTTCAGAAAATGTCTGATGTTTAATTTACTCAGCTTTTACAAAACAAAACAAAACAAAAAAAGACCATTTGAAAAGCTCTAATCACATACACAATGGAACAGAAATTAGACTGGACCTTGAGGGCTAGAATGACTGTTTCAGTGTTGATAAAGTGTTGACAAGCTTGTCAACACGCTTTCTTTCAAAACCCACACACCAGGTGAGTTTCCCTGGTCGTACGACGAAGGTAATGAATGAATGTACTGCTGGTTCATGCAGTAAAAAAAAGAAAAGAAATAAAGAACAGTTACTTCAGTTTATTTCATGTTGCTTCTGCCACCAGTATTTCCCAGCATGCTACAGGTGTGTAACCCTTAATTAAGCCCGTGCTTTCACCTGCAGTACCTCTATCGGATGAGTTTCCATTGATACTTCCAGTGTTCAACAGCACACAAACACACACAGACAACAGCCTATTCTTGGCCAATAGAAAACCTGATGAGCTGTAGAGGTCAGTGTCCAGATTCACATCCACAAACACTCACACTCTCTACCTCGGAGGCAGAATTGGACTGCCTATTCCCATCTTATTTGACCCCATCACTGTAAATATCACCTACAAGGCAAACACAATAGACCACCATGACATTGACCATCCATTACAAGAACACTTTACTTTCCTATGGACACACATTTAGGTCCCTTAAGGGGTGAATGCCTTGATTTAGAAAGAGCTTTGTGCTCCTGCTACACCAGATATAAAAGCCCCTCAGGCCGATGCCATAGTGTCGGCTCTGCTGCTGCATGCACTGTGCAATGCTTTCCCACTGCTCATTTCTATGTTTCTACCAAACCATGTATGTGTCCACCCACTGCCATCATCCATCACCCTCTCCTGTCTTCCATTTGAAATGTGACTGTGCTGGTACATGATGTAGGGCTGTTAATAGTAAAGAGAAACACGCTCACCCTATCAGTCAAAAGGCTGAGCTCAAACAAATTAGACAGAGCATTTCCCGTCAGGTCCGATCGAGTCACATTTATATGTAGATTGCTTTTAACATAACTTCATAATGGTGAACTTCACAGATGCAGCGGAGAACAAACGCATCACACGTTTGAAGAATGGTGATGAAATAAGGTCTTGATCGTGCGTCTGCCGTTATGGAGATGATATGGAGATGATATAAGGAAAGAAAGCAAAGATGTCTTATGTAGACAAATGTAATTGTAAACAAAAAGAAGAGTGACTTTGGTCGACAGTAAAATTAGCGAGCTAAATTAGCACACAACACAGAAGCTGATGGAAATGTCATTGGTTAACTTGTAGTTGAACATTTTTTGAAGAGGTCACAAGTCCCTCACTGGGCTGACACAGAAAGACAGGCAAATATTCACGCTCACCTTTACACCTAATTTAAAACATCCCCAATACATCTAACATGCGTGTCTTTTGAACTGTGGGAGGAAGCACTTCGGTACAGGAAGAGCACTTAAACTCCTCACAAAAAGGCCTCAGCTGACACAGCTGGAAGGTTCTTGGTTTGAACCTGCTGGAGTCGACCGTGCTAGCCACTGCACGTAAGGCTTTTATATACTTTTTAATTTACAGTCTAGGCAATTGGCCGAAGTCAAATTGTAAATTCTTTCTGGAGTTTTTAAAAATCTGTCTCTGGCCTTGTGATAAGGATAAGGAGATTTACTGCATTTCAAAATTCTCTCAAGTGTCTCTGATCCATAGAGCCCAAGGTGGTTCAGTTCGGCCTCAGTTAAAACGCTGTTACTCAGTGAATTTGAGGATGTTTATTTAGATGGAATTGTCCAATAAAGTAGCCTTGTGGCTGACTGTTTAAAGACCACAACAAATATAAATAAGTAGTGAAAGCTTGATAAACAACTTTTATCCGTTCGCCCAACACGTCTTTGCCACAGCTCAGTGTGTTGCCTGGTAAGTTCATCATGATGATACGACTTTGGGAAGTCTGGTCAACTGGCTATTGTCTGCCAAGAACGTTTTCAATCATGTGAGTCCTGGAAACATGTAAAACCTAAACATTGTATGCAGATTATACAGCCAAGATACAGCTTATCAATTACAGAGCTTTAGAGCTGTTGTATTGTATTTCTGACTTTGACCAAAACCAAGTCAGCGGTTTCCACCTGTTGCCGGTCTGCTTTTGTTAGTGAACTTAGAAAAATGTAATATGTTTACCCAGAATCCTCTGCTGCAGCTCAACAGTGGTTTCTGAACGCCCCCTTGATGAAATGGATGATTGATGTTGTTTAGAACTAAGTTCTCATTTAAACATTTTTTATTATGGTTCTTCAATGTGTTTGTAATTAAAGGTGCATGTATTAGAAAGATTAACTTTAGGTCTAACATGAGCCTGCACCACAACACTCAAACAGTCAGACTATCTTTAAAATGTCCTGCTTGAAACCAAAAGACATCTATTAAAGACAGTTATTTGTGAGACTGTGGCAAGACTGTCAAAGTCAGCGACTTTCCGAGAGCTCAGGCAGGTGTG
This sequence comes from Embiotoca jacksoni, assembly GCF_022577435.1. NCBI lineage: Eukaryota > Metazoa > Chordata > Actinopteri > Embiotocidae > Embiotoca > Embiotoca jacksoni. The sequence goes on from NW_027185403.1 coordinate 21,343,944, forward strand.
TAATTTATGGAAAACAATGGTACACACCTCTGGCAATGGAGACTTCAAAAATATGAAGTGGCGTCTTTCCTGTGATTCATCTGGAGTTCCTTTTTCCTCTTAAATCCCAGAAAGTTTTTAATTTGACAGTTGTTTGAGTTCATTAATAGCAAACGGAGCATACGCAGGATGTAATTGAATGGCTTTAAAGCATTTTTTTGTACCATTCTTGTTTCTTTAATGACTGTCTGTTTTCTGCTTTTAACTCTACAAGTTCCTCCCCAAGCTGCTGATACATACTAAATCACTTGAACATCATCCCATCATACATTAGATATTTAAAGGATTCCAGCTTTGAGACTTGACTTATGTTTTATCATTTAAGAGGTAGTGTAATTTCTTCAGTTTAATTCCTCCAATCATTCTCCTAATACTGGATGTCAGAACAGATGGATATATTGATTTAGGATCAAAACTCCCCTCAGAGGATTTCTCCCTCAGATTTGGAGCTTAGTGGGACTGAGGACATTTTTATTATTTTGTCTGGATCTAATTTTCAGTGTAATTTTCTGAAGCCTCCCCCGGGGGGGTTTCTATCAGCATGTCTGTGAAAGTGCAGTGTGTTTCCTGACTCTGATGGACCTGCAGCATTGGTGTTCAGGTGGTGATGAAGTGAGGAAGTCCATTAACAGCAAGGACAAGATGGAGGAGGAACGTAAGGCCAAACCACAAATTAAATGCATAATGACCTTCCTGTAAAATCCATCTGTTAATACGAGCAAGAGTGCAAACAGGCTGCATCTCACTGTCAGAGTATTTTAGCAGGGATTTATATAGTACTCAATTTGTATTGAGTTTCGGAGTTTAATTATTACGTCATCCCCATTGCTTTAATTTTTTTGTCTGTCTTTTATGGCTTCCCATATCATAACCCTTTGTGGGTTGAACTGATGGTTAGTCAGTTTCATAACGTTTTCATAACGTTTCATAATGAGAATTCATAACGTGTGCACGTTTTTGGATGATATTCTAATGGATACAGTGAGATGCCAATACACTTCGCCTTTCAACATGCTCGCATGCAATGCATTTGGAAATATTTAACTACACTTAAAATATGTCAATTTTAGCCAATAAATGGTGAGTTCTGTTATAGTTTGGAAATACTTTCGGTGACTATACACTCTGACGGTGGGATGCAATTCTTTTGCATCTGACCACTTCTTTGAAATAGGATTTCAGGTACTATCTTGATAGATGAACTCACTGCATTCACTGCAGCAGCAACATCTTACCACTCGCAACATTTTCTTTAGTTTGTGACCCCACTGCAGTGGCCACCAAACAATATGTTTTCTGTCCTCCACTTTCTGTCTGAAAAAGTCCTTTCACTGGTCTTCCTCTCCAGTGTCACCACAATTCATCATGATGAAACATTCATCGACAAGCTCATTTACACGCATCAATATACAAACATAAGATGTTTTGCCTTGGATGTTTATGGTTGAATGTAGGTGTGTAGAGAGGAGGGTTTTTAGGCTGACCTGCATGTGTACGTTCCTGCTGGACTATGAGTTAAGAAGGGAAAATGGTGTGCTGACATCCCAGTCAGTGCGTTGAAACCGGTCCTGTAGAGCAGCATGTCTTCTCAGACCACCTCCTTACAGTGTTGATGGGGGTGGGTTGACACATGACCAGCGGTCTGTACCTGGAGGTACCTGATGGTGGAGCAAGTTGGTCTGATCTTCCAAGTGCAGGCAGGGCAATGGCACTAGAGGCCTCTTTAACATTAGCTGATCCAGGGTCTGCCTCCTCTAGCAGGGTAGGCCACAAACTGAGTGAGAGCAGGGTGAGTCTTGTTTAGTGTCATGTGATTGAAAACCTAAAATAGATCTTGAAGAAAGCACTGGTAACAGAGTGGATGACATGATGGCATGTGAAACCTTTCTGGGTATGTTGTGTGGCCCCCTGCTAACAGCTCAATATCTGGGCTGCAGAAACCTCTTTCCCTCTTTATGTACCCCTTTTAGATTTATCCCTGTCTGCTCGAACCGTCTGAAAGCAGTCATAATTAATGGGATCTCGAGTATCTCTGTGAAACTGATAACACTAAGCTCATGGAAGTCCCCTTAATTCCTCACTTGGGCCCCAAAGTCTTCCATCTTATTGTCCAGCAATCTCGTGCTTATTATGATAGTAAGATACTGCTCATTCCCACTTCTTCTCCATTAGTCTCTGTTTTCTGGACCCAACTCTTTTATTTCATCCGTCTTTGCCTTCTCTGCGTGTTCTCATCCGAGGATGTCTGTTTTTGGTTGTCCTGGTTACTATGATGGCTCAGCTGGTCCCTGCTGTAAACAATGCGAGTGTGTAGTTGCTGGGCAACAGCAGCATTGCTGAATGTAGTAATAATAACATGAAAGATTAGCAGGTTTAGAAACGGAGCAGCTTAAATAGGTTTTTGCTAAAAATCTAAACCACGGGTCTCCAAACATGTTTCCTTTGAGAGTAACTTTGATTTAAAAAAGTGTCCCTGAGCTGCTCATGTTTAGTAACATATATTCACATAGATGAGCTCCATCCAAACCAGCTTAAGCTTTTTCGATGTCAGCAAATACAACAAACAAATTGACACTCAACACACACACACTTTTGGTTGGCTTTTAACCCCTGATCTAAACATGACGAAAAAAGATGATACAAAATGGATAAATCAAATTTGAAATGAGCAGGAACAAAAGCAACAGGTTGAGCAAGCATAATTGTCCTTTTATGAATTTAATTACAGTGGCAATGCTTTTTATATTTATTGTTATTTATTTTAGCTTTTTTAACTGTCATCTATGCTTTTCTTTTCTTTTTTCATTTTTGTGTTAACAAATACATGTTTTCATCCAGATGGTTTGGGTCTTTAATGATTCTGAAAAAAACAACCAAAAACAATGAATGAGGTTTGGCACTAAAAACTACACACACAACACAAAGAGACACACGGGACGATCAGGGAACTGACGCACCCATCACAGGATACACAAAAGGAAAATCGATACCCGTTTTCTTCCAGTATATTGCTATATGAATAGAACTAAAAGTGGGACAGAGCTAAACATGGGCACAATTTACAATTTTCTAATGTGTAGGAAATATAAGTAGATAAGTGAGCAACAACAGCCCATTCAGTAAAAAAAAAGAGGAAGAACAGCGCTCACGTGTTGACACAGAAACGTCCAATCTGTATAATAAGACGTAGATTGTTCCATTATTCATAGCAGATAATAAAGTGCTCGTGGATCAGGTCTCTTCTTCCTCAAGGTTTATAGCACTTTCCTGAAGGTCTTCCTCTAAAGCCCATACCTCCACCCTCGGCTTCTTCAGGATCGTCTGAACTTCTTTATGTTGGCATATATAAAACATTTCCTGTATTCACGTGTTCACAGAACACACGTTCTTTAAACTTGCCAAAGTCTGCCTCCTTTGAACACGAACTTTGCTTCAAGAAAGACACTTGATGTCTCATTCTTGCCTTTTGCTCTTAAAGCAAGATGATGCTCATTTCTGTGAACACGCACATCCTAATGTGGAGGAAAACAACACACAGGCATGCCTGAGTCAGCCTGGGAAAAATGGACTGTATACAGAATGCGTGTTCATAAGATCAGTTTTAACTTGAAACATATGTGTGTCTTCTCGCTGGAGGCTTGGCTTGGCGCTCTACACAACAGAACATCTGAGAATTCTTCACACCCTCCATTACTCCCCAAGGAAGAGACAGTGTAGAGAGAAAGTACAAAAGTGTATAGAAAAGAAGGGGAAAAAAATGCATCGCAAATTATGGCTGGTAACGAAAACTGGAAAGATGTGATTCTCAAACATATTTCAAAAGCATGGGCTTGAATGCGCTGCTGTAACAGCCTCCGCTCTTCTGGTGTCAGGCCTCCTGCCAGCTTTTCAGAACTGGCTGCAGTAATTTCCCCCATTTCAGTCACAAAAGCATGAGTGAGATCAGCAGATAGAAACGGGAAAGGACATTTCACTGTGAATGTTCACTATTGTCAAACATATGGCCACATTTTTGCTTTGAAGTTTGAATCGTGAAGAAAATCATGAACTATTTTTTTCTTTTCCCAATATATTCACACTGTATACATTACAGCTATTATGTCTATTATGTGTCATTACCTCACATGATTCAATATTACTGTGACTCTATTTTCTCCTGATACAGATGGGAATATCAAATTGGCACATTAAAATCTTTCAACAGGCTAAAAAGGGGCCTTTAACAAGCCTTTGGGAATGGGAAACAAGCACACTATATATGCAATATAGGCTACAGCAGCTACTTAAAAGTAGTCATTAGTATTCTAACAAACTTTGTTGCTAAGTCTTTTAAGGTTTTAGTATTTATATTCAGTACATGGTTTGTATATTGTATATTTATTGTATTATTTACTAACTTATGTCTGTCACTGATGGTGGAAATAGTAATATTTTTCCCTGGTTTTGACAGAGGCCAGTGCATTAAAGAATATTAGCCAGTTTGCCCTTTTAAGGTAACTTCAAAGCTGTTAGAATTATCTTATTTCACTCTGACAGTTTTGTTTACATTCTCCATCACTTGTATCATTTTTAATTTAAATATGTTATTCAAACCCATGACTTTTATTGCACTGTGAAAATGTGGTACATTTCTTGTGCTTCACTTCATACACGTTACATCCAAATTCAGACCCTTGGTATCTTTGGAGGCTCTGGGATGGGGCCTAAATGTTTTGTATTTTTCCAGCTTATTGATTTAGCATCAGGCTTTAGACAAGTCCAAACTATTTCAAAAATACCCAAAGTGACATCTTTAAAGTTCTTTAGTTTGACCACCAGCCAAAAGAGATTCAGTTTACAATGACCTAAATTAATGTAAACACCAATCCTTACATTTGTGCAAGCGGCACTAAAAATATTTGTTTTCTTGATACGTGATTATTCAATAAGCAAAATGTAGGATTTGTTTTCCGAAACAAAACAAAACAAAAAAAATCCATGAACGATTAATCATTTATGCTCTAGTATGTGTTCAATGGGTTTGACCAATATTTGGCTGAGTTGTCATTGGAATACAAAAATAATACATTGTGCACAAACAAATCCAAGCAGCAGAGACCACATATTAGAGCCATGTTAATCAGAGCGTGTTCATCATATCGTTTCGCCTTTGCTAACCCTGCTTGCTCTGACAGCCACCGACCACCCTGCCAAGTAAACGCATCCCCAAGCTCCACTGCTTTTACTCCAAACAACCGCCACAGCCACCATCTGGGGTTTAAAAGCAGGATGAGATATGTGCAGGCAAAATTCACTGTAAACTAATAGACATAAAATAATGATCTGCCTCCGAACATCAATGTTTTCATTTCAAACAATCATTTTGAGTGCCACCTCTAAAGCAAACTGATATGTTGTATGTTTTTATTTTATTTTTTTGGTTTTAAAATCAATTAAATTGTACAACATGATCATTTGTGGTTTTAGAGGGAGCTACCTGCAAAATCATTCAAGTCACCATTAGTTCTATCAATCTTTTCATGTAACTTTTATTAGACAGCAAATGAGGAGATTTGCTGTCGACTGTTGATTATTATTTTAAAACAAATTGTAAAGACTAAAAACCCTGCAGCAGAAAAACAACACAACTTTGGATTGTCCGTGTGGCAGATTGTGTCTATATAATACAATTATATGTTATATAGGCTTTGAAAACTCCTTAGAAAATAATTTTGCGTCACATGCTGTGTCAGTGTAATGGGTACTTTAATGACTTAAAAAAAGGAGAGGATTTTGGTACAAAATTGGAGACAGTGAAGCAGGCTTGTATTGAAAAGAAGATTGCAGGAGAAGATTGGTGTGGAAGAGGCTGAGGAGCAGAGGGCAGTTGAACTGAGCAGCGGGGTGAACAGGGAAACACCGGTTAATGTACTGCTGAATGCTATTCAAACCTCAGAGTGAAAAAAAAGATGCATAAAACACGATGGAAATATGGCTTTTACGTTAGTCCCTCCGAGAATCGCCACCTTAACATGGTGGAGGGGTTTAAGTGGCTCAGTGATCCTGGGAGCTATGTTGTCCAGGGCATCAGCCCCTGGTAGGGTTTCCCAAGGCAAACTGGTCTTCGGTGAGAGCCCAGACTAAGAGTGGTTCACAAAGACCCCTGATGATATTGGAAAAAAAATTAACATTTTAACCTTCAAAATCAGTCGAATATCCTAATGGTCGCTTTGTAGCAGTCTCAGGCAGGCTATTTAACACCCCTGTGATATTAGCAAGTATTTATGCCCCTGCCTGGGATGATGTTAGATGCATCACCCACCTCTTCTCATCTCTCCCCGACATAGACAGCCATTACTTGATCCTGGGATCCTAATCTTGACAGATCTTCCTCCAGACCATACACCATCTCAAATTCTGCAACAGCACTGAAGACATTTATAGAACAACTTGGCCTAAGTGATCCATGGAGATCTGCTAATCCATCTGCAAGGGCCTTTTCCTTTTTCTCCCATGTTCATCACACATATTCAAGCATTGACTTCTTCCTCATTGAAAATAGACTCTAACACTGGACCAACTCCAGTACATACCATAGTATTGTGATTTCAGACCATGCCCCTACTTCAATTGACATGTTTTCCTAATCATAGCTTTTTATCAAGACAATGTAGGCTATGTCCCACAATACTATCTGACACAATTTAAAAGACTCTTCTCAGAAGACATTTCAAACATTTTACAGATCGATGACACCCCCGACATCGCTAGAGGAGTTCTCTGGAAAGCATGTAAAGCTTACCTACGGGGCCAGGCTATCTCTTACACTTCATACCTGAAAAGATCAGAATCGGCTAAGTTGGTAGAGATATCAGAGTGGCTTCAGGAGGTAGATGCGGAATATAGTAACACTCCTACCCCTGCACTTTACAATCAACGCCTCAAGCTCCAGGTTGAGTATGACCTCCTGTCAACAACAAAGATTGAAAAACAATTGCTACACTCAAAGCAACATTATTTTGAAATAGGAGATAAGGCAGGTAAACTTTTGGCTCACCAGACCAGGGCTATGGCGCTGTCGAGACTGATCCCTAGGATTAGGTCCCCCTCAGGTAATGTGGTTACTGATCCTAAGATCGTGAACGATGTTTTTTTTTCATTATTATTCTGATTTTTACTCATCAGACTGCCCACCTGAAGCGTGGACCGGACATAACCCTTTGGAATCAATCCCGTTCCCCAAAATCAGTGAGGACATATCGAACAATCTTGGAGTTCCGATCTCAACTACAGAAGTGCAGGAGGCAATTAAACTCCTACAGAATGGTAAATCACCAGGCCCTGATGGGTTCATAGTAGAATTTTACAAAACATACTCCAAGCTAGTCTCCCCACTGCTGACAAAAGTATACAATGAATCATTTAGAATAGGATGACTACCCTCAACACTATCTGAAGCCACCATTTGTCTCCTACTGGAAAAGGAAAAAAGACCCTCTATTATGCAACGATTACAGGCCCATAGCCCTTCTGAATGTTGACTAGAAGATCTTAGCCAAGGTTCTAGCTACACGTCTGCAGAAAGCCCTGCCATCTCTGATCTCAGCAGACCAAAAGAGCTTCATGGCAGGACAGAGTTCCTCATTTAACACTAGGTGGCTGCTTAACATAATCAGCTCCCCAAACCATGACGCCCCTGAGGCAATATTATCTTTAGATGCTGAGAAGGCTTATGACAGGGTCAAATGGAAGTATCTATACTATATTTTGGGAAGATTTGGCTTCAGCTCAGACTTTATAGCCTGGATCGAGTTGCTCTATAACTCTCCGACTGCTTCCATTCTCACTAACGGCATGAAATCCCTCCCTTTTGCTTTATGCCGTGGCACCAGACAAGGTTGTCCCCTCTCACCCCTTCTGTTCGCTTTGGCCATTGAACCTTTAGCCATCTGGCGAAGGGGCATTCGAGGGCATTTCCAGGATGGGAATCACACACAAACTCACTATATGCAGATGACCTATTGTTATATGTCTCCAATCCCGTCTCATCCCTTTCAGTTGTCAAAGATATTCTACTCGAATTCGGAAAATATTCTGGTTATAAATTAAACTTTCATAAAAGTGAACTTCTCTCCATAAATGCGTAAGGCAAGGAACTACCACAATCTCTCTTTCCATTCAAGGTGACCTTGGAAGGATTCAGATACCTAGGGGTGGTCATTACACCATCATTTAAAGATCTCTTCGCCAATAACTTTCATCCTCTTGTTGACAGCTGTAAATCCGATATAACCCGCTGGTCTGCTCTCCCCCTGTCCCTCATTGGCCGTGTTAACCTCATAAAAATGGTAATTCTTCCCAAATTCCTATATTTCTTTCAACATATACCAATCTTCATGAAAAAAATATTTTTTTTTGCCAACTAGATCAGACTATCTCCTCATTTCTGTGGGTTAATAAACCCCCTCGCATTAAGAAAGCAATTTTACAACTTCCTAAAAACTCAGGCTCTACCCAATTTAATCCAATATTACTGGGACTGCAACATTAAAAAGCTACGTCACTGGATGGATGATGGGCTAATAAATGGCCCCTTGTGGGACCAAATGAAACTATCCTCTTCCAAGTGTTCCCCTCATGTCCTCATCACAGCACGACTGCAACTTAAAACCTACGGGATCTCAGAAAATCCAATAGTTACTAACTCTCAACATCTGGACACAATTCCGTAAACATTTTGGACTGGACAAACCTTCTACTTTGGCCCCAGTCTTTAGAAACTACTTATTCTCACCCTCTGTGTCTGACCCTACCTTTTGTACGTGGCGTGACAAAGGCTTATGTAAAATTAAATAATTTTATAAAGATGGGGACTTTATTGATTTTGAAGGGCTGTCATCTAGATTCAACCTGCCTAAATCTATTTTTTTCTGTTTCCTATAGATTAGACACTTCATTAAATCCGAATATCCTCACTTTCCTAATCATCCCCTTGGATCTCTGATAGACTCCTTGCTTACTTTGCACCCTATGCAAAAACATTCCATCTCAACTATCTATGGCTTCATTGACTCCCTTAACCCAGACCAGACACCTCATCTGAAACAGACCTGGGAAAAATAAATTGGTAAACCAATATCTGACAACTGTTGGGTTCGCATTCTGGACTTATCCCACTCCTCTATTTGTCTGAGCCTGAAGAAGTAGGAATATGGATGGATGGATAGATGGATGGATGGACGGACGGACGGACAGACGGACGGACGGACCTTGGTTTTTCATTTACCACTATTTGTGGTCTCTCAGATTATTTGATGAAGTCACAAGCTTCTTGTACTTATCTTCATTTATTCAATGAGGGTGCTTTCACACATACTTTGTTTGGTCGGGGACTTTTGGACTTTTCAGTTTGGTCCAAACCAAAATAGCAGGTTGTAAAAGATGTCTTCAACTATGTTCTGGACCAAAGGACCAAAACTTGGGACAACCAAACAAGGTGGCCTGGGTCCAGATCAAACTGTACCATGGTTCAGTTCGTTTGCAGTGTGAAAACACTTATTGAATAGTTCTGACTTTCAAAAAATTTAGAGGAGGCTGTCGTGACCCATTACAGCATGGAAAAAGGAAAAGAACGGGAAGAGAACTAAAACTAAGGCGCTGTAACATATTCAGAAGAGATAAATTATTCAATTGCAATTTGGTTCCAATACCAAATAAATAATAGCATAATAGCAACAAAATGAGTCTCTTAATGAATTCTCCTCTCTTAAAGGAAAGGCTACCATCCAAATTGACAACACACTGACATCACCCGCACACCCGACTACGAACCAATGAATGTGAAGTACAGGAGACGGATCCCACAGAGGGACGATGACAGGACATGTATGTAATTCAAAGCTATCTAGTGCACTTATCAAATTGCAATGTGAAACCAGAACTAATCAGATCAAATGTATACAATGTAACAATGAATATGTTCAAAGTCTTTTTCCATTGCTTTAATTGAGACAGCCCAACTGTCCCACATCAGGATTTTTCAGAATAAAAAAAAATAAGAAAATATGGCATTATATTTCAGGATTTGTTACTGATCAAAAATAAAACGCTAACAACTACAGCTGAATGGAAATGCACCCTGTGTCATATTTCAGCTTAACGAAACACTCCCTATGAATATGAAAGTGCCTTTCAATGTTCCACCATCTAGGTGGATACAGAGTATGCTTGTGTTCTTGGTGTTGCTTTAGACCACTACGGCTAAGTGATGGATGGCAGCTGCCTCCAGCTCAGATTGACTTTTTACTGCAGTACTTCACTGTGTCACTCTCACGGCTCACCATGTGACATCAGAGCACTTTATATGTATTCATGTAAGTACCCTCCAGCATGCCGCATGTTGGAAATGTGTGTGCGCATTAGATTTCATGTACAATTGTTATTCCCTGCCTTCTACCTGCATGTGTGTGATCACCAAGGCTAGATACAACCCACCTGTCAGCTATTTAACCCCAGAGCAAAAGTAGGAGTCAAAGAGAGCTTGTCAAAGTAAGATTGCTCAATCCTGCTGCTGGCTCTTGTATGTAGCGTTCACAGCAGTCTCCTCAACGCTGCACTGCTGCTGCACTGCTACATAGTGATGCTAAGGATGTTACTGCAGGCTATTCAGCGCTGTGAAAGAGAGACAAGACTGGATCAAAACTGGCAGGAATGTGTATAACATTGGCTTTTAACTGGTGGATTTTAGGTCATAGGACCATTTTGAGGGGTCATGCTTTTACTTTGAAGGACATACGTGTAGCACACTGCCAGTAATGTATTGTCAGTAATAACCAAAGATAACAGCAGTTGTTTGTTCTCATTTTAACATTTGTTAAAAATAGTTAGAATTAGATAAGTTTGACTTTTATTTTAATTTAAAATGTGTCTTTTATACGATCTATGTAAGGCTACAGGGCTTTTAATATGAAACTAGGTATTTTAATCTGAAATGGATACAGAATCAGGAGTAATGTTATCACTCAATCACTTTCTCATTCAGTCAGTGATTGATATATGTGTTTTTAAGGCTGACCTTGTTGTTGTGGTTCAGCCAACAATGAAAATATCAGTGTGGCTGTGGATGTAAAATACATTATTGTTTGCAGATGACACTCAGCTATATCTTTCTATAAAACCAGATGAAACTAATCAGTTAGTACAACTTTAAGCCTGTCTAAAAGACATAAAGGCCTGGATGACCAAAAACTTCCTGCTTCTAAATTCAGACAAAACAGAAGTTCTTGTACTTGGTCCTAAACACCTCAGAAACTCTTTCTGTAATCACTTAGTTACTCTGGATGACGTTGTCTTGGCCTCCAGCAAAACTGTGAGGAACCTTGGAGTCATCTTTGATGAGGATTTGTCCTTTAGACACCATATAAAGCAAATCTCCAGAACTGCCTTCTTTCATCTACGTAATATTAATAAAATCAGGAAAATCCTTCCTCAGCGTGACGCAGAAAAACTCATTCATGCGTTTGTTACTTCCAGGCTAGATTATTGTAATTCCTTGTTGTTAGGATGTCCAAATTACTCATTAAAAACCCTGCAGCTGATCCAAAATGCTGCAGCAAGAGTACTGACGGGATTTAGCAAGAGAGATCATATTTCTCCAGTTTTAGCTTCTCTTCACTGGCTTCCTGTGAAATCAAGAATATAATTTAAAATTCTCTTGATGACTTACAAAGCCCTACATGACCAGGCTCCATGATATCTTAGAAATCTTATAGAACCATATAATCATAGCAGAGCACTTCTCTCTCAGTACCCTGGTCTACTTGTGGTTCCCAGAGTTTCCAGAAGTAGAATGGGAGGCGGAGCTTCAGTTTTCTGGCTCCTCCCCTGTGGAACCAGCTCCCAGTTTGTGTTGGAGGGGCAGAAACCCTCTCTAGCTTTAAGATTAGACTCAAAACGTTCCTTTTTGATAAAGCCTATAGTTAGGGCTGGCTCAGGTAGACCTGAACCAACCCTTAGTTATGCTGTTATAGGCCGAGGCTGCTGGGGGACCTTGTTACACGCTGAGCTTCTTTTCTTTCCTCCTACTCTTTAACTGATTCATACCTCACCATCTTTTTCTCTCCCATAGTTTCTTCTTATTATCTGTTGTCTCCATTCAGTTCCTTCGCTCGCGCAGTTTCTCTTTTTTCTTTTGCAGATGTCCCGTCATGGAGCTGCATGTCTCTGCTCTGTGATTATCGGCCCCACCACCAGTTCATGTCTTCTATCTCTATGCTGTCCTTTTCTCTCTCTGCTCTCCTCTCACCCCAACCGGCCGAGGCAGATGCTCCGCCCACCTCTGATCCTGGTTCTGTCGGAGGTTTCTTCCTGTTAAGAGGGAGTTTTTTCTTCCCTCTGTTGGAGGTTTTTCTCCCTTAAAGAGGACTTTTTTTTCCCCTCCTAGCTTATATGGGAATTGTTGAGTTGTTGAATTGTTGAATTGTTGAGTTTCTCTGTATAATATTGTAAAGTCTTGCTGTAAGGACTTTAATGTGCTAAGTGCCATGAAATAACCTGTGTTGTGATGTGGCGCTATATAAATAAAATTGAATTGAATTGAATTGAATTAATATGGTAAAAACAAATGCTACAGACTGTCCATTGTTACTATTTGCTGCCGTGCTGCCATTTCAGTGGGATGTGTATCTTTTTTTTTTCAAAAGTTTCTCATCAGTTGTGATCTCAGTTATGAAGTGGGAAGTCGTGTGCTCTGTATGCTCGGCATTCAAGTGGTAAAGTCGTGAGAACACTGCTGGTAGGCAACGGTAACATGGACGCCGTCTAGAAGCAACAGAGGCCAACAGTTTAGCAAACTAGCAGCTGATTAATGTAATGCAAAAAATGCAAATGCATAATGACATAGGGAGATGATGCTGCTGGAACATTGTAACACATACATATTAAGTAACAAAGACATATTTGGTGTTTTAGCTTAACATCCAACAAATAAAAGAAACCGCCATATTCTCTGCTATTTACATAGACATCAGCAATTACGTCACCACCTCGTTTACAGAGACAGCCCTAACTTATATTTACAGAAACAGCTTGGCTAGTTAACAAGTATCCTGAAACTCACAACAAGATGACGTGTAATTTGTTGTTAGGATGAAGTCTTTCATTGAGACAGATCCCTTTAATTTGGTCGCTGTGATTGGAGACGTGAGAAGAAATGAGGGCAACAGAACACTGCAAAATAGGGAGAGGACAAAGAAGGACAAATGACTGTCACTATTCCTTTTTGATGCATAACATCCAGGACACACAAGCATTACGTGTACCACGCAGCCCAGCTGCAGCTCACCTGCATGTGTACACAGCTGCATCATGTCTCCTGCAGCGCTGCATATACCAGTCTTATCGTTGAATCATAGACTTTCCCTTCATAATGGCAATCAGTAATAAATGTTGGACATCAGACCAAAAAGCAGGGATGTGATTTTTGTTTGCCGTCATTCAGAGTGAGTTAGAGACATATATGCACAAATTGACACAGGAGAGATAAAGAGAGAGAGAGAGCACCAGGAAAAGCGCTGCCCTTCATACTGTTTGGGTTTCTGCTATCATTATGTATCTATATCTGTATGTAATATGTGATCGCAGATATTTTCCGTCTCTTTTTGAGAGAAACTGGGTGTGGCCCACACGTAAAATGACGCACCGCACACATGAAGCATGTTCATGCGTGAGACACACATCTCACGCAGACTGTGGCTGCTGTAACCTGTTAACACGGGCACTGTAATGAAAATGAAGCCACCATGCACAAACCATGCAGGCAGAGTTTCCCAGGCCTGAGGCTGCCGTCCTATACACACAGTATTTCTACTCTCCCCTTCTTCCCTCTCACATTCTCTCTGGCTACTGAATAGCAATGCAACACATTAAATAGTCTCGAGAGGGGATGCAGCTAACAAGACTCAGCAGTCATTGGCTGCCTACCAATAGAGGCTTATAGCAGAAGACTGGCTGGAAACAGAAAGAGAGAGATTAAAATGGTCTTCAACGACCCTCTCTGGCCCTATGTTGATTTAAATGGAGGGAGTGAGAGGTAAGAGAATTGCAGACAGAATGAGATAGAATGAGAGCGGGAATGGGAAATAAATAGATAATCAGGAAGAGATGGGAAGGGCAGAGATGCAGACCGATATAGATGTATTCACTCTGGAGCCTCTGTGTTTTATTATGTGGTTGCCTTTGGTCTGCCTCACACAAGAAAAGTTGAATAGAAAGTTCAGATTTTTGTTCTCTTTCGAGCTTGAAGTCAGGCAGTAAATGAAGATATTCAATATTTGATATTTCAAATTATGCATTTCCTATTAAATTGCATTGTGGGTCGGGTAGGTGCCAGGCTTTTTAGAAGAAATAAGGATGTGATATTTCTGGTCCTGCTGCATAGATTGTGGTCCTTGTATTTAACTGACTATCTATTAATCCAACAATGTTTGTCACATTGTTCATCTTCTTTGGAGGCAGTGATGGCGACGATGGCATATCACTATCTCTGGGAACATCTCCAGGTTAAAACTGACAAAGACTGACTGTGAGACTGGCATATCAATGACATTATCAGCTGTGGATATAAAACATAAAGCTTCATTTATGTTTCTGAATTATTTTTGTTTCGTATTCTTTCAAGTTGAAGGGAAAAAATGTAGTGTGAAGTTTGAAAAAGTATTATCCTCCCGTTAAAATAGGTGACGTGTGCTAGCCGGCTCTGTTTTATTGTGACAGAGTCATCTACTGGCCCTAAATATTATGACGATGGAGGGAAAGAGTGGATGGATGGGTTGATGAAACATTTGACTTTAACTCGAGTGATTGCTATTCATTTCAACCACAACTGTTCCAAAACCTTAACCATGTGCTTGTTATTGTAGCCATAATGATGTTTGGTTTTTTTTTTCCATTAAAAAGTTGAACAGTTGGTTTTATTTAGCGTTCAATGAACAACCAAAGTTGCTCCAGTCATTTATTGAAGATTCAAGGCGTGGCAGTTTGTGAAAATGACATGTTTGTATTGTGTTGATGCACTCCAACTGTAAACACAACTACAGAATATCAAAGTTTTAATCTGATGTCAGTCTCAAGACCTTTAAACAAATAGTTCACAGACATGAGAGTGGTCGTGACCCTCTTAACTAACCATTGGAAATAAAGCTTTTTTTCTCCCGTAAATGTTTAAATAACTGTGGAATTAGAGCTGCAGGGCAAATATTGTCACTTAACATCAATACTGGAATGTAATAGCTTGCTTTGCTCCCTCCAAATTGGCGGGACATTTCCTTTAAAGCTTAGGAAATGACCCCTTTCACTAAGCTCCACAGTCCAACTTTAAAATATGAATACATTGTGAGAGGATCTTGGGAAGGATAAAAGACAAATAAAGCTGAAGAAATTTAAAGAAATTACAAACTGTGTTGAAGTACAATGTTTTAGAAAATATATAGAATAAACATACATGCTGCAGATCACCAATTAAAGCCCGTTCCAGTGTGTGCATTTCCTCAAATATACTGCTTTCTCAAACCAGCCTGAGCAGTACTGTTTTAAAACATAATGATTTCTGAGGAATTAGAATCCTCCCGGGGCCATTTTGCAGTAACAGTTGGCAGCCTCTAATTAGTTCCATTTGGATCCATCTCCATCAGCACAGACTGCACAAACTCAATCATGGCAAGCACTGTGCAGCGGAGGTGCAGCACTCCTGGAGGTGTTTCTAGCGGGACCGGAACGGGAGCAACAGTAGCCTGCGGGTTATAGAGGCAGGCCTCTGATCAGGGTGTCGGTTAAAATGCTTGGAACAGCTGGAGAGAGTGTTGCTGTCCCCTCCTTAAAACAACTACCACCACGTTGCCTGTGAATGAGGCACATAACTACAAACCAGCACCGTGGAAATACTCACTGGCAAGTTAAGCAAAGTGGAAGTAAACTAAGTTTTCCCTCCAAAAAGCAGTCGGCAAACATTCTCACAAATTCAGCCTGGTTGAATTATGATTAAAAAAAAATACATACACTGAAAATACATCCATCAAAGAGGGAAGTGTTGTGTATACAATTCAGGCTTTAATAGTGATTTAAAAACACTGCAAAGATCACAAAAAAAAAAAAAAAACTGAACCATGGGTGGATGTGGAAATTACTCCCACCTTCAACATTTAGAGGGGGAATAAAATAAAATAAAACATAAATAGAGGAGGAAAATGTTGTTTCACAGGAATCTTTCCGAGAGCTCTGCTGGTGCCATCCTTCTTGTTCCTGCCCAGAAGGATTTAATGCTTCAGTTTTCAGAGCGTACATAAGACGTGAGGAAGAACACGTATCTGGGTCTTTAAACTAAAAGGCTGCAGTGGAGAATAGGTACATGAAAAGTTAATGGCCGGGGTTTAAACTGTGCTTTCACTAAAAGTAGTGCGTTGCTTGTATCCCCTGTTGTACCTGCAGGTAGAGAGACGGGATTCTGGGGTCCCAGGTTTCAACAAGACAAATACTACAGTGTTGGTTTGACTTGATTCATCACAGACGATGCTGCAACATGTCGGGTATCCCATTCTTTTTGCCTATTCTTCCTAAATAATTAAATGTCATATTCATTGTTTTGGGCCTTTCATTTTCTGTATTATATTTAAGGGTATTGTCAGTATCTTTACAACTCTGGGCATGAGGATCACTAGAAGTTTGCTGCCTGTAAAACAATTGTATAGCGTCTTCTGTTGATCTGGAGGAGCTTTAAAGAGTCTGAGGAAATGATTTAACTTCAAAGTAAATTGGGGACGCAGAGTTTGAAACGTGGATATTCCTATAATATACATACATATATATATATATATATATATATATATGTATGTATATATATATATGTATATATTCCATATTCCAGTCACGGAAGTTCTAAAGAAAGATGGTATGGATTTCCATCGCGAGCAAAATTAAGATTTCAATAACTGGATTTGTAAACTTTTTAATGAAAACAGATAAGATGTGAAAAATGTATATTTCAAGTTACACCCAAGGATGTGAAGTGCGACTGTAAGCACAGGAAGAGTGTGTTCTGTATACGAAAACCAAACTCTCTTAAGTTAATGTGGAAGGAGTAAAACTTCCAGCAACCTAAGTGAGCACTTTTATGCTCTTATCTGACTGAAGAGAAGTAATTCCCAGTCTGAGCTGTGCCATAGCGCCACTTCAGACACCTTTACCCTCCAATAAAGCGTCTTAGTAGAACACTGACGTTCACAGAAATGTCACAAGTCTGTTTGCTATCAAGTAAAACACAAACACAAAAACATAAAGGCTGAAGAACATAACGGTCTCCTTTGGAGAAATATTTTAAACAAACACTGCCAACATCATACAATATAAATGTCATCTACATTAGATTATTTGCTGTTCCAATTTTAATGTGAGTGCATTAAATGAGGAAAAGAAGCAGCACTCTTCAGCAGTGTTTGAAAAGCATATTTTAGTACTGCATAGTTTATGTATGTTCTTGCTCTGGCTTTTTAACACTGTGCTCTGTTGTATTTTTTAACTCGATTCACGTATGTTACAGAGCTACCATGCACAAAATGAATATCCCACATTTTCTGTGTGATTTCATTCAACACCTGCACGTCCTGCTGAGTTAACAACAACATCAAGTTCTTGATGTAAACATACTGCAGGGGTGGCGTACTGCTGCACCTTTCTGCTCCGGTGAACACGGTACAACCGACGCACCAGTAAAATACTGTCGCATGTCACGACACAGCTCGTTTGTCGCTGGACAAAAGAGGGGAGAGCACACATGAGTTGTAGCTAAAAGAAGATCTATGAACTGGACCAGGGGAGCTCAATCTGCATGACGATCCAACCAGACTCCTGCAGGTATTTTAGATCATTAGCCTGGTTTCAATATTTTACTAAATAAACTGACAATGAGAAGCTGGGTGATTTATGCAGACAGTCCACGTTGAAATATGCATTCAGCCTTGCACATTATTCTTGATAAAAGCGGTCAGCTGAGTGAATATATTTTAACAAGGTAGGAGCGAGCCAATGGGAAACGAGGAAAACAAACCGGCAGAGGCAGAGTCACGAGCTGTAACTTGCGACTCGTCCAGTAAGAGCAAAGTTCTCTGAATATCTGGCTATAGCTCCATAGGGAGTTGTTTGCAGTTGTTCCATCCTCCTGGGCATAGATCTCTGGTTCATTTTAACCAATCAAACATGCACCAAAGCCCACAACACTGCCACTGCTGCAACTACCAATGGCCCATGTCCACCACTGCGGTTTTCCCTGAATAAAGCATATTTTTAGGGGTCCGAGCAGCATCGCTTGTTTTGATTCTTCTTCTTTCTATTATTATCTCTCGCCGCTAAAAGTGATCGAGCAGCAAAAACTGTAAGTCCAAACTTTACCAATATTAGCGACTAGGTTGCAAATTCCCCCAACTGCACAAAAAGTGACACGCATTGACCTCAAGGTGGTGCTATAACAATCAACTTTACATTTTTGCGATTATCTCGAAAACCGCTTGGGCTAAATTAAAATGTATTTCACTATTGTAAACTCTGATCTACTACAACTAGTCAACAATATTGCAATGTGCGCATGTAATTTCCTTTTATGCAGTTCTTGTCTTCTACTGCTTGCAGTTTGCTTGCACCCTGATCATTGTCGCTTCCGGCTATATTAAAAAAAAAGTATTTAATGGGAGCGTAGAGATTTTTCAAACACCAACGACGTGACAAAGTTCTGAGCGTATATTTAGCACTGCGCACTGAACATTCAGCATTTTTTTTGGAGAGTTTGAGAGAGTTGAACAATTTTCAACTTTTTGTTAAATGTTGCACTCCTTATGTCACTGTTTACCCAGTTGTCCAATCACAGTGAAGGCCGCAGGGGGCGGGACAAATACACTTAACCAACAACACTGGTCTCTGATTGGTCTGTAATTATTTCTTCCCCTGCTCATTATTCTTTTATCATTATTTATAAAATGCACTAAAACTACATGTTGGTCTGTACTCCAAATGTAAGATCTGTAACATTTGAACATCAACTCAGTGTTCCATCACAATCAGCTGTAAGCTGTATTTTCTGTTATGCAGTAAACCAATAACAAGTCTGCTGATGTTAAAAAAATGACTAAAATCCTATTGATTCTGTCCTCGCCTCCGGCAATATGCAAGCACATTCAAAACACCTTAATCATTAACTTACCCCCCTTGCTGTTGCTCAAGGTCTTTACTGTCTGTCTCGTGTGTCATAACACAAAATTAAAGCACATTTCAAATAATAATGCACATTTCTTATGCAGAAAAAATAAGAAGAGTGACAGTGCAGGACTGCTGGAAAGATGATCTCTGGAAGGAAAACTTCAGCAGTGAGAAACTAGAGCCGCAGATGGAGACACAATGTCCTGTGTTGACTGAGGACAACCTGCAGAGTGGTCTAACAAAATATCATTTGAAATATTGCGGTCAAAAGGCTTTTGAATGAAGTGTAGCATCAAGACATGTATTAACAATGTGTCCCCCCCTACCCCTTCTGGTGTTATCGTGCTGTGTTGGATTTGTTTCATATTCATCATTTGAGATAAACGTGTCTTTTATTAAGGGCTACTGTAACATTCTGTGAAGTTCTTTGTTTTTTAAAGTTAATCTCATATCAAAGTAAAGTTTGTGAATACGTAGAGGTTTTCCATGTCCAGATGTTGCAGTTATTTTACTTTTTAGTGCTTTAGTTAAACGTTTCATGGTCTTGAACTGAAATTGGTTACCTTGGTCACTTTTGCTGATAATTATTTTCCATTAACGTTAGTGCTTTTCCACCACAAAATAGTTATTGTTCTGGAACTGGTTGGAACCAGTTGGGGTGCCACCTGGCAAACCAGCCCCCTTTCTACTTATTTATAATAACAACAGATTTGCACAAACGTACACAACACACACGTCCAAGATGAAAGGTATTTAAACTATTTTATTGTTATATATTTTCCATAGTTTTTTCCTTTTACAAACATTATGCCAACTGATGATGGCATGGTTTTTGTTTGAGGTCCTATTTTTTATTTCCCAAAGGGAACCCACAATGTAGGCGCCAAACTTGTTCTGTTTTGTCTGAAAGGTGTGTTTGTGAACCAAAATGAAAGCAGTTCAGCTTTCATGGAAATTACTCTTGAGTTAGTGTCAGTGAACTTGTAGTGATGTCTTGAAACTCCATTCTTTGGGGATTTTTGCTGCAGACTGCACAAAGCACAGTTAACTTTATATAGTATTAAAATATGGGTTTAAGCAAAGTCACCAGCAGAGGTTGACACATTGAAGAGTTTTTTTTTTCTTTTTTTTAATTCAGGTAATATCATATTATTAATAATTTTACAATGAAATCCTCAGAATGTGCCAATTTCTGTTCATTCTTTCCGGAGACTCCACATACATGTATGTTGTGTGTGTATGGATGTTCACACATATACAGTGTGTGTGTGTGTGTGTGTGTGTGTGTGTGTGTGTGTGTGTGTGTGTGTGTGTGTGTGCACTGTGAGAAAGCCATCATCTCTCACAATACAAACCAATTTCACCCAATAATACAACAGAGATTGAGATGAAGCGTTCCATTTCCATCCACCTTGAACACACAAACGCTCTCGCTTTCACTCACATTCACACGCAGTCTTTTTCACACAGGAGCAGTCAAGCACAAATACACTCTTCAAGGTCACAATGTAAAGGAAGCAATGAGCTGTTTCACTGTTGCCATCTGTCTGCCTTACGCACTGAACACACAGCTCTCAAATCCTCCTTCACTTTGTCTTTCCTCTTGTTTCAGCTTTGATTGCTGTTCTCCTTTATCGGGGTGTAACGTTTGACAGTGTCAAGTCAGTCAGCCGTTTTCATATCAGGTATTTCAATGAGGAACAGCGCAGGTGTTTCCCTACTGATATCAACAATTATTAGTGCTTCCACATGCACTGAAACCCTGAAGGTATCTACACATTACCCAGCAGGAGCTGCATGTGGGAACGTAAGTGTCCAAATCAGTTGGTTTGGACATTAAACTGACTTTACCCTGTTGGGTCTCTGGTGCAAAGTCTACGTGATGTCCCATCGAGCCCATGTGTGAACAGAGCAGGTCGATGTCCAGAGAATCCACAGCGAGGAAGAGAGGGGCATGTTCATGAGATTTATATCGCGCCTCCTATCCAGGTTTCAACATTCGCCTAAACAATTCAGAGAGCATGTCTTACATGGACTATCATGTGCTGTGGGCTACATGTGTGGAAGGACACCTCCGGGCAATGTTTGGATGTGATTCTGGAGACATTTTTAATATAAGAGATCAACCCATTTCTGTATGCACAACTCTGATGACACTGAAGCAGTTAAATGGAATTCAGCTATCATTCATTTTCTTATTTACAGCTGTGCTTTACTACTAGCACATGTTAAACCTTCCTTCTTAAAATGTGTTTTTTCTTCATTTTTCTTTATTTTATTTTGATATATAAAATGTCAACCGTCATTCCCTATCGCCAATCAATCATGCTGTTGTTCTCCTCATTGTTATATAGGAAACATCCTTATTTAATGGTGACTTACGAAGCTGTCGCAAAGCCCTCAGTTAAAGTCTAAATATGAATGTTGTTTACTCACTAAATCCATTATGATATTCCATACTTTTACTGTCCGTGGTTTTGTTGA
Source organism: Embiotoca jacksoni (assembly GCF_022577435.1). Classification (NCBI taxonomy): domain Eukaryota; kingdom Metazoa; phylum Chordata; class Actinopteri; family Embiotocidae; genus Embiotoca; species Embiotoca jacksoni. Next base: position 21,365,685 of record NW_027185403.1, read on the forward strand.
TGAAGATAAAGAAAAAAACCTTTCAAATAAGATGTGTCCAATCTTTTGAATGGTTTCACTTAGTAAATACATGTATTTTTTTTCTTTATGTCTGTGGTTAGAAAGATGTGAGTAGAATAATTATGTTTAAAACCATTATTGTGTATATTATGATATTGATATATTGTGTTATACCTATTTTTTGACCTGCCACATTCTACTATGTAAATAGAAGGTACAAGGTACCTGTTTTAAAAAAGACTAGGCATCATCAGTGTTCTGTTTTGTTTCTTATTGACAGACCTGACATGACTTTCAACTACAGTGATATGTTTGAACATTTTTTTTTTTTTTTGTCAACCTCCGTCAACCTTACAAACACATTACTATGAATATGCATATATTTTCCTTTCTCCTCTTTCATCTGCAGCATCTGCATTAAATAAGATTATACATAAATAAATAAATATCATACTGTGAAGGGCATATTCTTTATACATAAAGTCAGGTTCCTTAAAATGCACGCAAAAAAGAGATGGGGGGGGGGCAGCAAAATGTTTTTGATCCTCTTTGCTAAAACCTTAAGCTTGAATTGAAATAACACACTCATCGAGGCAATTTACCACTTTTCCCAACGCCCAAGCCAATAACTGCACACCAAAGCTGGCGCATCGACTCGCTGATTGGGATACTGTGTGTGTGTGTGTGTGTGTGTGTGTGTGTTATTTGTAGTGTTTACTTTCTCGTATGCATGTGTGCATAGTTGTAAATACTCTGAAGGTCATGTACAGTTTTGCTCCTATTTTAGTGAGGGCTTATAACACACAACCCTTGTTAAAGCCCTGTGTGAAATCATGCTCTGCACATTAGGTATGATGCTTGCTTTGTTCACAAGTGTTCACTTGGAGTTCATGTCAACATTGGTTTGGGTGTAAAGGCTGTAAAAAGTAAACCAGGAAATGTAAGTGTAGACACAAACTAGACAGCAGATGAATCTGTCAAGTGAATATATTTATGTCCTCGAGCCAAATCGATTCCTGCACAGTCATGATGAGGCTCAGCAGACGCAGCTGAGCTGGCGGGTTGGACACTGTTCATGGATGTGCTCCATAGTTTTGCTCCCGGCAGCAGGCACACGAGGCTGTAATTTGATCTTTCTTTGTTTAATACAGTTTTTGCTGACTTAAACAGTAAAAACGTTAGTCTGGGTGAGAAAAAAGTTAGTCTGGGTGAGATTCACTTGTTTTCCAGCCCACAAACTTGTTGGTATCTTTTGTAAAGAATGACTGAGCCTTGAAGTCTGAATCATTCATTCCCCATTTGGTGTGCTTTTGTCTAGCTCTCGGCGTTATCAGGTGCCAACCAAATAATGATGGAACAGACTGTATTATTGTATTGCTGTAAAAGAAACAGATAACAAGATAACTTAATGAAAAGGCTCGGCACGTAAAGCTTACCGTACCAAAGTTGTAAAATTATCTCAGCTTGCTGTAATAACGGTCAGAAAATAACCCTCAAACACATGGCCACTGACCGAAGAGCAGTTTTTCCTATTAATACATTAATCCATTATTAATGTTGAGAGTTCAATCTGACCCTTGTTTTGTAAATTATTTTGACAACGTCCCCCCCCTCCCCTTTTTTTTTTTTTTTTTAAGTTTGTGAACGAGCCTTCTTTATTGTGCTAAGCATTTTAACAGTCTCTTTTGGCCACTAAGCACATGGGCACTTGGCAGACCACACATACAGTATGATGTGTGTCTTTTGGTGGCAGAGCCTGTGGTTGCCAGCTGTCCTCTAAGATGTACTGTGGTTTGTGAGTGCTGGAAGAGGGGGCTGATGTGCGCATACCTTCAGGTGGGAGCCTATTATCTGCCAACTGTAACACCAAGGCCTCCCTGAATGTTTCCTCTGTCAGAGGATGCTGCTTCTTTTTCTTTGTCCATGTGGCTGCACAGAAGGAAAGTTTTTACTGCAAAAATGTTCACAAAACGCTAAAAGAAGTGATTTTATTGTAATTGTTGAGTTAAGCTGATATGTCCGCTCTCCCAGTGCTCCCAAAGTGACAGAAAGGTTTTATAAAAAAGTAAATGCAGAAAAGCATCAGATAGGAAATACCTAATGCCCTCAGACACACTGCATTGTGTTCAAACCCCTTCACAAACCCGTTGTCCTTGATGGAACAACCAGTGCCTCTGGGAGCCTTCCTGGACACAGCGCTCACTGCTGTCTTCAGGAAGCCAACCCTCTTCGAGCGAATAGTGCCGCAGGAGTTTAAAGCCAGAGTCCAACAACTTTTGCAACACCAGCTTCATTATAGAGTCATTGGTGAGTCTCTATAACCACACATCTGCGCGGACAAAGAAAAGCGGTGCCCATTTTGTTGCCTTCTTTTTCATGCATTCAAGGCCAATTTAAATTTGTGATGAATCTAACAGACATGAACAAGCTGGTGGGCCTTCTTTTTATTCTCAGCATCCACCTTTGTGATGACAAGTGACACGTACGAGTACAAGTTATCATGTCCTCCTTGTTGCCTGTTAGTAGGTACTGTTTGCATCACCATCGTGCAGCGATGTCACGCTATTTGTTTCAGTACCGGAGATACGCAACACGCCAGAGTGCACAGAGCGCCCACGGTTAAGCTGTGTGTCTTTCTGTCTACGGTTGTGTAACCGCTGTTCCACATGGTGACAAGTTTACATACAATAAGTCAACAATTCTGTTGCTTTAATTTAAGAATGTCCACAACATAATCATGATATTTTCAACAGTTGTTTTGGATTGCTAACTCTAAAGTGTCATTGTCTAATATCAGTCTGATGTTACTGCAAATGTTACAGAATAAAAGCTTTGTTAAAAATGTAAATGTAGAGCGGAGTTGTTGTCGGTTTGTTTCCCTCGGATTGGTTTGCTGACTCACGGACTGGTCAGTACTTGTTTCAGGACTGCTTATCAAATATGAAATGTTTCTGTGTTTGTGGGGCCCATACCGCACAAGCAAACACAATAGAAAAAACAAACAAACAAAAACATTGGTAGTTCTAGTTTTGTGTTCCATTTTTTTGGTCTATGTGTTCAAGAATAACATGGTGGTTGAACTTAGAAGCACTTGCCTCAATGACCTCCTACACCAGAAACAGTGCGCTGCACACAGCGATTCAACGACTGTGTATTCCCCGACAGTTGATAGAAAGGGTACGAAGCTCCCCTTTTGCTGTTTACGTACTCTTGTTTTAATGAAAGGAACTGTTGTCACAGTGGTGTTGGTGCTATCTTAAAATGGTTTACACCGTTTGAATTGTGAGGCTTTAAAACGATGTATAATTTGTCAAAATTTGATTCCGAATGAGCCGTTAACTTTTAAAACACAGCATCGCTTTCTGACATTGGCCCCGTTTGTGCAGTGGCCCACCAGATAAAGTCCTAGTTTTCCCGATGGCCACTTCTCTATAGCCAACAGACCACAGCTGGTTGAGAGAAGGCTTCATCCTGCACTCTGCTCTGTTGTCCATCATAGATACTGGTGAAGCTTTAGGGGGTCAAACACACACATACTGTACAGGGCCAGAGGCCGAACGCTGGCGCAGATTGTTTTGTGGCCCTATAGAGAAATAATACCTCTGTAATAAAAAGCTAGTCATATAATAAAACAACAGAGCAACTCTTGATTTATACCTTCAATAAAATCATCCAACTCTGCAGTAAACAACGTAAAGGCAATGAATAAAACTGGCTTGCTTTGAGCTAGTTGTGTCTTTGATGGACTGTTTCTATAGACTGGATACATAAACAATGCCATACAATGATCTTCCATTTAAAATGTAGACTGCAGCTTCTCTCCCAATCCATTACAGTGTGACCAGTTTAATATCCTTGCAGAATGAAGCTCATACACTAAGACAATAACGGGTCAATGATGAGTTATCTCTTCAATGAAATTCAAAACCCTGCTCTTGCTGTGACACAAATGAATGTGGCTCAAAAATAAATGATTCATAATATGCCTTCATTCATAATGTATTTTGTGGTTGTTTGCATGAGTTCTGAAGTTATATTTAGGAAAATGATGTGTTTTAATGAGTCTCTGGTTGACAGTCCATCTCTCATTGGAACGAAGGGGCTGGTTTTTACTTAAGCTCACTGGAAACTGTCAAAGGCTCGACGAAGATTAAAGTGAATCCCAGAAGGATTCAGGCAGAACTGGTTTACAGCACTAATGGCTGCTATGCTGCAAAAGCTTCCTTGAATTATGTGATCAATGGAAATTAAACACACTGCTTATTAATAATTAAGTTTTCAATTATAATCTTCGACAGCAACTTAAGGTGAGGTCAGTTTCTTAATTGCTTTGTACTTCACTGGTGTAATATTGAAGTTTGTCTGAAGGGAATTTATATTTAAAACAGTCCATCTTCTCATTCCCCTGAAATGTTTTTGGTTTTTTTACAATGTCGCATGAATATTTTGCTGTTGAATATATTTTCAAGCTCAAACTTGTTTTAGTGTTTTTATAATGTATATTATCCAATAGAGGTTTCACAGCTTTTCATGGTGAAATACAGACAGTCAGTACAGTGTAGCTTCACTGAAGTCTGTCTTCTCAACATCAAGACTATTAACAAGCGTTTTGCCTCTTCCAGTGATCCACAATACAAAGCTACGCACTTTAGAAAACGATTAACTGTTAACTGTCAGTTCAGTGTGTCGTATGTATTTGTGTATGGTATATGGAACTATTGTGATATATGTGGCTCAGTGGGTCGGTGCATCTGTGCAGGAGAACAGCTGACTATCGGCCAAAGTTCTCCAAGTAGCCCTAAATAGAAGACAACATTTTGTTCCTGGTTTGACAATGATGTGTCACAACATCAGACATTGTTTTTGAATGGGCAGCGTACAAGTGGAACAGTCCTTTACATTATTTGTAGCCTGTGTGATCAGTCCAGAGTTTCTGAGGGCACCTAGAACCTGTTTTTGCTGCCATGGAGGAAGTAAATTCATAATGACTGAAAATGTGTTCATCGTATCTCCTGACGTCTTCAGAAAGAAATTCTGTCAGACGGAAACATTTTATAGCCTTCACAGACGCTGAGCTGAAAAAAATACTTTCTGAGAAATGATAGATTTCAGATAAAATGGTTTTAAGAAAGCCTGAAAGGAAGTGTGAGTCTGTGACTGATTGATAAGATGAACAAATGTAATTTGTATATATTAGCATGTGTAATGTTTTACTATATGAAAGAAAGCCTTACATGATGAAGACACTCCTTGGATTCATAGAGTTCTCGATTTCTTGATAAAAAAATATTTGGGGAAAAGTTAATGATGATTTTGGCAAGAAACGTCCATTCATTGAGCTTAAAATATGGCGCCATCTGCACTAACGTCGGACGAGGGTTTATGGCGTTGAATATACTGCCAGCGCCTCCTACAGTTCATCAGTTCACTTTTAAATCTTGTGTCCCGTCTAAAAGAGTTTTCTAGCCTCAATAAGTGTTGTTGAACATCACTGAACTCCAAGACAACTTTCATTTCATTGGTTAACTTCTGTTTACTCATTCCTTGCAACTGTAATTGGAGGAGGAGTGAAGGAATTGAAGGGAGTCCAAATCAGAACTATTCAGAGATCACTCCTGAAGCAGGAGAACGTACACGAGAGAGAGAAGAGGATTAAGTCTTGGACAATCCTAATGACGATTTTTCACTATGAAAGGCTTGTCATTTTTCTCCCCAGTGTCTTTATTTATTTATGTGATAGAAAATTAATTCCATAAAGATTATGTGGGGAAAGGTGATTAATCCATATCAGTATCTTAAGATGCAAACCCTTTTGGAATCTATTTATATTTATTTCATGTTCTTGTTGCAACATTTTTAAATGACACACATATCAGTAAATAGTGAAGACATTTCTATGATGTATAATTAAAATTTAGTGAATGCAGCCACTGTCACTTAAAGAGACACTTTTTAGAATTTAGAATAAAATAACTGTCTGTATCCATCACCAAGTCAGAGGCTCTTCTGAAACTTTAAGTCTGACAATCTGTCAATAACTTTAACATATTCACTAGACAGCAGTGTTGCATTAACAAACCCAGCAGCGGTAAATCTCCCTGCATCTGTACACAAAGTATTTAATGTGTGCAAATATAATAATGTATTTCTAACCGACTTCTTTCATGAACAAAAACTTTGTTTCTGAAAAAATCAAACCAAGTTGGAATGTAGAACGTTTTACTTTAATTAATATATGCAGTGTCACAGTTTCTCTAGACTTTGACACATTTCACAACCATGTGTTGCCTCTACAGAGCATTTAAAATTAATTCCAAAGGTTTTCAATGATACCAAACATGTCATTGCAGCTGAGAGCAATATGTAGATAATAAATGACTGAAGGCTTCCCAATGCGGCCCTGCCATGGCAAAACGGTGCCTCGGGTTTATATCTCTCAGTGAAGACATGCCAAAGCTGAAATGAAGCATTAGAATCCACACATCTAAAAATATGGGCATGACAGTGACACCGATTGGGTTGTTTACTCAACTTTGAAGCTATTTAAGGGCAAATTAACTTCATTCTGAGTTGAAACAAATCCAATAGACGCTTGCTGCATTTCTGTTCATCAGACACCAGCTTGTGGACTAGTGATACGTCATGCTTTGAGAGCGCGAATAGAAAAGGCTTGTCACCTCAAGATATAAAATTGGAAGGCTCAAGAAACTCTCAAGACTATTGCTGCAGTATTAAATGAAACTCCATGCTAGTTTGGTTGAGTAGGAATGCAGCTTCTGGCGGTTTGCCTTAACTGCTGCATAAATGATACTAAATCATTGAAAAGATTTTTGTTGGAAGGTTGATTTTATGACCCTTGAAGGTATCTTTCCAACAAAAATGTTGTGTGCCAAGACGTCCAAGAGACCCAGAGCCCTGTTGGTTCCTGCGCAGTGGGGGAAAGCTGCAACAAACAATTGCTAAAATAACTTTATTGCTACTGGCTACATCTTTCCCGGCACCAAACTCTGCTGTGCTTCTCATCCAAACTAAGCTTTTTCCCATGTAGCTCATCATTTTGGTCAAACGACCTTCAATCGTTTAAATGCAGCGGGTTTGGGTAAACCACCATGGACCTACACCAAACACCTCACAATTAGCGACAGCTGTTTGTCTTTTAGGTGCTGAAGAGCCAGATATTTACTTCAAGAAATAGTTGCGACCAAATCACAGGGAAAACAAACAGAGTTGGCCAGAAACTCCATTGATCCATGACCACCGGACATTCAAATATGCAACTGTTTGCGAACACGTAAACCATATCAGTTTAAGAAAATGATCATATGTAAGATGTTGGTGTGTTTTATTGGTCAATATGCATATTTGTTTCACATTTAATCAATTGATTAAACATCAACATATCCTCCTGGGGTTATTCAAGTTTTATTGTGTCATCTTAGTCTAAAAAAGTGCCAGGAAATAGTGAAAACAATAAAACCTAGCATGTCATAACTTCAGAAGTGTTTGATTTGATCTAATAGTCCAAAACCCAAATCAAATTGTCATGATGATTTTCAGAAAAGTATTAACTGACCATTAAATCAGTTTATCACTCAACTAATGTATTAATGATGTAATATTTGTGCAAAGTTTCATCCCGATGACCTAATTTGGAAAGAACATGTCATTACTGCTGTTTAAGTGATAAAAAGTACTTTTTTGTCTGAGATTTGTTGGGTTATTCATTCCATGTATTTGTGTACTGTTAGCGGTCCTCAGAACGACAATTTTTACTGATTGTTTTCGACGGAAGACAACCAGCGGCTTCATCTTAAAACATCTGATATATTCCCACTTCAGCCATGCTGCTTTGTTTGGTAGTGTGCACACACAACTTTCTCTTTTCCTTCATGAGTATTTCCTGCAGAGGCAAATCGTTACACCCCTCGAGCCGATGGCACACTGTTCCAGGTGAGATCTGTATTAACACATTTGACCAGCAGCTGCAGGTGTCACCACATCCACCACGACAGGTGATCTTCAGGATTAACACTCCGATGTGATTTTTGTTGGCGTGCCACGACGCTGTGGCTGCTGGCATGGAAGGATGTGCACTGAGAACAGAGAGGCAGCATTGTGCTGTGCATTGATTTCAGCACACTAACAGATGTCATTGTTTTCTCAGGTCCACAAAGGCTTGTTTTTGAATGCACTGTCATCACAAAAAAGATGTGACACTAGGAGGAAATATTGAGCATTATGCACTGTTAAGAGTTTTAATCATCACAGTTTGAATGGGGCCAGCATGTATTTTAAAAAGGCTCAAAGACTCAAAGTGGAAACACGATGAAGTATGTCCCAGCCTTTGATCAGAATAAATATTGAAAGAGATGGATGGATGGATGGACGGACGGACGGACGGACAAACTCAGCCAAAGTCAGAGACGGAAACTTTTTATGGTTATCACCTTGGAAGAAGCAAGTGATTGAACTGAATTTATATGCATAACAGGCATATGTGCTGGTTGAGCGGCTTTCATTAATTTAATACCTTGTCTATAATTTAAGATATTCATAATTTGTAAATGCTTGTGTGCTCTTTTTTATGAGCCACACAACATTTAAGAGAACCCTGACAACTAAAAGTCATGTCTTGTGTGATGCTGTTTATTTTCCAACATCTCAGGTGCATTTGATCACATTCAGGTCTGCTGTGTGATTCTCACACCAGTCATGCAGTAATCCACAAACCGCTTCAGTTACTATACTGCATATGTTGCAGGCACATGTAGCATATAGGTATTGCATTTTCATGGTCACAGCTGGCTGTGACACTCACTGATGATTGACTAATTTGTTGATTGACTTGTTGGCCAGTGGTCTGTTAACTACTGCTCTTCTCTCTCTGTAGGGATCAGTCCGTCACCCTTATCTCAGTTGCAGTAGAGGGACTCCTCACTAGCATTAAGATGGCCAGATCTCCCCTGTTCTGGCCTCTCTTCTATGATTAGCCGTGAAATACAAAATTGATTGATGTTAAGGTTTTTAATCCTCTATTCCACCTTCAGACCCTTCAGATCTACCGACCAATCGCTGCGCTCCATTCCAGTCACTCCAGGGTCTCCAGTGGTATCTTTAAATCCTGTCAAAAGAACCATGTCTTTTCCACGGCCTTAAAGAAAAAAATAATACGATTATAGAATATGGATACATTGGTTGAACAGTGCCAATATGCTGCTATGGTTGTAGGAATGCAGTAGTCACAGGTTGGTCCGAATGGTTAACCCTTTCCACCCTGGATGTTCCAGTACCTGGACCAGGCTGTATCTGTTATTAAAACCTGCAGCCAAGAGTAACACATTCAGTAAAGAGACCGCCAAGTACCGCCATGATTATGATGGCTATAATGTTGCACTGTTGTGCTCCATTTCTGTTGTACATACAGGTGCATGTACAGATAAAATAACAACAAAAACACACCTGCATTTAGTAGCTACTGGACAATATAACAATAACCTATAATACTTTTCTTTTGAGGCTTACTCGGAGAGAATATTACAGAGCAGTATTTCCCACGTTATTTCGGTTTGTGCTATGTTTTAGGTGTAGGACAGAGGTCGAGAAATGGCATGTCTCCATATTTCCTGTAATAAACTAAAACTAACTAAGTTGAGGTCAGTGTTGATAATTGATGCAAATTTCCTTTTGCCTCAAAAAGTAATTTCCTATCTTGTCACAGTGAGGTCAAGGCAACTCAGCGAATTATGTGAGATTTCCTCATAAACTTTACTTCTGATTGCTGTTTGAATATCTCTTGACTATCGTGCCATTAATAGCTCACATTGTAATACTTTTTCTGATTCATAAAATGTGGCAGAAACTGATTCATATGTAGAGCTGCTGTCATCAAAACCATCCAGTATCAAGGAACATGTTGCTCTGCAGAAGTGTTGACACCCAGGTGCTGCATCATGTTGTCATGTCACTGTGACAATCAGCTATTACAGTGTGCTTCTTCATCAATGCCTTTGTATTTATTCATTTTTTTTTTTTTTTTTTTTTTTTTTTTTACAGTGAGACCATCATTAGTACAGCAGGTTAAAAATAAAAATAAAAACTTTACGTGCTGTCATAAGTCAAGTTTTATGAAAACTCATAAAAACATGTTATTTTTTTTATTGCTTTTTACACCAGAACAAGATAAATGAGAGGATTTTGTATAGTCCTTGCTAAAGACCCACAGTATGCATCAGTGGTTTAAACATTGTGCTGTTAATTGGAATGCACAAATTACAACACAGAGCATCAATGAGTTGTTTTCCCCAAAAAAACATCCAGGTTTCATGCTGAGAAATGAGACAGCCAAATGCCGGCGAATCCAACTTTGTTTTGACAGCTTTCTCTCTATTCTCGGCGAGATAATTTGTGTTTTATTCTTAAATGTCAGACGGCCGCTTCCAAATGTAATTGGATAAACAGGAGCTGTGATCTTCGTCTTTGTAGAAGCCTCAGTTTGTGATTTAGGTTGAACAGGTGCGCTTTACATAAAAGTTCCGCCTGATGTGGCTTTGAACTTCACTGTGAAGTTGAATTAGTTCTTAAAAGATCAGGCTTGATGTCGGCTGAGAACACGGATAGAGGACCCAATGGTGTGACACAGAGTATATTACACACACACACACACACACACACACACACACACACACACACACACACACACACACACACACACACACACACACACACAGCTGTTGGCTACTTGCCTGTGTGCACATATAAACCACTAAACCAGTCCTCAAGGGAAAAGCATCAGTAAATGTGCTTCATAAAACAGATGGTTTAGAAGCCTGGGATTGTTTCTCTCTTTTTTTTTCATATGTGTCTTGCTGCTTCTATCTTTCACTTTCTTCTCTCAATCAGTCCCATCTTTTCATCACTTTTTACTGTGCACACCGTTAGTTTCCCTCATTCCCCAAACAGCAGATGATTTGACATCGTTATTGAAAGCAAGCTTTTTTTTTTCACACTGAAGACAGAACAGAGCCGAGAGGAGCTTTGGGATATTTGTTTTCAAAAAGGCTTCACTTCCACACCTCAGGGAGGAAGAAAAAAACGGAGGGGAAGGATGAAGATGGAGAGGGAGGGACGGAGGGAGAGTGTGTCTATCTACACAGATGACAAAGAGAGAAACAAAGGAAGGAGAGAAAAAATAAAGACATGATGATGAACTAAGAGTCTCTCTGTAGAGGGAAGCGTGCACGCCTCTGAGGTATTTGTTTTCCAAAGTGTACCTCTGAGCTTTAGGGGTACAAAGAGGGATGAAGGGAAGAGCAGGGAAGGGAAAAGAGAGGATTAGCGAAGGGAAAACATGATGCTTCAAAGTCATCGCAAAAATAGTGCCTGGCCTATTTTGATGAAGTGTTACAGAATTCCTCCAGTGAAAGGTGAGCTGGGAGTAAAAACCCTCCTTCCTCAGAGTCTTTCTGATGACTTTCTCTCTGCTGCAAAGTAGAAATTGGAATTATATATTGTGACTCTGAGAATTAGATCACATAATTTAAAAAAAAAGAAAAAAGCTATAGTGCAGACGTTATATGTGCAGGTGAACAATATACGTGATCCATAGGTTTTGTGCACTACAATATTGGACAAAGAAGGTTTTCCCTGTCAGGGGTAGTTGTACCTGGTAAGTAAAAGCTGGCAGAACATTTCCATTGCAGAGGATAATCTTTACCTTATTCAGCTAAACCAGTCAGTGACTACATGTGTATGACGTCTTTTATGCCTTCAGGGAAGTTTGTCAAATTAGAGAAAGGAATCCTGAAGATGTCATCAGAGTTACTTTGAGTTACGCCTGCCTTCAAATATTTAATAGAAAATCTGGGTCATAAATTGGCAGCTGGTAGTTATAAAGATCAGGTAACACAACAGGCATGGAGTATTAAACGAGATGCTAATGATGTATGGGAATTATAAGGTGCATGGCTTCTGGAGCATTAAACACATGAGGGACCTACAAAGGGACTTAACATCTTGTTTTTGCTGACCTCCAGAGTTTGAACTTCTGGCCTTGCTGCAGCGAGAAGTAGAGCGCTCTCTCTCCCTCTCAGTAACATTACTGTGATTGTCACTGGTGCATTTCTTCTTTTTTGGATTCCCCTGCCATTTCTCAGCATGCCCTGATCCTTCCTAACTGATAAGAATAAAGAAACCGCGATAAATAGATGTTGGTGATCGGTAGAAATGATCTTAATTTTTGATAAAACATGCCGTGTTGGAATATTTCAACAAAGACAAATTCAGATAACCGACACAAAATGTGTTGCGACTCAAACCCATACATGTACAAGGTGGGACGGTGAATATAAAGTCAGAAATGTCAACGTGCGCCACGATCACACTAAACACTGCAAGTTGCTCTGATGACACAGTGGAAGCTAAATGACTTTCATTACACATTAAATGATACAAGTTGTGGCCAAGGTGGTTCGGCAAATTGAGGTAACCAGCTGGAACGTAAGAAATATTCTTGTACAACAGGCTACGATATCAGCCGAGTGCCCACTGGTGAACGAAGCGGCGTACAGTCTGTCATCTTGAAATAAAGTAACCACCGCTGGTTGCAGTCAAAAGTTAGTGGAGTTATCAATTATTGCATGACGGTTGGGTTCCTGGCAGTGAAGGGCCTGTCTTGAAACTGGTGAAACATAGATCAGGCCACCTTACGTCTTTGTGAATAAATGATGGATACATTAAATAAAAAGCATCACAACCTCTGCAAAATGACTCCTTTCCCTCACATACTGTAGATTAATTGAATAATTGTATCCACAATCAAGTTGGTGTAGAGCTCATTTGTAAGTAAAAGTCCTGCTCTATAGTTTTAATAATAACTTTTAATAATGTGATTGTTGTCAATATAAAAGAAATGTCTTCCTGGTGAGCGTTTGCTCTCCGAAGAGGTTAACACAGTGAACAAAATGTTTTCACTCATGATCTGAACAAAAGAACCAAAAATGTATTAAAGTGAGAATTTGTATCCATTTAACATGAACTTTATTTTCAAAGACACTCGATAAATGAGGTCAGCTTGTGAAACTCCAGTAAAAATATCAAACACGCTGTCGTTTACAAAGAACCTTCCAATAAATACTGATATTAACCTCCACAGTACTGTTCTTCCAATGGATAGATGGAAATGTACCTAATTTTCTTGCTTTGTGGCAGTTTAAATGTTTCTAATGTTTGTAATTTACTCGACAGTTGGATGAAAATGAACTAGTGAGGAAGGAAGAGAAAGATTAAAGACTGGATGAGGGTGAAGCTCAAACACACACTTGCACACACGCAGGTGATGAGGCATTTCTACATGCTCGTGCTCTCTGAAATGAGCATTTATAAGAGGGTAATATCCTCCTCTTTGCCCTGCCTTGTATTTCATCTCACTTCACCGAGCTGGATTTATAGGCCTCGCACAAACCTGCAATAAAATAAATATTACACTCTGTCTAACGAAGGAGGGGAGAGAGTTGTAGGCTGCATCCACAGGCTTCAGTCAGCCTGATTTACAGCTCCAATACAGCTGTACTGCAGTAAAACCTAGCGTCTGTCTGTGGAAGGTGTCTCTTTGATGGTTTAACTGATGCCATTGCAGACTTCATCCCCGGAGAGAGACGGAGAGATAAAACTTCCAAAATAAGACGGGGCTTTTGAAATGATCTTTGAGGCCCTTCAGTGTGTTTTCTGAATGGTTTATTTTTACTGTTCCTTCATTCACTTGAAATCAGCCCATAGAGAGGACGTGTTAGGGTGTAGTTCTGAGAGCACTTCTTGTTTTTGCATCCTTTAAATAGGAATAAAGTGGCAATAACGTTTGTTCCTACGGTCAATCAAAGATGTAAAGCAGGAAGCCCTCTGTAATAGGAGAGTGTGATTCATCTCCACCTCCCTGTGGATGCTGATCCAGGATGTTATTAACACTATGAGACTTCTCAAACCTCACCAGGTTATCTAACCGTGTGAAGATTGTTCGGCATCCATGTCCAGAGCAATAATGAGTCTTCCATCACCCTGATGGGACCACACGATGAGCCAGGTTCTTGATCAGTCTGTGAGGGTGATTTTCCCTCCTCTGGTTCTGCTGCAGAAGCTGATGATGTCCTTTCTCTTTTCACATGGTCAAATCTCATAAAATATTGCTGACTTGTTAAAATACTAGAACTTTTTTTCATGATATTTAATCAGAAACAGTACAAACATAAAGTGGAATAAAATGTACGACAATCAGAGTTGAATGAAATGTTAATAAATGCAACAGATGAGACATAATGGTGATAAAGCAATTTTTGGACAATAATAAAAAGCCTATTCAAAAAGATTTGAAAAAAAGAAGCTGCAACCAGCTGCTGAATTCAAAAGAAAGGCGAACAAGTCTCCAGAATTTGTTGATATAAAGTGGTGGTCAGTTTTTCGACTGATTTCCACATGTTGATCATATATTTGGTGTCTGTATCAAAAAGATAAAAGGTAAAATAAGGAGGACAAAAGAAATGGACCGTAGATTGAAGCTCTCTTATGTTTCACATAAAGATGTTGTGTTCCCAATGAAATACTTCCCTCAGTACACAAACACATATTGCTGCTACATGTTAGGACTTTTACTTGTGTAGTGCAGGAATTTAGTAGTGTTGTTTTAAACTGCACGCTGCTGTTCTGCACTGACCGGAAACAACCTCAGCATGTGAACACATCAGCCGCCAAAATATCTGCAGTAGTATTTACAGTATTTTACCTGGAAATTAAGGTTTTTTTTTTTTTACCCTCTATTAAACACTCAGAAAAAAATCCTCTGATGGCAGTGGTGGCAACAGCTGCAGCTTCTTTCATTTGACTGGTGGCCCCGCCCCTTCCTCTACGTAGCCAAGACAACAGTTCAGTGTGGAACGTGTCCAGAGTGTCACACTTCTTTTATGGACTGTTTTGAGTGCATCATTCAATTCAATTCAATTTTATTTATAAAGCGCCAAATCACAACGCAGGTTATTTCATGGTACTTAACACATTAAAGTCCTTACAGCAGAACTTTACAACATTAAACAGAGAAACCAACAATTCAACAATTCAACAATTCAACAATTCAACAATTCAACAATTCAACAATTCAACAATTCCCACATAAGCTAGGAGGGGAAAAAAAAACTCCTCTTTAAGGGAGAAAAACCTCCAACAGAGGGAAGAAAAACTCTCTTTAACAGGAAGAAACCTCCGACAGAACCAGGATCAGAGGTGGGCGGAGCATCTGTTACCAGAACCAGGATCAGAGGTGGGCGGAGCATCTGTTAACAGAACCAGGATCAGAGGTGGGCGGAGCATCTGTTACCAGAACCAGGATCAGCGGTGGGCGGAGCATCTGTTAACAGAACCGGGATCAGAGGGGGGCGGAGCATCTGTTAACAGAACTGGGATCAGAGGGGGGCGGAGCATCTGTTAACAGAACCGGGCTCAGAGGTGGGCGGAGCATCTGCCTAGACCAGTTGGGGTGCATCATCCTGGTACTTATAGTGAACGGCATGTTTCTCTCAGTGTGAACGCACTGATGCACTCACAATAGTGAGTGTTAGTACACAAGTACAACATCTGGAACACAGCAAGAGGCTGGATTTACAAATGATGGGTTTGTGCTTCATTTATGCAGTTTTTAGTTGTTTGGGAATATTTTCTGGAGATGAATAGAAAAATAATATTTGTTTTTTCATGGACAGCAATTGAAGTACATGTCACTTAACCCTTTAAAAACAAACCTATTTTTTTAGGCGTCTGTTCAAAAATTGCAAAAAGGATATATCTCTGCAACCACAATAATATATATATATATATATACATAATTTTTTTTTTTTTTTTTTTTTTTAATAAAGGGAACACTTGTGAGATTTGTTCAAATGTGTAAATATCAGTATATATGTCCATATTTTAATCATAGTCTGGGGCTTAAAGGGTTAAAGTAAATATTGATCTGGTCTTCAGAAGTGTACGTGAACCCCAAATATGGTTCTCACAACGCCTTCAAAGAATCATGAAGAGTAAAATAACAGCAAGTGAATGTCAGAGATTATTTCTCTCAAAGATTTGGACAAAATTTGACCGTGACATTTTCCTGCTCTGACATTCTTCTCTCTTTCAGAGACTCTTAAAGAGTTTTGATAAATAATTGTAACAGTTTGTTTTCTAAATACAATCGACTATAGTAATTTAATGGAGATGCTGATCACGACCGAAACACTTTTATCACTTGTTTTTAAACAAAAGGTCACGTTAGAGACGACACCCACGTTTTTGGCTGCAGGTTTGACATTTGCAGATAAATGTCAAACTTTTGTGGAATTTGGATTCACTTCAGACAAGCAAAACAAAAGGTGTCTGATTTGTTTTGGTTCAGCTGTGGAGGGTTTCGTCTCGCTCACCGGATGTAGAATGTTGACATTAACCTGCCATTAAAGTGTTAATGAACGCGAGTTCAGCACATCTGCGTCACATCTGCTTCTCCTGAGAGCAGTAAAAAGTAATTCCCTGCCTTGTACAATATGATGTAGCTTAAAAGCCTTTTGTTTGTTCTCCTTGTGTTTTTATCAGTGATTTCACAGAGAAGTCAGACTGTCAGCAATAGAGAGGACATCAGAGGATTCTTCTGGAGACAATGGGGTGAAATTGTGCATGCCTCTCTTGTCTGATGACGTCGTCACCGTAAACGTGATGGAAACTTGAATGAAATGACGTGAATGCACTGACAAGGCCACCCGCTGTCAGCACCGGGGTTATGAGGCGTGCACAGACTGTACTGATCTGAGGGGATTTCAGATGAATTAATCAACAGCGTCTTCATGTTAAACATCTCAAGGACCAGCTGCCAGCAACCGCTAAACAAACTATGACTTGTGTTTTTACACAAATTCTTTCATACTGCGATTCTTTCCGAACTGAAATACAACTTTCTCCACGGTTGTGTGAAAAAGCAACAACAGCAAAAAAAAGATCTCTTTTAGGGATGCAAAATGAAACAAGCAAAAGGTGAAACACGCACATATGCCTGATGCTACAACAAGCAGTCATCAAAACAAGTTACTCACAAATATCTTAGCTTCTAAGATAAGAACTGCAACAAAGGAGGTCTACATATGTCAGTACACTGTTGACAATTTGTAAAAAATGGTGGCAACTAGTCTGCACATGGTGCTGCACGGCGTACATAAATGATGTAACTTTAGAAACAGAAAACAAAACTGGAACCAGTCTCAAGATAAATTGTGAACTACTCAACTATTGTAGTTTAATCACGATTCTAATCAATACTACATGAAACTCTCAGATTTAATGTGAATAAGTTCACTTCCATGTGGAAGGTACTGGGAGAAACAATCTTTTTAAAGGTCCCATATTTTACACTTTCCTGCTGTTTTATTTGTAGTCTCGCTTTCCACAAATCATTGTCATGATTTTATTGAAACAAATCCATCTCAGTCTACTTTTATATCTCCCTTTAGTGTCTCTGGAGTTCAACCAAGAACGGGCTGTTTAAAGTCTATGTCTTTAAGGCACATTGATATCAGTAATCCTGTCATCTGATTGGCTCTCATTTTGTTGTAGGTGTAAATAAGTGGACCAAAATGCAGCATGCTGAGAATGGAGGAACATTAAGAGATTCATTGAAAACTGAAGGGAAGGATGACGGTCAGGGGCTCAATGAGGGAGGAGAGGAGGTGGACTGGATGGGCTGGGAGTCAGACTGGAGCGGCCGGTGAGTGATCGAGTGGGCAGGAAGGCTGAAGCTCGGTTCAATGCAAGAAGGAAACAGGTAATTAGTTTCTGAAAAATGTCACAGAGAAAGCTCACTGAAATCTGGTCTGAGTCGACCGACGGATCTGAAGAAGGTTGAGTTATTGACCAGCGGTAGATAAACTGCAGTTTTCCATATAGTTTTGCCAGAAGCTTGATGTCACAAGCTGGAAAAAACAAAACACAGATATCTGCTTTTACAATTCAGAATTCTTGTAGCCATGTTTTCGTGATTTATTTAACTAAAAACGTAAGAACTCGCCTGAGAATAAACATGTTTGTAACATATTTTAAGTGTCGAAGTCATTTAGTGATGTTTGTCACTACAACTGGTGGTACATTATTAAGGTAAAAAGGGGTTAATTGCTAATTCAGCATATTTAACTTCCCAAAATGTAAACCTATACCACGTGCATGGAAATGATCCCAGCTGTGTGGACGAAACAGATAAGACATATATGTTTATTTATCAACCTGTAATTCCATTAATAAATATGTATAGTCATATACAGTTAAAATAATCAACATGAGGCTTTTTTCTTTTCTAGCAGACACTGAATCTTAAAGAGTGAAAAACTAGAACAAAGGGTTAAATCTGCCTAACTAAAGAAAACTCAATTCAACGGCTCCATAATAAACAAAGAATAAGCTGTTAAACAGGCCCTTCAGTCTGCTGAATAATCACTCAGGCTGAAGCACATTTAATCAGGAGTGTCTCAGCCCTCTCTGTCTTTCACATAAATCAGGGCCCTGGTCCAAAAAGCAGCTTTAACAAACTCTGAACTGAAACGTTTTTGCTTCCAGTAAAGCTGCTCAGAGTTGGTTCAATCAACTCTGAGTAAGTTGAATGAAAAAAAAGGCAGCATGAATTGAGCACCTGTACAATGACTCATCATCACAACAGGTAGAGCACAGTTTTCATTTGAATGCAGTTTTGGTTGAAGTACTGATGTGTGACAGTGAACGTTTATCCTTAGAAACTGTAGTTCATCATTTGGCAGAGTGAAATGTCTTTAATGGGTTGTAAAGTGCAGGAATCTGACTGCATATGAAACATTAAATATCGAAATATATTCATACAACTGTAACACATGACGAGGCAAACAACAACTGAAGACAAGTCGGACGCAGGAGTAGTGATCTTTGATGATATGCAATTAAAAATGTGTTGAGTTTCTGAGTTTAGACTCTTATTTTACACTTAAAAATCATTCTCAACATCATTGCATATGATATGATAAAAAACAAAACGTAGTTCATTTAAGCAATACAAGGTTTAAACAAGTTAAGGAAAACTACGATTCATTTTTCAGCTGCACTACAATCATCCTCCCTCTGAAATATTCTTACTATCTCCAGTATGACATTATAACTATAACATTAATGATCCATCAGTTCAGTGACAAATGGTTATTCACTCATTGGTTATGTGTGTAAAGCTTAGCAGTAATAATGAAGTTAACAGTAATACAAGTTAAAGTTTCAGTGCAGCCGAACTGATGAACATCAGTCGTTCACTGACTGATCATAGAAGTGGTGCCGTTAATAAAGACAAGCCTCGGGTAAGAAACTAATACAGTATGCAACCAGGATTTTGAGCTTCTCATGCATGGCGGCACTCCACCTCTGCTGCTGAGCAGACACAGGTGGAGGCAGCGAGGGGAGATTTTCTACTCGTTAATCAATCGCATTGATAGCATCATTCTCTCTGATAGGTTCAAACTTAATTCAATAAAAAACGCTGAAATGGATCGCCAAATATACTTCGGCTGCGAGTTACTCAGACACAGTTAACGCGCTACTGGTAGCTGGTGAGCGACGGGCTGGAGTGTAGAGGGGGGGAGGAGGGGTGTCCATAATGAGGACAAGTGTTAACTTCACTGTATAAAGATTGTCTAGCTCCACCCCCAGAATTAAACCAGGCTCATGAATACGTTTAATTATGGTGTTGTCAAACCCTTAGGCACCACAGACTCACACAAACACACACAAACACACACAAACACACACAAACACACACAAACACACCACCGTGACTCCAACAATGTAAATCAGTGGAGTGCCGTTTCAAAATGTTAACTGGCCAACAGATTCACAAACATGTGTTTGTCTCTGTCACATGATGTCATCTTCAGTGCATGATGTCAGCCAAGCTGTGGAAATTGCATGGTTGTATGTTGAACTACTTTGTAAAGTAATTGGTAATTTCTGAATTTGATAAGTGCTGTATGAATAATGTAATTGTTATGTTTCCCTGGCCTGTCATGATGATAATGAGCCAAGTGGTCGTATCTAATGAATAAAGCTACAGTCAAAATGACAACCAGGAACCCTGAGCTGTCAGACTTCCACATTACTGCTGAATTAGACCCCAGAGAAGGAGGTGAGTTCACTTAACACACCTCTATATGCCCTCTGCTCACAGGGCACCTATTCATACCCTGTTGCAGTACTAATATGACACCTCACTCATTAACATGCTGAACAGCCATTTCACTCCTCTCTGCAGCCTTCAGTCCACCCCCCCTCCCCCCCCCCCCCACCCCTTCCCTCTCTCTTTTGACTCGGCTCCCATCACTCATTTACCCTCTGTCCATCTATTCAGTTATCTCTGGTGCTCACTCCCCCCCTTGCCTTCCTGTCCCTCCATTCATTTTACCTCATCAGGTCTTATCATTTATCTCCATTTGACATGACAGGAAGTTCTGCACCCCCGCCAAAAAAACAAAAAAAAACAAAAAAATAATCTCCCCTCTGTTTATCCCTGTCTCCCTCTACCTGGATGCTCTCTTATTCTGTCCCTCTACATTTTTGACCTGTCTTTCCATCACTGCTGTCACTTAGTCTTTGTTCCTTTGGGAACAGTCTCTCCCAGTGTACCATGCGCGCTGCCATCGAAGGAAACGATGGGAAATGAATCAACCAGCTAAGTCAGAATCAGAGTTAGCTTGTATGGATAAAAGATGACAGAACTGAAAGTAAAACTCAGTGGTCCTATTTACACCTGGAACTAACATGTGATCTGTATCTGGATGTATAATGTGGATAATGACTTTAGATTCAAAGACCTTTCCAAGCATTTTTTTTTTTTTTTTATCAATTAGCTGGTTTATTTCAGAAATGGTGTGTCCAAGTTTCCTAACATACAGCTGACCACAGACTCTGGTTTTATGTTTCCTCTCCATTTGTTTGTTTGGTTTTCAAAGCTGTTGAGAATTATATTGAACACGTTCTGAGTCCAAGAGCAGATTTCAGTCCTTTCAGGATTCCAGAGTTTTGCTGTAATTGTTGTGATCAAACATGATTGATTTAACAGCGTCTTTTCTCAACAAATATAATGCAAGTTAGGGTTAACTAAGTAAGTGATTTTTATGTTCTTTTTTTAAAATATATTTATATAAAATTGCAGGAATTGAAAAATAATGAAATGCCTTTGTTTTTCGTTTTTCTTTAACTACGTTGTAGAAGATGATGGATCATTTTAACTTGAACTCAAACATCATTATTACATTGATTACTGTACTTTTGTGTCTTTCTTTTCACTAAATAGAAAACAACACATTCCATTCACATTCCTATAAAGCAGTAGCCTTCAGCTGTCCTCCACTAACATGTGCTGGATGTTTCAGTCGCTGCATCGGAGGCTACGATTTCCAATCATTGCCTGTGCAGAGCTATTAAGGAAGCTCGGCTTTCTGCACACATGGCTTCATGTTTTTGTGACAACACATACAGGTGCGTTACGTTGTGTGTGTATGTGTCCATTAAAGATTGATGGATTATGGGCATCCAATTTACCACTAAAATGAGTCAAGAGAATTTTACACTTTTTAACATTTGGTCGAGAATACATTGGTGGTCATTAATATACAAGACAAACACGGTTTTGGATTATTCGTATTCAGATGAATTAAACATATGGTGTTGTTTGGTAATGCCTAATTAATATTGCAACTTTCTGCAGTGTCCATGTTTGTTCGTGGCTAACGTTCAACATGGATGATGTTTATTAAACATGATTGTTTATACGTACATTCTGAGATGCTTCGGGCTATAAGTATTTATATTAATACAAATGGCTACGTGCAAGAGAATGACTGACTGTGTCTGTGCATGACCGCATGAGGACCTGACATGTCTGCTGCATGTGAGCGTCCTGGCGAGATATTGGATATGATGATGGTGGTTTATTGCTTCCTAATCGACTGGGGGATTTAATGCATCCAGCGGAGAGTTCACATCCCTCCCATCGACAGAGAAGTGTCATCTGAACTGGTTACAGGATGAAGTGAAGCTTCCGGTTGGAAAAAACTGCGATACAACGGAACATCATGCAAGAGTGTGAAGCAAAGTGTTCACTGACACTACGAAATGTCAACCCTGAACTCTTTCATTCAAAATGTTTCATTTCTCTTGCTGGATCGTTTGTTTTTGATTCTGTTCCAAACCCTGTATATTTTACAACATCTGTTTTGTGTCTGTGAAAATATGCAAATATAATTATTTAATTCTTTCTTACAAATATAAATGAGTATTGGTACAACAATATATCGTATGTACAAACTACTTGAGATAAAGAAAAGAAATGTGGATAAAATTCCATTAAATTACCTGTTAATAAATGTGATGAAATCAAGGAACTTCATGGATTTGAATCCCTTATTTGCCATATATTTGGGAAATGGGAAATTCATGGTTAATAATTTATTGTAATGTATTAAGATATTTTTATTGGATTGTCTGTGCAGTTTGAGGGGTTTGTTACATGTAGCAAGTCTTTAAAACCGACCAAATCTCATGAAATTAAAACCCTTTAACCACACTTTAAAAATCCATTTATTTTCCATTTTGTAATCCCTTATGTTCTTAGTAAAAACACCTTCATTTTTGTATTTTTTTTAAGGCTGAATTAAGACATTTGGTTTCCCAGTGGAAACACCAAATTTATGTGTAAATTAAGTGGAAAGTCATCACTAAATTCAAAGCCTTGGCTTTAATTTGAGAATCGAGTACTCTTTAATTTGCACTTAAAACACGTTTTTCAAGAGGCTTTAAGGCCTTAAGGGCTTTCAGTCCTTAAATGAATGGCCAGATTAAGATGCCTCTTAATACTGGCTTTGGTATATTTTGGTGGGCAAAGTCAGTACCAATCAATGATATTATTACAAAGATCCCTTAAGATCTTTGTAATAAAGTGTTAAATAAAGTTGAAGTAATTGTTTAAGCACATTAGAGATTCTCCCACATGAAAAGGAGCTTTTCTGAGAAGTTATTGGTGTTTATTTGAATACCTGTTTCATATACGTTTTGTTACACATGCAATCATTATTTTAAATTTAGACATAATAAAACATTCTTTTAATTCTAAATTAAAATGAACACATTTTTATTATGCCACAATGTTACACTGTGTGTGTGTGTGTGTGTGTGTGTGTGTGTGTGTGAGGGATATTTGATTTTTAATGGTGGGAACAAGCAGTACTTTCTTTTTTTCTCCCAGATGTCATTATAAAAACTCCCATACTGAATAAACAGTTAACAATGTATGCATAATAAGGGGCATTTCATACAGTAAATGTAGTGATTGGCTGCAGAAGGAAGGTTTATTTTTCCTTAAAGTAAAGTGACAATCCCTTTTACAGAATGACTGTTAGCTCTTTGAGAATATGAGGGTGAAGGGACCTTTTTTTTTTTTTATAAATGGTTGAAGATAACTCATGAAGATGTTTTCAGTTGATATACTGTATGTACACCATTCATATTGACATTTAATTTAAACTTAATGATGCATTACAGAATGTCAGTCTTAATTTACCTTCTTTTTCTGCCTCAGTTGAGATAAAAGGTAGTATTTTGATTTGGATGGGACATGAGGCCATGGACAGAACTGTATGTAATGCAAAACTAATATCCTTCTCCTGATGAGGACGATAATGTCTCACCATGCATAGCAAACTGTTTCCCTTGCTTTGATTACATGTCATGTTGTATGTAGGAAATACTGTGCAAACAGTGTGTGTGTGTGTGTGTGTGTGTGTGTGTGTGTGCGTGTGTGTGTGTGTGTGTGTGTGTGTGTGTGTGTGTGTGTGTGTGTGTGTGTGTGTGTGTGTGTGTGTGTGTGCGTGTGCGTGTGTGTGTGCATTATAGGCTCTTTGATGTCGGTACATCACTGCAGTGAAACTACTACTGCAGAGTGGAGAGCTCATATTATATTTACAGGAACATTTAGAACATAAACAGACATCATTTTGAAGCCTTTAAACAGAGCTAACATTGATTCAAAAGTTATGTTTACAATTACATAAAATAGCAACTAGATCTATACTGTATCATATATTCTTAAATTTCTAACTCTATAAAAGCTTCTGAACGGAAGAACGATGATCATGAGGTGAAACGACATGTTGTGTTACGTGGAGGTTTTCTGTAGCTTTTACAATACATATGAAGAAAACACATCTTTGACAGATTTCCCACTCCGTATTTATATTTTGATTGATTGACAGTTCTTTGGACCGAACACTTTTAGATTTTTCACTGTATGTCAACCTGATTGACAAACCTTTTCAAGTAAGAACTGGTGATGTATGACAGTTACACAGCTGCATGCAATTACAAGCTATCAAGATGTTTCCCTGTCCTGCTTCAGAAAAGTCCATCAGTAACTTTGACGTACATTTTGAGTTACATTCGATCTAATTTTAAGCTGATTAGCCAAGGTAGCAGCTTCGGTTTTGAAAGTGCTGTCCTTTCACTACTTCAGTGACTTATTGGCTCAGACATGCCTTTGTTGAGCCCACAAAGAAGATAATACAGCACTTTTGCTATAGGTGTATTTCAACATCTAAACATTAAAACATCCCATCGTATAGATAGCAAGAGTTGGGTATGATTTCAAACACATTAAAGTCACATCAAGAACCCACTGAGTAACACCGTAAGGGAGCCTTAACGGACACGATGACTCTAAACTACAGGAGTGTTGTGGATGACCTTAGTTATAAATTGAGTGGGAAGAATTGTCCAGCACGCAGTCAGTGATCCCCCCCCCCCCCCCAAAGAAAATAATTAAACTCATTTAGAACAACCAAAGAACAAAGCACACAAAAGGATGCACTCCTCCACTTTCCCACAGAACCAAAACAAACAAACAAACAAACAAGACCTTTTATACCCTGTCACTTCCTGTCTGCAGCCAATCAGGGAGGTTCTCTGGAATTAATACCACTGAGGTGGAATCCATCTGTCATCATCCGGTGCTGCTTGGTACTCATCTACACCTTAGTTAAATTCACCTGCTAAAGATGCACAATCAAACATACATATTGGAAGTGAAAATGTCACTCAAGTAAACATTCCCTTCACTGGAAATAACTTATCACAAAACAATATCACTCACAAGTAAACCTAAAAGGGGAAAATACATTCCTTAAAGGGTCAGAGGTCAGAGGCAGAATCCTCCTACAGAAAACCTGTATGGGCAGAAACACTGAACACAAATATCAGAAGTTCTTAGCTAATATAATATAAATAATGCTTATTTTGTGAATCAGGTCTCGTCCCACGCAGATGGACCTGTTCATGTGGGTCAGAGGGAGAGATAAAGTCACAGATGACATAAAACATTAAACAGCCACCGTGCCAGCAGTTGAAACTCAACAAAGCACAGCATTATTTATTCACTTTTAATAATTAGAGCATCCACAACAATCACACCAAATCAGCAAGGAGACGAGTGTAGTTCACACTTGCAGCTCTCAACTTCTGGCTGACAGTCCCGTCACTTTGTTTGGTGCCACGACAGTGGGAAAATGGAATTAGGACAAAAATTTATTTTTTTCTATTTTATTTTATTTAAGCTTTATTTAACCAGGAGAGTCCCATTGACATTAAAAATATATTTTTTCAAGGGAGACCTGGCCAAGACAGGCAGCAACATAAGAAACACATAGTTACAGACAGAAGAACACAGAATGAGACAAGTTAAAAGAAACTAAAAGTTAAGAGTCAGTTATGTAACCTGGTTCATTTAAAAACATTGACATTTTTGGGAAATATATTTACAACCGCAAAAAGCAAGAGAGACCATGTAATCCAACTAATCTTTATATCCATACATTATATATACAGCTCTGGAAAAAATTAAGAGACCACACCAAATGTTTCTTAAATCAGCATCTCTACGTGGACGGCAGCCGTTCCATTCCAATCTGTTGAATTCCAATACAAGCACACCTGATTCTACTTAATGAGGTACTGATTAGGTGATCACCTGAACCAAATCTTATTTAATGAAGAAAAGTACAAAAAAGCAGTGCTGTGGTCATCACTATTATCTTGCAATAGGACCAGCTGGATGGCAGAAACAGTGCTACTAGTACCTCAAAAGTAATTGGAATAAAAAAAAGTGACTATTGACCATGCCACAAGTGTTAAAAAGAAATGTGTTGAGTGAGGAAAAGAAGGGTTCAATTCTGGTTTTACTGGCAGAGGGATACAGCGAGCATCAGGTTGCTTCCATCCTTACATTTTCAAAGACAGCGGTTCATAAGAACGAGGTCAAGCAGCAGACATTAGGGACAACAAAGCTACAGACATTAGGGACAACAAAGCTACAGACATTAGGGACAACAAAGCTGCAGACATTAGGGACAACAAAGCTACAGACATTAGGGACAACAAAGCTACAGACCGGCAGAGGACCAAAAAGACTCTCCACTCACCAGGATGACCGCCAACTCATTCCAATGTCACTCAACAACCGTAGGATGACATCAAGTGACCTCCAAAAATAACAGCAAACGGCAGCTGGGGTGAAGAGGACGGCGAGGACTGTTAGAAACAGGCTCCTGGGGGCGGCTGAAGTCCTGCAAAGCTAGAAAAAAGCCCTTCATCAATGAGAAGCAAAGACGAGCCAGGCTGATGTTTGAAGAAGACCATGAGGATTGGACCATAGAGGACCGGAGGAAGGTCATCTTCTCTGATGAGTCCAGTGTTCAGCTTTGTCCAACACCTGGTGGCCTAATGGTTAGACGGAGACCTGGAGAGGCCGACGAGCCACAGTGTCTCACACCTACTGTGAAATGTGGTGGAGGATCGGTGATGATCTGGGGGGCTTCAGCAAGGCTGGAATCGGGCAGATTTGTCTTTGTGAAGGACGCATGAATCAAGCCAAGTACAAAGTTGTCCTGGAAGAAAACTTGCTTCCTTCTGCTTTGACGATGTTCCCCAACTCTGAGGAGGGTTCTTCCAGCAGGACGATGCTCCATGAAACACAGCCAGGTCAGTGAAGGTGTGGATGAAGGACCACTAGATCAGGACCCTGTCATGGCCAGCCCGATCTCCAGACCTGAATCCCATTGAAAACCTCTGGAATGTGATCAAGAGGAAGATGGATGGTCCAAGCCGTCAAACAAAACCGTACTGTTTGAATTTTTGCGCCAGGAGTGTCATAAAGTCCTCCAACAGCACAGTGAAAGAGGTGGAGAGACGCCAAGACGCATGAAAGCTGTGATTGTAGATCAAGGTTATTCTACCAAATATTGATTTCTGAACTCTTCCTAAGCTAAAACATTAGTATTGTGTTGTTTAAAAAAGAATATAAACTTGTTTTCTTTGCATTATTTGAGATCTGAAAACACTGCATCTTTTTTGTTATTTTGACCAGTTGTCATTTTCTGCAAATAAACAACATACATGTTGTAAAATTCCTAAAGCCTAAAACAAAAACAATGAGATATTGTCTACCAAAAGAGAACCACATCACTTTATTAAATCATAAATGAATGCACCTCACATTTCACCCTGTTAATTATTATCATTAGTTATAAATGTTAAATGAAATAAACATTATAAATGTGTTGGTGTTAATGTATGCAAATGTATGCAGATGCACTTTTTTTTAAATGGAAATATGTAATTGTGCCAGCTACAATGCATCACTGAGCACCACCACTACAAACCTTTTAGAGTAATTGCTTAACCTTTCAGATTTGTGGGAAATAAGTCAATTGCAAGCTCTGCTCCAGCTTTTTCTTTCTTTTTCTTTCTTTTTTTTTGTCTTACCGGCATCAAATGCAAAATGTGTTTATACTCATAAGATACAGCCAAGTTGAACAGTGGAAATCTTGGTACTTTTGTGAGATAAATTAAGGTTCATGTTTTTATGTGTCATAGCATCTCACAAAATGTCCTTACTTTTGCATAAATGGGTTTGTATCTGGTAGTTCCTGAGTAATGATGATAATGATGGAATAATACAAGGTTTTTGCTTGCCATACTGAAGGAAACCATCAGGCTACGCATCGAGGCAGCATTATGTTTCTACATATGTACATATGAATATGGTTTATTAGTGGCATAGAAGCCTTTTATTATCTCTATAACTCTGCACGTCAGCCTGTTCAATGCAGATCACATCAAACAAAGCTAAAAATTATTCTGGTATTCAGCCCAACACTATTATGTCTTCTGCCTCTGCGATGCATTTGTTGTGTCGGCTGGGCATTGATTAAGGTAAGTTAATGCTAATACTGTACTACAATTTTACCTTTTGGCAAGCAACATTTTAAGTAAATTATTTTTAAATATATTTCCATGCATTAACATCAACCAGCACAACATCTAACACAAGCTGTAACTGTATTGACTTATCTTGTTGTCTTTGTGTTATTCCCTGAGTGGATTGTCTATTTGTGTTGCAAAAAACAAAACAAAAAAACAACAAAGAAAAGTCAATACTGACTACATATATATGTATGTATATATTTTCATGCACAACGTTCACTTGTAACAATCATACATATTTGTGTATTACACGTTTGCCAGTGTAATGTGGATACCTAATGTTACGTCTGTTGCATTGTCTCCCTCCAGAGATTCGTGTATCTCTCGTTCTCAGCCATCCTCAGAATAAGTATTGGTAAAGTGACATGATGTGTTTGCTTCATATTTGTATTTGTGTGAGCAAGGAAGCTCACAGGTTATGAAATGATATGAGAAGACATTTGTTCCCTGAGTTTGTCCTTCAGGCAGGTCTTCTCTCCAGACTTGGTGTGGTTTTACCAACGCACTAGCCCGGCTCCCCCCGACTACTGCCCGCAGCCTCAGTCTTGGCTGTGATGATAGTCTGTAAACTCTGTTAACATGAAGTACAAACCAATTAACACACAGTGTGTGTGTGTGTGTGTGTGTGTGTGTGTGTGTGTGTGTGTGTGTGTGTGTGTGTGTGTGTGTCTCCACCAATTATCTCGGTGTTGTTTGCTAAAGTTTCTCCTTCTTATTAGTTTTCTGGCGGTCCATCTGAAAATAATCCCTTCAATTATTGAAAAAGACGCTTCAAAAAGCAGTGTTTTTGGGGGCATGTCTGTTTGATTGACAGGTCTGTGGTGCAGTCAGCTTAGACCCTCTGCTCGCTCCCCCAGCTCGTCCAAATATGGTCACTTCCTGCTCCAAACCACTCCGAACTAACAAGATGGCTATGAGGTTTCATAACGGCCGTTCACAAACCAACGGGTGAAGTCACTGCTGGTGACCTCTTGGAACAGATGCACTGAAATAGAGCCCGATTATCCAGACTGGTTCAAACAGGCCACCCACTCAGAATGTATCATGAACCAGCTACAGACAGTATTATACCCTTTACCACCAGGAAGTGCAGCTATATATAGTTATATTTTGTCCTTGTTTGTCTGTGAATATTGACCTGTTTCTTCTGTTTGCACTCTACATCACATGTCCTGCTCGACTGCAGCAGCAGGTGTTCACTACGTGGGACTTTAACCGAGGCATCATCTGTCAACGTAAGAGACACCAGGATATGTCCACAGGTGACTGAGCAGTTAATCCATGCTGATTCCTGCCAGCCACTCCATGTTCTCTATACAGACATGCAGCCATGCATAGATCACACACACCAGCATTCTCATGGCATGAAGTTGTCATCTAAATAAATCCACGCGAGGAAAACACAAAATCCGTGAGTGCGTCATGTTACATCCATTTAATCAGCTTGTAAACAGCCACTGTTAAAGAAGGAAGGACTCTACATGTGGTTAATGCGTTGTATTGTACTGGATCTTAACCCTGCTGACATAGTGTAGGTCTTTAACATGCATGTACTCATGGCTACACACACACACACACACACACACACACACACACACACACACACACACACACACACACACACACACACACACACACACACACACAAGGCTCAAGTGCACTGCAAGCTGATACTCACATGGTCTCTTACTCTCTCTCGTATTCCCTCAGCCACCCTCCTCCTGTGTGTGTGTGTGTGTGTGTGTGTGTGTGTGTGTGTGTGTGTGTGTGTGTGTGTGTGTGTGTGTGTGTGTGACAGTCACTCTCTTTCTCTATGATCTTTGCAGCATGTTTATTGATGCCACCGACCTCAAATTGGCAAGCAGAGATCACATAGCACACGTGACACATAAACACACACCCTCCACTCACAGTCCTGTGTAAGCAGAGCTCAGTCACCTTTGCTTCAGAGGAGCAATCACAAACAGCCATTGTGTGGTGTAGAATTATACTTTTGTCACGCTTGAACTGGTACAATGACAGTTTGGGAAATTGGCGGGGATCCTATTTAGACTGTTGTAGGACAAACCTTATTGCAGTTATTACCTGCACTGCACTCATATCACAAAGAAAAGGTTGGACTGGGGGGCATTAATGGAAGTTAGGTCCAGGTGCTGATACTTTTGTGTTGGAGCGGCAGTAGTTTGTGCCATTTTAAAAATACATTTTAAAAGGCGTTCAGGTGTCTATGAAGCACTGAAAGACAACATAGACAAGTGGCGTCTGTATAGCATATGACATACAGAATGAATTGTTGTACATGTTAAACCAGTCAACAGCAGCATCACGGCACGTGTCACTGAAGGTGATGCACCTTAGTGTCCGCATGAAGTTATGTTTTTAAATTTCAGTCATACACATTGCTGCTCAGGGACGAACATAAATGTTGTCTGGTCTAGTCCTTTTATTGGCAAACTGTATGACACATTACACACACAAACACTGCATGTTATGTCACGAAACAACCCAACTCTGCCATTTCCACCTGCAAAAAACATCCCACATTTCAGCTGATAACTGTCACAACTGTGAAGCCCAACATGAACAACCTCGGGCTCTGAGAATAAGAAACACTTGAGAGAATTTTGAAAACTAAAAGGTCCTTCTGATGCCATCACCAGGCCAGATGAAAAGCTCCAGACACAAATTGACGGGTTTTGTTTTTGTCTGCCTCATAAAAACTGTAAATTAGAGCATACATAATATCTTTACAAAAATGCGTGAGTGACACTGATGCTACTGAACACGTCCTAAAAGTATTACTAGCAAAAAACATGTTTAATCAGTTTGCCTCCGCAGGGGGTCGATAGAAACAGACAGCTCAGTTTTGCTCTCAGGTGGTAATCTGCTCATGGTCTGTTTGTGTGTGTGTGTGTGTATGTGTGCATATACACAGCTTTCAGGCATACTTGTATGGCAAGTGTGTGTGTGTGTGTGTGTGTGTGTGTGTGTGTGTGTGTGTGTGTGTGTGTGTGTTTGTATCTATGCGGCTTCATTTTAAATGCCAGAGGTCAACGGAGCCACTCGGCCCCATTTTCTAAATGAATAAGTTATGCAGATAAGCACAACAACCAAACTGACATTGTAGTTCGCAGTGAAAAGTGTCAAATGGAGACAATTAGCATGAAGGCGTGGCTGTTTAAAAATGCATAAGAATTAAAAATGTAACACGCTAATAAGCACAGACATGATGATTGTCCTTGCAAAAAATGACACAAGGACGCCAGTAATGAGGTGTAATCAGAATCTGCTCCGTCTACTGGCTCAAAACTACAATGCTGCAGTTTAGCAATTGTAATGAAATTATACCTGTTAAGTGTCTCATTGGAATAAAGATCTTCTGTCTGATACTGTTGTTACAAAATAATCTCACCTACTCTGACTGCTCAGAGGGTATTCAGACCCCAAACTCATTTCAACAAACATGAACAAACTCTACAACTTATCGCATCAAAACAGATTTAATATTGTGATAATTTATGAGAACAAATAGTGAAGCTACTGAGCTACATGTCACTGACAAATTCATTTTTCTTGGCATTTACAATTGACATTATTTGTAATATATTCCTTCTTTGATAGTATTGTTTTTAGATGGAGTAACAGTTTGATTTTATAGAAAGGAGGTTTGATAAGTGTAGGGGTGTACTTACTTATTCCACGAGACGGATTCTGTTGTGTTTTCTTTTTTTTTTAAATATATATATATATACATATATATAATTGGGTATGAAAATGACTACAGAATGTAAACTTTGTGACGTTTCTTTGAGTATATAAACTTTATTAATAGTGTTTACTTGTTCAAATATTTTGAAGATGTCAACAATTTCAATGGAAAGCGCTGATTTTTTTTTTTTCACGTGACTTTACGTGTCTAAATCCCACCACTGTTCCTGACTGAAGCAAAGAAAAACAAGTATTTATGTGAATTTGATGGACATATTTGAGGATTATATTCCATTTACAGAAGCTGTTTGATGTTTGCACAGCAGAGATGTCAATCATCAGGTGCCAGATGTACAATATCCATCGACACAAAGTGCACACATATACCATTTGCTTCACATATCATACTTAAAACCAGACGTACACAATGTTTTTTAAAGAGAGCTGCGGGTAATATAATAAAGTCAAAAATTGTAAAGTGTATGTGTAAGCTTGATTTTAACTCATTTTGATTGCGCGTTTACTATAATTATTTTTTTTTACATTCAACTCATTATTGCCCTGTTATTATTATTTTCTGAAGCATTTTGTGTTGCTAATGAGAGCCCTTCAGATGTATCATTCATCATTTGTTTGATGTTTCTTAATGATGATTGAGATGTAATTGCTGATGATGGTTTACAGGTACATGTAATAAATTAGTGGTATGAGCACTAGAGGCAGCCACAGCTGTGCATAATGGATTGTGGGTAATAACAGCTGCTCTGTTGGAAATCCTCGTCGGTGCAGCCCGCTCAGTGATATTAGAGTTATTCTCGTTGACTGGTCTGATGGGTTAATAAACATTTCATGGCTACGTCGAGGCACTTGCGGCGCTTGGTTAAATTATTGGGAAAGATTGTAGTTTGGTTTTTAGTGCACGGAAGGTTTGGAGCGAGTTGAGACAATATCCACATTACCTCTTATCAAAACTGTTTTTCAAACCACTTCTGTTGCCTGAACCAAATCTGCATCCTTGGTGTGACAGACCGGTGCTTTGTATGGCCACCATCCACCCCAACAACCACCTGTTCTGATGCAGCTCATAAATCTGGTGTTTCATTCATCCAGCTGGCATTAAGCTGCCACAATTTAACTAAGAATACAATCTCATTTCATATACACCTAATTTCTAGCTATAAAAATAATAAATACAAATAGGCACATCAGATAAATACAACAGACTGAATAAGAACACTAACACTAACATACAGATGAACTACCTGCTGCTTGTATACATGGACAGATCAAACATACTGTAGGTGTCTTCATGGTGCAGTGGATATCATAGTTATTACACCTGAGTCAGTGCTGTAGTTGATGAATACATTTATTCATCCCATGAGCATCTGTACACTATCTGGATCTCACAGCCGGGAGGTGCCTTTCAAAATAAATACAGCTGTTTTCCCATCATGCTTTTCTTCCCGTTTCCTTCAACGTTGACCTCCTTTTATTAAAAATTATTTTTGACGTGTTGTTTTTGTTTTTCGGCTTGCAGAAACTCCAAGAATCAATGTTGATGGGCCCCCATTGTTTTCCTATCACTACTGCATACACTGATGTTGGCAGTAACATGGTTTTAGTGCACAAAACAAAGGTACTCATTTTGCAGCTGCTTGCCAATTGCTGCCTGATTATGATGCCAGTAATGTATAGTAGCAGTAATTTTAGTGGCATTGTTCCATCAGCATAAACAATAACACAATCTGGTTCAAACCATTATTTTAGCAGTAATATAATTCACATATTTTACAACCTAATGTAAGTAATTGCATTTTAAGATAACGGTCTCAGGAGGCAGTTCAAAAGACGCATCATGACTCTTTTACTTTCTCTCCCTTTTCTTCTCTCTTCATTACACACACACACACACACACACACACACACACACACACACACACACACACAGACTAATCAGTAATCCCCTCCCTCTCCCAGCACGGTCACTCTGCTCACCGCTGTCTATCTCCTGAACGCAGAGATTGCAGCAGGTCCAATTGTCCTCTCTGCTTAATGTCCTTGCACTCGGCTACTTACTGGTTGTACCTTGAGCGAACCTTATGTAGACAAAATGAGATTCAGCTGTCAAGAGATTTACACGACCACAACTCTAATTCTATACTGTCTGGATTATGTTATTGGAAAATAGCCCAGAAAATATAACTACTTTTGAAAAGGACTGGTGACAGTTTTGTGACACTGATTTTGCACAAAATACTACATGAAACTGTCAGTTAAAGATGTCCGAGGATAAAGCAACAACACTGACGAGCCAAAAAGTTGAGAATTAATGCGATGCTAATTGTTGACTGTTACACGGTATTCTTAGAACGACTTCATTGGTATTGCTTCAATCCATCTAACTGTTCGATCTCTAAGCTCCAGGTGGACGTAGCGCCGCACGAACGGGTGCAAAGGTTACTCAAGCCTTGTCCACACATGTCCACACAGTCTGACAAGATGTCGAATCAGCCCCAAACATGAAAACACCTGTCGGTGGATGAATCTGCAATTTCATTTCAGCTTCACAACTTCAGAAGTGAGTTTAACTGCAGCTAAACGTTGCACATGGAAATTATTGGTTTGACTGCTACCTTAAATAGCACCAACGAGCTAAGCCATTAGCCTCTTAAGGGTTAATACTAACATGTCAAAACAATTTACCATTAATAAACAGCATGGGCTGAAGTAACACTAAATAATACAAATAAATAAATAATACATTATGTTCATATGTTTATGAATTAAACGTTGAAGGCTTTAAGATTTGTGTTAAATCATTTATTTGATTGATTCATGAAATGCCTTAATAGAAAAGTATTCAGTATCATTTTGTTTTCAGACTACTTTAAAAAGATGTTTTAAAGTAAAATTGCTTATCCATCCATTTTTTTTTTCCGTCCAGATTTATTTCCACCAGGATTTGGATTTAGACAGAAAAGTAAACAAACTAAAAACTAGCTGCCTGTAATAACATCTGTTTTGCTAACTGCAGGATGGATCTTTATCCGGGACAACCTGCCGGTTCACCTAATGCAGGGTCATTAATTTGACATATTCATCCACTCACGTCAGTTTGTTTACACGTGTGAGGCTGTGGATATCTTTCCATTTAGCATGTGTCTCTGCTGTCTCTGTGTCATAGGTTGTTCGCTTACAAATGGAGAATGCAGCATTCAGTTTGGACAGTCTTGCTCTTTTCTTCCAGTTGGTTTTAGGGTGGTAAAATACCATCTTTGGGACAGCAAAGCGATTTTCCAAGTATGGCATGAAAAGGCCCCACTCTTTGCAGCGTAAGCTTTCCTCCTCAT
This sequence comes from Embiotoca jacksoni, assembly GCF_022577435.1. NCBI lineage: Eukaryota > Metazoa > Chordata > Actinopteri > Embiotocidae > Embiotoca > Embiotoca jacksoni. The sequence goes on from NW_027185403.1 coordinate 21,401,120, forward strand.
TCAGTGAACACAGGAATACCACCAGTTCCTGGAGGTGTTTTGTCTTTCAGGGCAGTCTTGTCGTCTGTCTGCCTCCATCCTCCTCGTCTGTGTACTCCAGTTTAAATAAATTGGTGAACCATGAAACGACAATGACTTGAATGGTCCAGTGGATAATCTGCCGTTACATGCTGCTGTTGAGTTCCCACAGAGTCAGCCCCACACATGTAAACAAACCAGCATGTGTGGATGAACGTGGAAATGATTTCGTCAGCTTGCAGGTTTTACCAGGTGGAGATCCTGGAAGCATAATGACTGGTGTAGGTGGCTAAATCATGTGTTTACTTTCAGTCAGACTCCAAAACAACGTTTAGCATGACGTGATCGCGCCGATGTGTGCTGTTTTGTGCAACTTTTCATAGCTTTTTTTTTAACCTTTACTGAAGTAAAATTATATTCTAGATAATTAGAACTGATGGAAACATTCTCATCTGCAGGGCCTGTTTTGTGTTTCTACATGTACTTTTGTTGTGCCAGCTTTATGTCAGTATATGATTTCAAACTATCTGTGTGCTTTGTGATTTCTTTGGAGTTCATGTTAGGCTCCCAGCCCATCAGTGCACATGTCACATTTAAACAAAAAAAATACCTGATGACATACAGACAGATGTTTCCCTTATGTGCCTATTAAATTAGAATAAATTAAACGTTAAATTAATTAAACTTAGGTGTGCGCTGTTTTTACCCTCCTGAAAACGGGTAGAAATCATCACGAGAGTGATGTGGTGATGTTCCCCCAGGTCTCAAGCAGCCACAGGATTACAGGAAGCGTTTTCAGGCACTTTAACAAGTTATTAATACAATTTATTGATACAATTAAATAATACGCAGATACTATGAACTAACAATGCCTTCGAGGTGAGCCAAGGCCAAAACAACAAACACAACAAAACTATCTTATGAACATAATCTTCTAACCTATCCAAACCATAATCACAAAATCGTACCTTCCTAACCAAACCAAAACAGGAGAAAACAGGCAACATAAATGGCAGCTCACCCCTACCAGCTTCACCACTAAAGGTATGCAATGTCCTAAATCACAAGGTGCGTGTGCAGGTTGGAGTCTGGGGGGAAATCCTCCTACCTCGAGCAACATCTGGGTTGGCCTGAAGTAATGGACGTCATCTGCCAGGGACCAATCATCATCATCACCAGGGACGCTTTCCACCAATCCGGCTAGTGCACCTGTACACTCATTTGCATACAAACACCACACCAGCTGCAACTCTCATTCATACGGAAACAAAACACATACACAAACCCAATGCACAAAAACACCACTACGACCAAAGTCGTAACAATTCTTCATGATGACATATGATCTTTTTAACCATTTTACAGGATTTTAATCTGTTTGAGTATGAATACTCTTTTTTTTTAAATGAGAACAGATCATTAATATTTACACTTCTCACACTGTCCTCTAGAAAATAAATGCCGTCTCAACATTAACACAATTAAACATTTTCTCTTCTTTCTTCTCTCATAAACTTGACTCAGAAGATCTTCTGTGAGTTGGGACTCAAACAGTCTGTACAACAGTTTCTACATTGTCCCTGGGGTTAGTCACATATGTCACGTCAGCAACTTGCTGGAGTCCATACATGAAGGAGGGCTGGAAGTAGTATGGCTGTAGGGGTGGCAGCCATGGGACCAGTCCTGGTGCATGATAGAACGGTAACATCTGAGGTGCTGGCTGGACACTGTAGCAGGAGGGGATGCCAAGCTGATCGTAGGTCATGCGTCGTGGTGGGTGTCTGTCTCTCTGCGGTCGCTGGTAGAGCGACTCCTCGGATCCAGCAGCAGCACTCGATGAGGGAGAAGCATCAAGTGAAGGTCCATCGGGCAAGTTTCCATCAGGTAAGTCTATTTCCTCACCAAACAGGTTTTCAGCAGGTGCATTCAATCCGTCTAGCTGGTCTCCTCCTGGAGGCTGTGCTGGCGGTGCCAAAGGAGCTTATGGTCCAACTCTGTCTTCTGTCGTTGGGGGCCAGTGTGTAAGTTCTGTCTCTGATTCACCAAACGTCTCATCTCTTTCCATGGGCACTGTAGTGGCTCGTAATGAAGCTCATACTCATCTCCACTATCGCCATCAGACTCCTGAGTCTGCAGACTGATGTCTCTCTTTCTGTTTTCCTCTAGCCCTTTCATGTATAGAGGTCACTACAGTGGACAGCAATTCAAATGTTGTTTTCTTGTATATGCATAGGTTTTGCACATCAGCCACTACTTTCTGTTAACCTGTACAATCAGCATATGGGAGGAGTAGATCTCATGGATCAATGTGTCGCAATGTATCCCCACAGACGCAAAAACAAACTGTGGTACACCAGAGTGTTCTTCCACTTCTTGGACATGACCATTGTGAATAACTGGCACCTCCACAAAATGTCTGGTCTGGAACAGAAGTCTCACAACGTGTACCGTTATAAACATACACTAGTTTGTTCAGGGACTCCTTCCAGTTAGATTTCTCTCTCTCAGTCAGTGTCTTAAGCATTTGCAAGAGTGTCCTGTTCATCCGTTCCACTTGGCCGTTTCCCATCGGGTGACAGGGTGTCGACCTGGATCCAGCCACCCCGCTGAGTTTCTTTAACTGACTGAACAGTTCATTCTCAAATTCTCCTCCTCGGTCATGGTGGATGCGAGAGGGGAAGACAAACTTCAGAGCAAAGTCGTTAAAGACCAGGTTTGCAGCAGTTTTTCTGGGCAAAACGTGTAAAATGATCAACAACGACAAGGATGCACTCGTATCCGCCTTTGCATCGGTCAAGATGGAGGAAATCCATGCGTACCATCTCAAATGGTGAAATTAGGTGAGTCCAGGATCTCTGAAACATCTCTCAGCTTTGTGGTTGGTAAGTGTTCCTCTTTCCATCTTTCATCAATTATGGATACCTGAGAACCAGTGTCCCATAGAGCTTGCACTTGGTGGCTATTCAGGTGACATTCAACAAAACTTTGCACCAACATGGACTCGGCTGCACACCGACATGTGGACTGATGGTAGGTTGGATCTGGTGCTGCATCTCAGGACCAGGACAATTAGAGGCGAGCTGCTCCGCTTGTACATTGTTATGCTGTTCTGCAGTTCTTTGTTCGTCTATGTTCCTCTTTGTCTCTGTTGTTAACACCATTTCCTCAGCCTGTGCTGTTCCAGGATCTGTGCCAGCGGCCAGGTCTGTGATCTTATCTTTTAGGAGTAACAGTTCTGACATACCGTCATCTTCTGGTTCTGAGACCTCTTCTCTGTCAAGGTATTTCATTATGTGCGTCACAACTGACATGCGTGATTTTCCTTCAATCCTCGTTCTCTGATCACCAGAAATATGTAGAAAATCACACACTGCCAGCAAATCGTCTCTTGTCAGTGTCTGTAATTCTTTCACTACCTCGTCCTGTAGCTCTTCCAAGGCCGTCATGTTCACAGGTCAGTAGAAACGCTACTGTGCAGGAGTCAACTACGAAGTGGATGTTCGTTGATGTCCTCGATGACCTCTGGCTGGCCCCGGTGACATTCAGTCAGTCAGTCCACAGCTTCTAGCTCTCCTCGCACAGCAACACCTTTCACACTGCACCTGGGTTGTGTAGTGGGAGGATTTAGCTGCCTCAGGGTTCAGCTGCCTGCTTGTAGACACCAAACATCTGAGGAGCAATCCCAGCGGTGCCTCTGAAAACGAGTAGAAATCATCACGAGAGTGATGTGGTGATGTTTCCTCAGCGGACCATTTACTGGAATGAGGAAAACACCGTGAATTCCCCGGGTATGCAGGTGAAGACAAAAGCAATCGATCTCAGGATAGCTGATCAGGCTACTTAGCAGATGATTGATAAAACAATGATGAATTAACTTGGAACAAAAATGGATGAAATAAACAATGAATGAATCACTTTCTCAGTATTTCAACCTATTTTAGCACACTGTGCGTTCTCACTGTGTTAAAACCCTTTTTGAACACATTTTATACATTCTTCGTTATGACATCTGATATTTTTAACCATTTTACAGGATTTTAACCTATTTGAGTATGAATTGACTCTTTTTTAAAATGAGAACAGATCATTGATATTTACACTTGTCACACTGTCACAACGTGCAGCAGTCCAGCCAGCTGCAACAAAGTGACTTACAGTCACACGGATTCCTGCCACGAGTAAGAGAAGTGCATTAGTCTGGGACACTGACACTATCTGTAACATAATGAGGGTCAATGAATGTTTTACTGCCGGCCAATGTATACAGTCTAATGGTAATATATAATACATGAAGCCCCCTGACACTTATATAACTTAGACATACATAATTCACTGGTTTAGACACCCTTTGCTTTTGCACACACACAGTTGTTTCCATCACTTCAGAGGACATTTATTTCCTGGGACAATACTGAAATGTAATGATTTACATTATGGAGACTCATTTTTTGTCCCCAAAGAGAAGCTGCTTTTTAACTTAACAGCATGACTTACACACACACACACACACACACACACACACACACACACACACACACACACACACACACACACACACAATAGATGAGATGTGAGATAGTAATACAGTATAACTCACATAATGACATGCAAATACACTTCCACCTAACATGCAGTGTACATAATGTAGACACGTCAACGGTAAACCCATGCACGTACAAATTGACATGTTTATCAGCACGTCTGATAAAAAAGCCCAAAAAAGCCTAAATGACGAGTAGCATAATTCAGCCTTTGACAAATTGATGCCCTCAGCCCATTACTGATGCAATACTGAGATTAAAATGCACAAATGCTCACATACGCTGCATCGCAATTCTAAAACAGCTTTTACACCATACATTCAGCAGACACAGTACAGTGAGTGATGAGGTGAGGGTCATCAGGCAATCATCAATGGTTTGTATTGACTGACAGCTACAGAGCATGGACAGGAGAACAGGAACCGCACACAAGACGTAAAATAAGAAGGAATGAATTAAAGTAAGAAGGAATGAATGGACAAAAATGACTCTAATGTCAATAACACGGACAGGCGGGACAAAATAGTTCTTAGTTAATATTGTTATATTTACCTTAAAATGGAAGTGTTATTAGGCCATTCAGGTAAACCAAGCCATTTATTACATATAAATTAAGAAAATTATTAACAATGAAAAACCCACTCAAGATATTTTGTTGCTACATATAAAAAAAATGTTGACACCATCTCATGTTGCACACGGACCATGATCTTTTCACATGGAGTGACTCCTACCAAACCCAAATTAATCAGCACAGTGATCACTAAAGCAGTCACTTGCTAGTAGTTTTTACGATGTGGATGTGACACCACTCCTTTGAGTTGTTCAGCTTTGAGTGGTTTTGATTCTGGTCAAACTGAAGTCCAGCCACTTCTCTCCTTTTCTCCAGCCAGCTGAATTCTGATATTTTCTAGCAACCTGCACGTTGTGTGTGTTTTCCTGCCTTTCCAAGCTGGAAATTTCCCCTCAAATACATATATATATATATATATATTTTTTTTTTTTTTTTTTCATGAGAGCAGAGTAGAGGAAATTGAGGTTAAAATATGAGATTCCCTCATCAGTCTGAACTTCTCTTGGGACCATTACTTGGATGTATTTGGACTATTGTCTGTCTGTGAAGAGCTTTGACATTCTCCCAGTACATCTTCATCTTCATAGCATATTTTTTTTTCTTTGTCTCTAAGAGCTCCATTGTTGTGCAAAATGATATAACACGCATCAGTGAGCCACACTGTTGCACTGGGTGACGTATCTTTATTTCCGAGCACACACACTCTACTTTATTGCAACTCAGGGCTCTATTGTAACGATCTAAGCACGCATGCACGGTGCAAGTGCGTTCAGGGTGTTTCCAAATCCACTTTTGCTAGTTCAGATGCAGATAAGATGAGCCCAATCTAAGTCGCATTGTTAAAGAGAATGTACTTAGTGCCCTATTTACAGTAAGTAAAGGTGTATTTTGAGCCTGAGTGTAATCTACCATTCCTTTTAAGCTTGCACCTTGGTAAATAAAATAGCATCCAAATTGCAAAGTAGTGGCCCAGGAAAGAACACTTCTCTGCACAGGAAACGGTTCTGCATGTGCACAGATTGAGCTAATGTGATGTGCACTATAATGATGTTTTACACTGTCATCTTTGTGTCTTAATAATTGTGCAGCTGCCTATGTAGAAACATATTACTATCTTAAAAATGCACCCTAAACACAACAGTAATATACTGCACCATTGACTGAAGACCAGGTTTTTGTCCGTCGATGCTAAGACGGGTCCAGGTGCTATTTAATTAGCGTGGGTGCTGGATGGAGAAATGGCAACTGTGTCAGCCTGAAGCCAGCAAGATGCTTGCGTAGCACTTACAATGTTTGCAACAACCTGTTTTTACAGACATTAGACAAAAAGAAAAACTGACTTAAGCCTTTTTTTATGGTAAAGTGTTGGAAAGCACATAAACAACCCTCCGCTCTACCTGACCATTGGGTTCCTCAGCAAGATGCATTAAGGGGCCTCACAATGCAGCAGAGCGAGGGTTGTAACTTAATGATAAACCTGATGACAAGCTATCAAAGGATCTTTAATCATATTTGACACTTCAAATAAGGCTGTAGCTGTCGGCTTTGTTCCAACATGCATCTTGCGTACATGTGAATGCCACAGCACCACATGTTTATGTATTCCTGTCTCTCGAAATTATGGATTTTCTATATCTCACTGATTTGTGTGCACTGCCTCTTATCTGTACATCCCTGGGGGTTTGACTCCTCTCTTGTCTGAATCTTTAGCATTGCAACATGCGGAATATGTGCTGTCAAAAACTACTGTACAATTATTAGTACTATCATTTGAATTTCATGACACACGTGTTTCTTTTTGGAGTTGTCAGCTAGAAAGTTGATTTAATTTTAACAACACGGCCAGTGAGCTGAAGGTGTCCTTTGATGCTTTCGGTCATGTTCCCATCTGGTTTAGCAGCCACAGTAATAACAGCATCCTGCTTTGGTTGAGAGGCTGAGAAAACAAAACAAAAATCCAATCTGCTAAGGCCTCTTATCAAACTTTTAGGACTTTCAGAGCAATTCATTTTCACACGAGCCAGTGTAAGCACCTTTGCTGCGTTCGAAGACCCCTGACCGCTTACTGTTTCACTGCTCGTGCTTTTGACAACCTGTTATTGGGGATTAAGATATAAATTGTTGCCTTTATCTTTCAAGTAAAATATGCTTTCTCGGTGTGCAGCTAAGTAAAGCTTTGTATTATACTGAAGCACGGGTACTGTCATCAATATGCAAAGCTCAGTCTTTCTAATTTCACATACATAATGACATTCAGATTTAGCGTGTGTGTGTGTGTGTGTGTGTGTGTGTGTGTGTGTGTGCTCGAATATTTAGCGTAAACGTTCATAATGTGTGTTTTCACGAAGTACAGTAGAGCACGGGAGAACGGCAAACCTCACAGACAGTATAATCTGTTGCTGCTGTTTAAACTGCACGCATGTTGATCTACCAAATCATGATTGATGTCTTCATTGCCTTTTTTTTCCTCCTATAATAACAAAAGCACACATTGAAATTCATTTCCATTCAGTTTGAATGAAAGCTGCAGAGCTGATGTCTTCATAAGTCCTGTGTTTTCTGTGCCAAGTCAGCTCCACAGAAGAGGTGATGAATGTAAATCCATGCCTATAGATTATCCATTTTCTTAGCACAAAAACTGCCAGCCACAATCTCCTATTCACCCTCTTTATATTCCTTCCCTTCATATGGATTGTAGCACTCAAATCGTATTATGTGGCGACACCTTGGTGGCTCGCTGGGCACAGATGTGCAATGTGGTGCTTGTAAGTTTGTCAGTTAAAAATCAAACCCTTGAGTTGCTTTTGTATGCTCTAAACCTTTTCTACCCCTCACACAATGCAGCCGTTGTTATGAACCTCAAAAGTACTCTTTTTACATTGTGAATTATAATCAAGTAATTTAGAATATTCATTCCCCTGGCTCAAATCTCATTATGACAGCACTCAGTGCATTTTTTTTTATTATTTATTTGTCTAAGTGTTTGTGTTGCTGTGGGAAGTTATCATGTAAATATGGGTTAAGTACTTAATTATGCAAGGTCACAAGGATGTACCGTAAAAGTATGATAAATTCAGCGCTGTCCAAACTGACCAAAGAAAATCAACCATTATCTGACAACTTTCACAATTAGGATGCACAATTTCATAGGAATGGAGTGGAAAAAAATCATAGCTGAGACTCGTTTTGAATAATCAAAATGTAAAGCTGGAGTTTGAGATTTTAGACAATACATTATTTGCTTTCTTGCCAAGACTAAGAAGAGAAGATTGATACCTATGACTTTAATGTCTGCACACTACTTCAAAGTGGTCGATAGCTAGCTAAAGACTGGAAGGAGGTCGACTGGCCTGGTTCTGTCCAAAGGTATGCAAATTCTTCCTTGTTAAACACATTGGCTTTTCCTCCTTCGACTGTAGTAGACATTAATGCTGTGTTCCAAATGTTGTACTTGTGTACTAACACTTACTACTTTGAGGGCATCAGTGCGTTTACATCATCAAGTACAGAAACATTGAGGTACACTACAAGTACCAGGATAATACACTCAAAACGGTCATAAAAAAAGAGTGAAACTCTGGACACTTTCCACCCTAAACGGTCAATCAATCAATCAATCAATCAATCAATCAATCAATCAATCAACCAACCAACCAACCAACCAACATGTATTTGTCTAGCACATTTTAAAACACAACAAAGGTTTCCCAAAGTGCTGCACATACATAAGCAGTCAAACATTTGAAAAGACTGGATTAATAAAAATAAGTAACATTAAAATCAAGACAAACTAACACAAATCACACAAAAGTGCCAAGTTAAGATCAAAGCAGATAGGCCAGGGAAAATAAATAGTTTTTTTTAAAATTTGGTAAGGTGGATGACAACCTAATATGAAGGGGAAGGTTGTTCCAGAGTTTAAGGGCAGCAACAGAGAAGGACCGGTCAGCCTGGGTTGTCATTTTTGCTGACTTTGACAATGGATGTAACTTGGAGATCCAATATTAAAAATGAGTCCAAAATCACACCCAAGTTGTTGACATGGAAATGACAGTGGGTTGCCATGGGGCCAAAACACAATGAGGGAGTGTCCGGTATAGCAGCTGAAAGGTGAGAGGGATTGATTAGCAGGATATCTGTTTTACCTTCATTGAGGAATAGAACATTTGACATCAGCCGGGCAGCTCATTAATCAAACCATAGAGGCAGTTCCAGATTTGAGGGGAAGGTATATTTGAATATCGTCTGCAGAGAGGTGATAAGAAATGTTATGTTTTTGGAAAATGGATCCAAGAGGAAGCATGTAGAGTGAGAACAGTAGTGGACCCAAAATGGACCCCTGTGGTACCCCACAGGTCAGGGGGGCCTGTTGAGAGGAGCAGTTGCCCACGTTGACAGAGAATGATCTGTCATTCAGGTAGGACTTAAAACATCGTAGGGCAGTACCTCGGATGCCGACGGAGGGCTCAAGGCGGGAGATTAAACTCTCATGGTCCACAGTGTCAAAAGCAGCAATGAGATCAAGTAAAAGCAAAATGATGGGATCACCAACATCAGCAATGAGTAAGAGGTCGTTAAACACTTTTAAAAAGGCAGATTCAGTTCGGTGAGACGTTCTAAAACCAGATTGAAAAACATCACAGATGCCATTAAAACTGATAAAAGATTGAAGCTGTTGAAATACAACGTTCTCAAAGATCTTGGACAGAAAAGGGAAGGTGGATATTGGTCTGTAATTTGATGGGTCAGAGGGCTCCAGATTAGGTTTCTTGATGAGACAAATCACTGTTGCGTGTTTAAAATAGACTGGGACTGAACCAGAAGACAGACAGCTGTTGATAATTGACAATATACATTGGAAGGTTGTCCAATTTCAACAAAAACCTTTTTAAACAGACCTGAGGGGATGATGTCAGAGTGGCACATTGTAGTTTTTAGTTGATCAACAATTTTACTGAGAGCTGTGAGGGAAATGGGCTCAAAGTGGTCCAACACAGCAGAGGAAGTGGGAGAATTAGTTGGATCAATGTAATGGGATGTAACACCAGACCTAAGTTTGGAGATTTTATCCTGGAAGAACCTAAGAAAGGTGTCACACTGTGTCGGAGACATACTTGAACATGTCAGGATTGGGGGGTTGATAACAGAGTTAATGGTGTTGAAGATAATTGTTGTCCTGTGGCAGTGATTTGCAATTAAGTCAGAGAAGTAGCTATTTCTGGCTGACTTAACTGCATTCTGGTAGTTTGTGAGTGAGTTCCTTAAGATTTCAAAGGACACATGGAGTCTGTCTTTCTTCCATTTTCTATCATTTGCCATCTTGGCTACGTAGAGGAAGGGGCGCAAATCATTTTCAAATTAAGGAAGCTGCAGCTCTTCCTGAACACAAACATCTTTCTCTTTTAGGACAGAATAATTAGTGTGTTTATTGTGTTAAACAGAGGGCACAAAATCACATTCATTTCTGGGAAAAATAATTAAAGCTGCAGATATTTTGGTTTGAGATGTGTTCACATGCTGAGGGTGTTTCCTGTAAGTGGAGAAGAGCAGTATGCGATTTGAAACAACACTACCCCGTATAATTCCCTACACTACACAAGTACGAGTCAGCTACACAAGTGTCAGATAATTTTGGAGAAAGCTTAGAAAGAAAAAAGTACATTTTACCAGCAGGTGTTTGATATGTTCAGTTTTGCACCTTATTGTTAGACATATAAAATATGACATGGCTACATGTGACCTTTTCAGAGATCTCATTATAAGAGACTTCATACAAACTTGCCCCCCAATAAATGCTGTCTTTATCAAATGACAGACAAATGTAAATTCATTGCTAGAGATTATATGTTCTCCTCAAGGGGAAACGCAAACTGTCACACTATCCTTTCATTCCAGCCAAATAATACAGTCAAATCCGTAGGGTGCCAGTGAGTAAGGGTGTGTGTGTGTGTGTGGGGGGGGGTTCTTCCAGACAACAAGGCACACATTTTCCTTTCAATCTCCTGTCTTCACCAAGAACTCTCCTGTCATTCCTCTCCATCATAATCTTCTGGTTTCTGTGTTTCCTGTCAAGACTGTGACAGATGCCACACACAGGAGAGGAACATGAATCTCATCCTGTTTTTTATTTTGTTGCTGCTGGCTTTTCTCAGATCCAAATGTCTCAAAGTCTTACCTCTAGATTTTTATACCTGTGCCTTCAGATTTTAGACTCAGCCTTGAATTAGCCACACAATTCACAAAAAGCTTTTTCTGCAGGTCAGAATTTCTCTCAAACCAACAGTTCAGAATCTCCAAGTATTACTTAGAACAGTGGTTCTTAACCTTATTGGAGGTACTGAACCCTGCGAGCTTCATCAGTGCATTCACCGAACCCTTCGTAATTGGAAAAATAAAATATGATTTCTTCAAAACATAGGTATATATTTTATTAGTGCACAAAATTAACCATGCATCAGTTGCACACAAAATCACTGTGTGCAAAGAACAAAACCAACAAAACGTGAATTTCACACAAAAACATAACTCAATGAATGATTTGCGATCAGGTACGCAACTTCGTACGATGCTGTGAGGATCGGTTTGTCCACAAACAAAACATGAATTTCACACAAAAACATAACTCAGTGAATATTTACTGCAAATCAATGTGACTTTTGCTGTTGCCTTTCAGATACAAGTTCAGAAATGCGCGGCTTCACCTTGGCAAGTGCCACTCTCATATCATTTTCGCAGCAAAGTCTGTTCCGTTTCTTAGTTTTCATGTCCACCATCCTTGAAAAGGATTGCTCACAAAGATACGTTGTAACAAACGGTGTGAGTATCTCAAGGGCTTTCTTGGCAATACGAGGGTATGGTACGATTTGGTGACACCAAAACGTTGAGAGCGTTGTTGTTCCAAAGAGTTGCTGTTGAAGCTGGCTCTGCTGAAGTTCAATGATTTTGTCGAGGCATTCATCGTTGACATCTGCTGTCGCAACACTAAACGTGAGCGGCTGTCTCACCCATGCTGGATATGACTGTGTGGTGGGGAAGTATCCGTCGAGGGACTTTGCGAGCACATCTAAGTGCATGGCAATCGCTTGCTTCAGCTCCCCAGGTACAGAAATGTCTCCAATTCCAGACACGTCTTCGATCTTACTTACGCAGTCGTCCAGCAGGGGAAAGTTTGCGAAGTTGTCATTCTCTGTTTGTCGTTTCCATAAAGGTAGCTTTGTTTTAAACGCATTCAGGTTTTCTTCCGCTTCGATGATGTTGACTCCACCGCCCTGCATCTGTCGATTGAGATGATTGAGAGCATCGGAAATATCGGCCATGTACGCCAAGATGAGAATGAATTCAGAATCTTCGAAGCAATCTGCGTGACAATGTTGGTGCTCTCGCAAAAACAGGGCTAATTCCACACGCATGGCAAAAACCCGATTCAGCACCTTTCCCCGGGATAACCACCGAACGTTAGAATGGTACAGAAGTACCTCGAATTCAGAGCCCATTTCCTGACAGAGCTCTTTGAAGATGCGGTGCTTCATAGCACTATTTCGCACGTAGTTTACACATTCAACTACGATTTTTAGTACTTCTGCCAGTTTTGGAGGCAAGGTTTATGTTGCCAACGCATGCCTGTGCAGAACACAGTGTGTAACAATGATGTGTGGTGCATCGGATTTCACCAGCGCTCCAAAACCAGAGTGTCGTCCCAGCATGGCTGGAGCTCCGTCCGAACAAACTGAAGAAACCATATTCCATGAAAGATTGTTGTCTCTGAAGAAGTCATCCACGAGTTTCTTCACATCGACTGCCTTGGTTGTTGTTGTAAGAGGCTTACAAAATAAAAAATCTTCCTTTATCTCATCGTCTTTCATATAGCGCACGGATACAACAAGCTGGCTGAGATTGGAAACGTCAGTGGTCTCATCGAGTTGGAGGCTGAATTTTGCTGGGCTTGAAATCAGATCTGCAACTACTTGAGCCAAGATGTCATTGCTCATGTCGTCTATTCTGCTGCTGATCGTGTCATTTGAAAGAGGAATTTGGGATAACTTATCTTCAGCAGCTTTTCCCAGCATGATATTCGCCATCTTCAACGCAGCTGGTTTCACGAGTGTTTCACCAATGGTGTGTGGTTTGCCCTGCTTTGCGATCAGGTACGCAACTTCGTACGATGCTGTGAGGATCGGTTTGTCGATGGGTACGAAGCCGAGAACAGGCAGAGTAGCCTTTTCATCGAATCTGGCTCTCTTCACCTTGCATTCAGCGAGCGTTGTGTTCTTGTATTTCCCATCATGCAGCTTTAGGAAGTGTTCCTTTAGTTTTGCCGGTGCTAGACTAGAATTGCTCAAAACGGCCGACATTGCTAGTGTGAACCGGGCTATACTGCGTGTGTCTTACTGCGGTCAAGTGAGCCGTCAGCCGCTGATACTCGGTCAAGTGAGCTGCCGCTTGAAAATGTATGTGGGTAATTCGTGGCATTCGCGCCTGAAAGGGGGCGGGGCTTATCTCTGTGCCTTATCTCCCTAAAAACAGTACCGTTTCCTTCATCCACCATTGAACTAACCACTAGTTCTGTTTTATACTTGTTGTGTCTGGGTTCATAATATTATCCGTAGTCGCACAACTGCGTCTGAATGACGGCCGCTTCCAGCGTCATTCGCGCTGCCCGACGGAAATTCGCGTCATTCGCAACCATTCGCGTCTGTGCATTGACTTTACATGTAAACTACCTCGCAGTGTGTGTCTGCCGAGGGGTTCGGCGCATAGGGGTGCAGCATAAGTTTTAGCTTTCTCCGTGCTTTTTGGGCTACCCAAGCCACCGTAGGGCTATCCAAGCCACCGTATCGTTATGCTGCGTTCACACCGAACGGGGCGCTCGGTGTGAACGCACCTTAAGGAATAGACGGTCATTAATTTTTAAAGCGGCGGCTCACTTGACCGCAGTGTGTGTCTGCCGAACCCCTGAGAGTGACTCATCGAACCCCTGGGGTTCGATCGAACCCAGGTTAAGAACCACTGACTTAGAAAGTAGCTGCTTTCGGACACAGTCTCTTTATATGCTGCTCGAGTTAAGACGATATACTGGAATTTATTTGGCAGTAATTGACATATATAGGCATATGTGCATTTGTGTGTTAGTATCTATGGAAAGCACTTCTTATAGACCTTTACAGAAAAACTGCAGGAATTTCACGTGCAAAAACTCAGATGTGGGTACTAAAGGTTAATCCACACCTGACAGCCAATCAGAATTTAGGATTGTCAGTGACCATACAGCGTAATTAAATTCAATAACCACTGGTTGTGCTTCTGAATGATAAGCACCTCTAAAAGCTTCACGAGTCCAGGGTTATCGGTACAATCTATTAGAACATTTTAACACTCCTCTTGCTGCTGTTGTTATGAATGAATTGTAGGTTGACATTTGCAAATGCTTCTGTTGTTAACTGGGTCTTGATGCTTCTGTTCTAAGCTGAGGAAAGCAGCAGAGTTTGGAGATAATATCCTGTAGGTTTTTAAATTTCATTGAGCCTCTTTTTTTAAACATGTGCAACCTGCAGTGTATAACTTTTGTCTCCCCCTTCTGCCACAGAGTATTTACTGTCCACATGTTTACATGATAGGCTCCACCGTGGCCTCCACTGTTGCGGATATAAAATTATGGATAAATTGTTTTAAAACAGGTGTCTCCAATTTATAGCTCACAAACTACCAGTGGCCCACGACCCGGTTCCCGAGTTTTGAATCTGTTTATTTTTTGACTCATCTGAGAGAATGAAGTCATCAACTCGATCGATTAGCGAGTGGACACTCTTTGCCTGCTCCCTTCACTTGCAGCAGAGGTGTAGCTCCGCCCACAGTGAGACACACAGAGATCAGAGGACAGAAACCGCACCAAATTCGCAGCGGAGACTCTCACACACGGTTGCTCATAAATTAAGTACATAAAACCCCTTCCACTGAAAACATAAAGAATTGCATACAGAAAAAAGCACACACACAAATGCTGTTGAATTTCAGCTGTTGTGATTCAAAATGTGTCAAGAGCATCACTTTGTTATTGTTCACATAAAATAAGCTTATTCAGATGGTTTTGGTGGAGCTCAGCTATGTGAATAAATGTTACCAAACATGAGCTCTCCAACACTTTCATTTTGTCAAAGTAGATCTTAGAGGGAAAAAAAGATTAGAGAGCCTGGATTTAGTGACAACATCTCCACGAAGTGACTCGTAGAAGAATTTGATCCATTCTATCAACTTCAAAACTGACCAAATGGTTTGTCTTTGTTTTTTTGTTATTAGGTGTGCTTCAAACGAACCCAAATGCAGACGCAACAGCGGAATCTTAGGTGAACCAAGTCCTTTATTTCTCCTAGGTATAGATAACCAACAGGAGGCACACAAAAAGTCAGAGTCCAAATGCGCCGGTATGCCTATTCCACTCCAAGTCGGAAGTTGGCTCCTCCGTGAATGCGGCTGGCAGGCTACAGGCAGGCAGGCAGCAAGCAGCGGGGCCAAGTGGGTTAGCTGGGGGAATCCCGAGGTCCTGCCCAGCACGCAACAGGCTGTAGCCGGGTGGGCGGAACTTCGCTGGGGAATCCCGAGGCTTCTCCACAGGGAGCGGCAGGCTGACTGGCTTGGTGGGAATCCCGAGGTTCTCCACCAGCGTAGCCGATTGGCAGGATCGACTGTGTGACACCCGAGGAATCTACACAGGATGGCCAAACCTTCGACAGCTGATCTCCGAGGAACGAACTGGAAGGCTTCTTCGTTCAGGTGACACCCGAGGCTCAACACTGGATGGCAGGAAACAGGAAACAGGAAACAGACGGGAGTCAGAACTGGAGTTTCTTCGGGAGCAGAGACAGACAGACAGACTTACGGGACGGGATGTCGGGTAGGTGGACGGACGGACTGACAGTGAGTTGACGGGATACCGGGATATTTAATCCAGCTGGAGGTGATTAGTGGAATGCGATCCAGCTGGATATACTGAGGTGGGCGTTGTAGATTACGGAACTCGGACGCTGAGGCTGAGGTCATTGACGGTATCTACTGTACCCCACCTTCTCCTCCCATACGCCACCGTGCACCGACTTATATTATCCCCCTCATCACCTGTAGTGGGCGCATGTTACAAAAACAAAATCAGTCAAAGATGCACAAAATTAATCGCATATATAGATACAAAAATAATCTTAAATATGGCTGCATGATGCAAATATTTATTTTTCCCTTTCAAGTTAGCTCAGGGCTAGTGGAGTTAGCCAGGTCAGCTAGCAGAAGCCTCTAGTGAGCATGCTCTGCCCATATAACATTCCCAGCATGCATTTATCCAGCCAGACACCAGATTTTAAAACTCTGTATAATGTGAAATAAAGAGGGATTTACATGGAACTGAAAGGCTTAACCTGTAATGTGTGAATTCAAAATCTTGACTGTAATTCACGTATGTAAAATTCCTACATGATGGATTTAATTAATGCATCTCCATGAATTTAGTTTAATTAGTCTACTTTCATATCTATCTATGACTCCTGTGGGCCTTCAAACACTTACGTCATCCACTGAAGGTCTGGAAGGGACAATAGAACTTGCAGCTACTTTGAAAGTAAAATGAGAGATGAGTTAAGGCGGAAGGCTTGTTATCGATGAATAAAGAAAAACGGAAAAGGGTAATTGAAAAGAGAAAAAGTGTTTATGTCCTGTGAAAACAAACTTTCCTTTTCTATGAGTCATTTGTTCAGGAGCTGTTGTTTTTGAACACTTTTATATGCACATGGACACCATACTGTACACATGGCATCAATGCATACTTGCGTCCATGTACCGCTGTTGTGTGTGTGTGTGTGTGTGTGTGTGTGTGTGTGTGTGTGTGTGTGTGTGTGTGTGTGTGTGTGTGTGTGTGTGTGATCCATGTGAGCTGTCTTCCCTGGCTATAATGGGCCAAGCTGGCAACCTGCTGGCAGCCTGACGTTTAACAGAAGACAATGCATATTCATCTCTCTCCCTCACACACACACAAACACACACTGGATTGGCTCCCTGTGGTTCTGCTGCCACCGAGCCGTATGGTCGATTAGTCAAGGCCGCAGCCTTCACCTTTAAAGAGTTCTTCCTTTTTCTTTGCCCTCTTTCAAAGTTGCCTCCTCTGTCCCTCTTACATCTGATCCTCTGTCCCTTTCTTCACTTTTTTAAAGTTCCCCATCATCTTTCCTCTGTACTGTCCTGTCAATATTTAATATTGTCCTTCTGTGCTTCTTTTCCACTTAGATGTTTGTTTTATTTGCCTGTTGTCTCCTGACATTCTCTCATCTTCTTTCAGTCCTCAGGTTTTTGTTGTTTTCTCATTAAAACTCATTTTGAATGAGATTGCTTTTTCAGGACAATGCTCATGAAATAACTGTTTAAATCTGTTAAGTGTTCTGTAACCATTGTTTTCTTGTTATTGGAGGTTTTCAAGAAAGCTGGGAATGTTTCTGGTGCACAGTCAAAGAGTGGTGAGATGGCAGATTTGGAAATTACCAATGCTTACCAATTGATGATTACTAATGATTGCTTCAGCTCGACATTGTAAATCCCATTTGGACTCCTTTCTGAACACAGCTTCCTGCCGTCGCCCTGCTCCAGTTTACTCACGATATATCTCATCCATCTCAACTTTGCCTCCCTTTGCATCATACCTTTCCACATTAAACTGATTTGACAACTGCTTTGCTACCTTAAAACTATTAACCGCATTATACTGTGAGAATAACTGGGCTTGCTTCCAATCCTTTTTATGCAAATGATGATGTATCACATCTCCATAAAGATTCCTCAGCGCTTACAAGAAAAGTTTTGGTGGTCGCTTGAGGTGCAAACTAATTTACTGCTAAAGGAATGATTAACTTCAGAGACACATTTGACATCATTTTCATTGAATCGAGAAGTATCCTGAGATGTGTTCTATTTAAGATTGTACTAGTGGAAAATTCATATTTCTTACCATTTGAGTCTTGTTTTCATAGTTTCCCAATCTTTTCCATCAGTTATGATAACATTTTCCATAAAAAAGGAACTGCTGGGATCTGGTTTTGTGTTTGTGTGTTTTAAATCTTTTGGGACAATAAACCTGAGCAGTCAGGTTGTAAACAAGCCAACAAGTTGTGCATATTATCTTACATTTACACTTGCATTTAAAACAAGACAGAATGTGAGGACATCTGAAATATCTAACAATCCCTCATGGCAGAGAAAAGTTGAACCAGTAAATAATATTTTCTTTTCTTTTTTTGAACAGCCACACGATGTTGGAGCCTATCCCAGGTCACAATCTAAATATTGTAATATTGAAAAAAAAAACATTTTAAAGATTTGTATTTAATACATAGTATCTGTGGTGACTGCTAAAATCGTACGACTGATCAATGTAATCTACAGTATAAATCAGGGCAACTGAGTGAAACCATTTCTAAAGCTTTGAGAGTTCCAATCGTTCCGATGTGGCCTTAAACATTTTAAAATGGAAATAGTTGGAACCCCCAAGACTTATTTAAACCATCCCTACAGTGAAGCACGGTGGCGGCAGCGTCATGCGTTGGGGGTGCGTAATGAAAATCTGCTCCAGAGTGCAGTGACCTGAGACAGGGTTGATGGTTTGTCTGCCTGCATGACAATGACCTGAAGCAAACAGCCATGACAACACAGGGACAAACCAAAGACTACACTTACAATGCCTATAAAAACATATTCAGCCCCCCCTTGGATGTTTCACCCTTTTGTTGCTTTTATACATGAAATCATGGTCAATATAATTTGGCTTTTTTGACAAGAAATAATGAAATAGTACAAAGTAGTGGATCAGCAGTACAAGTGGAGAAGAGATGTGATTTCAAGCACACAAATATATCTACCTATTTTATCTAATAAGTTTACTAATAAAAGCTAAAATTAGCAATAAACATACTTAGCAACTTACTGGTGTCATTTTGTTTGACAACTTTATTTTTTCGATCATATTTATTCATTTTGTATTCATCCATAACTTATTTGATATGCTGGAGTTTTTGATCTTGATTTCCCTGAAGGAATCATTAAAGTTCCATCTTCACCTTTCCCAGTGTCACCGCTGGCTTTGTACGTATTGTTCCTCTGAACCCGAGTGCAGATCTGACTGACGAGGTGACAACTGCAGATGACAGAAGTCTTATTTTGGTGTGAGCTCTTTTTTTTTAATCTCCAGCAGTGCTGTAACCTGGCTGACTCGTTGGCCAGACACAAACATATGTCACAGCACTGTTTTAGAGCTATTCTTCCATTTCACACAAATAAAGAACATCTCACTAAAATGGAATTGGCATCGTTTCCTCCGGCCTTCACTGTCTCCGTCCGGCCCTCTAGATTTTTATCTTCTCTTCCTCTAACTGTCCCTCCGTTTATTTCCCTCCTCCTCTCTTCTCTTTTTCTTCCTGTCACTTGTCAAAACCTTTTCTTTTCTTCCCTTTCCAATTGCTTTTCTTCTCTCTCTCGGCCTTATTCTAAACTTTTAGTTTAGTTTCTTGTTGCACTCACTCCCTTATATTCACCCATCGGGAGTTATCAAAATCACATTTTTTTTCTAGTAATTTAAAGCCGTAGCACATCTATGATTCATTCTTGTGCTTTTTGTTTTCCTTCCCACATTAAATGCTCTTCATGTGTGTGTGTTATCCTCTCCTTAGCCTCTGTCTTCTCCCCTGAAACACCTCCTGGCACATTAGAGTAAAGCTTACAACAGTCATGACAGTGAGTAGTCTGGAAGTCTTCAAAGACTTCTGCAGCTCCACTTTCACTTCCTGCAAGTATGCTCCTGGATGACATTGGCCAAACTGCTCAGATATAAACACGAAGGGAATTCAGACACACACCATCTGAATTAGAGTTTCCAAAGAATCACACGAAAGCGACACAGATGCTACTATCATATGAATAAACACGTTTTGGTTGGTTTCATGGGTTTTATTGTCCATAAATCAAATATATTACTAACACCATCTTGATTGTGTACATAAAATACAAATCTTGCTGATCAATGTACTTTGAGTTAGAAGTGACATTTCCATCCCCTTTTTCTCTTGTTCAAATTATATTTTCCAAGAGTTAAAGCTGCGGGACAAGAGGATGAATGATTACTTCATTATTCACTAATGGTAAAGCTGAAAACCTGTTTGTTAAAGAGCGGCAACTAATCCTTATTTTCATGAATGATTAATGTATCAATTTTTTTATGAAATATCATAGAGCTCTTGGGATCAACTTCAAATCCCATTTTTTTTTGGTCTGAACCGCAGTTCAATCTGTCCGTCTATCTGACGTTCAAACCTCCCTCATTCATTCCCTCTTTTCAGCCATCTATCTTATTTTAATTAATGAATAAGCCAGTCAGTTCAGAGCTGTCAGAGTGTGTGTTTGCTCTCATCAAGTTTCATCTGCTGCGCTCCAGTTTCCCCGTACAGCCTTACAGTAGGGACAACCAGCCCCATCAATATTTAAAATGCATTCTAATTAAGCCCCGGTTGCACCCTCGGCGCCTGAGACGAGCAGAGGGGTGAAATTAAAGGCGCCCCTCACCCTCTGCTGCCCCTCCGCCCCCCGTCCCCGATGACTCGTCATCAACCTAAAAACAACAACAACAACAAATTGCTGCTCACTCACCACATCTGCAGGGGAGAGGAGTGGGTCAGTGTGTGTGTGTGTGAGTGTGTGTGTGTGTGTGTGTGTGTGTGTGTGTGTGTGTGTGTGTGTGTGGTCGCTGCACAGTGAAACAGGGTAGATCTAATAAAGGGTTAAATATTTATGACCTCCTTGATCCTCCTTTACAATGTGGCTGTGCTGATGGCTGACTTGATGTATGTAGGTTAAGTTGGCCGGGGACAAGGAGGGCGGGAGGGACTGTCTTCAAATGTTGGCGTGTGCGCGTTGTTTTACGTTCCCGTGTGATCGTGTTGCAGCGCTGACGATGAGGAAAATGTTTCAGCCTCGTGTGATTGAAGTGTCCTAAAGAGACACAGTAATGGAGTGCAGACAGTCACAACTGTCTGAGTGTGTGTCAGAGTGCGATACGTATTTTATGTGGCGATTTGACAATGCCGTATGGCATCAGTCCTGCCACCTTCCTCTGACCAGTGTCCTTTTATCAGTATTCTTCGGCACCAAACAATGAAGGATTATGTGAATAAAAAAAGCTGTCAACACGTCACTTAGAAATGCATTGTTTTCTAACTGGACAGCTTAGACATGTATTATACTTTAATAGACCAGTTTAGAAATCTAGTGTGTTTTCAAAACTGAGCCCATCTTAAAGGGGACATTCATAGTTTTGGGAATTTTCCATCGTATGTATGTTGTTGTTGTTGTTGAACATGGTCAAAGTTTCAAAACTTGAAGTCCAAAGGCTCAGGCCTCCTCCGTCTCTGGATATTTAACCACGCCATCAACGTCAAATCAGATTATTTGTGAATAACTGTTATTGCTCAGTGAATTATTGGTTTTGTCGAATCACTTTTTTGGACCTGATCTCTGTTTAAACATGAACAATATTTGAGCAGCTGAATGAATCTGTTTCTATGTTGTTGCTATAACAACAGCACAACACCAAGGGAAAGGAAGCATTTTATAAAACATTGATGATGATGATGCGGCAATTGTATATATATATATAAATATATAGATCACTAGTGCACTGAATCAAGCAGTTTTAATATTATCAACAAAAAATATTTAAAAAAATACTTTTGTTGACTTATTTTTCACAAGAAAAAATGAACTAATACTAAAATAAAAATATATACATATATTTCAAGAAAGAAAAACATCTTGATGAATAAAAAGTAAACAAAACTGTAAAAGAAAGTCAAATTTGATTGAGATGTTTTTTCTTTCTCACGGAGTCAAAACCAGTGAGTTTGGGTGGTGAGGAGCAATGATTTTGTTTGTATGAGAAACTTTAAATGACGCCATCTCGCCACATCGTTGTCATTTGCAGCAAATGTCTTCCCTCCGACGTGTCAGGACGTCACAGCAGAACTCAGCGTTGACACAAAACATGCGTCACACAGGTGCCGATGTTGATCAGCGACGCAACTTGGAATAATTACTCTTGCAAGTTATTACTTCCCTGCACCGAACGCATCACTGTGTCCATTCACGCACAACAGGAACAGACTCTGTTTGAACGCACCTCATGTCTGTTGTTCAGAAGCAGCTGATCCGTTTTATTGCCATTAATCAGAAGCACCTCAGAAGCATTAAGTAATGTCAGTCAAATACTGCCAGAACAAAACACCAGAATTCAGAGCGGATTATGATGTATGGAAAGACATTTGTGGGATTGTTTTCAGTGGCAGGTCCCCATGAGAATCTGTAGTGAGCTTTACACCAGCAAACTACGGCTGTAACTCCTCGACAGTGTTTGTAAAAAGGCTTTTGTAATGCGGTTTGTTTGTTTTCTGTCCTTTGAGTTCTATTAGATTTCACTTCCTCGCTCTAACTTTTCCTTTTTAGGGATTCTTTTCATCGATCTGTGTGGCACAGCCTAAATCTCTTGTCTGATAAAAAAAGATTGTCAAATTTGGTTTACCTGTGTTCTTGCTCGCTTCTGTGGTTTTGATCCCACTTCTTGCATCATATAGCGCCTGCACGACTGTGTTCATGTGTGCGTACACGCATGCGTGATCTTGACCTCGCTGCGTGCAATTAAAAAGACTCGTCTTCAAAGCTTTGTCAGTTAACAAGATCTATGGGAGTTCACACTGAGGGAAGTGTCTTGAAAGACGCTTGTTTCCACCTCATTACACACACATTTATGCCATACCTCCTCACATTCACACTTTCTCTCTCACACGCACACACAATCAAATGCACAGAGATCATTAAAGACATTTCTTCCCACACATACATGCACACACACTAATAAGGGCTGGATTGAAGTGCTGATGCTTCAGAAAGGGGAGCCTCATGTTTTGAACTTATGAGAGACTCAATCTATCAACGGATGTGGTGGCAGGTTCATAACACATGCAGAGATGAAGGAATGTGAATGTAAATGTGTGTGCTTCTGTGCTTTTGTCATATTTTGGACGACATGCTCAGGGTACTATAGCATGTTGTCTAAAATATGAAAAAAAGTCACCCTAACCTTGACCTGTGGAGCCTGGCTGATTTAACCAGGGTGAATGACATGTCAGGGTGGTGCATCCTGAGCATGTGAGTGTTCGTATCAGCAGTTCATGTGCTCGGATGCAAATACATTTTTGAGCCTGTATGAGCGTGTTTAGCATCTGCTTTTCCAATGAAGTCTCAATTCGTATCTGAGATTACTCATATGTTTGTTATTCGTATACATATACACATATATATGTACATATAACTGTGGAACGTATAGAAACAGAACATGTATTTGTGTCTCTGACTGACGTCTCATCTCATTACCTCAGAGCTGCATATACGGAGCGTCAGGGGAGTAAATATGAGTTTATTTGCTTGAATCACTGCAACACAACACCACTAATAAAAGGGCCAATGGTGGAAGATGACGTTCTGTGTGAAATCAATGTGCAGCTCAGTCCAACTGCCTTCACACAAACAACGAATTGATTCATCTCTTCGTGATGAGCCCGCTCGCCTGTGAGAACAACAGAATGTTTCGGTGGTTTGATCATCGCGTTCTCGTTGCCACACAACTGATTTATGACTGCTGGCATGGGGACTGTAATTTCTGCTCTTTTCAAGAGGTTGTGCCTATTTCAGCTGTTGTTTTTGACTGTAAGACACTTTGTGACACCTTGTTCAACCACTCGCATGAACCTTTGTGTCTGTAACTTCACAGTGACCGTCGTTATCACCACAGGACTCCATTTTGGGGTCAAATACATATAATGTATCTGAGAGCTACCAAACTTTATGTCATATGGCTTCTTCCACCCTGAAGTTTTTTGAAAGTTGTTTCTGCCAACTTCTGTGACTGAAAAAGTGAATCATATTCCAGGAAATGAAGGCACTCGTAGTTAGTGCTGATTATTGAACAGAGCCCTTTCCTGAATGTAAAGTCAATGTATGGTTTTATTTGGGAAAGAACCACTTTATTCTTGCACATGTCAACACTTTCACCTGCTGCTAACAAATATCATATGGTCTCATACATTTTAAGAGGATAAAAGTCCCACGGAAGTTTTGTGTGATTTAATCGGTGAGAATCTCTGTCTCTTTCTCAAAAAAGTCAGGTTGAAATGAATTCAAACTAACTCTATTGAAGTCCACACGGTGTAATGTGCCCCCACCTACCATAGCTACGTAGGATAGTAAGGAATTGGTCACAAAGCCTTGGGTGGTGTGCGTCTTCTAGATTTATTGATGTTAAGTTCAGAGGAGTTGCTCAGTCTCCCGTTGTCTTTAAAAGCCTGGCGAGCTTGCACCTTGGTGGATGCATGATGCATGCATGATGTTTGTGAGCTGCTGCATGTGCCTGTGTGTGTAACAGGCAGAGTGTGAGTGTATTATGTACCTGCCTATGTAGGATCATAATACCCTCTTAATAATGAACCCTTAAATGAACAGTAAAACACTTGACTGAAGACCAGGTTTTTGCCTCAAGATAGCAGTGCACCAACGCTGCTCCTGACCACACCTCATTCTAAAGACCAACACACCAACGGGTGCTTAGATGGTTGCAAGTACATTTTCTGTCTATACAGGGTGGGCACTGGATGTGGAAATGATTGCTGTGTCAGTCTGACACTTGTGTTGCATCTGCCGCCACGTTATTCTGGGTGAAAGCCCATCCGTCTATTTTCTGATGCTGATGCAAGGTTGAGTTGTGGTGGCAGCAGTTTGACCGAGGTAGCTCAGATACTCTCTGCCGAGCAGTGTTTCCAGCTCCTCCTCGGTGACGGCAGAAAACTAGACTTGCAGGTTTTGAAACATTTGCTTCATACTCCCAGAGTCCTCAGTACTATCAGCTAAAACCAGGACATGACATTTCACTTCAACAAGACTACATCATTGGAATATTCCAATTCATACAGCATAAAACTGAGAAACACGCTGACTTTGTAAAAGGCCTATAAATACAGGGAATGAGCAAAAACAGCCTGGGATTCATTAGCTCTACAGTACATGTGTTGTGGATGACCATAGTTGTAGTGTCAGTGGGAAGAATAGACCAGCATGCATGCAGGGATTTTTCCAAAAATATAAATTAAATTTATTTCGAAAAACCTAAAAAACTAAGCAGACCAGAGGATGCAGTCCTGCCCTTCCCCCAGAACCACCAACCAGCTGCACCTTTTACGAGAATATTAGTTAAATACACTGACTAAAGAGTCACAATCAAACATGCAAGTAAAAACATCACTGGAAATGACTAACAACAAAACAATATCAGCAAATAACATCACTTACAAGGAAATCTTACAGGGGGAAATACATTTCTTACAGAGTCAAAGGTCAAGGAGTTAGAATCCTCACATAGAAAACCGGTATGGGCAGAAACACTGAATACAAGTGAGCAATCA
This sequence comes from Embiotoca jacksoni, assembly GCF_022577435.1. Classification (NCBI taxonomy): domain Eukaryota; kingdom Metazoa; phylum Chordata; class Actinopteri; family Embiotocidae; genus Embiotoca; species Embiotoca jacksoni. Next base: position 21,426,775 of record NW_027185403.1, read on the forward strand.
TTTCTCAAATATCACAAGTTCTCAGCTCATATAAATGTTAAGTAAATAAGCGAGAGGAATGTGCACCTTCTTCTCTGCATACGCATCAACATCAAGTAAATTACATATTGAGGAAGCAGACACCATGACAACATGTGTTGATTGTACACATTAACTCCACAAGCTTTACATCGACTAGGGTAAAAACAAATTACAAATTTAATATCAGGACAGAATGGAGTTGAATACACTCAACAACAAAGGATGTCTCACACACAGAAAAAACAGGAACTCAAGGATTACAACTTTATCCCCTCCCATGATGGAATAGCTGAGCCCAAAGTCAAACTTTAATTTTACGGTTCCTCTGAGATACAGCTGCGTTGCCGTTTGCTTCACACTAACCCTGCAGTGTCCATTTTGGGTAATTGTCTAATTAACAGCCAACTAATGTCATATCCTATTTCCTTCCTCTCTCTCTCTTTTTTCTCTCCCTCACTTTTACACACACACACACACACACACACACACACACACACACACACACACACACACACACACACACACACATACTCTCTCACAACATATTAGGTGCTATTATGCATTTCATCGAGGTAAAAACCACTCTCTGCCAAGCTAATTGAAACCTGTGGACTGGCGGTAAAAGGGAAATGGTCTTAACACAGAAATCAATTATTGTTATTGCTGTGGCAGAGAGAGGGAGACAGCTTGCATTAAACATTCAGAGATGGGCTACCTGTGCACTTGGGTAATGGCTGCAGACAGAGCTGTCCACTATCTGGCATTGCTGCCATTGTTGAGCTGCCAGAGCAAAGGAGTTTGTGGATATGAAGAGACACACTTTGTTCTGCTAGAGTGACAGCACCGACTCTCACCAGCATATTACACAAACCCACGAGTATTCTCCAGACGCTGGCTTCTCACAGTCAGAACAGTGAAAGCAGGTGGACACACACTGACAGACACACACACACGTCACATCCACAATAGACGTTTCATAGAGTTTGCAGCAGACTGAGGACTAACAGCAAAAAGAAATGTCACTTTTCCTTATTTTCTTTCTTTTTTTCTTTAATTCTGAGATTCAATAAAAAGCCATTAACTGCAGTTCTGACATTTACAATGACTAAGTATTCTCAATGGCAGCAGTCTCATTTAACTCCTGTGAAATAAACTATCCCCACTGACATAATTGGTGGAAAAACACTGAAACTGAAGATTTTAGAGAATTGCACTCATTTGATGTATTAATTCTGCAGCTAAGCTTCAAAATAAAAATCCAAATAAACCTTTACACGCTCCATGATGATCAGGAAATTAAAGTTCTTTGAGGTCAGTTAGACCAATTTTGTCAGGCCAGGTTTCATTTTATAAGTGTTGATTTATTTTAGGTGCATGATGAATCTACTGTTTTACAGTTTAGCTACAATAATGTCCTCTTTGATAGTTTGTTAGTGTCAATGTTCAGGTCAAATTTAAAGGACCAGAAGAAAGGCCAGAAGCATTTAAGACCTTTCATAGTAAAAATTAAAAAAAAAACAAAGTCATTTATTGGTCTTGAATAAAAGAAACAAAACAAAAAATAATAAAAAATGATTTAAAAAAAAAAAAAAAATACTTGATACATTTCAAGATCTGTAAGTACCCTGTTGTTGTAGGTCATGTGTTTTCCACACATGGTGGTAGGGAGGCTGTGGCTCAGACAGTAGAGTGGGTTGAACACTAATCAGAAGGTTGGTGGTTCAATCCCCAGCTCCTCCTGTCCACATGCCTAAGTGTCCTTGAGTAAGACACTGAACCCTAAGTTGCTCCTGATGGTGTACCATTGGTGTGTGAATGTTCTCCTGATGGCAGCACCTTGCATGGTGATCTGTCTCATTAGTGTGTGTGAATGGGTGAATGGGAAAACCATGTTAAAGCGCTTTGAGACCAAAAGGTGATAAAGAGCTATACAAGTACAGACCATTTACCATGGTCTCCTGTGAGCTGTTATTGTTGTACTATTATTTCTGGGATATTCATTCAAACTGTATATGTACCAGAAATGTTTGCAAAAAAAAAGAAAAAGAGAATCACAAATGAAAAAGTAAAAGGTTTCATGAAGTTTTTACTTCATCACTATCTTGCTAACACAAAATGGGACTCAGCACCTTAGTGGTTATCTTCACAATGACATTGAACACATTCAACTCTGCGTGAATTCACATTAAATGAAAAAACATGTTTTTTTGTCCATGCACGATAGAAAAAGAACACCGCATCATATTCTGATCACTACTGTCAGTAGGACAACATGGTTGTCTGCACCTTCCGAAACGTTACGAAGAGAAATCAGATCTGTGATGTGATAATTATATGCTAAAGTTTAGTCAGGTGTAGGCACAGAAGTAACTTTGTTAAGTTCAGGGAAATATCATGTTATGAGTTTAAAATAAGTTCTTTGTCAAAGATTGAATTTTTGGGCACTCATTGAATGACCCTGTTTGCAATACCTACCCTGAAATGGATGCTGGTCATAAAGACCAAATATATGCTTTGGATGTTTTCTTCTGTGCTTTATTGATGTGTGACTGAACGAGTTAAATCCTTTAAAAAAGGCTCAAGCAAGCAGCCAAGTTTTTTTCAACTCAAGCCCTATGAAAGACTCGTTAAATGCTTTAATTGTCCCATTTTACTAATTGCGTTTTCTTTGCTGAACCAGAGCTTTTAAGGACACTTTCTGGCAGGAAGTTGGTAGAACATCTGTTTCTCCAAGCATCCACTTTTCAATACAATCACACCAGTGATCTGTGGAGGCCGTTCATATTTTAGTTGTAAATTAACAAAAGGTCCTGAATCTAACAGGACATCAACAAAACAGCCTCTAATGAATATCATGCAACCCATCCCACCCTTTGACCTTGGACTGCCCTCCACGAGTGCTTTACAAACACAAGCTTGGGAGAGAAATATACAGTTGAGGGAGCATTACTAAAGGCTTGCTGCACCAGTGTAATTTGAGAAGGGATTTTTAAGGACACGGCATTTTGCCTGACTTCATCCTGCTGGGTGTTACAGCATCCGGGAGCTCTGACTAAAGCTTGTTCACTATCTGAGCCATTGTAAGAATTTGTATTGTCCTGCTGAAGGACCTCCGATTGTGTTATTGTTCCTACGGGGTTAAAATGTCATTATGGAGCTCAGAGCTAGACTCCACTTGGTGATAAATGTTGGGGAAAACATCATGCGTGGTTGGTATGCCAGCTTACTTTTAAACAAATCCCCAGTTTACCCAAGGCTGGATCCCAGCTGGTTAAAGTGTACTTGTTTGTGGTCATTTGTAGATGACCTGACATCAAAATCCTGTTTTAGGAGCAAATCATTTGATTTCATGAAATCATTTTAACTCACTTTATGGAGCTTCCAATCACAGCAGGTTGTTACTCGGTTGTATCCTCAGTTGTAATGGAAAACGATCTGTGGAGATGCCAGCTCAGGAACTCATCTGATTCCTTAGCATTTAATTTCATCCAGCACATCATTGGCTCCCACAGCTGATGAAGACCACGTAATCTAATTTAAAAAGCTCCAGACAAAGCTTGTAACTGGAACTTGAGTCTACTATTCCCAAAGCAGTGACCTTTATGTAATTTTTAAAACATTGCATAGGATCCACATTGAAAGTGTACATGAAAGGAGGATGTCAGGATCCCTGTCTGACCCTGTGTGTTTTAACCTTTGTTTCCCCAGACCTCCTCATCTCATGTGTCCTGTCACTCCCCGGTGTATTTGTTGTTTGCCATGTGCTTGTGTTTTGTTCTGTGTCCTCCTCTGCTCGCCTCCTGTCACCTCCCATGGCCTGCCCTTCATCATTCTGAGCAGCTGCCACCAATCCAGCTGATCACCACCTGCAGGTTGCTCATCACACTAATGACCTCCCTACACTATATCAACCCTGGCCCTGCAGTCCTGAGGTGTCGGTCCATTCTGTGAGCAACGTCCACTCACCCGCAACCTGTCGCCAGTGCTACCAGCCGTCCATTCCTGTTCCCGTTCCGTTCTGTTGATGTCCCGTGGACTACTGCCACCCTGCCTGCTACCCTGTGTCGGACCTTGGGAAACCACACACTTCATCCTGCCTGATACCCTGTGTCGGACCTCGGGAATTCACACAGTGGATCCAGCCTGCCCTCTTGTGTCGAACCTCAGGAAACCATGCAAGTTGCTCCAGTCTGCTGCTCCTGTGTCGGACCTCGGGAGACAACACAGAGAACCTGCTCGTAGTCCTCGTTAGGACTCCTGCCTGCCGTGTCTACGGTCCCACCTGATCCTGCCCGGACCAGAGCTGAGTGCGTGGCCGCACCAGCTGGCCCCGCCCCCCGGTGAGAGTTCGGTGGCGTTTCCCTCCCGACTCGGGAAGAGGAGTCACCGGTGAAAGAGACATTGGGCACCTAGCCCACTGTAAAATAAAGATTATTCTGTACCTGAACTTGAGTTTGTCTGTCTTTTGGTCCAGTCCTACCCCACCTCATAACAGAGGAGCCATGAAAATGGCAAACGCAAAAAAAAGTTCACATTTATAAAACCTGTATGCAATGTGCCCTATATAAACCACAATCCAGGTGGACATGTACGTACATAAATAAGCCCCATATCCTGCCGTCTAAAATCTGGCTTCAATCCACCACCTCACCACTAGTCAGAGTTGTACAGGTGTGCAGTCTCCCTTCACATTTGTTTTTATAAATCCTGAGTTTTGCATGGGGATTACACATCATCAGGCCTCATTTGTGTGTAAGTAACGGTTATAAATGAAGCCCCAAGTCTGTTTTAACCTCACCTGCTCCCAGTTCCCCAAACTCCTCAGTTGCTGCCACTCTGCTCCTCATGTTTCCCGGTGTATATGGACAGTTTTTGATGCACAGATTGACAGACCACTAGGTTCCTGTCTTGGAGCTTACCTGTAAGTTCCTGTTTCATATCTCATCTTCATATTTCATATCCTGTTTCATATCTCAGAGTGTCATACGGTTTCGGCGCATGCTGATTGGTTAAATGGTGGTCCAATATTTTCAAAATAAACCCACCCAAACCTGCCCAGTAGGGTGGGATGACTGCGAACACTTCCCCGTGTGAATAAATGGGTCTGGGTACGCACAGCTGCTTTGGTACAAGATTTCTTCTCTTCTCATCTCTGTCAAAATGGTCACTGTAGACAGCGCAGTGTGTGAGCGGAGGTGTTCGGATCTATCCGTAGCACAACTAGCCACAGCTTCAGCATGTTCCCATCCAAAAAAGTCAAGAAGTCAAAGTCTTGCAGATTCTGCATTTTTTTTTTTATTGTATTTATCTTTTAGATAACATGAATGTACACATTCTGTACTCAAACACAACAAATTCTGACCTGGTACTATTCTCTCCAACAATTCACCTAAAGAGATCTCAGAGTGAGACTTCTCCTTGAGTGTGACTACTGGTTTATGTTGAGGATTCTTTCCATAGTGTTGCCAGACAATTATATTAAGAATCTGAGATATTCAGTGGCAAAAGACTGCACTTTTACACCCAAGCATTACAGTACGACCTGCTTTGTGGCGGCTGGCTGAAGTAATCTTGCTCATTACTGGATTGATTTGAAAAGCTGTCCTCATCAGTCACTCAACCCAAAATGATTGCAAAACACAGTTCAGGTATTTTGTGTGAGTTTGGAGTTGGTTTGAATATCTTTAAGGTCTTTTGTTTGACTTTCGAACAAGGTATGTAAGCAGTCATTTTAAACAGAGACTGAACAGGCCAAGGAATAGGAAGGAAGTACAGGTAAGGATAAAGGAAGTGTTTATGAATCATCTGTAATCATATTGTAATGAACAATGTTGTAAGGTCAGAATGTCATTGAATTAATTTGTAATTGATATATATGAAGCGTTGTACCAAATTGGTTGACTGTTTAAGGATAGCTGTAGGTTTTGAAGCTGGTCTTTCAGTAACTGCCCTACATCAATCTTAGCCTATATGGACATCCCAGCACCATGTGCACAAGCATTGTAGGGGTGAGGATGAATATGTCGACGGGGAGTCAAACCCTGAAGCCTTCTCTCTGTCTGCCCTCCTAATAGAAGCAGCAGTTATTCACTCAGTGTTATTCAGTCTTCTTGCAGGCTAGAAACCTCCCTCCTCCCTATTAAAGAGACACACTGAGGTACTGAGATAAGGCAGAGCTTAGGGGCTAGGGGAATACCTGTGTGTGTGTGTGTGTGCGTGTGGCTGTGCGTGTGTGTGTTGGCTGTAGCCCATTACACTGAACAGAGTGTATAGGTGAAGGAAAGAGAAAGTGTGGGAGACCTGGAGGAATGTCAGCTCCCATGGATGCACCAATCCCCAGATCTAACCCATGCTCTAATCAGAAGCCTGGAACTACCGGAGGTTCACGCTCCACTGCAGCTGATGAATCATAAATATTAGCACACGATCGTATTCACATGGAAAACACATGAGGTGAAAAGTTATTGTTCCTCCGACTGAGGATGTCCACATGCAGCTCTCAAGACATGCTTGGAATTTTGATGATGGGACTGGAGCTTCTGTCTACCGGTTTCTGTTGGTCTTCCATGAGAGTCTATTTATGACTCAGTAATTTGAAATCTCCTATTAATTTAACCCCATATTCCCCGTATGTGGATGGACCAACACCATCTTCTGGGTGTAAACTATTCACCCAACAGGGCGGCATGATGATCGCCATGAATTGGTCAAATCTGCAGGTGTGGGCTGAAATCCCACCACTGCTACTTAGCTTTGTTGTCCTCCTGTGCTTGGTCTTTGCAGTATGTATTTCAACTTTACAGGTGGTCCCTGTCAATATAAACAAGTGCCTTGTCTTGTATCTTTAAATACACATTTCTTGACTACAGGGACACATTGAAGCTTGAGCCGAGGCTAACCACGTTTCACTTTGTACGGATGAAACACCAACATAAATACACACACTTGACAAAAAACTAAAAGCTATTGTTTCCTGCCCTCCAAGAGGTGTAACTATCTCTTGTGAACCAAATAATGAAGACGTTTAGGTTTCGATATTGAGAATGAATTCAGGGAGACTTTTGCAAATTGAAGCTTTCACAGCCAGAAAGAATTCTATTAATCAACAGTTTCTCTTCATTACTCTTCTCTTGTTTCCTCACACATAAACAATGCAGTTTGGCTCAGAGTTGCATTGACAACACTATGTTAAGCAGATAAACACAAGGAAACCAAGAAGTTCATCAATAATGAGAGAAATAGAAGAAGTGAAATCTTTGTTGCTGCTGAAAACAGGAAATATCCATGTCACCATTCCTCCGCTGATTAGAATAGTTTTTAGTTATTTGACTAAAAACTGCATTTTTATACAATTTTGAACTTCTATCAAGACCTAGAAATCCCAAAGCATTGGTAAAACAAGGCATAGGTATGGACAGCATTTATTTTCTATGTTATCAATACTCTTATTGAAAACAGTTTCATATGACATGAAAAGTGATGAAAAAAAAATTTCAAACGTCATTTTCAAACATGACTGCTGATTACATAGAACATTTCGAGGCACTTAGATTCAAACTGTTACTACTTTTCGAAAATGGTGGAACATATTTGAATACCTTCTCAAAATCATACATGCTGGACCACAATTGAATGAAATCTATGGGCACTGTTGTTTAATCAGAATTACTCCATCTGTCTTTAGTCTTCAGCTGTCTGTAAAACCAGCAGCTAGAACTTTTAATCCTAACATTTAGTACTGTTGTCACTTTTTTTTCCCCTTGTAAATACATGGTTACATATCCTCAATGCTCTTTGGCAGTCAGTTACTCCATAACAAACAACAACAAAACAACAAAAACAAAGGAAGTCCGTGGGTTGTTTTCCAGGATAATTAGAAAGATATACATTTGTACATTTATATTTCAGTGTTTCACTATAGAGCTGGTAAACTATCCAAAAGTACTTAATCTTCAAGTTGCATTTTTTTGTGTGCTTCCCAGGCAGGCTAATTAAAGTTAATTGGTTAATTAAATCCCTGCAGCCATATGAAGGTGGCAGGACAGATATGTGATAAATCTGCAGCCTTCAAGTTGAAGTGCTCTACAGCTCAGAGCCTTTACACACAATGATCCACTAAGTTTATCATAAATCACGTGCAAAGCACATCAGACTGCTGCAATACGACCTCACTAACTTCTGCACATCTCAAGGTGCTCACTTAAAGCCTTTTACCCTGCCGCTGAGGGGTGACATTGCATTCCACTGGACTACTTTTTGGATATGTCTTTCTGCCATTTACTGTCCAATGGACCTCCCCGACGCTGCCAGCTTCCCATTCAATATTAGGTGGAAGGTGATAGCTTGAAATTTGAGACAGATGACAGTGCAGCGACATGAGCCCACGAGCAGTTTGTTTTAATGTTGGCCAGATATCACTCAGACAAGGACAGGCAGCAATATCAATTAGCTAACATGTCATTAAGACATCTAACAGTGAACTCAGCCAAAGAGGCAAATTAATATCGCTTTGAAAGCCAAGTTGTTTGTGTCATGGCATTGTTCCTGTAACCTTTAGGTGATCCGGGTAACCATGATCACCAGTTTTAAATGTCAAAGTCAATTTAGTAAACAATAGTGCTACAGCTCAGCCTATGACAGCAGGTCTAGAAGTAGTGCTTCTGGAAGGAGCTTGGTCAGTTTCAGAAAATGATCGAAGTGTCACCCAAAAGCAGACATACTTGTTCACTCTTCTTTTCGAAGACTTGCCACAATAAGTCGCTAAATTGTGAGATAATTTCTATTTGAGATGATTGGCATCAGTGTCATGTCTGTGCATGACACACAAGATGAGATCAGCTTAGCTAAGCAAAAGCACGTCTTAAAGCAGTGGGAAACAAATTAAACAAAAATGATTATCTGCATGATCCATATACACAAAGAAATATAAAAAACAGGAATTGGTGGTTTTGGTTGCATCAATTTGACGTATTGTGGGGCTTGGTCTAAATTGATGTTACAAAGTGCATTGTAAAATCCCTGCAGTGCACTTTCACATGAAAAGATTTTTGCTTATTTTTAGCACATTCACATTTATGGTGGGTGGATTGCTGAGACACATTTGATACACACATTCACTTTTCTCTCAGGATGAATTTGAGTTGCAAAGTGGGAGTAAATTACAAGGTGACTCACAGTTGGAACACTTTTGATCTGGTTTAAATCAGCATGAAACTCTACCAGATAATTGATCAGTCTGCATTATTAACAACGAGTTAAAAAAAAAAAAAAAATCTGATTTTTAATTAAAAAGTTGAAGTCACACACTTGTGTATATGAAAAGTTAACTAACTCCCAAGGTGCATTTTGTCAAGAAATATCCAATCAGCTTAAAATTCCATCATGTAAACTGCAAACTGGGAAACCGAAATATTTAGCTTTTAGGAAAACACTAAACACTAAACACCATCTTCATTAAAATCAGTTTAATTTGAATTCTGTGTCAGGTTCGATAAAATTCAGCAGCTGTGTTACACAGAACCGTCTGAGAAACTGGCCACGACAACTGTCTCCAAAAAGGCAGGCAGAGAAGCATTCGTGATGGGATGAACCATCTGTCTCCCACCGTGTATTTCAGGCTACATTCAACCAATCAGATCATCGTTGTTTTTGAACGAACAGTTCCTACTTGCGTCATACGACACTTCTTAAAACAGTGATTAATCTTAACTACTCTGCTTTCTGCAGTAACACATGATCTAAAGCCTGATGAGATGGGTTCTCGCTTGATTTCATATGAACGCAGCTCTGGCACCACAGTGGTTAACAACAGCTGTGACGAGGTCTTTTGATTTACGTAACTTTCTGATTCACTCCTCAGACCGTCTTCCTCTCCATAGCTATAACGTCCAGAATGGCAGTGTGTGATATGAGACAACACGACCCTGTCATGAGTACACCAGTCAGTGTACTAACATGTTAGAGTACTATATGTGAGTGTACTAAGGAGGGAAGTGGGTCATTTCAGAAACAGCTTTAGTCTTATCTCAACCGGAAGAGGAGCATGGCCTCTCACTGGTTTGAAGCAGAATGACATTATAGCCCTGTTCATACTTGGCATTATCCGTCCCACCCGAGTACGGATATGGATACAGATCATTTAGTTGGTTTAACAAATTCAGATACAGGTAATGCTGTAGGTTTACAGGTGCTAGCAGGTTTTATTGTCTGTTTTCCATCGTAAACAATGGAAGGGGCTGAGCAGGAGAGAGGCTGTGGAGCCGAGGAGCAGAGGAGCCGGGCGGAGCGGAGCAACGGCCGGATGGGGAGGAACTGGCTGGTGTGGGGAAACAAGGTGGTGACCAGTGTGATCTGGAGCACAGGCAGCAGGAAGTGAGGCAGATGATACTAAACAAAGGGAAAAACAAGAAGACAGCACTTGACAATGTGCAGAATCATTTTAGTAAGTAATGATTTGGCGTTTCCTCTCACAGCTCCTTGAGCTACCGGGTAGATCTACCGGTTGGAGACCGCTGATGGAGAGGCTGGGTTGATATCAGGAGTTGATGAATGGTGTGCAATAATGATGCAAGCCTTGTGTCTGGGACATCTACAACCAAGTTAAGGGCAGTGGAGAAAAAAAAAAGAAAAGAACAAGGGTTACAGTGGGTATGGAAAGTATTCAGACCCCTTTACATTTTTCACTCTTCGTTTCATTGCAGCCATTTGCTAAAATCAAAAAAGTTCATTTTATTTCTCATTAATGTACACTCAGCACCCCATCTTGACAGAAAAAAACAGAAATGTAGAAATTTGTGCAAATTTATTAAAAAAGAAAAACTGAAATATCACATGGTCATAAGTATTCAGACCCTTTGCTGTGACACTCATATTTAACTCACATGCTGTCCATTTCTTCTGATCCTCCTTGAGATGGTTCTACTCCTTCATTGGAGTCCAGCTGTGTTTAATTAAACTGATTGGACTTGATTAGGAAAGGCACACACCTGTCTATATAAGACCTTACAGCTCACAGTGCATGTCAGAGCAAATGAGAATCATGAGGTCGAAGGAACTGTCCAAGGAGCTCAGAGACAGAATTGTGGCAAGGCACAGATCTGGCCAAGGTTACAAAATAATTTCTGCAGCACTCAAGGTTCCTAAGAGCACAGTGGCCTCCATAATCCTTAAATGGAAGAAGTTTGGGACGACCAGAACTCTTCCTGGACCTGGCCGTCCAGCCAAACTGAGCAATCGTGGGAGAAGAGCCTTGGTGAGAGAGGTAAAGAAGAACCCAAAGATCACTGTGGCTGAGCTCCAGAGATGCAGTAGGGAGATGGGAGAAAGTTCCACAAAGTCAACTATCACTGCAGCCCTCCACCAGTCGGGGCTTTATGGCAGAGTGGCCCGACGGAAGCCTCTCCTCAGTGCAAGACATATGAAAGCCCGCATCGAGTTTGCCAAAAAACACATGAAGGACTCCCAGACTATGAGAAATAAGATTCTCTGGTCTGATGAGACCAAGATTGAACTTTTTGGTGTTAATTCTAAGGGGTATGTGTGGAGAAAACCAGACACTGCTCATCACCTGCCCAATACAATCCCAACAGTGAAACATGGTGGTGGCAGCATCATGCTATGGGGGTGTTTTTCAGCTGCAGGGACAGGACGACTGGTTGCAATTGAAGGAAAGATGAATGCGGCCAATTACAGAGATATCCTGGAAGAAAACCTCTTCCAGAGTGCTCTGGACCTCAGACTGGGCCGAAGGTTCACCTTCCAACAAGACAATGACCCGAAGCACACAGTTAAAATAACAAAGGAGTGGCTTCGGAACAACTCTGTGACCATTCTTGACTGGCCCAGCCAGAGCCCTGACCTAAACCCAATTGAACATCTCTGGAGAGACCTGAAAATGGCTGTCCACCAACGTTCACCATCCAACCTGATGGAACTGGAGAGGATCTGCAAGGAAGAATGGAAGAGGAACCCCAAATCCAGGTGTGAAAAGCTTGTTGCATCATTCCCAAGAAGACTCATGGCTGTACTAGCTCAAAAGGGTGCTTCTACTCAATACTGAGCAAAGGGTCTGAATACTTATGACCATGTGATATTTCAGGTTTTCTTTTTTAATAAATTTGCACAAATTTCTACATTTCTGTTTTTTTCTGTCAAGACGGGGTGCTGAGTGTACATTAATGAGAAATAAAATTAACTTTTTTGATTTTAGCAAATGGCTGCAATGAAACAAAGAGTGAAAAATGTAAAGGGGTCTGAATACTTTCCGTACCCACTGTATGTGGCGTCTTGCCCTTTGGAACCAGCTTTACTTTAAGATTTAGTTTTAATGAAAGCCAAATTCAATTATATTCATCTTTGTGCACTGGAGTGTACAAATAAGACTATTGAACTGAATAAAGGCTGCTGGTTGGGTGTTACAAGCATCAGCAATCATCAATAAAGAGCCTTGTGACTCACAATTGTTTGCTTATTATGAATCTAATAGGCTGCACACAGAGTTCAGAGCTCACTCTCTCATCTGAATGTCATTCTTGTTTATTTACCCATAAACCACTTGGGCTGACATTCACATTTCCCCTCGCCTAACTGGTCCTAACTGTTTTAATGTAATTGACTATACTAACGCAATGCTCCTCATCGCAATGTGAATAACTAGTGTCTAAATCCCAGCCATGTGTGCAAATGTTTAGCAGAACACACACATGTAAATACACACAAACACACTTCTCTGCAGAGCCATGCGCCAGGAACAACCTGCTCGAATGATTTCTGATGTGATTGGATTTCTCTTCATAGCCACTGGTCTGTGTGTCCAATTCTGCCTGCTGCTGATTTGGTTTCCAATGAAGACCCAGTAACGATGTTGAGGTTGTGAAGCAGTGTAGTTCGCAAATCCCAATCCTTGGCATTGAACCTCCAACCCAATCCCATCTCAAGTACTCTATTTCCCATCGTGCTCTTCTTTCTTTGCCATGTTCATCTCCCCATCATTTCCTCTGTAGTTTTCATCTTTGCTGATCCGTCCTTTTATTTTATTGGATTTCTGACAGGTATGATTTTTTTTTTCCCATCGCATTTTCTTCTCTTACCTTACTTTGTTTTTTGTTTCTTCTCACATCTATTATAGTTTCTTTTCTTCCATTTTTTTGTTTGTTTTGTCTTTGCATAATGTCCTACCTTTTGTAAGTTGGTGCTTTGGGATTACATGATCAACCAGGTATGTTGGTTGTGACACGTCACAACTCGTGAGCTCGAGCCTTGTAGAAAATTTAGAGTTCTGACGTCGTGAATACCACAAGAGGGGGCCGTTCGTATGGGCTCTTCATAATGACATATTTCATACTTTCAGGTGCTTTGTCGAGCTGGTTGATCACATCAACATCAAATCGGGTCAGAATAGCCTTCAGACATTGATGATGATATATTTAGAAGCCCGTGCTTTTTATTGAAAGGGCGTTGCCAGGGCGATGCAGCAAAGTTATGTTTCACCACGACACAGGAAGTTGATGTTTAAGGTCCAAGGGTGCTCCAAACCTCACGAAAATGTTCACATGCAACCGGTTGTGGTGAACTCCACGGCCGCGTCCAGCCCCGACCGCTGGCTCCCGACGCTCAGCATGCAAGGGCCCACATATCACTGCATGTTAGGGCCCGAGCACTGCTGGTGCGAAAGCCCTGTTGTTATTCAAGGAATTATTCCCGTTCCTTATTCTTCTTAATAAATTGGCTTTTTGGCAGCTTTCACATACTCAAAAATTCATGAAAGTTCGTATACGCATCTCTCCCGGCAAACAAATTATGTATTTTAATGGTTTCGCGCATGGATCTCTATATACTCAAATGAATGGCTTGGCAGAATGTGTAACAGCACCTAAAATCTTCTTTTCATTGGCACAGTCCTTTTTTCACAGCAGATATTTTAACTTGGTGAGCTCCAAAATAAACTTAATTTAATTGATTTGATCTTGTCTCTGAAGCCTTCTTTTGTGAGTTTTGTGAACTTTTTGTGTGTACAACTGTGTGCAACACCTGCATGTCTTTCAGTAGAGAATCCAGGAGTTTACCTTATTCTCCTCTTTGTATTTGTATAATTAATTGCACCAGACAAGCAAAAGACACAAGTCTTGGAGAAGAATTGGAGAGGTCGCATGATGAACCCAAGAGGAGGCTATGAAAACAGACGTTTCTCATTCAGAACAGGTACAAACTGGTATTTTAGCCTTTGCAGGTAATGGAACAACAAAGGTAATGTTTTTGTTTGAAGCATTGTGAACCTGAACACAAACAGGACAGAGATTGTTATGTCCCGTCGCCTTTTCTTTGCTCTCAGAAACCACCATCAACTACCCATTATTACATTCTTCATTATTCACAGGTACTTTTGAAGGGGCAGTTGAACCATTGGTCCAGCAACACAATTAACACAACAAAACTAAATTAAAACCCAGCTTTTCTAATACAAAAAAATACAAAAAATCAGTACTTGTGCTTTTAACTCATAAACAAAGGTCCCGTAATGGGACCCTGTTAATATTACCACTACTGACGAGATGGAATCAAGAGTAAACAACTTGGGAAATACTGGTGTGAACCTTTTTTAAGAGAATAAAATCCCTCATGCATGAATCAAAAATTTGAATTATTGACACATACAACTGTATGAGTTACATTTTTGATGTCATCATCGAAGTCTGCTGCTCTAGCAGCTAAACTGCAGCTTGTTTTTGATGTATCTCCTGTCCATTCTCGAGAAAAATATCCAAGTCTGTAGTTTCTATGGTTGAACTGTTGCTTTTGCAAAGGCAATCATTCCCAAGGCTTTCTTTTAAAAAAGTTTGACTTGCTGTAAGTAAGTCATATAGGATTTCTTAACATGAGTCTACATCCAAAAAAGTTAAGCCCAAGAGTAATTCTGGAGGAATCAGGGGTTTTCAAATTGGATTTATGAGCGTAAAAACTGCATCTCAGCCACCGTAAATCCCAGAAACATGTGCTCAAATCATCTTGAATTATGGACGGCCATATGTCATGTAGAACCCGTCTGATGGTGAGGAATGCTGGGACATTCAGCAAGGAAGGAAGGGAGAGATGGATGACAGAAAAAGACTCATATTTCTGCGTTTGTTTTTCGGTATTTTCTCCCTCCCTGCATGCATCCGCTTTGTTTCTTTCAAGTCTGTCTCTCATTTCAGTCATAAACCTACTAAAGAAGTTGGGACCATTTGTTGCTACAAATTGTTATCCAGCTTTATTTGGCTGTGTTGGATGATGCTTCCTAAATTAATCCTTACAGCATTATGGAAGCTCTGTTGGGAGCGCGCTAAAATGCCTCCAGCACTCTAGACATATTTCATTCAGCCGAGTGAAAAACAAAACAGTGAACCAGACATAATTCCCAAAAAAGATGGCATACAGCAAGCGTGTGTAGTGTGTGTAGCTGTAAGTAGCAGGAGAAGGCTGGGGTTGATGAAGAGAGGAAGCAGCCGTGAGATTTAGGAGTTGGAATGGAGGGAGTCTGAGCGATCAACTGTTACTGATGAGTCAACGTGCTCACAGCAGGTGATGATCAGCTAATAAGATGCACAACACTCAAAATTCTTTAATTATCGGCTACAAGACCACTTGCTCTGGGAGCTCCTGGAAAAATAAGGGATGCCGGAAGGAAGCGACAGAGAGCAGTGGAAATAGAGTCTGTAGTCATATTTCATGTAACATTTTTGAAACGTTATGTGTCTCGTCATTTTTTATAGACTCAAATGAAAACTCTCTGTATATTTTCACCTTTTGCTGATAACTTGCTTGACTCCAAACCACCAGAAGACCTGTTTGAAGAATGAGGTTGCAAACGATACCAACATACAATAATACTTATGGATGTGTGTGGTGACGCAGCTGCAGACACTGACGGCTGAACCGAAACAATAATGTTTAACTCAGAGGTTGATCAAAGCAATGTAGAGAAGGACTTGGACAGCACCCTTTGATAATGAACTCACTTGATTGATGCAATTGCAAATGTATTGGGATGTTTGATGCAGCTATTGCAAGAGACATATCCTTACCTGACACGGGTTTAACCATGTGACCACTGCAAAGGCTTTGATTTCCTAACACTCCTGGACATAGACTGCCGAAATTCAGGTCTTATGGGTATGGTTAATTCAATTTAAGTCAATTCTGAAGTGAACAGAACTAAAACAACTAAATATGCTGCACAGACACATCAGTCTTCTATTCAGCTCTGAGTATAAACTGGAATTCTGCATAAACCAAAAAGTGAGCCTCTAACCCAGCACATACCTGCATCTTAAAAACACGTCAGCTGAAGCATAACAATCGAATATGAGACCCAGAGCCCCAAATTAGAGTTGTAGGTACATTTGTAATTTACTTCTGTCACTACTGACGATTAGCTTACCATGCTAATGTACTGTGATCGTGTTTCCCTCTTTCCACTAGACTGTGTGTACCAACTTTAACAGGAGGAAGGTGATTGAATCAGTTTGAGAGAGAAAGAGATACAAGTCTTAAAATAGTACACCACCAATCTAGCAGTCGATCCACTGAAGCGGAACCAAAGACTGTCCTTGTTGTGGGTGCATTGTCGTTCCTCATTAACCACCTGGCGCCTATCAAGTGCCAATCCACTGGGATGTCACCCATTGGTTTGTAATATTTTCTTTTGAAAACCTTGAGTCCGGTCTTTTGCCTGTCACCATCATTGTTTATTTTCAGGCTATGATGCTGCATTACCCACAAAATGCAGTTAGAGTTCCCATTTTTAAAATATTGCATTTGGAAATTACAATACCAAAACTGAGAAAAAGCCCCAACATTTGCTCAAGGAATGGCACCAAACCCAGTCTTTTCATGTGGAGCAATAGATATCTGGATTTGGCTTTTAATGTTTGTTTCTCCTGCTATGCACCGATAATAGTAAAAGTGAATCATCTTTAAACATGTCCTCTTTTTGTTGGCAGTGCACAGATGTTCTAATGAAGCCTCAGTGAGCTTGAAAATCATTACCAATACATTCTAAGACATGTGCCCTCATGTTCTGTTTGGGGAAATAAGGGAGTCTGCAGCAGATTTCCTCCTGAACTTGCCTGAGAATTTCAAGATACTAAATGTCCATGTCTGTGAGAACATATTTGTGCTCATGATCGCTACGGTTGTCCGTTATAGACTACATATTCAAAGTAGAGTGCCTCTTCATTTTGTGTATTATATTTCCTCTTTTATATTAATATTCTGTGATGTTATACTGTATTTGTCATTGCCATGTCATTTCCATTTTCTCATTTAGTCAAAGCTCAAAGTCACTCAAATCACATTTCTAAACCAGCTAGTACATCTCAAAGACTTATAATTAAATAAAAGGCTACAATATATATAATAAAAGTTAAGTAATATTGAGTAGTTTAGACAATCTTACTGCATAGTTCCAAAGATCTGGGAGAGTGTGGCAGCTAGTGGCAAGAATTGTGTATTTTTGGAGACTGCATTTGGAACGGATGCTCAGAGGAGCCACATCCAACTCCTTAATGTGAAACTAAACATAAACATCCGCCTTTAGGCCCTTCCTGAACATCACCCCCAGACAGATGAACCCCTGTTTGCGTGCTAAGCAATGTATTTCCTCTAGCAGAATGTAACAACTGATGCAGGTGTGGTGGCTGTGAATGCATAAACAAGGGATGGGATGCATCCATATTTAAAACAAACCAACCATATCTAGGATGGTGCCATTAGGATTAGCACACTCAAGAAAATGATACCCATTACAATTTACCATATGCCTCAAATGAATTTGGAAAATGAGAATGCACTATTACTGTTTATTAGTGAGTGCACGTTTGGAGAGAACGTCTGGGAGCGTAGTTCATGTTTACTGGGGGGATCTCTTTTACAAAAGTCCAAAACTGGACTATCTGCCACAGAACTGTTTGCACAAAAAGCTTCAGAATAACACAAGTAGAAGCTCAGCGTCAAAAAAAAGAAAGACAGAATTAAAGGGGGAAAAAAGGCCAAAACCAAAGTCAACACAATGGCTCCACTCAGACCTCAAATGACAGGGATGCATGGTCACCACCAGCTCAAAGGATAGAGATCCACGACCACCAGAGCGAACATCTCTGAATGACCTTCGGTAGAAGGTTTGCCATACCAGTAAATATTATTGTCTATAGTTTGGCAGAGCTTGCTTTGAGTTACAATCTCAAATAGCTCCATTTCGCCTGTGTGGCGTCAGTCAGTTGGCGCTGAAGGGCGTGATAGTTGCGTTCGTCCCTAGCGGAACAACCCCCACCATGTGGTGGTTAATGTGTCTCTGAACGAGCTGGTTGTCTGTGAAAAATCACCAGCAGTACAACATCAGTTTATCCATCCATCCATAGTTTATAATATTGCAAATGCAAGGGCTTTCATCAGTGGGTCACAGGCCAAATCACTGTTGTGTTACCTCATTTACCTCATTTGGAGGCAAAATAGTAACTTGACAGATGAAAATCTACAAGATAGTGCAGAAGCTCCGAGGTGTGACAGCACTCAGTCACAGCAGGAGTCCTGGAGAGTAGAAGGAACTTAAAAAAGATTACACAGTCGAGTATTGGAGGGGGAAAATAAAGGCAAGACACAGGTGTCACAGGAGAAAAGTAAGTGGTGTTCTAGTTAAGTGACAGGATGTGGAGACACCCACTCAAGACTGGGACCTATTGACAACGCACTGGGGATCAAGAAAGAGGAGTGAGAGACAGTAGAGGGAAGAGTTTTACTGAAGGGACTGAGAAGAGAAAAAAATAAATTGACAGCACAGTTGTGAATCTTCCTACTCAATGGTGGGACCCTGCTGAATACATCAAATAGAACAGAGGGAGATTTGGGAGAAAGGAACAAGGTTGATATTTTGATTTCCTTTGAACAGTTGTGATCATGGTGACAGTGAAATATTACAATGGAGAGTAGAAAAACACTGTTGAAAAATGAAGGTGGCTGTTCGTGGCTTCAAAATCAGATATGACAGTTTAAAGGATGCAACTGTTTGCTCATTGGTAGAACTTAGTGTAATGCTAACAATGGCAAATAGTGGTATTGATGGGTTGTGGTATGACACCGCCACGAAGTTGGAGAATGAGCAAAATTGAGGCACCAAAGCATCAATAATATTAGTACAATTCTAACTCCATGCAATCCTGCATTTCCCTGTGTAATCTTGAATGCTGTTGTGAGCGAACCTTTATGCAGTGAAACATTAAGTTACTGCTGTCAATGTGAACATGTGGCCCTTAATGTATTTGAACCCTGAGAGTCTGATCCACCCCGTCAAACATTTATTTTTAAAAACTTGAGTTATGCCCCTTCACGCCCATGTTTGGTCCTCCAATATCTATGTACCAAACTACAATACTTGGTCTATTGGTTTTGTATGTCATATCTTTGACATATCTTGATATCCACTCTTTTTTGTACAACCTATAAAGATATAATCGTGAGGGGGAAAAACATTGTATCATAAGCACTAGCCCTTATGATGGGTTTCTTTCTCACATCTCTCATCATTTCCAACAAGTATCCGTAACTCTCGATGTCTTCTGATGGCAGAATGATAAGTCACACTTCAGGGAGCCGTCGACGACAGAAAGAAACTCACAGGCACTTCAGTATTTAACGCCGATGCTTGATTCGACATTTCAGTGACTGAGATACATTGGAGGAGGAAGAGCGATAGGAGAGTGGGGGAATCGTGAGCGTCGCTTTCTCTCTGCCTCTCAATCACTGTCAGCGGTTTTCTGAAGCATCATTTTTTAATATAGCAAATAATTAAATTGTGAGAGTTGTGAAACAGCCAACACATTATAGACATGTTCTACAAACGTGATGCATTGTCGCCGCAGTCTCTCCATTATTGAAAGTAATGTTTGAATGGTTATTTTTTTTTCTTCCCCAGACTGCACAGTGGTGCAGATACAATGAGTGTCTGTATATCCTTTGCATGTATAGAATGTAAGTGTGTGTGTCTGGAAATGGTTAAGAATGTGTGCTTAAAGAGCTTTAAGCATTCAAGAGCATGCATAGGTTCAGTCTGTGTATCTGTATGTGTGTTCTAATCCCTCTATTTTCACCAAGGCTGAACACAACATGTCAGCATGTCAAAGTTATTAAAGCGCAGTGCCGACCTTTCATTCATGTAGCATTAGCATGGTGTGTGTGTGTGTGTCTTTTATTAGAAAATGTATACTGTACACGTGTACATACACACATTCACGGGGTTAATAAAAGCAATGTTGTCATTAAGAACTCAGGAAATTGCTTCTAAGACAAAATGCCGACTTGATCTCCTAAATGCTTGAATGCATTCATAATATTCCTCGGCACTAACTCTGGACCGCACAACAGATCAACGAAATTAGCTAAATAAAGGCTGACTCATTGTTTATGAAATGTACTCATTATTCCAACAGCAAATTATTGATTCATTATTATAATATGAGGAAAACCATTTTTTTATCCTTAAAGCATTTCATCATTTTTTAAAGGCAACTCTTAGCCGTGTGCAACAAAGGATTGCTGTCGTAACTTAACTATGCCTGATGAATAACAAGGTCCAACGTAAGTTAATTTAGAAAACCAAAACCTAGCAACAGCTGCAAGAGGCTGGAGGCTGGCAAAAAAGAACAAAAAGATAGATGGGGAAAAAATGGGCCAGCCACAAAATTAGGTATAGGACCCAGAGATTCTTCCCCTAAGCATTAAACAATTGAGCGATGTGTCCAAGGATGCTTTGTCCAAAAGACAGTTCCTTCTCCTTCAACCTCTCTTAAATAAACTAAGTAGGCATGGCACGTCACTCAGCATGGAGCAGAAGCACCTGCAGGGGAGAGGGAACACAAGTAGGGAGTGGGTGACATCCTGGAGTCTGGGTGCAGTGGCACCAAGCTAGTCCTGATATTGTGGGATCCAAAAACATTCCAAGGCCGGATGAGATATACAATGTCTCCAGTGTGCCCTGGGTCTACTGCCACGTGGCCCCCTCCAGTTGGGCAAGAATGAAAAACCTCCAAAATAAAGTGCCCAGGAGGCATCCTGATCAGATGCTTCAACTGGTTCCTTTCAATTCTAAGTAATAACTCCCTTCGGTCTGAGTTCTTTCTATCCAATCTCTCAGGGTAAGCCCAGCCACACTAGGGAAGGAACTCATTTCAGCCACTTGAGTTCACAGTCTCAACCTTCAGGTTTTGATACATGGAGGATTCCCAGATCTAAAACTCCTGCCGTTTCGGGGGTGCGTTTGCCTTCAATCTAATTGTCCTACAGAACTGGTGTGTAATTGCCAAGAGTAACAACTACAGTCACAATTTGGTGTAGAATTTTGCCATTTCATTTTTAACTATACACCATTTTCACCTGGCAAAATGAACCAAACTAGAGAAAAAAAAAGGCACCAAACATTTGATCAACCACTCCAGGTACTTATTAAAGTATTATTGTAACCCCCCCGTAATATATGGTACTGTGTGTACGAGGCTATTTAAAAATTGCATCTCCATCTTGGATTTCTTAGACATTCTGCCCCATTGGATTTATTGTAAGGCTGCCATTAGCATTTTACATGTTAATAGTGAAAACCCAAAACCAGTTTATCTAGAAGCTCCTTTCAGAAAACCCACTGAAGCTTCAATTGATTCCCAGAGGTACAATTGGCTTCCCAGGTTGGATTTCTCCGGTAACCTAACAAATCTGACATGATTCCTAAAGCCCCCTTTAATGTATTGCTATGAATTTCAACAAACCCCTCATACCTGCAAAAACATCAACACCCAATCCCACTTGATTCCCAGTGGAGCCATTTAGATTTTCATAATTTGTTTCCTGCTTATTGTCTGTGAGATATGGGATCTCTATCTGCTCTATCCCAACAGAACTGGTAGTTTGACTCCAACACAAAGTCCATCACTGTTGGTTCTCCACCCTCAGGACCATTCAACTCCCCACTTTAGATATTTTCCTATTTGAGTGACACAAACTAAAAAATGTTTCCCTTTATTTTATCTCACCTTACTCACCATTCATTACTCACTAAGTGAAAAGCCTTTTTGTACATAATACCTGGCATTCTCAAATCCAGCAGAGGCTGTGGGACTGGTCATTGGTGACAGTTGAGATTTCACCTTGAAATATCATATTAGATTAGAACCCCTTATAACAAAATATATAACTACATTTTCTGACAGTGAATAACACTGACAGAATATAAATGTTTTATCTTTGTATTCAGTAAAGAACTGAAGTCCAGAGAATGTATCATAAAGCCTGGAAGCAGTCACTCAGTACAAAGTGAAAAGAGGAATTTTCTACCAAAATCTCTAAATCTGTCTCATTTCTAGCTTCCATCTTGTTTGTTTTGGTTAATTATTACATCATTTAAACAAAATCAGATCTTTTACTGCACTCATGCACGCAGCAAGTTTTATGGTTGAAATAAAACAAACTTTAACTTGCTCTTTGTATTTATCACCATCACACTGACATGACTTTTATAATTCAAGCTTTCAATTATGCATTTATTTTAAACAAATATGATGAGTTGTGTTAGTTTAATTGTATTAGTAGATATATTTGGATGGACCCAATTGAGCTGTTTCCACCTGCTTGCAGTCTTTATGGTATGCTTGGCTAAGTATACATTGACTCTGTACTCGGTGTGTGTGTGTCTGCACTTAAATATTTCTCAACTAATAAGTAATAGGTTTTCTTTTAAAATGTTGCGTTACCGTCCCGGCTTGCAAGCCACGACAAAAAAAGGAGAAACACACGGTCGGACTGAAGAAATAACAAAATGAACACATACTTCATGGTGTGATATATTTGTCAGTCTGATCAGATGGGTGTTTGTATGGTGAGTTGAATGTGTTGTTTTGGTGCAAACCTATGTCAACAAAATAACCCAAAATAAGCTCATGGTGCTCCAGGAGTGAGCTGTGTGGAGCGATGAGGTGGATCAGATGGACGGCTGAGAGAAAGTGAACTAGGACAAGTCAGGTCCGCATACTGTGTACTCCGAGTAGATTGTCCTGGTGCTCCCAGCTGTATTGATTAACCCCGCCCGCCAGGTACCTGCGAGGAAACACACACACACACAGCAGGCCTGGCTAAGGCAGGGGCTGTCACAGTCCCAATACCTTCCTGGTCAAAAACATCATTAAAATTTAAATTTTGTTCAGAGGGACTTTCCAAACATTCCAGACCAAAATAAGCAATGCAACCTTAACTTACTTGCTCAGTTAAACCTTACCTCTCACTTTTTTCATCTGTCTGGCCCCGGATGGCGCTCCAGATCTCTCTCCCTCCCGTCCACTTCAAATGACTGTGGCCTACCATGCCTCCAGGGATTTCCATTTTAATTGACGTGGTACAGGTGCATGCCGGGGTTAGAGTTGGTGAAAATTAGAGAAACGTGTAAAAAATGAACAAATCAACACCTTCAACACCAAACTAACGACCTTTCAGAAACATCGATGCAAATTAGTCTGGAACAGGCTTGTGAGAGTCAAGAGTAAAGAGACACTATGTGTTTGTCCGTATGGCCGTGCATGTGTTGCATAAATATTTGAAGACAAGATCTGGTGTGTGTGTGTGTGTGTGTGTGTGTGTGTGTGTGTGTGTGTGTGTGTGGATATGATGTGTTCAAGCCTGTGATTGTTCATGTGTGATGTGAAGAGTAGGTGAGTCTCTGTGATTAAAGCAGACATGGCTTATTTTCTTCATGGATGTGTGGCTGGTTGGATGTCTGTCCATATGTGTATGCATTTTATATTTCCATCTCTCTGAGGATGTTCAAACATTTTTCCACTAAGAGTTTCAAAGACATCACTTGCTGTCGTTGAAGAAAGCATTAAGGCAGGTTTCATGAACTCTAAATTAAAAACATGGCTTCCTTTGGGGCCATATATGGTTGTCTGTGGTACCTACTGGATATTTTTGTGGCAGCCTGTGATATCCCGGGTAGCCAGCTGAATCGGGCCAATTAGGGCTAAGTGTTGGCACACTCGAGTGTGATCTGGCAGTGGCTCACCAAAGGGGAGTGGATCTGACCTCATAATGGTTGCCATATCATGCTGGGTTTTGGGGATGTGGACTTGGGCCAGTGAGGGCTCGGTTTTGCTTTTGTGCAAGTTGGTTCACTGTCATAGCTTAATAGGGCACTCAATGTCAAGTCAAAATGACTGCCATGAAAACGGTCTAGTGGAAAAATAATTATTTTGATAACCAGTTAATCACTTTTGTAATTTTTCAAGCATTAATTTATTTCTGGGCAACTTAAAAGTTATTTACAGTTGGGCAAAGTGTTTCAGCTCATGAGTAAAACTGATTAAATCTGTCTTTTTTAAGGCTTTGTTCTTGGCCAACAGTAAGACCAGCATTAATGCTTTGGTCACATCACACATTGAATACAGTAAAGCAGTTCCTGCTGGCATTCCTCGCAAATTGTTACAACTCATCACGTGCCGCACTTCAAAAATACTACACCGATGGCCATTATCAAAGAGCAACTCAGTGATTCAGTGGTCGGACCTGGTGACATGCAGCAGGTGTGGACACACACGCAAGCAAGCCGCAGCTAAGACGCGCTTCAGAAGCAACACACACGCCAGGCAGGCGATGTGTTCAGGCTTAAATCACCAACTTCAGCTCATCTAGAACTCCCCAGTACGGATCATCACACCTTCAAAGTCCACGATGTGTCTCACCCCTGCTGATTCAATTACACTGGCTTCTTGTGTCACAACGGATACACTTTAAAATCTTATTATTAGCAATTAGAACCTTTATAATCTTCCCCTTGCCTATCTCACAGACATCTTTAAATGTGTCATAGTCACCTCAGCACATTGGGTGCCAAGACCTTCTCCTGTGCTCCTCCCAGATCTGGAGCTCTCTTCCTCCTCACATCCACATACGGGACTCTGTTAGAGAATTCAAAACAGCTCTTAAAACTCACCTTTTTGAATTATCTTAGTTACTTTAACTGCACCAACAGGATCTTAATCTTTATTATACCAACAGCTCATTGCTGCAGCTCTACAAACCCTGAATGTGTGCCATTGAGCGAGCGATAAATGTACACCATTGGTTTTCAGAATTCTGGGTGACTGCATTTTCAAATTAACAGCCTGTACTTCAAATAGCGTTTCATACAAGTCACATCTATTACAATATGTTTTGTGGTTTATTTTATGCTTTATTACTGATTTATTGTGAAGTGTCCTTAAGTGCAGTGAACGGTGCCAATAAATAAAATAATATTATATTAGTATTTAATTGAAACATCCAAACACTGCATATCAGTCGGGTATTTTCTACACTTTCAACAAATAAAAGCACTTGTCCTTTACATACATATGTACATAGATATGCTGTTTCTCAGTACAGCCTCATAGAGCCGCGGGCATGACTGTAAACTTACGGTAATACTTTTAACATCAACGTTTTTTAAACCTCCTGCAACTCGCCGACATATTTCCCCAGTCTTCTCTGTAGTCTACATCCTTTAACTTTTATTCTTTATTTAATCAGAGCTACTCTAAATCCCGAATTTGAATATAGGTGTGATGATGCAATGGAAATGCTAAACAGCTCCACCCAACCCTACAACTCTTTGTGAGCGGTGATTCATTACCAGCTCATCTCACCCTAATGAACCCAGACGCTGATTACAAGCCCCCCTTCAAACAAAACACCAGCCCTTCCAAGTCTATTCCCTCACTCACGCTGTCAAGTCCCAACTACAACATGACTCGCGCTCCTCTCCAGCGGGCATGTTGTTAATATTTGATGTGATGTGCTAAGTCTTACAAATAAAACCGACACTGTCATTATTCCAACTGATGTAGAAACTCTGTGGCTGTTTAGATTAAGGGAGAAGTGTAAGGGGCTGATTAAGAAGGTGGCAGATGCAGTTAAGTAAGATATTCGGAAGTGATATAAATTTGATTCAGGCGTAATATGAACTGTTAAAAGGAGAGGATAGAGAGAGAGGAGAGGCATGATTAGGAAGAGTACACTTAAATGAGACAGTTATAGCACTGGGATTTTTAGTGGTAATGTAGATTTGATTTTAATACAATAGGGCTGGATAAGGGCCTGACAGAAGGGGGTGGGGGGGGGGGGCTGACAGGGTGATTAACATGTGACAGATATACTTGACTTTGAAATGTGCGTTATAAATACTTAATTTACATATCTGGGACATTGTTGGATGGCAATATGTGAGGGAGAGCAAGAGATGGAGAGGTAAATGTACTTAAGTGAGACATTTAGGGCAATTTTACTTTCACTGCTATAATTAACCATATTGTATTCCAAATTATGAGACAGAGCGAGGGACATTAAACAGCTTTCAAACTGAGCTGATACTTCAAGTACGAGACTTTGCCCAAGTGGAAACATTTACCAAGCAGCAAACTAATACTTTAACTGTAATATGATTAAGTGGGTGAAAAATGAATGAAATTCAGAAAAAAATCTGTTATAATATTTATATATATATATATATATATATACACATGTACATACAATAACTGGGAAATGTTAGAATTAAGCAAAACAAGGAACCAAAGCCAAACTTAACCCTTTACGTGATCACCCAAAGGTAAAAGCTCTCGTTCTGAGACTATGATTTATGACTAAGAAGTATCATTAACAACGACATTTGTATTACTTTATTTTACAGTTAAATTAATCTACCTTCTGTAATATTTGTATTTACATTGCATCTTTGACAATTAAGGGGATTTTTGGATATATCAGGAGAGTTGGATGCGGCACCGCCACATTTTTCCAATGGGTACCCTCGGTATTGTAATGAACAAAAACAAAAGAAAAAGAAAAAGGCATGTTCCCCAGAGACCACCACTATAGAAGAGACTACTGTAAAACGTTCAACTGCAAACAAAACACAGAAACCAGTAAACTTTTTTGGCTCATAGACCAGGTAAATAATTTACAGATGTAAGCCTTATCCCCTTATTGCCTGCTAATCAGTCTCCTCTCATTGAGAAATCTGAGCTATGAAATGATTCCGTTCCAGAGGACAAATGCACGACACGGTAAGAGGAGATTTTCATGAAAACAAAAGGCACAAACAACAGTAGGTAGGAAATTCAAAAACAAAACTCAGTCCGCTGGGGCTCGATGCAAAAAGAACTAACGAGGCAAAATCCAAAACTGAGACACTGAAACTAAGTAAAACAGTGAATAATCTAAGACAAAAAAGCTACAAGGAACTATCCAAAGAAAAATAAGTGGCTGTGTTTCAAAAACACAGGAATGAACAGGCAACTGAACCAAACTCACAAAGAAGGAAGAAGAGCACACGTACAAAATACACTCGGGAGAGGAGGGCAACGAGGGGCAGGTGAAACTAATCAGAGCAGGGTAAACAATCACACAAGGACAGGAAGTGAAGTAGACCAAGACACAGGGGTGAGAGATGAAAAGTTAAAAAAAGAGTAAGAAACACAAAACCCAGACTAAACTGTAGACTGCAAAACAGAAATTAAGTCCAAACTAGGATGAATTTTACAAAAGCGAGCGTGGTTAGCTGGTGTTACAGCAGCTAGAAAAATGTTTGAATTACTTATAGAAGTACTAATAAAAGTACACTGAATGTAGATTTCTTGTGCTTCTTTTCTGCTGAGAGATTTCTAAAACAGGCTTTCCTTTTGCATTTACTGTTTGTATTTGACAGGGAAAAAGTATATATTTTGTTTCACTTTTAAAATTTTCACTCTATGATAAATACAAGTAGACTCATTGTATTTCAAAATGTTCCCAGTTGAGTCTTATTCAAAGAGCCCAAGGTTGTTCATCTTGGCCTTCCGGTTGTGGAGCTGTTACTGAGTTGTTTTTTTCAGGTGGAAATTTTTAAAAAGGCTTTAGTTTACGGTCTTAATATAGACGGGACCATTTCAATTTGTTGATCGAAGGGTTTTTATGTGATGGTTAATACATGAAAAACATGTTTTGAATTTCTATGTCAATTACATTTTAAATGTACTGTTACAAGGAATTTAGACAAACACCATCGTAAACTTTCCTTACAGGGGCTTTAACCTCAGCCCTAACAATGAGAACCTAAAACTCCAGATTCAGCTCAGTGAACTGGGAACTGATTTGCTGTTGTGTTTCTGAACGTGTTCAGGACTCAGAGGGTTTCAGGTTTTATATCATTTTTGCAGCTCACATGAGTCTGTTCAGACCAAATCTGTAATCCTGTCACACGTCGGCACCGGATAATCTTTTCAAACCGTCGACCCCAGCCAAGCTTCAGATCAGGATTTCCCTCCCAAATGTCACGATATGAAATGGTCTGATAATCTTATGGTGTGTCCTCAGCCTCAGATGAATAGATGAGATGGCCTGTGGGTCAGATACATGGTGTCGTTACTGAAAAGGTTGGAAGAACTCCAACTGCTCTAAGGATGCCTCTGCTAAAATATGTGTATTTATTTTAAGATGTGCAGAAATATAGGAAGAGATAAAGTGAATGAAACCCTGAAAGACATTTCATTTGTCAGTATGAAAGCAGCACTATTATTTATGCATTTGCTTTTTAAAATGAGATTTCAAAGTTTTTGTTGCATTAATAAAAAGGTTCACTGGGAATAGATTTCAGTTTTTGATGATGATTGAGACCCAGATGCTTAGCCTTGATGGCTTAACACTGTGTTGTGTAAACCTGCTTGGATTTAATTTGATCTTTAGGCTTTTAGTTGGTGCTGGCCAAAAGTGAAGAAACAAATACTTTTAATGGATATTTTTTTATGGTTTCATACCAACCAATCGACTCTTACTGAATGTACCATCTCCATTCAATCGACAATAGCATTCACCTTCACTCACCCCCACAGCTTTTACATGTTACCCAATGAACTGACAGCTGTATAAATGGAAGTATGTACAACCTTGAATTGTATAAAATCTCTCTTGAGAAGTGTGTGACAGTGTTGAGCTTAAAGCATTCCGGGTGGTGACTGACTGATAAGGTTTTTTTTCCCTCGTGTCTTACCACAGCTGTAAGCATCGCTGCTCAGACTGTTCTGTGCTGCAAATCTGTACAAACCCATGTTTGGACTCAACTGATGCTGATATCAGCTCTAGAAAATATTTGCTGCCTGCATCACTTCCTGTACGTTTTAAACTGTAGGCCCAATGTCAAAGGCTTGCAGAGCTTCAGGTCAGGCAGTACACTCATTGCCCGTTAGCCTCCTCACTTATTAGCCTTTGAATGTTACTTCTGAATTTTACTGCCTTCAGACTTGCTGCTGCACTTTTGGGTCTGTTTGTGTTCATTTTTGCATTTGTATTGAAATGCTTTAACAGTGTTTAGTTTGATGGTAAACTTTTATTTTTTTCTTCTTTTGCAGTTTTTTTTTTAATTTTTTAATTTTTAATTCTCAACAGCACTCCGACCAAAAGTGACATTTACAGGTTCGAAAGCAAAAAGTAAAACATGTTTTGTTTTTTTGTCGAAATGACATACTTCATACTTGATATGACTACACTAACAAATACTGCTGTTACATATGTGTACTACTTGCATTTCAACAGGATAGTGTTGTTTCAAATAACTAGAAATAACTGTGGCATATATATACATATATATATATATTTATATACAGTATATATACAGTATATCGGCTGTCTTTGATTATTAATGTGTTTTCTAGTCCGCTGTTTCATGCACACATTAAACGCATCAATGAAAAATACAGCTCTTTGTGTGGTTCTCTGCAACAACTGCAGCTAACTCAAAAACATTCATTTGAAAACTCGATTGTGAAATGTGTGTTTCACACTCAATGTTTAGACTGTTTTGAGTGTATCATCCAGGTACTTTACTTTAGTGCACTGTGTGTTTCCATACTTGTCAGTGTGAACTCATCTATACACTCAAAATAGTGAGTTAGTTTGTAAATACGCCATTTGGAAAACAGCAATAATGTGGGAATAGTACAGAAAAGTAAATAAGTCTGAAAACTGAGTGACTTTGTCTGTTGCACGAGAAGATACATCTTAGATAAACATTAACAAACATCGTGGGCCACTGGTCATGCCATACAAACGTTCTAAGTTCACTGAATAGATAAATGATGTGTTTAATTGATTATGAATTCAACTTTAAACTTGTAAGAGGAAGAAAGTGTTATTTTGTCTTTTAAAAGTTATGTGGTCTCAGTCTCACTGCAATTTAGAATTTATTAAAGTACGCAAATAAAGCTAACACAAAATGAAAGACAGAAATCATGAAGGTCTTATTGGAATAATACTAATAAAAAAGGAGAACATGTGCGCATGTACAAAATAAGGTGACTCTGTTGAGCTCCCTGTCAAAAAGAACATCTTTTTTAAGGTCTTAAAACACAAGATTTTTTGGAAAGCAGTGCTTATCAGACTCTTGCTGGGCTGGGACCCAACAAGTGGGCTGCTGGAAGATTAAACTGAATCCCTAAATGATTTTGCAGAAACAGTTGATGGGTTTTAACCAGAAAAGTCTAATTTAGTTTCTAGCTGCAGGCTGTGTGGTCCTGCCAAAACATCCGCTGTCCCTGAAATGGAAAATAAAGAGCAGAAAACACTGTAGGCTAGTAGGTTAGCAGCCTCCCCAAACGGGTCCTTTTAACAGCTGTACGAGCCTGCTTTGAAAAACAAAGGAATCTAAAAGGTTAAAACAAGTGATCTGAAAGGAATATACAATTTAATGTGAATGTATTCAAAGTCTGTACACTGCAGTAGCATGCTAACCTCAAATAAATACATTTCAGCTGAGCATATTTTCAGCGGTCAAATCTTTGTTACAAGTATGTAGTAGTGAATCCCAGTCACATTCACCGTCTTCTTCTTAGATTACCTGGCTTTCAAAATCAATGTAATAGAAAATAAACTGACCTTTTTTTTTTCTCTCGTGATTATTGAGCTTCCCCACATTGGCCCGGTGTCTGTCTGTTCTCCTTGCTGTGGTCATTCCACATCACTTTGCTGTATCCTCGAGGGCAACAGAGCTAACAACCACGATACTCGACTGCTTTTACTGCAGCGAAATTGATTTGTATTAATGAAATTGTACTTTCTGCAGACTATACTGCTACACTGCTACATTACACACCAAGTGCACTGACTAATGGCAACTGAGTCACTCTTGTTTGCTTGTCTGATTTCTTGCGCACACACAAAATAAAAAAGACTATTCTGTCTATCTTTTCCAAATGCTGCTGAAGGAGGATTGAAAAAAAATATACTTTTCTCACAAATTTACTGTAAAGATTCAGATTATGCAAATCCCAGTCAACAAATAACTTTGCCTGCTCTCTGCTCTCATAGTGTGACACAGAAAATACATCTGAGAAATAACATGCGCTGCTTTAATTCTGATCAAATATGCCCTGCCAAAACATATATTCTTGCCTCTCTGGAAAACAATGGGTCAAACAAAATATGCTACTCAACTGGCGCAGGACTGAAACTAATTGCAGACACGCGCTGTGCAACATCTATTGATCATAACATGTTCCTGACTGTTCTCAAAGATAATCCATATGAACATATTCTGATCAAGCTCCCCTATTGGAAGGATCAAATCTTGAGTCGCTGTTTTACCAAAGTCACATGACTACTTGGTAACCACAGTTTATGAGACTGAGACTGATCACAAATACCAAGCTGTACTGTATTCCTTTTTAAACGGGCATCACACCAAAGTAAACAGCCGTCAGTCCACTACAGAATACTGTGTCAGTGTCACGTTGACCTTCTTTGGCCAGGAGAATAATGATCTTTCATTTCTCTGAATCAAAGGCAGAAGTGACTCAACGTTGTTGTAATGCTGTAAAACAATATTAAATTAGCTCTGTGTTGTCAGACCGATACGCTCCACGTGGTATCGTTTTCAGTTGTTGCATCAACTCCCGTTGATTTGGAAACTATTGCAGCATCTTTAACAAATCGGTATTCTAAAACTGCTGCAACTGCATTTAGACATTGGTTTCAATGTTATCGCACTTAACTGCCGACGCTGGTCACTGATCGTTCAGCCCTTCAGAGTGGTTGGTGCGAACGGTGTGTCCAGACTAGAACGTTGTGAGTGATAGTCTGGCGGAGTAATTGGTTCCCTGTAAAGATTAACTTCAGTATCATGACAAATAGTGCAATACACCCGTTAGTCCACGACAGTATGCTGCGTTGGTATCAGGTTTTCCCTTTAGAAACCCCATGGTTGGGTTAAGGGGGGAAAAAAATGTTGTGGTTGACATTTGGTTGTTTGACTTGCAGTCAGGTTGTTGATGTGGGCGGGCGGGCATCCTCGGGTTCTCACTCAGATCAACATCTACCCAGTACCGCCCTCTTGACCAAATATGGTCACCTTCGACTCCAAAGAAACAAAATGGCGACGGCCAAAATGTCACACTCAAGGCTTCAAAGGACAGTTTACAAACCAACGGGTGTCATCACAGTGGGTTGTCTCTGGATAGGGAACAACATACGAAAAACATTTTAAAACTGTATTTTGGTCGATTCATTCAAAATCTTGAGAAACTTGTCAACAATCATCAAATACAAAAATGAAAATGTTAAAACTATGAGATTGAAGGAATTGAATATCCTGACCACCATATGCTGCAGCAACAATGGCCTGACTTGCCTGTGTACACTACAGAATCTGAGAATTGGCCGTCGGCTCACAAGCCACACTTATTGGCTCACAGCTTCCCTGCACAATGGCTCCTGTCTTTTCCCTTACCCCCCCTACTCTGTCTTATATCATTATCACTGTGTACCGGGGAAAGATAATGATATGTATATCTATTCAACCTGGGTGACATGGCTCGCAGGGAGCCACTGAGCAGACAATCCGCCTCACCCCTCACTCAAATGCTCTCCTCTTTCTTTTTATCCCTCTCTTCTCCCTCAGCAGACATGGGGGCATTTGTTATTTGTCCCCTAACCTACTATGTTTTCTCTCACAATGATTTATAAATAGGGCTCTGCTTAGCATATCAAAAGACTCTGGGGCAGGGAGAGGGAGAGAGGCAGAAAGAGAAGGAGGGGAGAGACAAAAAGATGTTGGGAAGACGGAGAGAGGAAGAAGACAAAACAGTGTTTGAACTCAACTCAGGTGTCTAACACTGTCACTCAACCTGTGTGTTGATATAATGGATAGCTGCGGTGTTGAGCTGTGACTCTGAAAATCTACGGTCTTAAGCAGTGAGTTAAATATTCCCTGTTACCTGAGTATATACTGTGTATTTGACCTCATCATTTTAACTCGTGTTACATACATCACTTTATATGAAACAGTAGTTAATGTAATGCCTGTTAAAATATATTGTTTTTCCTGAAAAATGAATATATTGTTTGACAGTTCATTCTAGATATTGGATACATATGGCTGTCTTCCACACAGTTTTACATTTGCTTTATTTAATGCATAATAACTGCTCATGTAAACATCACAGAAACATGGTTAATGGCTCAAACTGAGGAAGACACCTGTAAAACGGATTATTTATATGTAGGACATTGGGCATCTTTTGTGTTGTGGGTTGTACAGTGAAATTACTCAAGCCATATATATATATCTATCTATATGTATATATACATTTTTTTATGACAAAACATTTTCCACTCCTCTTATCCACAAGTGTACCAAATTACAGGGTGTAGTAAATCAAATAAAAGGGGGGCAACTACCAACTAGTTTCACATGTAAACACACTTTAGATGCATGCATGTACACACAAGTGGATAAAAGCTGAAAGGTGTTGACTTATTTTCATTCCAACTGAACAAATTAAATCTGCTGATGAAGACTATGTGATGCGATGTGAAAGTATTTCCGTTCAAGAATCAACTGTCAAGCTAAACGTGAATCTTTGGACGTTCAAACACCTGCAAGCAACTAATAACTCAGGAGAACTCAAGCTCTCGGAATCTCTTGAATAAGTAAGAAAGTGGACTTCAAGATAAAAAAAAAAAAAATGACATCAACTTAGACGATAAAATACAGCCACTAATACCATCTTCATTTAGCATTTATTACAATTCCAACACGAGACCCATTTAACATGCTAAAGTCCCTGACAGATTTACGTGCTTTTTTGGACATTTCACAATAACAACTCACATGATATGGATAAATGTTAATATCATATTGCATTTGTTCAAACATGAAAGTCTAACGTAGGATTTGTAAGGGCTGAATGAGCCTGTGCATTGTAATTATTTAGAAAAGCGATCAAGTCATCGTGCCAATGCCTGCTGGGGTCTTAAACCCTGTTTAAATGCACCACAATGCAAATATGCTTTCACAGTGTTTGTCATGATTATAAACATTTCCGTTCTTTTGAATACATAATGTTCCCATGATTACTTTTAGTTTTCATCTTTTTTCTGCAACTTCTATTTGTCTAGCCAAATCAGTTGCACAGAGTTGTGTTCACTGGCCAGTGCATGCATACAACTTATTGAAGAGAAAGTCATGAAACTTTAGCAAGTTGTTTATTTTATCATCACAAGCTGAATCCAGATGAGAGCAGGAACCATGAACGTCCACAAAGGGGTTTGAAAGTCATAACAGATCATGTATTTATAACAAGCATTTCCAAGTAGCCAAACCGAGAAAGCAGACTTCCCATGTGGTGCTGTAGTTGCACCAAAACAATGGACACTTCCTCAGTGTTATCACACTTGTTGAATGCCTTAAAAAAAAAGAAGGAATTTGTGTTTAAACAGTCATCCATCTTAACAGTTTGTTAAAAGCCAGTTTTACTCAGGAGTTCTTGCAGTTTTTACCCAGACAGTCGAGGGAACCATTCCAAATTGTGGGAAATCAGTTAATTTGCATTCATGCTGGGAGTTAGATAAGAACAATGACACCAGTCTAATGTCTGTAAACAACATATGAAGCTATAGTCAGTTAGCCTAGCTTAGCATAAAGACTGGAGAAAGGAGGAAACAGCAAGCCCGACCTTTATGACAGTAAAGCACTGTAAAGCTTAAACATCACCTCTCATCACATCTTGTACCTGATACAGTAATCCAGAACAGAGGTCAAACGGATGACTGGAACTGTTTCAGACCAGAAACAAGTACTTTGCATGCCCATTGTGTAACCAGGTATTAACTATTTTTAGATAATCATCCAAATGCAGGAGGTAGGTGTAAATATCAGACCCCAGAACATATATATATATATGCTGACAATGTCAACAAAACTGTGATTTAGGTTCACATATTCACAGGCTTTACTTAAAACAGGTCTGAACCAGACTGTGACCCAGTATCAGACCACAGTGCACATGTGAACAAAGCCGCTGTGTCTTCATGTGGAAACTGGGGCTTGGACTGACTGTTAGCTGAGCGGCAGGCCGAGCCCGTCGGGACACCGAGGTGCATCTGAGCCCAATTAACCTCTGTCTATATCTCGTGTGTCTCGGTGGACGGCGGATATGAGCTCTGGACTGAACCTTGACAGGCTCACATGGTGAGTACAGCATCCTGAAATGACACCACAGACGTCTGGATGCATGAACAAAGAGAGGATCTTTTTGGTTGTTGTTGTTGTTGTTGTTGCTGGATGTGTGGATTTAAATGGAGTACAGTTCCAGCTGCTCATCTCTGCCACTCCAGTACACAAAATACTCACTGTGACTGTCTCTGTGAGTGCATTTGCATATTTCCAAACGCTCTATACACCTCAGCTGTTTGTAATAAATAGGGGAGTACCTCATGCCACGATGAATGCTGCTAAATAATTAATGAGCTATCAAACACTGCAGATTCATGTACAACTAGCCGGCGTCAAAGCATTTATTTTCCTTTCATTGCTGGTTGAGAGAGTAATGGGCTGCACACTCTGCTCAGAACAGGGTGTCACTATCAGTGTTAAAGCTGTCCCGCAGTGCTGATGACATGCACTAAGTCTGACTGCTTTCTTTCACCCATCCTTCCTGTCACACTTTATTTGGCTCGCCCAAACTGAGAGTCAAAATATTTTAGAGTGATTATAGCATGTTAGAATATTGTTGATATGGTCATCTTATTTTTAGAGTTTGGGTTACGTAGTCTGTGGAGGATAAGTGCTAAGTAGTACCCTAATTAAAACAAGAGACCACCCAAACGTTGCCAAATATATCTCAGTATTTTCATCTAAATTTTTAATTTAGTTTTTAATAAATATGAGAGAGGAAGAAAGAAAAAAAGAAACAGAGTTTTGCATTTTCAATTAGCTGTGTCTGTTTTGGAAAAAAATGTACATTTACTTAAGTATACATAAAGAATAATACATTAAAAACTAATAATCCAATCTGGTGTATTTTCCATTAATGTGTATATTGAGGCTCCATGGGTGATGCTATCTTTGCATTCCAGTACAAGTAATTCAGTTTTACTTGAGTACTGCTGTTGAATGCCACTTTATATATTTTTACTCCACTACACTTATCTTGCAGCTGTACTTCCTTATCTCACATTAAGACTTCGCGTATAACAATTTTATGAAACCCAATGCATCGATATATATTGAACCAGCCATCAGATGTCTGAGTTGTTCACACCTTCACTAAAGAGTGATTTTTCTTTTAAAGTTAATTTAATTTAAATACTTTTATCACACGAAAGAACTTAATATTTTGACTGTAAATGAATCTGTATTGAAGAGATAAAACACCATTCTTTGAAAAGATATTCTCTCACTTGATGTTTCTGTGATGGTGGTGGAGATCGCTGTCTGATACATCCAAACCCTAGATGTTCAGCTGGGTTGAGATGTGTTGACTGTGAAGGCCACAGCGGGTCATTTAAATCATTTTCATGCTCATCAAACCATTCAGTGACCTCTGGTGTGCTATGGATGGGGACGATGTCACCCTGGAGGAGACCACTCCCATCAAGACAGAAATGTTTGATTATAAGATAAAGATGATCATTGTTGTATGATTAGTAGTGAGCCCCCCCGAGGCTTAACAGAACCACCGTATCTTCTCCCTGCTGAGTTAGTTACACTGACAACTGCTATACTTTTGAGTAAGACTTTGAATAGGGGACTTTTACTTCAAGTATTTTTACATTCTCTTGTGGTACTTTTGCTTTATTAGAAAATCGGAGTACTTTTTCCATCACTGATGATTTTCCTTTCGCATATTGTTTATTTAGAATCATTTGGAAGCCTATTATTTATAGTCCAAATACAAATTACAATCATTTTAATTGTAATTTTGCCCAAAATCAGACCTCCATTCCAGTTTCTTTCTTTGGAAAGTAATGCCTGTAAAATAAAGGGAAATGACTTGTTCTCCCTTCGTATTCCATTAATCACCTCACAGCCTCTCCGATTCATCTGCGAGGGTCCTGACCTCGAGACTGGCAGTCAGCAAAAATGGAGGACAGTTGTGATGGAAGTGTTCAGAGGAGGGATGTTACATCAGATCTGGGCTTTCTTGTTGATGTGTTAAAAATCCAGGCACCTCTCCCCCTGCTGCCGCTTCAAAGCTTATTAAACATGATACTACATAGCAGAGCTACAAGGGGGTTCTATGCATGTTTTTTATTGGCTTTGATATATGAACTATTTTTACATGATATCCATGGACCGCAAAATAACTGCAAATAATGATGTCTTAATTTCCCAAATATTACACCTTTCTTGGAAATGTCCTTTTATAATTTACAGCTATGTAACAGAAAATATTATGAAATTGTTTGGAATCCTTTCAGAAAATTTGGATTAAAAGTAAAATAAGAAATCACCAGTAATTCTGAAAATGTCCTCCAAAAATGACCCCATAGTCTTCTGTGCAAGCAGCTTATTATGACCCACAATTACACTCTACACTATATATATATATATATATATAACTATAACTATAAAAATATTTTCTCACTTTTTCTGTGATGTGAAAAACTATATATATATATATATATATATATATATATATATACATACACACCATATGATCTTATGGGTTTGAGGACTTGTTAATTCTTCAGTTAGAACACTTTTTTTTTTTTTGACCTAATGGCCATCCTTATGATTTACAGTATGTGATGGGATGGGGACCGGGCCAGGGTGTACCATGCCTTCGCCCACAGTCAGCTAACATACTGCAGGCTCCAGCATCCTCGAGACCCTATTCAGGATGAAGCAGGTCAAAATGGATCATTTTTCAATGAATTAACTGACAACGTTTTACAATTTTCAAAAACACTAAGCCTACTTTACTTTACATGTTATAGTATATCTACATTATACACCATGAATGGAGGCCTGTTTACTTTGACTTTTGCAGCAGGTTAGAATGTGATGTGTTGATGTCTGGTGTGCATGTAGGTCAGCTCAGGATGGTGACCTGTTCAGCCTGATATCAAATAGTGGCCACAGCATGCTGTGCATGCCAATCTATGAGAAAGAAGCACTGAGGCGTCAGTTCGAATGTTTTCCTGATTCATGTTGACCTCGACAACGATTGTGTTTAGAAGGGCTCCTCCATTCTCATGACTCAAAACTCTGCTGCTCGTCTCTCCAGCTTTCCAAATAGGGACTGATTTATATTGCGTCTCGCCGATCTGGTAGAGAACCAGCAGCACTGAGTTGGTTGTAGTGTCAGGAAACATAGCATGATTACTACAAGCGTGTTCAGATAAACCTGAAACATGTCTTCTGCTTTTCACACATTTAAGACTGGATTCACAGCAGATTGGTCACAGACTGCTTGGGAAGTCTCCAAAAACTGCTCAAAACACATCATTGACCCACACTATCACTCCATTTGACATGTTCCTTCACTACCATGAACACACTCTGTAGTTTATTTAGCCTCGGCTCCACCAAGTACGCCATCTTGCTGCTGGAAACTCATCCGATAATAATCTGAAGTTCTTTGGAATTGATATTGAACTGTATGTTATTTAACCTTTTTATATGAAAATAGCAACTGCAGTAATAACCTCTGAAGTTACAGAAAATTACTGCAGCAGAGCCCTAAACGTATTAAACCACAGCTAAAAATACAACACATATACTTCAACAAATACATTATTTGACTTGTTTGTCAGAATTTGGGACTCAAATGCATAACCAGAAACACAAACATCAGAAACAAAAATCTTTAATGAAGAAGGTGCAGAAAATAATAATCAGAAGACGCTCAGTCAAAAGACAGTCCATAGTCCAAAAGACAGGCAAGAAGATTCACGCACAGAGGTACCAAAGGGAAAAGGCGAGACAGACAGAGGACAAGGAAAAGACAGGTTGACAAAACTAAACAACTCCAGACTAAAAGGGACAGGAAGAAACTGATATGACAAAACTAAACAACAAGGACAAGGATGAAGTGTGACATTATTTGCTCTTGTTGAAGCATACTTTCTAAAAAAAAAGAATAAAAAAAAAAAAAGCTACAGAAACTACTGTTGTAGGAAACCTAAAATAAACAATGTAAAAAACATGTTTGTGATTAATTTCTGAATATGTAGAACAACAGGACTGGACATTCTATTTTCAGTATATGATCACCATCTTATTGCCAGAAGGGGTTAGTAGTTAAGTACATTTACTACTTAAAGTGGTACACCAGATATGTAATGAATACAAATAACTGAGGACAGATCGTTGGCTGTATATAAAAAGGGATGTTAG
Organism: Embiotoca jacksoni; assembly: GCF_022577435.1. Classification (NCBI taxonomy): domain Eukaryota; kingdom Metazoa; phylum Chordata; class Actinopteri; family Embiotocidae; genus Embiotoca; species Embiotoca jacksoni. Next base: position 21,466,484 of record NW_027185403.1, read on the forward strand.
AGGTCGGCTCCCAAAAGCCTCCGGCTCCACAGACTCCCGTTCAACTTCTCTGAGTCAGTGAGTAATTTCAGCGTTGTTAGCTAAAGTCACTCCTTCTTATTAGTTTTCTGGAGGTCCATCTGAAAATAATCCCTCATTCATTAGAAAATAATCCTTAAAAGAATAGTTTTTTGGGGGTGTGTCTGTTTGATTGACAGGCCTATGGTGCAGTCAGGTTACAGCTCTCGATGGCCGGGGTTTAGTATCGGCGGGATTTCCAATCAGATCGGTCAGATCCACCGCTGGCTCCTCCCCAGCTCATCCAAATATGGTCACTTTTGCTGGTAACAGAGTATTTCTTGCTTTTACTGCTGTTACTTAAGTGAGAGAGAGATCTGGATATTTCTCCATCAGTACGAGTCAGTAGTCAGAGACTATTCTCACCTGTGCTTCCACTCCGGACGAACATCACATATCTTTGCTCTCGCTGCACCGCTGCTGCCTATGTTAGATTAAAGGTCTGAGCAGTAAAAACCTGGTGATCTTAACACTGCTTTATGATCTGCCCTTTTTTTACTGCTTACATTAGACATTCATAAACTGCAGACGGGGTCCCAGAGTGAAAGACTGCAGGCCTCTCTTTCTGCTGATGACGTGTCTTGTCTTGAGACTAGATTTAGAGCAGCGTGACAGATTGTCGAGGCGACCTTCTTCCCAGTGTGCCCCGCGCTTTTCCATTACTGCATTTCACTTCATTACTGTACAAGTTTTACATTTAATCCTTACAATTTACAGTCCAGATTGTCTACCTTGGGAGTAAATCAGATTTAGAAACACTGCTTGTATTATTATGAAACTCCCACTTTTGCCACTATTAAAATATCGGTGAAAGGAAAGACAAAGGAGAGAAAATCTCCCCTTTCATGGGGCTAATATGAAAAAAAAGGAGTGTGAAAATGGTATTTTGCTAACAGTTTTGCATCAGTGCTGCTGCTGGCAAACAGCTGCAGGATAACTGGTAACTGTGATACAAACAGGCCAAAGCCGGTGGTCAGAGAGCGAGAACGTCCATGGAACATTATCAGAATGAGGAGAAAACAAGCCTCACCTGAGCAGCATTACCTGCCTGTTTTATGAATGGGGTGCAGTTACTTTTTAGTCCAGATGAGGGCGACACATCAAACACTAAATTCCGCAGCGGAGGAGACATTCCCAGCAGTCACAGAGCTGTGAGGGACAAAACAAGAGCAAAAGAGTGGGGCGGCACACAGATCCCTTTAAAAGACATCATAAAATGCTTTATGGTAATCCAAGAAATGGGATTAGAGCACACGAGATTCAAGGTTTTTCCAGCGTTTGGACACAGGAAGCAGCGTCTCGGCCACATGGCCAGACTACCAACGACAGCTGAGACGGAAGCAGGGGCTTTGCCAACTGTCTGGCTCATTCTCTTGTATAGGCCTGCTTCCCTCAGGCCACTCACAGCCAGTGTAGGAACATGTCCAAGACTGTCAAATATCAGCACACATTTGCAGTCCCGTGTATTAATCTGCACACACACACACCGAGGAGGAGCGCTCGGTTTGCTGTTCACACGTAGGCTGCTTTGGAGGTGGTTTATAGGAACTCAACCACACCCCAGTTTGGAGACATTGATGTGAACCAGTAACTGGAGAGGGGGAAATAATTGAGACCATAAAATGTCCCTAATTACCGGCTGGCTTTGTGGAGTGGAGGGGATTGTATCAAAGGACTGTCAGAGCAGCACAAATGCAATTCACTTTTCAGACATGTCAAAAACCCTTCGTGTGTATACTCATTTGTACAACGGCTTATTGTCCAACTTAATATATTTCTCAAACATTGAATGAATGTGGTTTCAGTTTAAGACAAAGTATTTCATTCAATTATGCTCCTTCCAGGACACAAATATATATATTTTTTTTACTGTAAAAGTTACCAAAGTATTTACCTTTACAGATAAATAAATCACATCAAAACACATGATGCAAGACAGTGAACTGCTGAATATGTACATTCTCTGTTCTAAAACCAGTCTTTATTAGCACGTGATGTGACGTTTATCAACACATATTTACAACTATTTCTTCCATGTTATGATTATGCACTGACACGTTTTTGAAGGCTCGTCGTAGGCCGTTAGGCAGCGACGCTCGTTTTCACCTCAGACGTTGCCATTTGACAAAACAATTGGTTGAAAGCTGCAGAATAAGGCAGTAAGTGGATCTTAAGTATTGTCAAATGTTATCTCTGAAATGGATACCAACAAGCGCAGAAAAGCATAATTTGGAAATATTAACAATACACACCTGCGATGCACCAAACGTCATTGAAAAAATGTCCTGAAAACTGCTATTACCTGTACATCCAATTTGTTCTTTGGTTTACTGCATAATAAGATCTTGTTACAAATTACAATGACTGTATTCAAAGTAGGAACTTAAACATTTTGTTTTGGGTGTTGACTCAAGAGTTGATAACCTATTTGTTGGTATTTGGTGTTGAGAATTATACAATTCATAGTCAGGCATTATTACATAAAGTTGTAAATCATACAGTGCTGAATGTTACAGTGCTGATGAGCAAAGACACTTAAACGTCTAGATTTTAGGCACAAAAGTCCTCAATTAACAACTAAACTATGACAATAAGCAATAATTGTACATTTTATTTTGAAATTATGTGGAGCATAATCCCCAAAAATATATATATTTCTATTTAAGCAACATTCCTATCATATATTCTAACAATATATGATTCACCCTCGCTGTTGCATCATAACCATCATCATCATCACCATATTTAAACAAATCCAGCCACACTGCGGGGCTGGGCGGATGAAATCCATACTTCCCGTCTTGCCTTTCTCCAACCCTGGTTTTATTTGTGCGTCACTTGGCTCCGCCACCTGTTGCAAGAGGAAACCAGAGGTGAGGCTTCCGGTGAGGCCGAACACTGTCAGGTTTCAGGTCCGACTCCCTTTTCTCCCAAGGGTGTCAGCTGTATGGACAAGAGCGCGGGCACTGCGCCATGCTGCCACTACACTCAGCCCGGGACTCATCTCGCATTCAGAGGGTTCATAGATAGATAGATAATATTTACATATATATCTTGACGATTATTCAAAGGAGATATTTTACAGGCTACAGTTGGAGAGATGCGATTATTAGAAGTAGTGGTGTTGCTGTACCTTAAGGCGGTCCTCTCCTCCTCCTCCACTGCTCCTCCTCTCCTCCGCTCCATCCATCTCTCCGCTTCGCTCCGCTCCACTCCCTTCTCTCCTGCAAACACACACAAAATGAGTTGAACCGCGTGAGCCGCACAAGCCTCTGATTGACTGATCCCCCACCTCCTTCTTCGGTTTTTCCTTTTGCAGCTCGTCTAACTGCAGCACTCTTGAATAATAACTCCCTCTCCTTCTTCTTTCCTCTCTCTCCCTTTCTCTCCTCTATTTAAAATGCCGCTCACAGGCGCGCTCCCGTTCCCGATTTTAAGCACACACAGATTCTCTCTCTCTCTCTCTCTCTCTCTCTCTCTCTCTGTGTCTCTCTCTCTCTCTCCCTCTCTCTCTCTCTCTCTCTCTCCCTCCAATCGGACCACGGAGACGCGCTCGATCGGGCCGCGTCGACCAAGTCAAACCCAATGCAACGATTTGGCAGGTAAAGCTTTTTTTTTTTTTTAAATCACCCCCACCACCAAGTCCACCCACACACACACACACACACACACACACACACACACACACACTCCCCTCCTCGGTTTTCATCAGCTTTGATCTTGATCCCCGTGGAGGTTACACAGGAGTAGGAATAAAACAGGTGAGAGCCTTCTTGTGTTCAAATTAAAATTATAGTAAAAATAATATTTCAGAGGTCATAATACAGAAGGAAGACATGCAGACGTATAGGTGTGCGCCCCACATAATGGATCTGTTTCAAGGTCTGAAGTTTATTTTTTTTTCCAACGCGAGAGACCCCCCCCCCCACCACCACTCCTCCTCCTCTCTCTCTCTCTCTCACCTCCCTCCCTCCCTCCCCCTTCTCTCTCTCGACATCTCTGCATTCTCCTCTTTTAGTCGTGTAGGAAGCTCAGTGAATGCGGCTGCAGAAAGAGCCAGCATACTTATGCGCCTGACACGGATACTGTTCTGTCTTTACAGGAGGGGGGAACACAAGCTTGGTTTCCTCCTGTTTGACTCCCCTCCGTTACTTCGGCCTGGATATTTGTTTTCTTTTAGGGGGACGTTTTAAAAATCCTCACATTCACTCATCAAGTTTATTTCGATGGCATTTTCTCTGGATGGAAGCGAGAGAAAACGCGGACTTTCCAGCTCCTCACTTGCACCACAGCGGACTAAAGGCTGAATAACTGCATTATTCATTTTTACGCACCGGTTTCTGTTGTCCTGACTAGTCTCTCTTGTTTCTCGCCGCTTTTTCTTTTTTTTTTTTTTTCTTTTAATCCGGGAAAGGAGCTTCAATATCGCCACAGCCCTTCATTTTACATCCGTCCTTTCTTAAATTCCCTCCCGTTTGATGAGACTGAAATAATCTCCTCTGCCTGCAAACAAACTGAAGAGAAAAGAACTGTTTTGCACAAGGACTGGATTTATGATGCCTGGATGGGAAACAGTGAAGTGATATCCTGATGGGAGCGTTTTGGCAGCTTTTGCCCTCTGAAGCATTATCCCGGTGCGCAACTTCGCTCGAAACAAACCAGTATTTATTTATTGGATCGTTGGGGGTTGCTGAGCCGAGCTGAAGCCAGGCGCACAGCGCTGGCCACACTCTCTCCCCCATTTTCTCTTTTACACTCCTTTGCTCTTCTTCCTCATCCAGTTTCCCATCAAATAAAAAACTCCAAGAATGACGGACTCATTTCACCGCATCACCGTCCGCCTTGCGCCTTTTTTCACGCCTTGGAGTCGCCGGACGCGCCGTCAAGATCTCTGAAAGCTGTGTGCCTCTCCCTTTCTCCCTCTATCTCCCCGTCCTTCCCTATCTCTGCCTCTTTCTCCCAGTCTCTCTCTCGATCTCTACTGCGCCCAAATGAATGCTCTCTCATGGAGGTAGGACAGCCACCTTGGGGACCGAACGACCAGAGGGGTGATTTTTCCAAGCAAGAGGAGCCCGTCAGTAAGAGACGCATCGGGTGAAATCGGACCCCCCCCCCCTCCTCCTCCTCCTTCCTCTGTTTCTCCATCTCCACCGCACCCCCACTTCCAGTTTGCTTGGCTCGTGTTGATCTACAGGAGCCTGCATGGGGATATAGGCGCTGAAGAAACCTTGTTGCGCCCTATAACTGCCTGCATTCTACTTCAGCTGGGAGGACTGTTTGCGCACGTCTCCATCCATGTCTCACCAATGCTGCCCCGTGTCTCCAGAGGGAGCCGCATTCATTATCACCTCAGCTTTGGGTAAGTCTACTTTATTTAAATTCCACCTATGTTCATTTTAAATGACCTGATTTAAAAAAAAAAAAAATCCATTAGTCTACCAACATTTTAATATCTTCCTCTATTTGGTGTCAAAGGTAGAAAAATGGTTCTCCGGGTGATATATGGGTGCTGCTTAAAACCTCTCAATATGTCAGCAATGGGCATAGACCCAATTCTTCCTCTTCCTTTTTCTCCCACAGTTGCTTTGCTAAATAACCTGAATGTGCAGCTCAGTGGCACTGTTGTCGGCTTCAGCTGAGATCCCCATGAAAAACACAACTGCAGTTTGACTTTGATTTTGTTGAATCTGCTAGGGGAGGGGGGGGGGTACGTCTGCGGTTCTTCAATATTTTCAAGACAATGCTTCATGCTTTGGATGTCAGAATAAGATGCATAGATGGGCAGCAGTTCATGAGTTTGGTTAATTTCGAGAAAATGTGGTACTTTTCCTGCAGGACCGAATAATCTGCATTAAACATTTGTGTCGTCCAGGGATGAGGGAGAAGCAGTGTCAATGCCAAAGCCTCTCACTCAAATGATTCCAATGAAAAAGTGCAATAATTGGAAATGTGCATCACTACGGTAGATATTGTAGTACGCTGTTTATACAGTAAAATATCAGAATAATATATCTCGTGTCTTTTATTAAAAAGCATGCCAAAATTGATGAAATATTGCAATTACAGTATAATCAATCTACAATATGCATTTTGATGGTTTGCTTTCTGTGTGTTTGTGTGCACACATGCTTCTCTGGTCTCGTATGTACATGTGTGTCTGTGTGTGTGACTGTGCATGCACCTCTCTCTTTTTTTCTCTCCAAAGGTTACTAAATGGTTTTCTGGGGGAGGATTTCTAACCGGCGAGATGCTGCTCGTACTCCTGCTGGCAGCCTTTTCTTCTTCCATCTCCGGCTCCCTCTCCTCCTCCCTCTCCTCCCCCTCCATGTCGGACGGACCCCCGATGGTAGACCCGTCCGCCTCGGACTTAATGGCCGAGACCTGCAGCGCCTGCTCCTGCATGTCGGTGGAAAACGTGCTGTACGTCAATTGCGAGAAGATCACCGTCTATCGACCCACGCAGCTCATCCCCCCGGCCTCGTCTCTGTACCACATGAACTTCCAGAACAACTTCTTAATCATACTCTACCCAAACTCGTTCCTCAACTTCACCCACGCAGTGTCACTGCAGCTGGGGAACAATAAATTGCAGAACATCGAAGGTGGTGCATTCATGGGGATGAGCGCATTGAAACAGCTGCATCTGAACAATAACGAGTTAAAGGTGCTACGAGCAGACACTTTTCAAGGGATAGAAAACTTGGAATACCTCCAGGCTGACTACAACTTGATTAAATACATCGAAAAGGGAGCATTTAACAAACTTCACAAGCTAAAAGTGTTGATCCTGAATGATAACCTCATACAGGCACTTCCTGACAACATATTTCGCTTTGCCTCGCTCACGCACCTGGATATAAGGGGGAACAGGATCCAGAAGCTTCCATATTTGGGGGTTCTGGAGCACATCGGGCGCATTGTAGAGCTGCAGTTGGATGACAACCCCTGGAATTGTACCTGTGATTTAGCACCTCTCAAGGCATGGCTTGAAAACATGCCCTATAATATTTTTATCGGCGAGGCCATATGTGAAACACCGAGTGACTTGTACGGGAGGCTCCTGAAAGAAACTAACAAACAGGAGCTTTGTCCCATGGGAACAGGAAGTGATTTCGATGTCAGGATGCCGCCCGCACTGCCTGATAATGGGCAGTTTCCCTCCAAAATGTCCCCAACCACTGTGGCTCCTCTTGCCACGAAAGCGCCAAAAACCACTGACTCATCTAAAATTTACGGTAATGGTATTGTGGCTGGTTTACCCCCTTTTGGAAGAAATAGCCAGATTGTTTCCTTCCAGACAAGGACCCCTCCGTTGTTGTGTCCACAGCCGTGCAGCTGTAAAGCCCACCCTTCTGACTTCGGCATTAGTGTCAGTTGTCAAGAGAGGAATATTAAAAATCTAGCCGATCTCATTCCCAAACCCCCAAACGCCAAGAAACTTCACCTGAGTGGGAATTACATCCGCGACATCAGCCCGATTGATTTCCAAGGGTTTGAGGGTTTAGATTTACTTCATCTTGGCAGCAATCAAATTGTCACAGTGCAGAAAGGTGTGTTTGCTAACCTCACTAATCTGAGGAGACTGTATTTGAATGGAAACCAACTTGAACAGTTACACCCAGAAATGTTTTTGGGCCTCTCAAACCTGCAGTACCTGTATTTGGAATACAATGCCATAAAGGAAATCTTAGCGGGCACGTTTGACTCCATGCCGAACCTCCAACTCCTGTATCTCAACAACAACGTTCTGCGGAGTCTCCCCGCCTACGTTTTTGCGGGTGTCTCTTTAGCTAGACTAAATCTGAAAAACAACCACTTTATGACCCTGCCTGTGAGCGGTGTCTTGGACCAGCTGCGGTCATTGACCCAGATAGACCTGGAAGGGAACCCGTGGGAGTGTTCCTGCGATCTGGTCGCCCTCAAACTCTGGCTACAGAAGCTAAGTGATGGAGTGGCTGCCAAAGAGGTGAAATGTGCCTCCCCTGTGCAGTTCTCCAACATTGAGCTGCGCCTCTTAAAAAATGAGATCCTGTGTCCGAGGCTCGCGAGGCCGCCATTTGTTCAGACGAGCGCCACCCCCATTTTGACCTCAGTGTCACCTGCCGGAGTCGGCAAAGCACCACCGGGCGGACCTGTGCCTCTTTCAATTATGATCCTTAGCATCCTCGTAGTGCTGATCCTTACTGTGTTTGTGGCCTTCTGCCTTTTAGTCTTTGTCCTGAGGCGGAATAAAAAACCCGTGGGAAGGCAGGAGGGGCTCGGGAACCAGGAGTGTGGCTCCATGTCGTTGCAGCTTCGCCGCCACAGCCACAAATCTGGCAAAAAAGGCTCCATCCCTGGAGACGACTTGGGAGGCGAGACATTCATCCCCCAGACCATCGAGCACATTGGCAAGAGCCACACCTGCGGGATGGGACGCTCCTCAGACATGGACGCTGGCTTCAAGTTTGCAGACTCGCAAAGGCAGAAGATCATCCTCCGGAACAGCGCCGACAAGGATAAAGACTCACTTTCCACCCTGGAGCGCAACAAACGCCTCAGTACCATCGATGAACTTGAGGAGTTTCTCCCCAACCGAGAGCCCAGCATGTTCATCCACAACTTCCTGGACAGAGGAAGAGATTTCAACAGTATAGGGATGGGCGGGTATGAAATTCGCTACCCAGAGAAAACCTTGGACAAAAAGATGAAGAAGTCGTCGCTGATAGGCGGGAACCACAGTAAGATCGTGGTGGAGCAGAGGAAAAGTGAGTATTACGAGTTGAAAGCCAAGCTCCAGGGAACGCCTGATTACCTGCAGGTGCTCGAGGAGCAGACTGCACTGAGTAAAATGTAGGGATTGTTGTGTTTGATTTTGTGCATCAATTACACACATGATACACAAGGAAGTCAGACACACAGACAGGCAGACAGACAGACAGCCAAACACATCTGCCTTTCTCTGATTCTTTATCCCCCTCTATAGCCGCACACACACACACACACACGCACACACACACACGCACGCGCACGCGCGCGCACACACACACACACACACACGCACGCACGCACGCACGCACGCGCGCACACACACACACACACACACACACACACACACACACACACACACACGCACACATACATCATTCAACTCCCAGTTCTCTCGCCCTCTGTCTTCATCTCTCTCTCTCTCTCTCTCTCTGCAGCCACACACACACACACAATACACACATGCAGCAAAAAGTGCCTTCTGGAAATCCTTAATGACCAATGCAGAGATGGACAAAATGGCTCCACACTACAAAGCTATTGCTAGAATCAGCGTGGATGTATTTCACAAGGAAAGACCTTTTGGATTATCCATGCCACTACACGTATGAGTCCCGCAAACACACCACAGGACACCCTAAAAAGCAACCAGACAGTCGTAGTATTTTTGCTGCTATTGAAATGGGTACTTATCTTCTTATTTTTTTGTCGTTCTTGTTGTTCTTTTTCTCTTCCTTTTGTTTTTCCAACCAAATCAAAGGGTCTTGAAAACAGTGCTTGAGAATATACCTCGCCATCTTCAGCCCGTTTAAAAAAAAAAAAAGAGAAAAAAGAAAAAAGGAGTGAGTGTTGGTTGTTCCTTTGTTCTGGGAAGTATCCAAAATCGGTATTCTCGGATGAGATTAACAGAATCAGTGACTCAATGGATGCTACTTTGCTTTCATTTGATTTTTGTATCATTTGTGGGGATGTCTGTTTGTTCTTGGGGATGCTCTCTGGAGTCGGCTGCAGACTCTCTGCCATCTTGTCTGGATTACACACCAGTAGCAGGACACCTGCTCTTTGCCGGGAGGCTAAACGGCTCCTGTTTTCCATTCATGGGAATTGGAGGCACTGCGAAACTCTTTTGGGGAATGATTTCATGACTTGTTTTCTTTGTGTAAAGAGCCATGTTAAATATAGTGTCTTCTGAATGGAGTTGTGTTTCTCTTCAAAATTGCTACTTACAGTAACTGTATGTTTTGGGTGAAATCTAACGGCACATACACTGTCAGAGGACATTGTTTCTGAAAAATGAAAAATGAAAAAAGAAAAAAAAAAAAAAGGATAAAAAATTACAAAGCTGCTTGCCATGTAAGCGTAACCTGGAATTTATTTTGTAAGTCTTACATTATTTGTATCTGTGGGACTGGTTTGTAAATTACAAGGAAAGACAAACATCTACACAAGAACACACTCATACTGTACGACGGAGCATCATCATCAAGAGACTACAAGCCACAATTGTCAAACAAACCGCAAATATGATTCAATCGGTGATCCACCTCCCCTTGTCAGCTCTCAATTCGTAGTAAAAAAAACAAAAAAAGATTTAACAACATAGTTAATTTATTTTTCTATGCAGGATTATTTAAAGAGTTATTGGTATTATTTAAAAAATAATAATACACAAAGAGTGAAAAGGACTTGACAGAACGACGCATCAGAGCTAATTCAGGCCACCAGAAGTGACTGTTGAGTCGATTCAAGGGTTTTTGTGTCTCTCAGTTTACTGAGGAACTCGACCCGCCGGACGAAGGGTTGTGAAATGTGATCTGTGATGTTTCCTTTTTATTGTGTCGCACGACGAGCCGAGGCCTGAGAGAGTCTGTGAAGTTTCAAGCCGTTTCCTTATTCTTATATCTCCCACAGTATCTTGTAAAAGGTTTCTTATTAACATTATGCAACCAAAATAAATGTGCATTAAACTTGATATGCTTCTGGAATTGTTGGGATTGGGAAAGGAGACATCTCAGAGGACAAGGGAAAGCTACCAATTGAGGCTCTAAATTGTTAGATCAGGACAGAGTCATATCGTAAAACTCCATGTGCAATATTAGTAAAAATGCTCAGTCATGATGGCTTCAGATAATTTTATTTAATTTATTTAGTTTGAGGTTATATTGTCAAGACAGGTTCTATTTCAAAATTCCTTTATCAACTTAACTCTATCCGGTCCTTATTTAAAAAGTATTGTTAAGTTAAAATTATGAGTGTGTATTGACATTACAAATGAATAGAATGTATCTTGGAAAGTATAATAAATACAATTTTCTATTGGTCATAAATCTCCTGTATATTGGTTAATTTTCTCTTGTATAATCATGTTGAAATCAAGGTATTAAAATCGGCACCTATTTGCACTGTGTCCCCCCCTATTTCTTTTAGTTACCATCCTCTTGGCTTCTTCTAGGCTGCTTTACTTTGAAACTGCCAAATCCCTCATTTCCCCGCTTTGAGTTTTTCACAGTACAAGATTGTCTGACAGCTCAGTGTTAGACAGACTACAGCTCAAGTGACAGAATGTTGTACTAGTTTTGTTCATGTACAAAAACTGGCTGCCCTTCAAGCATAATATACGATTGCTTAGTCTGTTTAGTTTGAGGAAACTGGCTGAGGGAGCTTGGAAACTGTTGCTTATGAAACCATTTACGCTTCTTCTCACAGAGTTAAAAATGGTGTCTTCGGTGTGGACGTGCCTTCAGCCAAGTCTCAGTTTAAGCAACTTTTCATGCCAAACTAAACATCTTAAGCTTGAAAACATCATTTCAAGATGCATATGTGCTGTTTTTGTGGTTTATGTCATGTAATGCTCTGAAAAAGATATGACCAAATATTGCATTTATTCATGGTAATCATTTCAGATTCTTTTATCCATTTCCAAACATCATTATTTTCCTTTTCTTTTCAGCTTTTTTTTTTTCCGTCTTTTTATGCCAACCTTATTGTCAGCGGTTATCAGAGTGCCATCTGTTTTTAGTCACCTATCAAACATTCATGTGTGTTCCATTTTAGGGTTAAAAATTCAGATTTACTGTTTCTCCGTTAATCCAACCTTTTGGGCTTTTGGGAAACCAAGTAGCAGAAAGTATGACTCATCCAGACGCCAGAGAATTGTCCTCATTAATTATTAATACCCAAGGCAGTTATGAACTAAAAAAGGGATATGGGGAGGGAGGTGGTGGTGGTGGTGGTGGGGGAGGGTGTGTGTGAGGGGGGGGGGGAGCGGGTTTGAATCTGATATGTCCACCCCCTCCAAACTCTCTTTGCCATCTTCCCTTCCTTTTTTGTCATGTCTACCGTACTGCTCTGTAACGGAGCAGAAATGTAATTTAGATACTTCAAACAACTAGATTCAAATTGGCTGGATAAGTGTTGTTTCTGTCCAACATTTTACTGCAGTGACTTGGCTCATGAGCAGGGTTCTGTTCCTGGAAGCTCTGGGGGTCCTTGAGGGGCTACAGTGCCATCACTAGAAAACAGAGAAATTAATTATTTTTACTGTAAGTTAACTCACTAGACATTAGTACAATGAAACGTGCACAAAAGCTTCTTGGTTGTTTTTCTTCTTTCTGTCTTCCTCTCATCACGGCTGTTATCATCCCACCTGCTGTAGAGACAGTTATGCAATTCTGTGCTGAAACTGTAAACTGTAAACTGTAAAAATCATCTCTGCTGTGCCTCAGAGTACATTCTTATCTGAAGGAGTTGCTTGGTGAAATGCATGGCGATTTGAGAGGAGGGATTTAAGGGGGAAACAGTTGGTAAAGCCCTGCTGGGAAAGGATTGTCAAGTGTTGACCACAAGGGGCGCTGTGAGCTAAGAACACAGCAGAGAGTGTGAAATGGTGTGACTGGACTGCAGGATCACTGAAATGACACAATTCAGATTATATTTGTAGTTCTGCCTGATTGTCAACCATTGTTTTGTGATTTTAAAGAAAAAATACACATCACGGACACCATAACCTGCTTTTCATTATGATGATGCTTTTTATGTCCAGGAATAATTTATAAATTCTAGCATTAAGTCAAGGTATACTAACAAAAAAGCAACAAACAGATCAAAACTAAAGGGACATGTGTAGTCAAATCATTAAACAAAAAAAAAAAGATTAAACAATAAACAATTTGAAATGATGTTTAAAAATAATCTACATTTTTTTGTGATTGGTTTTGAGAACGTATTCCTCAAAATCTACAACTTGTTCTGTACTGTAAAATTCTCAATGCAGCAGTGGTTCATGGTTTACACATTACATCTGAACATTCTCAAGATGATTACTCAGATAAGAAAGCAACAACAACAACAACAAAAATGCTACAAAACCCTAACCTTATTGGGTTATTTCAAAATGAAGTGGTTCACCTGCCAACCAAAGAGTGTGTCTAACTAAGAAAGGTTGGGAGCCACTATGTTACAGTACAGCCTAAAACAAAGAGCCAAAGCGGAAAGTAATCAACACTTTATTTCAACGCTTATTCTTTGCATGAAGGACACATTTTTATGTTCAATTCTGTTTCAAACTGAGTGAAAAATTGCAGCTTATTTATTGTTCAGCAAAATGCAGATGAACTGCTTTTTAACAGTCCACTTCAAACTGTCTCAGCGGCACTTGAATGCAGCCTGAAAGTTGCAGGAAAAAAATAAATTCTAAGCCGTTGAGATCTGAGTTTCATTTCTGTCTCACCACGGAAAGACAATGTTACAAAGGATTAATATACGTGAAAACTAGACTGCTTGTAGTTGGGTGCAATTGTTATCTGTGAATTCAGTATGTTATTTCATTTCTCTGGGGGGTTTAATTTCTGTCTTTATAGCTCTTTCCACTTTGTTGTCATAATAATGTTGTTTTGTAGTCTGGAATTTCTTCCACTTCTTCCTTTCTTGGATATTCCCCTCAGCTTTCTTCCTCACTGTTTGGTCTCTCATTTGTCCTCCCTTTTCCATTTTGTTTTCAAATTTAAAATGACCAGAAATAACAGATTCACTTCATTATAATAACAGCCACTGTGGAAGCCTCTTTCCTGCAGTGTAAATGTGTGCTTTGTAAAGCAAATGTCTGCCCTCCCTTATCTTATTTGTTCCAAGTGTGCTCCATTTGTCTCCACAGTGTTGCAGTCAGTTCTCTTTTCATGGGCAATTCTATCCAGAAGAAAGGAAGTCAGACACCAACAATGTTAAGTTTTGAACGTTGCGATTGGTAAAATATGTATTTTTTTGTTTTCATTTACACTTGTTGACTGATGGTGACCACTCAATAGTCTAACCCTAACAATGTTTATTTGTCTTTCATTTTTACCTTGAGTACCTTGAAAGTTAGAAAAACAACATTTTCTAAAATGTATGACCATCTTGCACATACACAATTCACATTTTTGTTTGATGCTTTCAATATTTTACTATTAAATGTATCTTTCATTTAATTTCCCCAAAATTAAGCTCTTACTTATTATTGTTGTTTTTCTTTTTTTTTTCTTTTTTTTTTTTTTATCTTGAGCTTAATTTGAAGGATCACACCAGTGGGTTTGAAAACTATAAATCACGTATATAGTACTCATACTTGGCTTGTCATTCACAATGTGTGCTGTGCATATTTTGATTTTTCCGTTGTATTTGTTTACATTTCCAGGCAGTTATTGGTTGCCAGTTATTTCTGTAATGTTGAAAAATCAAAGAGCAGAATGTTGAGAGTGGATTTTAATTTGTCACCATAAACATCAAGTCTGCATTTTTATACAAAAAAATACAGGTCATGTTACATTATTATTGTATCATTGTGCAGTTTGAAGGAGCGGTTTTGCATGACAAACATATTACATGTCACAACAAGTGTTAATCAAGCTTTAAAAAAAGAACATTATATTTACTTATGTTTTAAAAAGTCTGAAAAAATAACCCTGATGATGTCATAATGATGTAATAAGTTTCATCTTGGACTGGGGTTTAGACCTCACTTATGAACTCGGAGTTTGTAAGACGTCAATAATTACCAGGCAAGAAGGGTCGAACAAAATTTTGTTATAAAGTTGCATTATGGGAAATGCAGTGTCTTGTATTTATATCTGGAAGTAAATGTCAGTGTATTTTGTCTTGGGCTGGTTTAATTTTGATGATTTTAGTTGTTATTGGTTTTTTTTTCTGAATCTGTTTTTGCTGATTCCCCCAACGTGCAATGAAAGTGGAATGTTAATTAATGCAGACGGTTTTGCATTAGTTCGCACAAGATTACCTTCATACATTTATGTAACTGTGTCAAAAATATGAGTGCAGACTTGATGGATTGCACATGTGCAAGCTTCAAGAGTTGGCTGATAGATTTTCATATAAAGCCAGCAATTGTATGTATTGGTAGAAAAGCATTTTCTGAAAAAAAAACAGATAAATTGTTTGCAAAATAGTAATAATAATAATCTTATTGGAAATAATAGTCATTTGAAGTCAATTGACCAGAACATGCAAAATCACTGGTATGGTTCTTCAAAATAAAGTGTATTCTCTTTTGCGCTGCATCAGTAATAAAGGCCCCAATGGTTTGTTCACCAGAATTAAAGAAGTTAAAAGAACAGTTCAAATATTCATTGCCCCATCAGGCTTGAATGCTAAAATCCCACATAATTAGGTACATTCCATTACAAAAGCTTTTACTCATGATTCTAGTTTGTATTAATGCGGTATTTGCTTTAATTACATTTCTATTTTCTCTTTGACACCTTATTAGACTGTGAGGGCACATTTGTAGCAGCGGTGCCTCATGTCTGCTGAATGCCAACAATGTGCTCAGGAATGGTACCGGGGCATTTTGGGCATCCGCCACGGTCAGGCGGCCATTTGAGAAGGGATGAAAAGGGATGGCATCTCCCTGGTTACTGCAAATTACTCGGTGCATCCCCAATGAGAGCAAAACAATGCCTCGCCTTCCCAACAGCTGCCTCATTAAACGTAGACAAATCCACCAGTGCTGCTCTGTTGTTGCTGCTTGGCTGCCATTTTCACACCATTTAGTGACATTCATAGAAGGCGATCACAGAAAGTCTCCTGTCACCTGTCGGTTGAAGCCGTCACAGCCTCAGGGTCAGCTTGTTAAAACAAAAGCTGGATGAGGATTGTGTCATGCGTGGCTTCCTGTCGTTATACAGAAGGCTTTGCGTGTGTTTCACTAGCCCCTGTGGTCATGAAACTTAAGCAACTTTGTGCAAACGTTCCGCACAGGCTCAACACACTTTCACAAAGCAGCAGCCAAGTGTGATGTGTTCAAATCTTCCATTTCCCCCCTTTCCCTGCCTTTAATTTAATGCAGGCACGTATTAAAGGACAGCACTCTCGTAGAATTTCACAGCCCCTACAGGGCCTATTTGGCCTCCACACCATTAAATTAATTTAATTTTTCATTCAAATTCAGTCCTTTGAATACAACTTTTTTAGCACCAGCTTGGTCTTAAAAGGATAATGAGTTCCTTAACAAAATGAGACGTTCACATTTGAAAAAAGTGACATCCACTCTTTCAAAATAATAGAGTGAACTAAAGTAAAACTCTGTTCACTGATAGTACTATTATTTCATGTGTCTGAGGCTTATACTTCCATTCAGATTATGAAGGAAGCTTTTGATATCATTTTCATCAGTGTTTTCATTGTTTCATACGGTGTATTTATTCCCTTCTTTGTTAAATCAATGGCAAACGCTGCTGTCCACTTTTAGTCCAGTGGTGTAATTACTTGGGTTTTGTTGGTGCCTGGTTCTCATGAATGCGTATTTGTAGCAGTTTAGTTGGCGCAAAATTACCTGAATGGATTGTATGAGTGTTGATGTTGGATTTTTGTTGTGGTGGTGCATTTGCTGCCCTTCTGTCAACAGTTTGTTGAGATGTCTGTCGGTCTTTTTTATGAAGTGAGATAACGTTGCTGTCAGTAATTCCTCACATCTTGGAATTACAAGTCTGTGAACCTTTTTGTTTCAATGATGTGAGGTGAACTCAACTTAAAGCCAACCTTCTCTGAGATAGGAATGTCTTGAATTTAAACTCTGAATGGAGGTGAAACTGAATCAAAAGTATTCATTGTAAAGAGCATCTAATTTCCACAGCATGCTGCTCTGTTGTGTGCAGTTAATATACAATCGACTCAAAATACCAGATCAAACTGTGACATTGGACAGTCACTGTCAATTAAACGTCACAGACAGATGCCAAATTGTCTGCTAATGAGTTCATGAAGCTGTTTCACCACAGGGGAAAATAATTACTATTTAAAAGTGAGACTCAGCTCTATTCTCATCCATTTTGAGTCTGTTTTTTTTCTAAAATACAGACAGTATTTTTTTTTTTGCTACTGTTGTTGTTGTCATCCCCCTATCCAGTTGCCTATACACTGATCAGAGCTAAAAAAAAACAAAAAAAACAATTAAAAGTAACTATATTACAATCCCAATGCCAATATAGTCGGGACGCTGTGTAAAATGTAAATACAAACAGAACGTGATAATTTGAAAATCACATAAACCAATATTTTATTGCAGATCGACAAAAGACAACATATCAAATGCAGAAACTGAGAAATGTTATTGTTTTATAAAAAAAAAAATATATAGGTATATTTTGAATTTGATGCCAGCAACATGTCTCAAAAAAGTTGGGACAGGGTCATGTTTACCACTTCTTCATTTTACAACAGTCTGTAAATGTTTTGGAACTGATATCAGTTTCTGGAGTTTAGGAAGTGAAAGGTTGTCCTATTATTAAGATTTAATTGTGGCTGCTCAACAGTTCGGGGTGCAGGCAGGCCAGTTTAGCATCCAGACTCTTCTACTAAAGAACCTGCATTGGTTCTTTAGTAATGCTTCCTTCCAGATGTGCAAGCTACCCATGCCATGTGCACTAATGCATCCTTGTACCATCACAGATGCTGGCTTTTTAACTGAGTGCTGATAACAAGCTGGATGTTCCCTCTCCTATTTAGCCCGCAGGATGCCAAGTCCATGATTTCCACAAAGAATCTCAAATTTTGATCAGACCTCGGGACAGTTTTCCACTTCACCTCAGTCCATCTTCAATGATCTCGGTCCAGAGAAGGCGGCGGTGTTTCTGGATCATGTTTCTATCTGGTTTCTTCTTTGGAGAGTTTTAACCTGCATTTGTGGACGCAGCGATGAACTGTGTTCACAGACGATGGGTTTTTTTAGAACTTCTTCTTAGCCCAGACTATGTTTTCCACTACAGATTCATGTCTGTTTTTTATGCTGTGCTGCCTGAGGGCCCGAAGATCACCACCATCCAACATTGGTTTTCAGCCTCGTCCATTATGTTCAGCGATTTCTCCAGATTCTCTGAATCTTTTAATGATATTATGAACCGTAAATGATGAAATCCCCAAATTATTTAACATTACATTGAGGAACATTATTCTTAGATTGTTGCACTACTTTCTCAAACAGTCTTTCACAGAGTGGTGAACCTCTCCCCATATTCACTGCTGAGAGACTCTGACTCACTGAAATTATATTTTTATACTCAATCATGTTACTGATCTGTTGCCAATGAACCCAATTAGTTGTGAGCTGTTCCACCAGGTGTTTTTGTTTAGCTTTTGAACAACTTTTCCAGTCTTTTGTTACTCCTCTCCCAACTTTTTTGAGACATGTTGATAGCAACAAATTAAAAAAGAGCACATATTTTCATAAAACAATAACATTTCTCTGATTCAAAATTTGATATGCTGTCTTTGGTTTCTTTGCAATTAAAGTTGGTTCATTTGATTTGCAAATCATTGCATTCTGTTTTTATTGAAATTGGACACAGCATCCCAACTTTTTGGGAAATGGGGTTATACAATTTAATAATAGTTTATAATAATGTGGGTTTGAGAAATGACAATGCATGTTTGGTGATTAGGCTTAAATTTTAAGAAATATTTGTTTTAATCATTTTTAATGTTAAATACTGCAATGTTTTAACATAGTTACATTTTCCATTCATCCATACTTTTTCTGTTTGTGAAATATGAAAGCATTGTTGTTCTGTTGTTTTTGGTGTTGTAAATACTGCATTGCTGGCATGTTTAGCCAATAGCTGAGATGACTTAGCTAATATCACATATTCTGCTAAATACTTTTCTTACTATTTAAAGTAGCAATGACAGCGTTTTGGAAAATAAAGTGAGTTAAAAAGTTGAATCTCACTAAATGGGCATATTTAAGAACAATTCAAATTTTTCCATTTTACGATGACTATTAAGTACGAAAGTGAATGTTTCTAAAGTATCAATTGTGTTTCTTTCTTCTCAAATTTGATTTGCACCACTCTACTCAGTTGGTTATGCTATACAGATCCCCAAACTATCATAGGAATACAACAGGTATAATGCGGAAATACTTTTACTTTTTTCTGTTTGCTTGTTTGTTTGTTTTATGGTCCAAACATCCTACTCTATCAACACTTTAGAAACAAGCAAAAAGACTTAGCAAACAAAACATTCTGCTAAACTACACTGTTAAGTAGCAATGACAGCTAATTGGAAAATATAAGTAACAGTTTTATAAAATTGACATGCTTAAGAGGAGAACTATTAATTCAAATTTATACTTGGGTAAAGTGCTAATTAAATGCATTTAGCTACTTTATATCTCTTAAGCTCAAATGCCATTTTGAATCATCAGATTTAAGCTTTCAAAAGCCTTGAGAGTCATTTAAATCCTGATAATTGGACAGTTGAGTCTTGAAAATCATTGTTAAACCATTTTGCGTTAGCTGGGGAGCAGCTGTATGTGTATGAACGCAGGGCTGTGATTAATGTGCCGCTGTTTCCCCTTGGCGTGCAAACCAACACCTATTTCTATTGTATTACATTGATCTATGGATGGATCAGTGAAGGCAAGGGAACAATTGCAGACAAGTAGAGGATACATACTTAGACCTTTGGGACTGCCCCTAGAGGTTACACGCTTGTTTGTGTGTTTGTGTTTGTGTTTTTGTTTGTGTTTGTGTTTGTGTTTGTGTGAGAGAGTGCTTTCCTGTGCTAATATCCCAGGGGAACACATCAGAAGTTTCCCTTTTGCTCGTGCTTTCACTATAGCTTATATCTTATGACAGACCCCAAGCCCTCTATGAATATACCACTGAAAAGCAATTCATGTAAATTATGTTTAAAAGTTAAATAGAATATATGTACTTTTTTATGCTAATTATGACTCAGAACACAGAAAGAAGTGACCCCGCAGCAGGACATGGACGTGTTTTCATGTCTTGTTGCATAATGCTCATGCTTCTTCTTCTCTCTTTTAAAAAAAATAAAACAAGTGTTGTCATTATTTCAAGAGAAAAGTCTGAAATTGAAATTAAAATGTACTGCAGGGTTTTTTGCTTGACAGGAAATATCTAATGACTGCAACACCGAGCAACTCCTGGTATACTACCGCCTTAAACTGTCTGCGGATACAGACGCAATCATCCTTCTCCCTCTCTCCCTGCCTGCCAATCTGTCTTGTTTGCCTATCTCTCCATCCATCCATCGTCCCATCCCCCTGTCTTTTCTCTTTACTGTACCTGAGCTGAATTATGATCCATAGTCTTCCCAGATACATTGTGATTGATTGGGCTTTCCAGCTAACTAATGAATTGGCCCCTCAAGGACATGTAGTGGGCCAGCTTTGGTAATAATGTGGACTCTGCTGAAGGCAGCTCAAAGACTCCTGACACCACAGATTTAGCGCTTACAGTGTTTATATGGATTTGGCTTTAGCAGGGGGTTTGTTGGGGTTTTAATTTTTAAATAGCTACCAATTGCTTTTCTCATAGCTTTTCGCATACCGTCTAATAAGTGACACGCTGCGAGGAAATTATATTCTTTTGTGACGATACGGTAAATAGCATTAATAGACAGGTAACACCTCAGCACTGTCAGAAATCACTTAAAGCAAAGGTTTTGCCTTTTTAAAGGTTTGAATGGTTTGCTGCAGTGTTTAGGTACTAGGTGTTTATGTAGTAGCTATCACTTAAAAATGGACTAAACAAATGTTTTGTATAATAAATCTTGATCAAATTTCAGTGTGCATTGTGAAATGTGTAATTCAAAGAGATGAAAATACAGACCTGATTCTGCGGTTTCCTTCAGCTTTCAGTTTCGTAGCGTCTTTCCTTCCTTATTGTTTGGCTTCTGAGCTCAATCTTACCTCATGCTAATACATTTTCATAAACGTGATGTGTGCTACCTACAAACAGCTGAACATGATAGTGACAAGCTAGTGGACATAGTTAAGCATTAATTGGTTAATGTAAGTTAATGGAGAACAAAATGGAGCTAAAAGGAGGAGGAATATTGGACTCGGCGATGTAGTCAGAATCATGACTCAAAATAAATGCTAACGGTGCTCCATGTAAACTGGATTCGTAAATTGGCAATTTACCAATTTAGGTTAGGCCTAATAATGGAATCATATGTTTAGAGTTTGGTCCATGACTAAAAATGCCTCTTTAGAGCATTTACACACTTGCCTTTAGCCACACATTTGCATGTCTATGATGTTTAGCTTGCTTGTCCCAGAGAGGAGCATTAATCTCGCACTGTAAAAGTGTTTGCTGTAAAGAGACTAACAGATGTCAGCACTGCTGCTCGTTCTGCCATGAAGTTAATAACAGTGTGGTAACATCCACAATTGTTGCCCTTGTGTTTGAGTTTTGCAAAATCTGAAGTCAATATGGAAACTATTATGTAATAGTTCCCCAGCTGTTTCTGTGTTGTATTAAGTTGCTGCCTGTAAAAATATTTAGATTTGCAAAGCTAGAACTTGTTTTAATGGATCTCTTGACAAACCTTTTAGCTTGCTTTTATCAGCTCGGGGGAATAAAAAACAAAAAAACAAATTAAGGTAGCAGGCTTTCCCTTTTTCATTCGGTGCTGACCATTGCTTTCATTGGACAACATGACTGAGATCACTTCCAGCAGATTAGGTTAGCATCTGCTGAAAAGGTTTGATTTTATGGGATTTTGTTAAAGATATTTTTAACTTGCGATACTTAAAACTGGTGAAAGTGAAACCTATTTAGATTGAAGAGGGATTCCAATGGATTCTAAAATGTGTTCTGAAACACAAATCAAATTCTGATGTGTGAGTCAGTCATGATCTGTCTCCAAGTAAAAAGTTGTTCATCTTTAAGTGAACACAAGTATAAATCCAATCAATGCCATTTATATTGTGGTTTTCTTGTCAATGCCTTTGTAATGTTAAAAAGCAAGCATATAATGAGCCTTTGGGTGTTTTATCCATTGGTTACCATACTGAACATGTGACAAGACATTCAGCACCACGGACGGCGACTCCTTGGCAATCGGACTGGTGATATTTTTTATTCAATTAGTCATCATGCAGTTTATGAGTAGTTTACCTCTAACCAAACTTCTACAAGTGCTCAATTAATATGCATCATTAAAATGAAGGAACCATTCATCCTTTGACGCTGTCCTCTAGTCACATTTTGGTAGAACTGATGGGATAAACAACCAACAGAAGTAGTTGATTGACTTTAACCTAACATGTAATAGAAATTAGGCACTTTAAATATAGTGCCAGTGTTGGACACAGCGTTCTTGCACAGCCTATTTTATCCTGTGCTGCTGGGATGCATCAAAGTATTTTATGCATACATCATCCACTTGTATGTGTTTATATCATTTGCAGAGTGCAGACTGAATCAGCACCTGCTGTGATGCTCGGTGATGCAAAAACAAGTGTGTGGGTATAAAAATACTGTCAGGATGAGATGGATTTCAGATATTTTTTCATGGAGCTTTTACTGTGCTGACGGAGGACACGCAGACACATTTGTAAAAGCATTTACCTCATTTTAAAGATCATTTTCTGTTTTGTGTGTGTCAAACAGCATGAGTATTGTAAATAACTACTTATGAGTATCTGAGCTGATCAAACCAATCAAAATATGTGGTGGTGCATCATGCTTTTGCTGCTGTTTGTTTTGTGTCCTGCCCCCAGCACACCTGGCATTAACATCTGTCCCGTCTGATTGGATCACAAGTGGTCAGCTAAAAGTACAGGTGTGCGCAAACCCAGGACGCATTGCTGTTGCATTGAGAAGCATATGACCACGTTCTTTGATGAGTGTCAATGCAAATACGCCCTTTGCCATTTTGAAGGACCGCCTACTTAACTGTCCGTCTGAATAAGCAACAGAACTACTGAATGCAGGTCTCAGTGCCATGGTCCTGTGTTCATATCTGACCCGGTGCGTCCACGTGTTACCGTCGCATTACAGCAGGTCTGTTAGTTTTGGATTTTTTGTTCCCTCCTCTCAGACTGTTCTTACACCTGAAGATCTCTGCTGGCCCTTCTATTTTGTATTAATTTTTCTCTCCCCCATAACAATCCTGCTTGATTCTACCATTCTGCTGAGATCAGCTGAACTCTTGAATTAAACTTGTGGCTATAAAGCAGCTGTTTAGTGATAAAACACAAGCTGTACATGATGCCTGTTTCACCAAAGCCTCCTCTGGGTTTCTTTTTTTCTTTTATTTTGTTTTCTCATTTGTCTCATCTAATTCCTGACATACATCATCCCGACAAGTGTGGAAGCCCTCACAGTTCATTTATCCACCGCAGTGCAGAGTCTGACCCAAACTGATCGGGTCCTGACGATTCTCGCCATAAATTACAAACTCACAGAACTCTGTTCAGACATATAGAACTGTGAAATACATTATACATTTGTAATAGACACAGTAATGCATTAAAATGATGCTGCAATGAGCAAAGCTGTCTCATGTTGTTAAATGCTTGTTGCTTCAAGTCCTCTTCTTTCTGTATGTATCCATGTTCTGATTTACTTGTGTATTTACATAATATATGTGTTCATTTTCATATAGAGGGGGATCACAAGTGGTCACTTGAGATCCATGATAATGCCAGGACTGCAGTCTCATACTTAAAGCCGGCCACTTGTGATTGGATCACCCAGGCCGAATGATAATGTCAGGTGTAAACCCTGTACAGCTCGCCAGTCTGTCACAGGACCAACACAGAAAGACAAGTGTGTGTTTGGACGGTGGGAGGAAGCCGGAGCACCCGGAGAGAACCCACGGAGAACATGCAAACCTGGCCGAGGTTCCAACCCAGAACCTTCTTGCTGTGGTATCGGGTTTGTCTGCATTGTAAATGATTATTTGCATCTGAAGTCCAGGTGTTTTTTCATCAAGTCCGTTTAGAATCGCACACGGGCTAAGTTTGCCTTCAAGTCTTTCAGCTAGAAAGCTTTTGTAAGAAAAATTCAAGCCCCCCTCCTCTTCCTCTTTCCCTAACCCAAACCCTTTCTGTCAAAAAGACCTGAAGGCAAACGTCTCCCAGAACCTCTCAGATCAGGTCCAAGACTTTGAACCCTAAAACCCTATTTAATAATTTCACTGGGGCAGATGGGCCTTGTAGAAGAAATGGTGCTCTTTTGTTTGTAACTCTTGGATAAAAAAAAAGTTGAAGTGAGGCTTTCTTGTGAAATTAATAATCTACCTTTCTAATATGGACAACATGTCAACGTTTTAAAAATCAATAATTGTCCAAGAAAAATTCGTTTCCACATGTGGCTGCAACACATTTTTACATGTTGCAATGAGTGCACATGCAGGTTTGACAGAAGTTGTAGAGTTTGATGATAATGTGCCTGCATTACTCATATGTCATTATGAAAACCATTTTTTATTTGTTCTCATATTTAGAGGACAGTTGTGAGATCATAGCTGTCGTTAGTTCCACCAAAATCCTTTCTGATGCCACTGATTTTTTTGTGTTGAATTATTACATTTAGCAGCTTCAGAGTTCTATTAAACTGATTACGTAGGAGGGAATTCTGCATTGACTGAGTCAATCTAGTTTCAAATCTTTATCAGGACACCTCAGCAGGGAGCAAACCTGTGAACGTTCTGCCACAAATCGCTCCACTCAGAAGGTTGCAGCGCTGCAGACGTGTGTTATTAACTCAGCTATAGCTTCGGGATGATGCAGCTTTCATAAGTTTGCCTTTTCAGTCACAGGATGCATTTTGCATTGTCTCAGGAAACAGTCAAACTAGTTTTGACAAGTGTAGTTATACAGAATGTTATACAGAATGTGGCACCGCTGTTTGTTCAGGCTGATATTTTCAAAACGCAACAAATAAGTATTTTTTAACCGGGATGTAAAACATAAGTGAGGTATGTTATTAGATATATTATCTGCTGCTTGATAGAATGTTTTCTGGTGTGAGTGTGTGTGTGTGAGTGCTTATATGTGTGAACAGATACCTTTACATTTAGCCTCTATAGTTAGTTTTCCACTATCAATGCAGCATTTCAATCTAGAAAAAAGACTGAATAAGACCAATTTGTGTGTGTGTGTGTGTGTGTGTGTGTGTGTGACTGCAGTGTGTCCTTACCTCCAGTGCTTTCATGTTCTCATATTACCAGTTCTCTATCTCTTATCTCTCTCTCCAGCTCTTCTCTCCCTCTCTCTTGCTTGCCAAGCCAGCCGGTGTTGACGAAGCACTAGCTGTTGAAAGAAAACGAGTGAGTGTGTGTGTGTGTGTGTGTGTGTGTGTGTGTGTGTGTGTGTGTGTGTGTGTGTGCGTGTGTGTGTGTGTGTGTGTGTGTGTGTGTGTGTGTGTGTGCTGTTGACAGAGCTGAGAGATTTAATTGACACCCACAGAGAGAATTATACAAGCTTCCAAATGCTCTCTCTCTCTCTCTCTCTCTCTCTCTCTCTCTCTCTCTCTCTCTCTCTCCTCTGTGCGTATGTGTTTCATGTTTTTTTTTTCTTTTCTGCATCTACGTGTCTGCATGTGCGTGTACAAGTGTGTGTGTGTGTGTGAGTGTGTGTGTGTGTGTGTGTGTGTGTGTGAGTGTGTGTGTGTGTGTGTGTGTATGCCTGTGTGTGCCGATGCTCCCCCATGAAAGCAGTGCACATGTGAACAGGGTCCCCAGTGTGCATGGAGTGTTTTTCTCTGTAGTTTACAGGGACAGGTCACATTAGTGTTCCTTATCCACACTTCTGTCCTTCACTGCTCCCATTTCCTTCTCTTTTATTTTTCCCTCTTTCCTTCCATCATTCATTCTCCTTCATTCTGTATTCTCTTCCTGTCTTTCCCTCGGAGCTGTAGCTCATCCTCCCGTGCTGTAAAACGAAGATCTTTAATCTATTGTCTTTACAACATGCTGCTGTACAAACGCAGGGAATTACAACACATCCTACAAGCTGTTATCTTCCTGCTATCTGATTTGATATGTATCTGCATTCACACACAAGAGTGTATTACTACACTTGTGAGGGCTGTGTTTATTGTCTAACCGTATACCAATGGAAATCAAAGACTTTAAGTTCTTCAATTCATTAAGAGTAGTAAGGCAGTGTAAAAATACTAAAGTGCGAGTCAATATGTTTATGTTATCAGTTTAACTTGAAATGGGTCGCTCATGATGAAAAAAACAGAATTTATCCAAATTGTGCAGTTTTTAAGGGGCCATGATCCTCCATTAGGAATGTTTCTTAAATGGTTGAATCATGTCAAGTACCAGCTGCCCCTTCACACCTTCCTGGCGTTGGCATGGAGCAGCCAGTGTGCATCCGATCCGGTAACCTCCTGAAACCAGCGATCCGACATTCACACCCACTTCAGCTGGGTTGAGGTGAGCAGCTATGCTGGGGTGTCTTTAACTTCTCTGAGACTGCTGGCTTGAGTATGGAGTATGTGTGTGAGTATGGCTGCTCTGGCCGGTTCATTTCCCAGTCCAACCGATCCATTCGCGTCTTCCAGCTCGGTGTTTGCTTTTCCTCGTTGTGCGACGTGTCCAGCACTAAATGGAACGAACACATATGTTGTGTTCCAAATGACACACTTCCTTTAGTACACAAACTAATAGCGCTCGGACATGTTAGGACTCTTCCTTGTGCAGTGCAGGACTTTCTACAGGATTGTAGGAGTGCATCATTGGGAACTGTAGCACACTGCATGCTTCTGTGCTTGCTGGTGTTAACGCACTTATGCACTCAAAATAGTGAGTATTAGTAAGTAAGTACACCCTTTGGAGCACAGGAATCAAGCTGATGGCATCAGTGGAGTATTTAGTGGCTCCTGAACTCATTATGTTTCTGAGAACAGGGAGTGAATATTGGACTATTGGATGGTCAGAAACACAAATTAATGGAAATGTTGCTGTGTGTTTGTTCAATGTGTTAAAAATGTAGATGGAGTATACGGAAAGTACATGAAGAGATATTATGTTGAGGTTTGTGCCAAACATCAACTGATCATCTTTGTGCACCGGGAACAGTTTGTGCCGAGCATCTTGAATATTGCACTGCAATCTAGCTTGAACAAAAAAAAGAAAATCTATCATACAAAATAAGGATTTCAACGTAGTAATCCAAGCGTGTCGATGCTATTTGCTTACATGCCAGTAGTGATAGTGTGTCAGCAGAAGAGGGCTTGTAGTCACAGCTCATTGCAATCAGTGCAGTCCATGAATGTATTGTGAACCCCATGATGGAAGATATACATTGCAAACACAATACAGAAGAAATGTTCCTAATTACTTCCTATCACTGCCTTTGCTGCCAGAAAACTAGTTTAACATCCTTATGGTTGGATTATTCCTTTTTTCCTGTGCATACAGGACAGCGTTTTTGCATTTAGTTTTATCTGTAGACAAACATTGATCACAGGAGCATGTGCTGTAATTACAAACGCACAGACTTAGCTACATAGTTTATTACGAGGCTCTGATCTATACCTGAACATAAATCCACTTGTGCATAGATCACATAGAGTAAAGCATATATTCATTCCCCCTCTTTATCTATCCCACTGCTGCCCTATTACCTTTTACACATGTTTTATGCAGATGTTTTGGCAAAATCATTGAGCGCATGACATTAGCTAATCCTGTGGATGTGTTTGCTTGGCAGTGTAGATGTCTATAGACAGGAACACGCATGCTTGTGTAGTCATGTTTGGGTTGTTTCTGTTACGGGCTGAGAGCCTTTCCCTGGAGTGTTGAGTGTATTTATGGTGAATAAGTGTGTATGTATTTGTCATAGTCTTTTCATAAAAATAAGGATGAATGAACATTGTAGAACCATAACTCTGAGTCATCCACATGAGCCACCACAAATTTGTGTTTTGTCTGCAAGTGCATGTGTTTGTGTGTGTGATACCAAAGTGGAACTAGAAAAAAACAAATCACAAAAGGCCCAAATGATGTGATGTATGTGACTAAACCTACGATAAAAATGAAAGTAATCTGTTTTTATTTTCATATAATGAATCATATCAGTAGAGGAAATACGTGTTTGAGAAGGCAGAGTCATTTTTTGTAATATTATATTGATATAATATTTGCACTGTTAAATTTTGGCTTCGCTAGTTAGCCAGCAATAGCCAGCAGCCTAACTAAGCAATTTATTTAATTTTTAGAGGTAATTACTGCAAAGTTTAGCTTTCAACAAAGTTAAAAATGATGGATTTCAGAATTTAAGTCTCCCAGTCATACAGAACATTCATTTTACTTCAGCTACGTTGGTGAACATGCAATTAAGTGCCACAAAATACTCAAGCGCCAGAATTACAGAGAATTAAAGGCAAAACAAGAATGTACACCACTACAGGATAAATAAAATAATCTCCACGGTTATCCAGTGTTCTTTTGAGAAGATAAAGATCATGTAGACATGTAAGAATGTGCTTCTATTAATTAACAACTCTCAAGACCCGTTCTATTGAAAATCAAGTTTTCAACCCTGGTAACATGTTTTTTTTTTGTTTAAAAAAAAAATATGTTAGAAGATATGTTGTGCAAAATAAATAGTCAACGCCATGGCTGAGCGTTTCCACTGAGAAGTCGTGCTGGAGACTGTCAGACAGTCACTGCAGTTCCAGGAAACCAAAGTGTCATCCATCACAAGCCTAAGGAGCCAAATGTGTCACCTTCCAGGGTGGGACTTTTTCATATCTTCAAACCGCCAGCTCGGCCTGCAGGCGGAGGCTATTTGTATAATCATTTCTGCAAGAAAATGTCCTAATATGCACCTTTGATGTGCAGAGATGAGTTATCAGGGGTTTAATTAATGGCAAGAGAGTGACTTCAATATGCTGAAACTAAAGGTTGTATGGCTTGAACTTTGTCTGTCAGTCTGTCCAATATCTTGGTACAATGGACTTTGGTCCAGACCTCTATGGTTCCCTGTGGATGAATCCTGCTGACCATCATGAAGCTGACTATCCAATTTTAGAGTAAAGTACACCCTGCCTGATGGATTGTCTTAAAATTTGCCATGAACAGTATATATTTAAGATTCTTCCAAGATTCATTTGAATGAAATTGATCCTTTGACTTGTCATCCAGCTATTGGATGGATTGACGCAAAATCTGGCACTGACATTTTTGATCCCCTGATTTGGTTTATGATCTGCAACCGTATCAGCTGGACTTTGTGTTTGATGCTAGCGGTATACAGAGCCTTCTTAGTTGCAGGCTTAACTCAAAAAATGAAAATGGTAAGAATTATACATCAGCATGAGCATTTAGCTCAGGCACAGCGTCGGTCAGTAGTGCGGCTGTCGACCCCATTCTTGTTGACGTGTTTTTGCTCTGTCACTCTCAAAATTAGTTTTGTCCTTGTCTCCATCGGTCGCTCTCTTCTTTAGTTTTATTCATGCCAGAATTGTATTCAGTTCCCATATAACTATTTTGCTTTAGCCGGTGCTGAAAACATATGTTCATATGTGTTATGTACTTTTAATGCTTTGTGCTGTTATAAAATAAAACTGTTCTTGCGGAGTACCGACTTGGACCCGTAGTTCCACTCACTGATCAAGTCAATTAAAGTGACCAGAACTGGAAACTATCTCACATGATAGTAGCTGCTTCCAGAACTCTGTAAAATGTGACGTTTAATGAATAGTAGGCTTCACTGTTTGTTGTCGTAACAGTCCCTTAGAATTGCAATCAATCAGTTTAGTCAAAAAAAATCTTCACAATTCAGATTTTCAATGTTTTCTTGGCTGCAACGTCTCAAGCTGCGTACCTGCTGGGAGGAGGAGAGTGAACTCGCCACCGGCAGATTTCAAGTGTGAATGTACTTGATGAGAAGGCTGTTCCAAGTCCATGGCTGGGTCTCAAATCTATTCAATTATTCTCTTCCTTAGGACGAAAATAGCTACTTACAGTCATAGTCACTAGATTAAAAGACGTTTCAAAGGTGGGTGGCTACAGTAGCCTCAAATCATTATCTTTAAAGGAAAATCAAAAGCTTCAATTGAAACAAAACTACTCGGGACCATCAGCAATCAGAAGTTGTGGACCCACTCCAAAAAAGAGTCACCTTGTTATATCATCAGTTTAAGAGGTTTCCAGCTGTGAATTATAAAATGTCCCATATGGCAAATAAGTCAGTATGAGTGCAGTCAGTGTTCAAGCAGTTGTTCCATTATTTACTGTCAATGGAGAAGCTCCAGGATTCATCAGTGCAGTTTGTCCCTTTGCAGTTAGGCTTAAAAAACTAACTTGGATTTTCAAAATATGACTACGCAAAAACTAAATTTTATGTAAATTCTATTTTTATTTAAATGCTCATAAAATATAGCAGTTTTTGGTGTTCTTAAATATAGACTTAGACTGTTTAAAATCACATCAGTATTGCATGAAGTCATGTAAAGTGTATACTAAACCGTAAAATATATATAGCACATGTGCATGCAAAGTCATATAAACATGTAGAATGTCAAAGATGACAGAAATATGCAGCATGATTGCAGGAAACCCCTGTTCTTAACATCATTTTCACCTGAGGCAAAAACAGAACATTTTTGTCATTAATGAATAGACCCTGACTATAAATCACATTTTACATAATGCAAGTCCTAGTCTAAGCTAATCTTTATATTCTGCTAGATGCAACTCTTTCATCTGCCTCTCACTGGCACTTGAAGAGGCCTTTGGCTTTCGCACCTCGCTGCAGTGCTGCATCTAAAATTATAACTCTCAAAGTGGGCCAAAGAGATTTAGATTTCACTGCACTGATGTGTAGGTGCCCTGATGCTGAATTGGAGAGGTTCTCATGATGCGCTTCACATACTGTGAGACTGTTTAAATTAAATATGTGCCATTTGTAATCACAACAGATCTGATTGAGATGTATGTATGCATGTACACTAATGATTGGCAGTTTCCATTTAACTTGATGCTGCAAGTTAATAGCAGAAGAAAAACAGTTATATTTTAAACTGTTTTTATATCAGTGCTGCATTCAGGGGTCTCGCACCTTTTCTCCACTGAGAACTTCTTCAACAAAAAGAAAGTGTCCGAGAGCTACATCAGTAGCTAACATTTATTCACATAGCTGAGCTCCACCAAACTGAATAAGCTTCTTTTATGTGAAAATAAATTGCTACTCAACATATACATACTCAGACATCTGCTCTACATGTAGACAGCAATGAGTAGTACTTTGAGTTAAAATTTGATGTTTTTCAGGGAGCTCTTAACAGCACACCTAATAATTATAATTAAGGCTATTTTCCTACCAGACTAAACAACCAGTGGCGAGTCCAAGAAATCATTCAGTCATGAATAGCGTCCCCCAAACTGTTATTAACACCGGGGATTTACTCCTGCACTCTCATAATGTACAGAGAACTGGCAGCGACAGATTTTGAAAGTAATTGTTTAAATTGGTGAAGAGGCAGAGATATTGTGACTTCAGCTCCTACTGGGCTGGTGAATTTTCAGACACAATTGATGCCTCACTTTACCAAAAATCTACTTAAATATTTTCTTGCATTACATCCTCCCTGCCTGGTAAAGGTCCATCACTCTCTTTGCCAAATTTGTAACACAGGTTTTTGGTTTCTGTCTCTAAGCCCAAACTGATGACATCACCAGGCTTATTTCCATGAAACTGACAAAACTCCTTCAGAGACACGTAAACCGTTTCACGTCTTTTTTCACAGTCTGGATCGTGCTACATTGAGCCTGGGTTACCAACCGTGGAGGCCAGGGGTTAAATTGGGCCGGAGCACATCTAAGCTGAGCTCACTCGTGTACAGGGTTTCAACTCTGACTTCAGGCATGAGGCTTCTCAACACAGCTACTACTTGATAAGAAATATGTTTTGTAGAATTTAAGATTCTTCCCTCACAACTCCACAGTATAATCAATGAGGTTGTTTTTTTCTGTTCAATAAGTATTTCATGCACATTTAACTTTATTAAATCATTAAAATTCCCTGATACAGAAACAGCGCTACTCAGCTTGCAACGGAAATTAATGCTCAGTGTTTTCCTTCAAATCAGACAGGTAAGATGTATCACACAGGTTCCAACTTTAATAGTGATATTATCTCCAATACCGCTGCCACCCCCTGAATGATTCTGAGCTTCATCAGAACTGCCAAAACCTTTTCATTTCAGCTGAACTCCAAACATGGTTTCCTCAGAATCTGAACATTGTTTTCTGTCCTGTCAGAAAATGTATGCGTGGAGTTTGCAGGTTTTCCACAGTAAAATGTGCATTAATTCTCAGTATTGCACAATATATTTATATATTTACAGTATTGACATTGCATTGAACATGAGGCTATCCGTATGCTGAACACAACCTCCACTTGAAACAAATTACAAAAACACCTTTTATCTGTTACTGCAGTTGTTCTCTCATTCTCTCAGTCTGCACATGTATTTTGTTCAATCTTAAATCAAATAAAACCATTAATCTAAACTGGCCGAATACTTTGGTTGATAAATGGTGCATTAGGATGATGTTTCCTCTTACAGGCCTGCACTTGTTTTAAAATTACATTTACCGGTAGCAAAACCATTTAACTTTTTGAATCAACAACATGAATTACATGAAACACAATATACTTCAGTTACACAGTGGATGTTCTTCCAAAGAAAAATGTGCCCTGACTGATGTACCATTACAACTAACTAGCTCACAGCTAGCAAAAATAATGCAATGATTTGCAAATCCTGTAAACCCATGTTTAATTGAAAATAGGCCAAAATAAATGAATAAATGTTTAAACAGAATTTTTCTTGTTGTTTTTTGAAAAATATATTCATCAAAATATTTTGAATTTGATGACAAAATTGTGTCTGTTTTTAATGCAGTGCCACCTGAGGGCCCAACTATCACGGCCATCTAATATTGGTTCTCAGCCTTGTCCCAGAGATTTCTCCAGATTCGCTGAATCTTTTAAGGATTTTATGAACCGTAGTTGATGAAATCCCCAAATTCTTTAACATTACATTGAGGAACATTATTCATAGATTGTTGCACTATTTCCCAGAAAAAGTTATTCCCATCGTGATGAATCCCTCCTCATCTTCACTGCTGAGAGACTGTGCTTCTTTGAAATGCTCGTATTATACCCAGCCATGTGACTCAACTGTTGCCAATGAACCTAATTAGTTGTGAGATGTTCCACCAGGTGGAGATTATTAGCTTTACACAACTTTTACAGTCTTTTATCCCAATTTTTTTAAGACTTGTTACTGGTATCAAATTCAAAATGGGAATATATTTTTTCATAAAACAATAACATTTCTCTGTTTCAACATTTGATATGTTCAAACAATGGTTTAAATAATTTGCAAATCTTTGCATTCTATTTTTATTTACACTTTACACAGCGTCCCAACTTTTTTTGGAAATGGGGTGTCATACAAATTAAAAACAGTGATAGTGATGGATTTTCTTATCATGCCCAATGAATATTTTCACACATTGGGCCATCTTCTGTAAGGAAGAATTTTGTTCTCCCAGTGAGACTGTTGAGTTGGTTTGAGGGCCAAAATGTTACATGCTGTTTGATTCAAGGTAGAAAATTGTTCCTACCGAGTTTTTCTTTTACAGTGGCTTCCTGGAGTCATAAAAGATGTGGATCTAGCAAGGGCTTCAGGTGATACATTTTTGGCTTTTCTTTCAGTAAGTCTCTCAACCTTGAAGTCATGTCGTTCGGTACATAAGAGGTCACCCACTTTATTATTTTTGTCCTGGAATTTCTGGGACAAATTGTACTTTAGGTCAAATGTTTTGATGCCACAATCATAAACATCTGAATATTTGAGCTTGGTGTTGTACAATTCTAATAGTTATCATTCATCTTTCAGTAGAATTTAAATGTTTTTTGTGCTCCCCTGTTCATTTTACGGTGGTATAAACACACGTTATTAAATTGCTCTCAAACAATGCACATTTCTCCACTTCCTGCTCTGAAAAATACGTTTATTTTTGTGAAGTTGTGAACATAAAGAACATAATTCAAAAGAAAAAACAACCTGAAAGAGTATGAATAAATAAAAGACATTATTTGCTCTCTGTCCTGCTGCTGATTTCTAGTTATTGTTGGAGTAAAGAGTTAATTTGCTGAGTGACATGGGCCGTCATATTTGCACAAGTAAGCACAGAAAGTGACAAAGGACGTGCTTTCTGTAATGTTCAGACATACTGTCCCTGCGGTAGTCAAGGCTACAATGTTTGAATAACATGTTAAATGTTTATGACATAACAATATGATTAAGAGTCAGAAATGCAAAAGGAATTGATGCCTGGTTTATGTTCAGTGGCAGCATTGTTTCCAGTCTTGCAGGTGTGGCAGACTAATCTCAGAATGAGAGTCATCGGGGTCAAAGTGCTGCAGGTTTCTTACTCTGGAATATTTTTGGCTTCATGGCAACAAAGAGGTGAATTCCATTATTGCGAATGTCTATCACTCACTCACTCACTGACAAAGTTACACCATTGGTCGGCTGAATTTCCCATATCCATCTCAAATTAAAGGCCCTCGTTTCAAATTAAAAGCTCTTTATTTCTTACACAGTCAAGTTATATATTAGGTTTTGACCTCATCTTGTTTAACCTTCATTTAAACTTCTCACCTCAGTTTGTACTTTTTAGTGCCAATATTTTAATAAGTTTACACCCACTGGCATTTATTTTATATTATTTTCAATTATATTCCTTTGAATAACTTGTAAACTAAGTTCTGTACTCTGTCTCACCAAACCTGTATAACGCAAAAAAAAATGACCAGCTTTAAATTGTGTATCTGACAGAGTTTAAGGATACTGACATAAAGGATTGGGAAAGATCATGGTTTTGCTTAAATATATATATATATATATATATATATATGTGTGTGTGTGTGTATGTATAAAAAAGATGTGTGAGAGGTGGTAGACTTGTAGCCAGGCATTTTCTAAAAAAATAAAAATGCTGCAGGAAATTTGTTTAATTAGGCAGTTAAATGATAAAGACATGACTTCAGTACAAGTATTTCCTGGCAAGAATCCAGGTGACATTATTTTCCCTACAACTTTTTGTTGGTAATTTAAATGAGATGTATGTAAACAGATTTGTACGACACAGGTTGCTTGGTTAAAAGCCTTTGATCAACTGACCTATCGTGTCTGCTGATTTTGCTGACCTCAGGAACATTTTTGAGCGTTAGCCTAAAATAAGCAATGGCCAAACAACACCAAGGTTGAAAAAAACCTTCCTTTTCCTTAAAAAGCGTGACCCGAGTCCAACATGAGTGGCATGACAACATCGTCCTCTGCCTCTTCACAAAACGGCACAGGAGTAAAAAAATAAATGCCAGTCACGCTCTCTGACCTGGGCCGGTCTCTCAAAGCAGTTGAGAAATCAAATAGTCTTTTGTTTCAGAGACATGACAGTGCCACCAAAACACCTGAGCTCAGCAAATGGGTTCACAGCCCTTTCCTTGCCCTTTCTCGTCCTTCCCCCTCCTTCTTCTCATCTCTCCATCGTTTCCCTTATTGACCTCAACTCGCTGCAGCCTCCACTTAACTGTCCTCCTCCTCCACGCCTGCCTCTTCTCTACCTTCATCTATCCGTCCCATCGTCTTCTCTTCATCCCTTTATCTCTCCTCCTCACTCATTTTATCTCTCCTTCTCATCTTCCTTTGTATGCTCTTCTCGCCTCCTCTCCCTCGGCCTCCCAACCTTTCCTTTCAGAGATGCGTTCATTATTCTCTCTCAGTCTGTCCGTTATGCCACACAGACACACACACACACACACACACACACACACACACACACACACACACACACACACACACAGATACACACACACACACACGCACACATACACACACTGTCCTCTTATTTCCCGTCAGCCCAAGCCCCATTTGACCTTAGTAAATGCAGCCATAGAACGCATATTGATTTATGCATACAGATGGAGTGTGTGTGTGTGTGTGTGTGTGTGTGTGTGTGTGTGTGTGTGTGTGTGTGTGTGTGTGTGTGTGTGTGTGTGTGGCTGTGAATGTGTGTGTTGTGTTGTTCACCCTTCTCAATGTCACATGCTTGTTAGCTTCCCAAGTCCCTTTCAGAGTGTGTGAGTATGTATTAGTCAGAAAAAGCCGGGATGAGTGTTATGTGCATGCTGCTTGTTTGTGTGTTTGTGTGTGTGTGTGTGTGTGTGTGTGTGTGTGTGTGTGTGTGTGTGTGTGTGTGTGTGTGTGTGTGTGTGTGTGTGTGTGTGTGTGTGCATGAGAGCATGCTTGCAAAGCCTGTAGTGATTGAGATGGAGAGGGTGTTGCATGGTCGCTCGTCTGCATGCAGAATCATCCAGACCCCGATGCAGTTTGATGGACAGCTGCTCTACCCAATCAGGGCGCAGAGATAAGGACAGGGCAGCACTTTGACTGGTAGATAAAGGAGATGGATTAGCCCACAGGCCCTGGTGCTCTCTCTCATGCACATGCTTGAATAATGTAGCTGTTTGTTTGATGAAGAACAAGTGAGGGGATGAGACAGAAGGGTAAATGTTGGTGGAGAGGGGTCGGGGGATGCGGGTGGGGGTACAGAGCTATTTGCAAAATGAGACAAAAGCAAAAGCAATGAGGAGGAAGAGAAGATATCCAATCTGCGTAAGGGACAGGGAAATGGGAAAGCAAAGTAAAATAGGAAGAGAGGAAGTGAGACAGAGACAAAGAGAAAGAAAATAAATAAATCTATGACGTGTAAAAAAACAGTTAATGAAAGACGCGAGAAGAGGAAAAAGGATGAGAGAAATGATACATGGGAGAGCAGAGGGGAGCAGAGTTAGAGGGATTCCTGATTCACTGCTGTGTCACCTTCCCACGCTGCCATGCAGAACTTTATATTCAAAGCAACTTTGCAGTGTATAGATTTCCTGAGGGTCACGAGGGAGTTGAATCCCCTGCTTATACCGTTGGTCTGTGTATTTAGAAGAGTGAATACTGGAGCAGTGAGCGGAGGCAAAACAAGACGAAGAATTTACAGCGGGATGACGATGCTAAAATAAACATGTTCAATGTCAAAGTTTAGCATCGTTAGTTTGCTAACTTTTGCTTGTTATAATGTTTATTCCACATTTCATACCAATTTATCCAGTTATAGTCAAAATAGTTCGCTCAAAACCACAAATACGAATAAGTGATAATATGATCAAATTGGTTATCACTCTTTATATAATAATAGTCGTATGGTGCAATGTTGTTAATGCAATGACCTTGATTTAAAACCTGTTCAGGTGCCTTGACAGAGATGCTTCAAGGAGGCTTATGTTTAATCAGTTTTCTTTTCAAGCATCTTTTTTCACAGGATATTAAGTGTAACTAAACATACAGACACAATTTGTTCTTATTTTGCCTGAAAAAAAAAATGCAGAGTCAGTGAAAGCATTTTTTTCTGTCCGTAAAAGCGTCTGCAGGTCTTTCCTTAAGGTTTCAAGTAGTGCCAACAACCCTCCACGTACAGTCCATATGCAGGGAAAATGATCAACCTTCATATCAACTCCTCTCTTTTCTCATTGGACTGTGATGACAGAGCAGTCAGAGAACAAGAATAGGTCAACATCTTGTCTATGGCTAACGTGAGGGCAATTCAATTGAAACAAGGGCTTTTATCTTAAAACTAATGTTTCAAGATAAAAGCCCTTGTTTTAATTCTTCTGTATTAACAAGTCACGGCATTTAGCCGACCAATGGTTTAACTTTATGACTTATTTACTCGGACAGTTGTGTTTATTGGGTTGACTCAATCACCAATGTTCAGAGTCTTTAGGAAAATGTGGGCGACAAAAATCTAAAAGTGAGGGAAATGTGTTCCAGAGTTGTGACCTTGGTGGGATCAACTGATGAAGTTGAAATCACAGGCCGTGTCTCAATTTGTGCACTCACGTTCTTACACAAGTCACACTGTCAAGTATGAAAACATGCAGTGCACTATAAGTATCCGGATGGTGTACTCATAATGCTCAAAACATGTATGAGATGCTGGACACTTCTCACCCGTAACGGTCGCCATGTTGGCTACATAATGAGAAGGTAGGAACCACAGAGCTATTTTCAAACTACTGAAAGTGCCCGTCATTTCTGGTAAGCGAAAACATATCCCCTTTGGGATTAATAAAGTAACTACCTAACCTAACCTAACCTAACCTAACCTAACCTAACCTAACCTAACCTAACCGCAAAGTGACTGAATTTAGACAACACTGCCCTGCCGAAATTCATGCACTACACAACCAAAGTTTACTAACATGTAACATACTACATGGAAGTGTAGTGATGGGTGAATGCAAATTGAGACAACCAAAGTACTGAGCCTTTTGTTGACTATATTTTAACATGTGGTGTGTTGCAGGATTCACTGGTGTAGTTCCTTTTTTAATTATTGTTATAAACGACAGCTTTATTCTGAGGGGTTAGAAGTGAGATACCACAGCTGTAATGTCAGTTATTCTACTTCAGTTGCATGACAATTTTTTTTACGGCTGTTCCAAAGTAAAAAAAAAATATATATTTAGTATAATTTAGTCCAGTTTTAATATTGGTCATTCAGAACTTAATGGATCCATAGAGCCTGAGGGAAGACAACAATTATATGACACAGTAGTTAAGTGAATACAGAAATAAAGGCAAATAAAACATTGCAATGAGTGTATGCAAAGTATTCAGATACTTTTGGCAGCACAATAACAGGTCTAAAGTATTAGTGTGTGTATTCATGTTAATGCATCACTATGACACGGATCGGATGAAGGAGGTCGTTGCAAATTCAAGGTAATGTGTTGGTTTGAGGCCACAGAATTGTATTTTCGCTGTTTATCAATGCTGTGCATGTGTGAGGCTCAGCTGGTCTCGGTGCTGCTTGTCACTCATTTCCATGAGCTGTCTAAACTGAGCCAGAGTGTGGCCTGAAGCCGAGGTAACCCCCATCTGGGAAACCTCTGGATGCTGTGAAGGAACAGACGGTCAGTCAACGAGAACAAAACGCAGCACTGGTGGGCAATTTTTTTTTTTTTTTTTTTTTTTCAAAAGGTGCTTTGCTGTGTCTTCTCATACTGTTTTCCTACATTGGTACTGCTGGCACCTCTTTGCCATGTGGCTGGTAGCCTAACGATAGTCACAACTGCAAGCCACACCTAACGTTAACTGCATGCCAAGTGGAAATGGTTAATGCCCTGGAGCCAAAAATATGATTTTTGGTAAAAGTCAGGATTAAGGCCAAACAGTCAGAGTCATACTCACATTAAAACTGAATCTATAATCTGCTTATTTAGTGATTAAATTGTTAAAACACTGTACATCACAACGTAAACCATATTTAGCATCCTAAATGGGTGACTAATGTGTTTCTTTTGTGTCCAAGTGTGCCAAAAATCCGAGCATTATTGTTGTGGATTGTGGGCTTTAAAAGGTTACAGAATCCCAGCCTCATACGGGAGTCTGCTAATAGCTTTAACCAAATCTGGCTTTGTAGGAAATGTGCGTGGACCATCATCAGCTCAGCCAGCTCGGGACAAACATTGAAGATAGCGTTAGTAAACCAGCCGGGCCACAGTGAGGCCGGGCTAAATAGGTCATGGGATGCGCACTCGTCGATCCCCTTGAGAGGAGAGCAGGGGTGTGATTTGATGAGTCTGGGTCCCGTGGTGAGACTCTACCTAAATTTACTCTGAGTCAGTCTGGGGGATGGAAACGCAGTGCTAGAAATCTCGGGTGTGTAAGCCCTAAGTAGGAAGGACAGTGTGTATTCATGTATTTAATGTCATTTGCATAACTTACTTATCAGCTGTTGATAGAAATGTTGACCATATTGGGGACTGGATGAGTGCCTGTCTGGTTCAGGGACACTCTCTGTAACCAATCTGCCTTTCTAAGCCGTAGTAAGCCGCGCTAAGCCAGTTTGAAAGTTGCTGCCGGTCTGCTGTATGCCTACAGCATCGGGTGACGTGTGTGTGTGTGTGTGTGTGTGTGTGTGTGTGTGTGTGTGTGTGTGTGTGTGTGTGTGTGTGTGTGTGTGTGTGTGTGTGTGTGTGTGCCATAATGCCCAGAGGAGGTTGTTGGGCTGTAGATAGGCCACATACAATGTTCCCATTTGTGATAGATAGAGACAGGGAGGGAGGAATGAAGGGAAACAGGCAGAACTGGAGAGAGGAAGTGAGTATTTTTGGGTCATGTGGGTTGCCCTATTTATCAGTTTCTGCCGAAATCTCAAAGGCACAGTACACACACACACACACACACACACACACACACACACACACACACACACACACACACACACACACACATAAGTACACACGCCGTTACACACCAACAATCCATTTTGCTGAGTAACATCAAAAAAGGCCTGTTTGCTTGAGCAGCTTTTCGATATTACCTGCCATCAATAAATCATGGTTTTTTTCCCCCGATTATTGTGCAGGGACGGCGGTAGAGATCACAACACGAGGGCACATGTTGAAAAGCAGCTTCAATAACATAACCCTTTAATTCCACATATGCAACATATGTACCTCAAAGTCCTTTCTAGTGTTCTTCAGGTTTCACTGGAATAGTGCTGAATCTGCATGCTGCACACTCTTAATATATAAGAACGCCGTGAACAAAATCTCCAAGAGGTTTGAACACCTCTTCTTATTTAAAAGATGTGCTTTACGGGATCTGTGTCTAGTATAAAATGTTCAACTTTAGCAGAACACTGTGTGCAGTATGAATATTTATACCTTTATTAACATTTCCAATTCTTGAAAGTTAAGACCTCTCCTCTGCTGCAACCTCAGCGATGACAACCACCAGTCATGCTGTTGTACATCACTATAACAAGACTGAAACAACACTTCATTTAATCGTGTAAAGGCAGAAGCATTACAATTACAGTATTATGACACATTTAAAAAAGTTAGTTCGTACAGTCATTAAAATGTAATATAAATAAATGTTTTCTCTTTAAATAAGAGTATAACTGGTCACATCACCAGAGTTTACTTAAGGTCATAACCATAAAAATATGGGTCAGAACCAAGACCCTCAGCCCCAAAGATAACCTTATTCTGCATGTGGTCTAAGAGTGTGTACACAGTAACTGTATGATGTTTGTTGATGTGTCTTTACACGGACAATGTGATATGTTTTCAGGAATTATATTTGATTTCATCACATTTCTTGCTCGAGAAACTTCATAAATGACTGAGAGATGAATGCTTCAAACCTCTATTTCTGCTGACTAAATCAATCTTCAAAAGACATCATTAATGTGTTGGACCAGTGTAGCTGTCTCTCTTCAAGGTTGGTATTCACTGGTAACCAAACTGGTTACAAC
This sequence comes from Embiotoca jacksoni, assembly GCF_022577435.1. Lineage (NCBI taxonomy): Eukaryota > Metazoa > Chordata > Actinopteri > Embiotocidae > Embiotoca > Embiotoca jacksoni. The sequence continues at coordinate 21,507,956 of NW_027185403.1, forward strand.
ACAAATCGAGAAGGAGTACAAGTCATCGGGATCTGTGGAAAAACTTGAGTGAACTTTATTTTTTAAATTCCATTTTACCAGAGATGTGTTTTATAAAGTTGGAAAATAATATCCAGGCTCAATAAATAACTGGAAATAGTTTTCAAAACTAAAGCTTTCTCATTTATAGTCAGGCGTCAGATTGACTTGTTTAATCGCATCAGTGCAAGACTAGAAGCCTGTATTGGACATGATCTGGCTTTATCATACTCTAATTACATTCCCCACAATGTGTTAATACTGTTTCATTTACTTTGTAATGAAGAGCAATGGTGGTCTAAACAGATGCTTTGGTTAAATTCCGGTCAGCTTATTTTGCCTTGACATTTCTGATTCTATTTCAGTCACTGCCCCTCCATGGTGATCATGGTGACGAGCCAGTTTGTACATTAAGAAATAAAATACTATTGAGTCTTCCTTCAACTTTCTCAATGTGGTCTTCATTCTCAACAAACTCCCCCAACATCGGAAACTCGTAGAAGAAACGATCAGCAGCCCATGCTAACCAATCTTATCTTCGCTGCACTTGTAGCCTTGACATGCAGTTACATTTTAAAATTGGTGCACATCAGCTCTGGTTTACCTTGCAAACTTCCATAGTCAAAGTCGTTGTTGTGGTATTTCCAGAACAAAAATCTGACGAAGTATTTAACTCTTGGTATTTTACAGTTTCTGATACTCAAACCAAAGGCAACTTTTATGTGACCAGAAAAGTGAGATTTGATACCCAGCTTCACAATTATACATGGTGCTAGCTCATGTTATAAAGCCTCTAGACCTGGAGAAGGCACACTAATTGGTGCACAATAAAGTAAATGGCTTAAGAACCTCTCCACTAATTAAAATCATCTTCATCTACATTGTCATGTTGTTGTGTAATTTCTTTCACTCCTATAGACGGTTGCCAGAATCTGCCCTCACCGTCTGTCTCCCAGGTGACTGAGGAGGCCAGGATGGGAGACCGAATGACCTCGAACAGGACCTCACAGACCGCAGGACACTTCATCAGCCATCACACTGGTCGAGGAAAGAGTCCCAATTCCTTACTCAATGAGCAGAGGGAAGTGAGCCACAGTGAGAAACACGTTGGACAAAGAACCAAAGAATGCCACAGCAGTCGCAGATAAAGCGTTGTCATAATACGTTACGTCACATCCAATACTGACAGTTTTTAACTTTCAATTCCAGCATTTTTTTCACCGCTAATCGGCCCTGTAGTAACTTATGCATATGTACTGTATGTAACCAGACCAGAACTCTTTCCACAACAAAGCAAAGAAGCTAAGTGAATCTGCGATTACCAATCTGCATGTTATTCAAAGCATGTTTTCTTCCCCTGAAGCAGCCACTGTGAAACTCATGGTTGCCATTACAAGAGCTTTTGTAAACCATGAGACTCCGAGGCCGGAGTTTCTACAGATTCCGACTCCCCTCAAACATTGTCGCAGCTCATTTCACCATTTAGTTCCTCCGCTTTTGTTGAGGTCATGTTAATCAGCGCAGCCAGCTGCTGGAGTTCTTGGCTGGAATGAAAACCAGCACACTCTCAGGCCTCAGTGGGACACAGTGTGAAAAGCATTGATGTGCTGCATTCAGGAGGCTGACATCAGGATGCCGCGATACTTTGGAGTAAAAAATGAGGCAGCATTAGTGTGCTTGGAAGAAAACAACAGCAGTAATTGCATTCCCCTTCTATTCCACTACCTATGATGGTTCTGCCTAATGTAATCTCTAAGGAATATTGGACAGTTGCAAGTAAATATCAGCCATCTGTGTGAGTGTAGAGCTTCCTGTTCAGTGCCATTCAGTCAAATCTGCCTCGCCATGGATGTGGATTTAGTCTGGATATCAGCCTCTTTGGATCTTCAATCCATTGAGATCTGCTCAGTGAGATGACTGATGGATCAAAAGGGCAGGTTTGGATGCCTATAAGTTGCCTTTAGCCAGGGCAACAACATATGTTTTTACATGTCACATCCTGTGAGGTGTTCTTTTATGAAAGCTCTGTGTCAGACTGCTGTGTCAGTTTGAGGGACGTCCAATTGTGCAGTGAATGTGCGCTGGATTGTAGTCTTCCAATGGAAATGGAAATAAAAAGGATAGGAGAGAAGAGAAGAGTTTCTTAACAGTGCAGCTCTTTAAGATTTCCATCTTTGCCAAAGTCACGCAAATTTGCTCTCCTTTTGCCTCCATGGTTTTGGTTTGTCTATGTCTGTTTGGTTGGTTTGTCAACATGGCTCATTGCAGCAGTGACACTGTGACATCTTGGTCCTAAATTTGTCAGAATTTTGCCGCAGGCTGTCTTTGGTAGTCATGATAGTATTTTTTAATAGCGGTCACTAGCTGCGTATGAATCAGCATCACTGTGTCATCTGTTGGTTACTCCACAATAAAAGGGTTCAGCTCTGCTGTGTTGCATCATGGGGGCCTACATCTCCTGCAGAGGCCCTCTGATCATCACACCGTGGGTGTCCAACCTGCTTATGAGAACACACTGAGCTAAGAAGAGGAACTGAAGTATCAGGTTAAAGTCTGGACTACTCTCCTGCCTGGTGTTTTCTTTTTTTCTTTTTTCTTTATCTCCTTTGGTTACTGTGTTTCCTTTTGTCAAGATCATGTGATTATAGTTAGATTTCACTAGTGTAAAGAAGTATACTAGTGATTTATACATTTAAAAGAGCATTTTATAGTAACCTGGTGTTATCAGACCTAATTTCACTGCGTAAAATAAAGGTCTTCTCACCCTCCATTTTGGACAGTTTCCAGTGAGTCCAGGTGCTGCAGCAGCAATAGCTCAGACTCACTTGAACATTTAAGTTTTACACTGTCTAATTCCAATTAAATTCAAGATGTATTTTTATAGAGTTAAATATAAAATCATTGATCCAAATAATAATCATAATCATGACAATAAAAACATATGGTCTCAGATTTTTCATCTCAATGTGATCATAGAAGAATAGGTTTGTTTTAGGTTGAGGACATTGTCCAGATGACATTTTTATGATTTAGTTTGTCTTTTAATTTGTTTTATGTACACCCTTGGATTAAGCAGTCAACCCGACACTTCTTCCTCTTTGCAAAGTGGTCATGGTTCTCATCAACGATGTGAAAGGGTCACGGAGACTCCAAATGCAAATGCATGCTAATAAATTTCAGCAATTTCTTGGGACTACTCAGGCTGGGTTATCTGCATGGGTCATCCACACTTCATGGACAAATTCTGGACCTTGAATTTGTTTCAGAGGTGTTGCTTAAAGGTTTAAGAGATCCAGTGTTATTTCTGTCTCCGCTGCCATTGACTTGGACATCATATGCATAAGCCACTGCTGCACATAACCTACTGCTGCTTTGCATTGTCTTATTTTACTCTGAAGTTTCTTCGCTCTCAAGTTTTGACTTGTATTTTTCTTTTATTTGCACACTGGCTGCAGCATCAATTCCCTTGCCTGGTCAATAAGATGATACGAATATGATTGTTGATGCTCACAGACTTAAACATATATTATTACAATAACATAATCTGCCAACATAGCTATTAAAAAGCACACACACACACACACACACACACACACACACACACACACACACACACACACACACGTGCACAACAAACACATGCACTAACACATGCCGAGGACTAGCCTTCCACCTCCCCTGCTGCATATTGTGCACAAACAAGTCATGTCAGCTTTCCGGTCACAGGCTTTCTCCATTGCCAAACATTTGAATGGATGTTGATCCATAAATATTTAATTGGCCTTCCGTCCCCCCTGGGAGGAGCGACCGAAGCCTCACTGTCTGACTAACAAGACTCGGTGAAGAGGAGGACCGAACTGAGTGTGGAGGAAGAGAGAGAAAAGAGATGGCAGGAATAATCACATGACGTCTGTGTGCATGCGACACCACAAAAAACTGGAGTGTGTGTGTTCTTCCGAGTGAGTGGATGCATCACAGCACATCGTGACAGCGATGTTCCATTGACGTTCACTGCAGGAAGTAGAGAAGTACGGAGGGAGAGTGTCAGAAGGAAGGGTGAAGTAGGACTCATGTAGTGCAAGATGACATCCATGTATAACAGAGATGTATAGATTGTGTGTGTTGAACTTGGAGGGAGTACAGAGAAGAGTGCATGATCATCATGATGGATGGTTACGGAACACGACGGAGGAATTGGGAGTGGGAGGTGGATAAAAAAAAAAAGAGGATGAAATGGGATTTTTATTCGCTGCAGATGGCTCATTTTCATCATAATTTTATATGGACATAAGAGATTCAAGGTAATTACAAAGAAATGATGGTGCTTTGTGATTTGACAGTGATTTGTCTCTGGTCTGATCTCCATAGGAGCAGCCAACTCAGTGTGTGTGACTCAACGTTAGGACTTAGTGATGTTCTCTGCTTTATCTGTGGGTTGGCCTGTCCGGGGGGCATTGATATTTTCCAATGAACTCATCATTCACAGTCCTATAAATACAGCTTTAAAGACAGTGAGTCACATGTATGTAAATATTGGAACAGATAGACATCGGTAAATGAGTGCAGCAAATGATACCAATATGTCCATCCATTATCTCTACCAGCTTGTCCTTCCCCAATATTGGAGAAGAGGTAGAATAAACCGTAGGCAGATCACCAGCCTGTCACAGGCCTTGTATTAATACAGAAACCTTTAAAGTCACCCATTTACACTGCTTCCCCAACAACAAGCCGTGGATCACCAGTGACCTGAAAGTTCTTCTTAATAAGAAGAAAGCAGCCTTCAGATCTGGGGACAGGGACGAGCTCAGGAGAGTGCAGCGCCACCTGAAGGAGAAGATGAGAGAGTGCAAGGACTCCTACAGGAGGAACCTGGAGGCACAACTCCAGCAGAACAACGTGAGGGAGGTGATGACCGGTATGAAGGAGATTACTGGGTTAAAGGGGATAGAGAGACAACCAGGGGGAACCTGGAGAGGAACAACCAGGGGGAACCTGGAGAGGAACAATCAGAGGGAACCTGGAGAGGAACAACCAGGGGGAACCTGGAGAGGAACAATCAGGGGGAACCTGGAGAGGAACAATGAGCTAAACTGTTTCTTCAACAGGTTTAGTTCACCGCCCTCATCTGTCTCCTCCACACCTTACACCTCCCAAACACCTCTGCTGCCCCCCCCCTCTGCCCCCACTGGTGAGCTGCATAGAGCCCTCAATCTCAAAGGGCTCTTCCTCCATCAACACCTTGACCTCCCCCCCCCTTCCCTCTCTGTGATGACTGGCCAGGTTAGGAGACAGCTGGAGAGACTCCACCAGTGCAAGGCTGCAGGACCTGACGCCATCAGCCCCGGGGTCCTGAAGACCTGACGGCATCAGCCCCGTGGTCCTGAAGACCTGCGCCGTCCAGCTGGCTGAGATCCTACAACACCTCTTCAACCTGAGCCTGAAGCAGGAGGAGGTCCCGGTGCTGTGGAAGACGTCCTGCCTGGTTCCAGTCCCTAAGAACACGACTCCATCCGGCCTCAATGACTACCGACCGGTTGCCCTCACATCTCATGTGATGAAGGTGCTGGAGAGGCTGGTCTTGGCCCACCTCAGGCCGCTGGTGAAATCTTCTCTGGACCCTCTGTAATTTGTGTACCAGCCTCATGTGGGAGTGGACGATGCCATCATCTACCTGCTGCAACGAGCTCAGTCTCACCTGGACGGAACCGGTGACTCTGTGAGAATCACTTTCTTTGATTTCTCCAGTGCATTCAACACCATCCAACCACTGCTGCTGAGTGAGAAGCTGCGGGTGGTGGGGGTGGACACATCCACCGTCTCCTGGATCAATGACTACCTGACAGGCAGACCACAGTTTGTCCGTCTGGGCAGTGTGCTGTCTGATACGGTGGTCAGTGGTACTGGAGCTCCTCAGGGAACTGTTCCGTCTCCCTTTCTGTTCACCTTCTACACAACTGACTTCCAGTACAACTCAGAGTCCTGCCATCTGCAGAAGTTCTCTGATGACTCTGCAGTGGTAGGATGTATAAGGGATGGACAGGAGGATGAGTACAGGGCAGTAGTGGAGGACTTTGTGGAGTGGGCGGGTAGAAATCACCTCCTCCTGAACGTGGCCAAGACCAGAGAGATGGTGGTCGACTTCAGGAGGAAGACGATGGCTCCACAACCGCTGAGAGTTCTGGGAGAGGAGGTGGACATGGTTGAGGAGTACAAGTACCTGGTGTCTCCATGACAACAGACTGAACTGGAAGACCAACATCAATGCTGTCTACAAGAAGGTGATGAGTCGACTCTTTCTTGAGGAAACCGATCCTTCAATGTGTGCAGCAAGATGTTGGAGGTGTTCTACCAGTCTGTTGTGGCCAGTGCATTGTACTTCGCTGTAGTCTGTTGGAGGGAGAGGGGGGGGGGGGCAGCATTGGAGCCGGTGACACCAACAGACTTAACAAACTGGTTAAGAAGGCCGGCTCCATCATCGGCTACAAACTGGACAGCCTGGAAAAGGTGGTGGAGAGGAGGACGCTGAACAAACTATTGTCTATATTGGATAATCCTGTCCACCCTCTCCACAGCAGAGGACTTTCTCCAAAAGATTCCTCCAGCTCCGCTGTCACAAGGACAGATACAGGAGATCATTCCTGATACAGGAGATCATTCCTGCCGACCGCAATAAGACTGTACAATAACTCACCTCTGGCAAAATAATACTGTTGTCTGTGTTTCTTGGTTGTTTGTATATAATATATATAGATATATACTGTACTGTATATACTGTGCATTTTATATTTCATATTTTATATTTTTACTGCTATTTTATTGCTTTTCTATTATTCTATTATTATCTATTGCTTCCTGTATGCTGCTGTAGCGAAAAAAAATTCCCCTCGGGGATTAATAAAGTAACTACCTAACCTAACCTAACCTAACCTAACCTAACCTAACCTAACCTAACCTAATTTACTCAACCTACCATTCACCAGCCACAAGAGAGATCCATGCAACCATAAAGAGAACATGCAGACTCCACACAGGGAGGCCACAAACTGGTTCATCTTGCTTTTGGGTGACAAAAGTAATCAACACATTCCACCTTAACAGTTAGTTACCATAATCAAGTTGTTGGCTGTGCAAGAAATAGCTAAGCATGAAAACCACCTATGATTTAACTCATAAGTTTCCTGAAAAACAGTTTTGAAACACAGTTCCAGGTGGCTTTAGCTATCTCCATCTCTACAGGTTGTTAACATGTTTATTTCTGCTCTAAATGTGGCCATTTTAACATGGGGAACAAACTATGGGAACAAACTTTTGGAGCCTGCCTCAAGTGTCCATTTGAGGAATGGCATCCTGAGCAATCAAATTGTTACAACCAGCCAACTGTGTCTTAGCATCTCCCATTTAGAAGACTTGTGGGGTGCCAAGTCAGGAGCGACGAATCTCAACCGATAGTGGTGTGAGGGGCGGCAAACCATGAACTGGTGACAGGGTTTGAGGATTTCTTTAAAAGAACATTATTTATTACTGCTCATACTCACAACTTTCAGGACTGACAGGATGTGCTACTAACGTCTTTTAGGAATTGTTAGCGGTCTTGTCGAGTCGATGTCTTTGCGTGTTAGACGGGAGGGTCATAATGTTTTGGTTCATTGGTGTAAATAAAGTATTATGCCTCATGCACACTAAAGGATTTTAAAACTGAAATTGAGTTTAACAAATTATATTTCACTGATGTTTTATATTTAACCATGAGAACGCACACACCAGACGATTCAGCCATGAAGCAGGACCGAACAATTAGCGTTTATGTTAAAGTCTACTGCTATAAGCTAACATTATTGTTATTTCTACACAGGTAGGACAGTTAATTTTGTGATCCATGTCATGTTTATACATTCTCCATCCTGCCACCACCATTAAAATGCCATTCCATACTCATATTATGTGCTCTGGGCTTGTGGGACAGGTGGCACTTTCCAGTCAGCTCACTCTCATTGGCTATTGTGGGTTTCTGCTCAATATTTCCTCACTGTTCCTTTTCACAGTACAGGATTCAAAATCAGTGAGACTCCGATCCGGTTGGTAACAGAAAGATTATGTCCGTTACCCCTTCAGGATCATTTGTGCATCTAATCAGTTCAGGTCATCTTTGAATCTGGAATGACCCACAATTGTTGGATCCAAAATTGGCCCAATTATCCTCTAGTGTCGAGCCAGTATTAGTTACTGCCTTCCAATCAATCCCTATGTGTTTTCTGATCCGATGCCCCATGGAGGGCCTTCCAAAAGCTTGTTTTCGACTGACAAAGGTTGGTCAAGGTTTGGTTACATTTACTTTTAAATTTAAGGTCATGATCAATATTAGGGGGGGTGTCCTGATCAGGATTATTTGGCCTTGTTGCAATACCTATGTTTCTTGAATGTTAATTAAATATATTAAACTTATCTGACACACTTAATTAAAATGTGCACTCGACTAAGTTTGTTAAATTTGTATGATCAAGACAGAATGCTAACAGTGTGTCAGACACTTTATATGCCCAATACTCCTGACAAAGACATTTTCCAACAGACAAATGTTGTTATTCTCATCAACACAAAAAGTCACTTGTCAAGATCATAGGTTGTTTCAAGTGTTTTGACAAATGATCAATTCTGTCATTTTTAGACCAACACATTAATTTAAAGGGAAACTTGTCATCGGAAACATAAATTAGGGAAGCTGTTATGAGCAAGGCATTGGAAGAATTTGGGACATACGACCAAATCAAAGGATAAGGAAGTATGAAAGAAGTAAGCAGTAAAACTAGGGAGTGAGGAGGGAAATAAAGTCATAACGGAGAGGAAGAGCAGAGAGGCAAAGGAAGGGAGGAAAGGAAACCGAGTGAGACAGAGATTAACCTCTAGCAACAGCGCCAGTGAGCTGTCTGTCTGATTAGAGCTGCTGCATACTGACTGTAGCACCAAGGACGCTGCAGTGATAGGCAGGACTTAGTATTAATTAATCTATGACCTTTATTGACCTCTATTGGGGAACAGTAAGAATTGCAAAATGTTAATGGAAAAATCTGTTCCAGCATAAATCTGCAACGACATGGCTCTGAGGTAGCCAGCTGAGTTGGACTGATTGCAGTTCACTATCAACATACAGTATGTAATTTCAGTATATTCTGGCACCATGGCTGCCAGTTTTGCATAGTGTGTTGCAGTATAAATTGGGAATACTGGGCTCAGAATCAAATCCAGTTAGGAGAACTCAGTGCCGCTTTGGGCCAGTGTTAGTATCGTAAATTGGACCAGTGTACTTGGGACCAATTCTGGCCAGAGGCCTCTGGACCAGAGCCTCTGTACGAAGTTAGCATTAGCAGTTCTTATTGGACAGAGAAATAAAGTGACTACACGGAGAAACAAAGACAAACAAAGACAGAAGAAAAGCGACTACAAAGAAAAACAAAGTGACTACAAAGAAAAACAAAGTGACGACAAAGAAAAATAAAGTGACTCCAAGGAGAAACAAAACGACCGCGAGGACACATATAACAACAGGTAGATACACAATGACTACAAAGTGGGTGCGAATTTACCACTAACCACAACATAATAATAATAATAATAATAATAATAATAATAATAATAATAATTAATCAAAGAGACACTAAGGGAGACACACAATGATGACAAAATACCAGAATGTGATGACAAAGAGACAAAAGGGAAATAAATAAAAACTACAAAGAATATACAAATATACAAATCAACTGCACAGAGACACTAAACAGCTACTAAGAGATCCAAAAATGTTCCCAAAAAAAAATGATGATTGTATCATAAATTATGCATGACTGTTGGCTACCTGGGGTTGCCATTTATAGATTTTAGTTTATATATATATATATGTATATATATTTATATATATATATATATATATATATATATATATATATATATATATATATATGTATATATATATATTATACTATTACCAAGAATGTGGATCACAGCTTTACTCATTTGAATGCATTTGTTCCTTCTTAAAACTGTGTTCAAATCTGGCCCTTCTATTCAAAAGTTTCAAAACCCTTCCCTCATTTATCACTTAACTGTTCACAAAAACACTTGAATAATTAATGAATGACAAAGATATTTGACGGCAGTGGTGAGCTACCTGCTAATATTTTAGACTGTTACTGATCCAAAAAAACTCAGAGACACTATGATAAATATTTTGTTTCGCTGATGATTTTAATATTTTCCAGAATAAATCTTTGCTATACTACTGATATCACTGATCTAATATTGATGATATGACCAAGTTTTTAAAAGTGCCTGAAACAAAGTTATCCTTGTTGAAAGCTTTTCTCGGACCATGATTAAAATGAATGTTGCCCCCGCAGTGACTGGCTGCTTAACTTGTGTCTCTGTTGTGAATTCATGGTGAGAGCTGGAATATGAAGTGCCGGAGGTGCAGAAAGAAAGAAACGATAAATAAGAGATACGACAGATGAGGGGAGGATCGTAGAAGGCAGAGAATGGGAAAATTAGTTTGAAGTGCAAGTAAGCAAGTGCTTTTGGCAGATCATTGTAGTCTGAACATCTTCGCTGGAGCAACTCATTCCTCCTCCTGCTTTCTCTTTGTTAAACTTCATGTCACCTCCTTTTCTTCACTGTCTCTTAATTCCTAGATAGACTATATGACAGCCTCTTCCTCTCATACCGCTTACACTCAACAGAGATATTGTCTCTCTTCCAAACCTCTTTCTGTTTTTTTACATAGCAATCCGACCAAAGCCTACGCCCTTCTTTTGTTTTGCTTTGTGCAAGAGGAATGATGTTAAAATAGTTCTAATTTAAATAAATCCAGTCTGATCCCACTGCAGATGGTCTTTTGTCCTCTTAAGTAGTTTGGCTCCCTTCATACACTGTTCAATATGGTGAGTTTGGGGGATGTCCTTTCCTGTTTGTATGTGTAAACAACACCCATGAAGAAATTGTTTTTCAAGTCGGGTATGGAAGATCTACATACATAGCCTGGCTCCGCTCACCTATCACTCCATCCATATCACCATATATTAGCCTCCCTAAAGGCTTGGTCACATTCGAAAGTTACACAACAAAGTTCCTTTATACATTCTGGCAAAATGGCTGGTGAAGGCAGCTTGATGACAAAGTAAGCTTGTATAGCAGGTGAGTTAACCCTAAACATTTCAGTCAGTGTGAAACTGAAAAGTGTGAAACTGAAAGCGCAAATTGCAAATTACATGAACTATAGCGTGATGGCACTTGGCTTCTCCAACATGACGATGCGCCCACTCACAGTGCGGTAAAAATGCACAAGTTTTTCAACCTTAACAACACAATCTACGCTCCCTTCCAATCCTGCTCTCCAGATTTGGCTCTCTGACACTCAGTGTGAGGGCCTGTGTGTCTCGCTATGAACGAGGGTAAACAAAAAAATCCCGTGCCTGCTTTATGGTTACAACTCTTCACTTGTCTGACCTCAAAAATACCATACTGACGGGCATTATCGAAGATAAACTCATTGATTCAATCGTAGGACCTGCAGCTGCAGCACCGCAGCTGATACGCAGCCGGTGTGGACACACGCACACGTAATCAAGCTGCAGCTGAGCAGCATGTGAGAGGCAAGGCTGGTGTTACCATTGCAAATTCAGTGAAGTGTATCCTAAAACAAAACACTAGGTTAATATTAGTGGACCTAATCAACTGAGTAATAAAAATGAATGCACATGCATGCCTTTCTTGAAGTGAAGGGTGGAGCAGCCTCATGACCCGTCAGATACCGAGCCAGTCCACAACACATGGTTCAGTTCTGATATCTCGCCACCAGCAGACACACCATCACTCACCGTATTCAGTCACTTTAATGCCTGTTTGGCATCCATACTTTTTATTGAGCGATGCACGATTGCACAACAGCATTGGGTTACTTTTACTACTTTGGTGAAAAGCAGGGTTTGGATGGGCATGTAATTCCTTTTTTTTTGGCATTTTTCCTGCGTCCACATGCAATGGGCCACTTAGCATATAGTATGATCACAAACATTTTAATGTCCTGAGCCATTCACATCACATGTATATTCAAAAAATAAAGTGAATATAGATTTGTATTTTGATATTCAGATAGCCTATTTCCCAAATGATATGAATTTAATAATCTGAGCCCAATGTACATTTTATTTTATTGAATTATGGAATGTACACACATGCTTTATTTTGTACGTACAATTATCATTGTAATACAGTCATTTCATTTTTGTCTTATTTAGGATGCTGTAAGGGTACCGTCATTCAGCAACTGTGTAAAATCAATACAATTAATCTGTGTCTTTGTCTGCCTTTGTGGTAGTGCACTTTATATTGATTACACTTGTCACTAAGCCAACAGTGCAGCTTGTAAGAGGAGTGTTGACATGACACAGATCCAACTTGTTCTATTACCAATAGTACATACTTGCCGTGGCACAATTTAACTGTAGTTTCGGTCTACAGCTTTTTTTTTGTATATGTGTGGCTTTTGTGTGAAAACAGGGATTAATGCCCCACCTCTGTCTCATACAATGTAAGCCGAGGTTGTTCCCCTCCTCCCTGTCTTATCTGGTTTTGGAACAGGCCTCTTGGGATGGAGATTAGGAAGGACAGAAATAAAGAGGTGCCGCCGAATAAAATCCATGTTGAAGTCTTCTCTACAATATGCTGTCAAAGAGTGTTCACTGCACAGCAGCTAGGATTTTACCTTCAGCCAGCTTGAGTAGAAAATGGTAGATCTTCTGAGGTTTGCGGTCCGCGCAGGTATTCGTAAGGCTTTTCGAGGCATTTTGCTAAAAACTTGTGATTTGTACTTTTCCAAGTAAACATGCAATGTATTGCAACCGTTCTGAAATAAACCCCTTTCCCTTAATGACAGTTAGTAGGTTTGACTGGTATAGACCTTTTACATGGCTGCCATTTTTACTTGTAGCAGTAGGGTAAGCACAACTATAAATAGTGAAGCAGTAAGCATAGTGGAATAATACACCTGTTTTTATTAGTTTCTTTATGCCATTTGTAGCGATGATGGCAAACTAAATAACGGAAAGTTCAGACCAAAGATTTGGGGAGAAATAAAACTGTTTTAGCATGTTGCAGTGAAACATTTCAGCAGTACAAACTAGCCCGTCTCCAGCCAACCAATGATGTCACCTGCCACTCAATTTGCCAAGTTGCCAGTGGACAGTTTCAGAGTGTAAGGCACGTCACCTCTTTTAACAGCCAATCAGCTCAAAGCAGAGTCAGCTGGTTACTTTAGTTACAAACTGTCAGCTGATCCATGGAACTGCACAACAAAATAAAGGAGATATTAACAAAATAATTTTCCTGCCTCAAGTTTACGGCTTTCATTTGCATAAACTCTGCATGTACTTCATTAAAGCACCAGTGGGAAGCTTCAAATGCTCGACCCTCTCATTTTATATGTTTTTGCTTTTTATCACTACTAAAAATGCAATTGTTCCAAAAGACAAACTCAGTATCCCTATTTATGTTTTAAAATGTTACAAATCATATCCAACTACAAAAATCCCTTAAAAGCCAGAGGGTAAAACAAAAACATCAATAAGATATAAAATATCATTTGTAAATGGGGCTGTCAGTTTTTCCTGTGAATGTGTAGCTGTGCGCCTGCATGCACAGCTATGGAGACAGTACGAAACGGAAAGCGAAAGGTCAACTGCTCGAGGAAATATTCTTCTTACAAGTCAAGTTGTGAAACTGATGAAGAAAGAGGGAAGAGTGACTGTTGTTGGCGCTCTCACACAAAGTGATAGGTCACCAACAACACCTGCTCTATCTTGTGTGATTAGCTGTTTAAACTCATACATTGTCACAGATGTGTTGTTTTTGGCAGGCATGGGAGGGCCTACAGGTTGTAACAAATACCACGCAGGTGTACAGCTGGCAGGTCGAAAAACAATTTTCTGCCCAAGAACTAAAAAAGTGCCCAGAAATTATGTGAATACAGTCAAACAGATGGACATATTCATAGGCATATTGGTCTATTGGTGTGATCACATTTGTATGTCATTTGAACTGCAAATTACTTGTTTGCTTTTGAAAGATTGTAGGTGGTACAACAGGCTCTGATTACAGCTGTGTGGCGGTCAGCCTCATATTATTTTTTTTATTTTGCTTCACTCTTCAGGAAGTGGTTGTAATTGTTGTGTCACTATGCAGTTACAGTGAGCACTCCTAAGTGACTGACACAAATAAATAAAAGATCCTATGATGAACATTTGGTCATGTTCAGTACAAGACAATCTTGCTGTTCCCAGCTTCTCTTTACAATAATGAGCCAAAACATTGTGACTGCCACTGCTTAATATGCTGTTTGTACTTTGTATTCAGCCAAAACAGCTCAGACTGGCTGAGGCCTGGACTCTAAAATAATCTGCTGGTAATGTCTTGGTCCCAGATACCACGGTGCACCTTCAGAGGTCTTGTAGTCTTAAAAGTTGTGAGTTGGAGAGACGCCACAGATCAGGCTCATTCCAGCACATCCTTAAATTCCTGTCGCTGATTCATGGTCAGTAGGTATTCAACACTAGCCTGACTGTGCCTGCCTTTTGCCTATTGCCCTGATCTCAGCATATCATTAATATTTGCTCAGCTACTCTGAAAGGTGTACCAATTGGCGACCAGTAGGGTTAGCTCATGTTGTCATGGAACTAGTCCCAACAATGGTGGTAGGGGTAGAGTTTCAGCGCATAAAATGTTGTGTATGCTTATCAATACCAACTGGTGTAAGGTTCCTCCAATGGTTTCAAAATTAACCCACGGTCTGCATCCATTAGAATGCAATGACTGGAAACTATCCTCAATGGAGCATGGTCACACTGGGATCTGGTAATACCAGACTAACTCCTCATGGCTGACTCGAAGCATCCTACAAGTCTTGCTGATATGAAGATGCTCTGTTGTCTGACCGTTATTATGTTACCCTTGTCAAAGTCACTAAAGTCTTTATACCTATCCGTTTCTCCAGCATCCAGCAAGTTGACCACGAAAACTGACTGTTCATTTATTTATCAAGACATAGACATGTGGTGTTGTTACGGGGCTGAGTATGCGATGATAGTTTGCCAACAGTCAAACCATGAATCAAATCTAAACCATGCCGTTTTAGATGCCTAAACTTGACCATGTTTTAACCATAGAAGTTGCAGCTCTGAATACACTCAAATAAGTTAATTCTGTGACAACAATAGTTTTGGAGGACACTGAGTCGTGACCAATAGTATTGGTTAGACCTAAGGACATTGTAGGTACTAAAGGTGAGCAATTAAAAGTTGCAGGAACTGAATGAACCCACCGCATGACTGTTTTTTGGAGCTTAGTCTGGACTTCAACTCTGTCGGCTACTTTCACGCTGCATTGCACTGTTTTGTTCTATTGACAATCTGGAGTCAAGTGCTTCTTAAAGATTATTGCAAAGCCATGCTGTTTCAAATTACTTTTCCAAGTTCTCTGAGATTATTAACAAAGCTGTGCAGTGTTTTACAGTTGACTGTGGAGTACCACTAACACTTGGCTCAGAGCCACAGTGTATGAATATATTAATGATGGTGCGTGGAGTGCTTCTAACCCTGATTTTATCACTTAAATGGAAAGTTTACATAGCCTCCGATGTGCTGAGTAAGTTCTGTAATCCTCAGACTCATTACAAGCCCACTTAAAATTTTAAAGCATAGCGAAAAATCAATTGGCAAAACAAGAGCTTATTTTTCAGCTTGTTGAAAAGCTTACATTTTGGAAAATCCATGGCGGCATCTGAAAAGCAGCATTATTGAAAACAAAAATTCACGCTTTCTGCCTGGCTAAGTGAGTGACTGACTGATTTAGTGACCTGTCACTGAGTTAAATCCAAGAAATCCCGCTGCTATGAGTGACACGTTGACAGCTCAGTAAATTAAATCCAGCATTTTCACTGCCAGCAAGCCACTCAGGCAGTGCTTGGCCTTTTCTCTGGGATTAGCAAGGAGAATGTAGAAAATCACACACTCGGCAATCACGTTTCATCAGAAGGTAAACGGAGAAGCAGACAACAGAAAGCATTAACAGTCACTGACGGGTATAAGCCCCCTCCACCAGCCCCCCAACGCATGCACACACAAATCCATACACACTTTATGCGTCAGTAATATTTGTCCGTGCTCCAGAAAGCTGCGCTGCATGACCTGGTTATGTTATTACCGTAGCAACAAGCAGCCTCATAGCCTAGCTGTGCTAAGCTTTGTGTGGTGGTGTGTGTGTGTGTGTGTGTGTGTGTGTGTGTGTGCGTGTGTGTGTGTGTGTGCAGTGAAAGGGAGAGAAAGCCATGCATTGCTTTTTCCTACAGCAGATTCCAATTAAAGTGTGGACTAATGTGTGTTTAGCCTATGTATGAGTGCATATGTGTGTATTGAATATCTGCATGTATAAACCTGGATTTGGGTTCTTAACGGCAACACTTAGGCCCGTTGTGACCTGCAATTGCTTTAATATTCTTATAACAAATATTGGATTACATTTACAGCGGCCTGTTACTGTACCGGCAGCTCAATAGCTCTTCTGCTTGAGGCTTACTGTAATTGTTTCAGTTATGGTTAATTAGCTTCCAAACACAGGATTCAATCTCAAATCAATATGAGGAGGGAAAAAAGACAACAAGTGTGCTGCTATACCATGGGTGCCTTTAAATAAAAAGGAGAAACTTCCGGAAATGAGGAGCTGTTATCAAAGATGTTATAAGTACAATTTATGCGTCAATAATTCAATACCATCCTTATTTTAAAACTGATATAATGAGCAGGATTATCATAACAAGCAAGATAATCACTGAGAAGACTGGCAGCTTTTACAGCCTCAGTGAATTTGGCATTGTTTGCCAACAAGACAGATTTGGCAACAAATCTAATTGTTTTAATTCAGATAAAAAAAGGCAATGAATGTGATTCTTCCAGCTCAAATGGAGCATTTAGAGTTCCCGACAAAGACAGATGGTTTGAGTGAAAAGCTAATACAAGAATCACTCCCAAAATTGTGATCCCATTTTATTTGATTTCAGCAAAACTGCTTGGCACAAAACATGGTAAACAGGAAGCGAGGTGTCCTGGACATGTTTTCTGAATCTTAATGAGCACTAACAGTGACACAAAGGCAAGGAATTCAGGGTACCAATTTTCTTGAGTATGGTATAATCTATTTGACAGTAATAATAGGATTCATTTTAAGCCTCACATGAAAATATTTTAAAGCATCGAAATTAAACACTGTGTTTCAGCCAGTCGCCACCTCCTCCACACACTTGACAATCACCAAAATCAACCGGGGCTGGAGTCGTTCCCTCAGTTATCTTGCTGAGAATCCATGTAGACGAACACACTGCTAATGTTCAAAAGCAGCATTTATCTGCATTATTGAAATAATTAACATGTGGCCAAAGCACTAATGCTACTTCTGTGCTGGCTTCCGTTTATACAGCCATATATTGTACGTATGCTGCATTCACTTCATATTTTTTTTAAACCTTCATTATGGGCGGCTCTGTATTTCCCAGATTTGGGGAATTCCTGACAGACATGCTCACAAACTGTTGGTAGAATCACAGCAAATGCACCAACACTGGATAGCTATATCAAAATAAAATCCAGTATTTAGACTTATACAAGCAAGTTAATTCATTTGATTGTAGCAGTAGGGTTTGTTTGGTCAAATGAAAGTCATAATTCATTGTTTAAAAGACATTTTAATAATTGGTTGTGTTAGATGAAAAAAAGAACATGCAGTGCAGTCCAAACTTAATTCATATATTTGCTCTTAAATATAGCATTTCTGTACAAATAACAAATTAATAAATATCATGAATTCAAAAATGATTGAATCTTTTGGTACTTTATAAAGAAGGAAGTGCAATAAACATATTTGTTATACCTTTAAGAGTAGCTTCATAACCTAAAAAGCAATGTAATCCAATAGAGAGTTGCTGTTTTAAATCAATGGAAAATCTGAAATACGGACTCAACTCAAGCGCTTCATGAAGTTGTATTAATGTTTGGGGAAGGCAGGAAGAGGTGAAGGACATCCTCTGTAAGAATCAATGTATGAAAAAAAAAAAAAACAGTAATAAAGGGTTTTCTATCTCACTGTCCTCCATTTCAGAATAAGTTTTGATGCTTCTGACAGCTATATAAAAGGGTTCAACATAATTTCAAAATTTCTCTTTCAGATTGGGATAAATCTGCAGCAGCATCTACAGGAAAACACAATATACAGTGTTGTGTACAGTTTCTGCTGTATAGGGATAACGATCGCTGACACGTCCAACACATTCTTATTGGAGCAGAAAATGGGAAATTAACCTGCATTTCCTGCGTGTGCTGCAGTGGCCAGGTTAAACTCATATTACTTAGTGTCTCACTAAGCTCTCCAAGCTTCTTCCATCCTGTTGCCCCTCCATCATCCTTACCTTCATCCCATATGCCCTTCCAATCTTATTTCCTATAGGTCATGTCATGTAACCCCCCCCCCCCCCTCACACACACACACACACACACACACACACACACACACACACACACACACACACAATTATCCCCGTTCTCACCATTCCTCCTGTTATTTCTTAGCTCTGCAAGCAGAGAAATATAATTGCAATGTTGGAATGGAGCCCTATGTTTGATTTCCCTGTGGGTGGTAAAGGTAAATATATATGTGCCAGAAAACTTTGTTGTTTAAGCTTCAATGGGAAAGAAATGCTGAAATGCTTTTCTTTATAAAAACATTGGGCCTTCACCAAATGTTGTTAAGGAGAAATTTAATCATGAAAGCCACCCATCCATCCATTGTTAATAAGTAGTCTGTTTGATCAAAGCCTATTTGTTGACATATTAATACTTTCTAACATTACAGCAGTGACCTCCTGGAGCCTTGTTGCCATTGTGACTTTGCAAGATAAGTCCTCTCTACCAACAAAGAGATGGACGCACAAAAATAATTAAATCTATAAAAAACAAATCAGGAAACAAAAGTGTATTCAGCTTGTAAATGAAAATGTGAAAAATAAAACCTTGTCTAATCGACCCATTTATCAAGCAAAGTTGGCAGATATATTTTAAGTAACACTGACGCTTGTCTAAAAATATATGAATTAATTGCGTAAAAAACAGCACAATGAACTTTTGAGGTACCTTGACAGTTTTGGAGAGAATTAATAAAAGGGTGAATACAAATCAGGAACACTTGTATTTTAAATCCTTCAAACACATCATCAAAGCAAGCAGCATAACATGCATCGAGTTCCAAAAGGTACGAGTATGTTCATTATGTAGCAGCAAAGACAGTCAGTCCAACTTTCCCTGAGTACTTAACCAGCTCTCTCAAAGAGCCGTCTGTGTGTCATACATGAAATGAAGAACTCCAGTGTGAGCAGAATTATTTGGATGCAAAATGGTGTGGTTGCCTCTCACAACACTTGGTTCTCAGCAGTGCATCAAGTTTTTTGGACGCAGCAGTGAAAATAGAACGAGGCCATTACTCTGTACTTGAAAATGGCAGAAGTGGCTCTTAGGCCATTACAGCTCAAGGCGCCAGAAGTTGCTTTGACAGAACATACCAGATATTAAAACTGATACAACTTGACTTTTCTTCAATGAAAGGCTAAACTATCTTATATGCTGAGGTACTTCACAAACCCAAAGGACTGTATTCAGGAATGCATAATCTAATTTTAAATTATGAGAAAGTGAAGCTTTGCTGAGGAGTAAACATGCAAGAAATATCCCCGTCGGAAGATGAGACAGATTGTCTTTGAAATGAGGTTGGTCAAAGGTTACGGTTAAGGTTATGGTTGTACTAACATCACGAGTATTGGTTCTGGCACGTGAATTTACCCTGAACAGTAAGGCAACACAATCTTTCCTGCACTGGCTTTCTAGGAAACCTAAGAAACCGTAGTCATCAAGGAACAGAGGGCCCATTCTCCTCTCCAATCTCTCCGGCAGTCATTTGGGATTTGAACAGATATAGAGTAGTCATGGTAGAAGCCTTTCTGAAAGGCTACTAAATCTCCTTTGAGGAGGGAAGCACACATAGCCTTTGTAAGGGAGAATACTTCCATCATAGCCACAGTTTTGGAGGAAATATTCAGAATCCTATTTTGAGCAATGGTTGTTCAACAGCTCTGCAGCTCCTGCATAATAGGATTCAAATTTATGAGTGAAATTGACTGAACACGCCTGCGTACCTCCCATTCTGTAGCTCTTTTGCTCAGTGTGTTAGCAAATGTATTCAATACCACAGTGTCTTTATTACAATAGCTGAGCTCTAACAGCTCTAAATGTGCACAGTGTACAATGGTAAGCACTGTAAAAATGCTGTTATAAAAAAAGTATCCTGGCCGAAGGGCAATTATTGGGTTATATGCAAAGTATGATTATAGGCCAAACAATTCCTGACGACTGTTCCTGTTGCACATCAACAAAGTGCAGCACAGTTTGTGCACAGAGCAGAAGGAGAAAATAACCTTCATGAGTAAGTATTCCAAGATACTTTGCTACATGTGCCTCTGTGATTTCAACATATTGTCAAACTTGAGATATTGGCAAAGGAGACCTTTGAATTACCTCAGAGAATCTACGGCAATGAAGCAATGAGTTAGTCAAGCTGCTCCGAGTGGCATTCACACTTAAAGAGGGACAAAACATCACTATCCAAGACTGAAGAAGACGCATCAGTTCAGGAGCGTAACCGGGATTTCCACCACGTTCATCGTGCACTGAGTGAAACTGTGGCATTATGAACATTTTGTCACCTACGTTAATGCAATCGTTGCTCCCTACCAAACCTACTCGCCCGATTTGGCTCCCTCAGACTTATTTGTGTTACCCCCAAATTTACCTGAATTAAATCTGCCCTCTCTGCTCAAATTGAATTAAAGCCAGATTGTAGAAATGAAGGACCCTATTTTCGTCCGCCTGGGCACGTTGCAGTGAAAGCACAGGTGTCTGGGGGCACGAGTAGCTGCGGCCAACGTGTTTGGTATTTTTGATGAACAGAAGCTCAGGCGTAACTCTGGTGCAGCGCGGCACAGTGGTGAAGTAGGACAAATAGAAGATGTGTTGCTGACTTCAATCATGGCTCCTCTCATACTCTTTCGGTAGGCTGTTAGTTTCATAATGGCTGAAGAAGAAGCAAACCAAACTTTATGCAGGACGAAACTGACATAGTTGGTCTGGATGTTCAGGCTGCTATCACGGGATTTATGGTACAATGAATCGGCAGGCCGCGGGGTGATCATATGTATTTGGCTTGGGAAGAAGTAACTAATATAAATAACTCCTCCCCTGATATTATGAAAACTACTGTCCATTGTTAAGACGAAAATAAATACAAAATATTTAAAAATAAGACAAAAACCTGCATCTAATAAAATGTCTAAGTGAACAAAGAACACTCATCCAATAAAGTGAAGTCAGGTGCATGGACATTGTTGAGGCGTGAGTAAATTACACACTTAAAGCTCACAACACAATTCATTTAATTTAATTAACACCACTGATAAAGACTAATGTGCTCCTGATGTTACTGATGTCGTTGGGTTATAAACAATTATCAATTATGAGGTCTAAACTGTGTAAATGACGCAGTGTTACAGTCCGTGGCCCATGTACAGCTGGCTAGATTACTAAATCAGAGGTGAAAAGGCTTTTAAATTGTTACCTTTTTTATTCATGGCTTAGTTTGTCTACTGCTTCATTATATGTGCCAACTGCCTGATTCAAATCTAAATCAATAGACAAGAGCCAGGTTAATTTTGTATATGTTTTTATAAAGTGATATAAATATGTAGAACATCAACCAAACCTGTCTGTGGGATTTTGGATTGGTCTGTTAATGTGCGCTCTGCCTACTGAAGCCACAAAAATAGCTCTGCTGAACCGGACTTAGACCGTTTCCACGCCTGCCGGTGGTGCAAGGCGAACCTTCGACATGAAAACTGCAGTGCACTGGTGCATCTTCAACAACACACCCCATGTTGTGCCGGTCTGCCCATCACGGCTCAGACGGGTTCACATTGATCAATGAAAGTGGCAAATTGTCACAAGGCCGGAAAAAGGCCTGACTTCACGCTACACCGAGTACAAACAAAAATGTCTGAAGCGTTGTTATATAATGATGCCTTATTGTCACATTGAATTTCACTTCATATCACACACAACCTATAGATTCACTTTGCATAAACTTTCAAACCAGCAGTGTAATTTCTGCTTGTGAGCCATAACTATTGCATAAGACCATTGCAATTGTAAAATATAGAAGCCAACTCCAATCTTAAACCATATTGCCTTTCTCTGATACAGGTGGGATATGATTGAAAAGGGAACGCACATGGTTTATGAAATCTGATTTTTTTGGGGATACACCATTTTTGCCATATGCCACATGTGCAACCACGCTGCAATTGAATGTAATAGTTTTCCAGAATTGTCCAATATCGGCATTGTGTTTTTCCAGTCAGGTTTCTGCAATGATGATTCTGGGAACCAGTGTTGAATATATTGATGTGATCTAATGGAGTGCATATGACCTGATCTTGGCAATATGCTATAATTCACAGGCTTTCAAGTTCTCAAAAGACCTTGTCACAGACAAGATAATTGTATGTTTTAGTACAATGTTCTACACAAGACTTGAAATGTCAGCTGTCATTTATGATGGCAGAGGCAAATCTTTTCTATACAAAGCTAAATTCTTCTTCCCTCCGTAGAATCCACTCACCTCCAAGGAAATGTCCCATTATAGCTTCATGGTTTTTTTTTAAGATAAACCCGCTATCTGGCCTTACAAAACAATCAAATGTTCTGACAGTGACGGAGAGATAGCAATTTAATCTCTCGGAAACTGTTTTCATAAGCAACATAAAGAAGTACAATAACTGACCTAACAATGTCCACACAAGACATTTATTCTACTTTACAGCATGATTCCCTGACTATGAGTCATTCACACATGTATATTTACTCTGGCATAAGTTATATCCCTGGGCAGTATGATTTACAAAGTATTGGTAGACCTCAGTCAGCAGCACCTCTATGCTGGGATTTGTTCCTGCACATAACAATTCACACCTCTGTGATTGAAGAACAAGTGTTGGTGCTAATGTGTTAAGCCTGCTTTATCCATACTAACTGTGTGGCAAATAATTATTTCATTGAGAATAATTATAGTTTTCAATCATGAAAAAGCGTCATATCTTAAAAAAAAAAAAAATGAAAAAAATAAAGAAAGAAATGTGTCTTTTCATTGTGTTTGTCACAGGATGATGTCATCCCTCAAAATGACACTGAATGGCAGCTGGCTTGGTCTCTGTCTAACCAACTTCTATTTTTCATTTAATACCATGCAGGGTAAGGTTCTAGGGATGGCAATGTCAGTCAGATAGTTGGTGTGCTTCGTTGGTCCAGACTGAAATATATAAAGAACTACTGGATGGATTGCCATGAAATGTAGTTTTATGGTACCATAGGATAAACCCCAGTGACTTTGGTAACCCCCTGTACTTTTCCTTCAATGCCAAAATAACATCAAAGTTGTTTCTCTTATCCAGTGAAATGTCCCATCATCTATTGTGTAGACTGGCACAAACATGTGTGGAACCCGGAGGATGACTTGTACTCTTTCTAGTGATCTCCTGATATTTCCTTTAATGCTGCTATGGAAACTTAGCCTGGTTCCTCCCGACTATGGGTCACAGCTTCACCTTCACTGTGATTATCGTCTTGAAACCCATGTTGGTTGAATTTCAACACACAACATACGATATATGGTGGTCGATTCCAAATGGTTCCATGGTTCTCCAGTAGTTTTCAAATGGACCCAGGGTCTACTGCGATTAAGATGCATTTACTGTAAACAATCCTCAGTGGAGCAGGGCCAGACCGAATCTATTCAAACAGCAAATTATGGTCTCATAATTCCAGGCTAATGACAATTGTGGTGATAAGTGACTTGTATCGCCATGGATTACCACTTGATTTGACATCTGTTTTCATCTTAAAACTTCTCATCTAATGCCATCTCAATAATCTCAGCAGTGTTGTTTTGTTTGGTCCCAAATAAGAAATAAAAGCACGATAATACTCTTAAAACTAAGATGATACAGTATTGTGCCAGCCAAACATCAGCCCATCAGCATTGTCATTGTGAGCATTCTAGAATATGTTGTTATCATTTTACCTAAACAACACTGGACAGGTACAACCTCAAAGATTCAATGTTGGACCTCCACCTCTCTGCCCTAGGGCACTTGTACTTTTCTGAAATGCTGTTGTATATTGTGATGTATCATATATTATATTTATTCTAAATCAATTCATCACAAATTGTTCAGCTGATATGTGTATATGGAAAACAGCTGTTAGTGTGAATTTGCCTTTCTGGGGCCAAACGTATAAACATTTTGGAATTCAGGGGCAACAGTTGTTCTGCAGTTGGGCTTTTGGGCCTTTAATGTATTCTCCTTTAAAACACTACTAGTATAACTAATTTGGACTTTTTTTAAGATGTTAATATTCCATGGAAATTGGCGGCATAGGCATCACGTCCGCATAAATCAATTGTGCAATTACTTCTCCAAGTGGGTGTCGGAGATCATGTTTATTGGCTAAATATTATATTTGCTTTACACAGGAAGACTCGGAAATGAGAGGAGCTACTTAGTAGTTATTGATTAGATCACAAGATCATTTGAAAATGTCATTAATGCAGGCAAGCAAATTGTAGCACAATAATAATGCATGGATACCTATTCAAAACCAAAAAAAGGTTTTAGGAGCAGGCAACACTGCTTTTACAAAAATGAAACATTTTATCTGCCCTCATTAAATTCAAATTATTAAACCTTATTTGAATTCAAATTCAGCACATTAGCTAAGAAAGTTCAAGCTAAATCAATGTATGTGTTGACCTCCAGTGTTTGCTGGAAGTCAACGCGTACATTGAACAACCTCAAACTAAGCCTTCAGACGGTTCAATAAATGGAAGTACGAATCATGCATTTTACCATTTAAATGTTCTAATGTACCAGTGCCAGTCTGCAGGAGCACACTGACCAGAGAAAACTCCATGTTCTAAAAGATGCAATATGTATGTGTATTCAGCAAGATATGTATAGGCGGGAAATGTCTGCAATTAATTCTATTGCGTGATGTATACATTCACTGGACAGCATCACATGCAGAACTATAATTGTATGAACTTATTGTACATGGTATTAACTT
Source organism: Embiotoca jacksoni (assembly GCF_022577435.1). Lineage (NCBI taxonomy): Eukaryota > Metazoa > Chordata > Actinopteri > Embiotocidae > Embiotoca > Embiotoca jacksoni. The sequence goes on from NW_027185403.1 coordinate 21,533,284, forward strand.
TGGGGAAAAACATTCACCATCTTGCTTCCATTTCCTGATTCTCTGTGAGCCTGTTTGCTAAGAAGTACAAACAATCCTTACTAACATGTCTGCTACCGTGTTTGTTGTTAATGCTGACTTGCCTTCACTTTCTAAGGAGCCCTGCGGGATGAAAATGGAACCTGTCTCAGAGGGTAAACACAGTCTACAAAGTGACATGAAAATTAGTGGAAACAAGAAACGGCTCCTGTGAGTAAACAGCACGGCGTTTCCTTTGACTGGAACCACTTTTTGAAAGTACATAAAAACACAAATCACACAAAAAATGCACACAAATCTGTAGAAGAATGAACGATGCTGCTTCATCATTTTGTTTGGAATCATTGAATTCAGTGTGAAAGAAGCTCTGACAACAGGAAAGTCCTGCACCAAGTACATAGTTCCCACTTCATAATGTGTCAGCCACACATCCAAGTATCCCTACAATGAATCATTCTGCATGCCATAAAATGCAATACATATTCCTAAAGCATTTTCAAAAAAAAATGTCAAAGATGAGGACCTTTTTATATCCTGACAATTTTCTTTCACAAGTGCAGTTCTGAATTCCTGTCCTAATCCCAGAGCAACAAAGCCCTACATCATACCCAACCCATTACCTGCAATTACTGGATCAATCCTTAGGTCTTTAATGTAGCTATGATCTTTGACCTGAAATCTAATAGGCCAGTACAAGCAGTATAGGTACATTTACAGAGTAGGGGAGGTGCTGTTAAACTAAAAGGGAAATAAAAAACAAATTAAAAACAGCAAATATGCCATCCCTTTTTTCCAGGGAATTATGCATTTTTGTCTACTCAGTCCAGTTTGGGGTTTCAGACTGCAGAGCTCAATACAGCTTTTTTTTTAATTTTATATTTTTTTTAAGAGATCATCTGGTAATTCAATCTACAACCCTGTTTTCCAAAAAAGAGACTCTGCCTCTCTGAAATGCTCTTCTTTTTTTTTCCGCTCGATCAAGTTACTCACCCGTTGCCCGTTAGCCTACTTAGTTGTGAGATGTTCCACCAGGTCTTTTTTCTTTAACTTTAAACAACCTTTCCAGTTGTTTGTTCCCCCTGTACCAACTTTTTTGAGACCTGTTGCTGGCATCAAATTTAAGATAACCATATATTTTTCATAAATCTACAAAATTTCTCCGTTTCAACATTTGATGACATGTTGTCTTTGGTCTATTTTGCAAAATCATTGCATTCTGTTTTTATTTACACTTTACACAGCGTCCCAACATTTTTAGAAAAGGGGTCGTATTTCATCCATCATACACATGAAAAATCCATGATGTACCCACAGACACTCTACCAGTTACAAGGCAACATCAGGGTCCAGCCCCACCCACACCAACAAAACTACAGCTGTCAGCACTAGAGACGGTACGGAGCAAGCAACTGGGACAAGCAATAGAGGAAATACTACCTACGCAATTCGTTTACAGTATTGATGAGTATTATAGTGTTTCTTGTAAATTGATGCTATCCATACCATTAATTGGGTTGTTCTCCACTGGCTCTGCTAAAGCTTTGCTAAACTAAGTTAGGAATGCAACACAGCTCTAATCCAAAGCCTCGCTCATCACTGAAGGTGGAGACTCAATTTCAGCTGTTCGGTCACTGTTCAGTTTTGTCATGTCAGGGTTCAGAATGAATATTTTCAATTTGTTAAGGGGCAATCAAGCCAGAATTGGTGCGAAGGAGGAATTTCACCATCGCAAATCCAGTTGTGTTATAAAACTCGGCTGTCTATGTAGCAGAAAGGTGCAAGTCAATGTGATGTATCTTCGGCTGTGCACAGGATTGTGGAGGATTTTTGGAATACCGTGTATTACATACTATACTATATATTATACTATGTATTGGGAAAGACTAAATCTTTTTCTGGTGTACCAGGATGGTAGTATGGGTATTGGAATGCACAGAGAGTCAGGGATTTAGCTGGCAAAACAACAGGGAAATCTCAACATGTAGGGAAATACGATAAACTTTACATAGATATGCATCCAATATTTGATAATAAAGTTGAGTAAACAGATGAATTAGTTTAAAAGCTGGGACACCCAACAATGTGATTTTGAGGTTTTCAGAAGACTATATGGTTGTACTCTTACTTAGTGTAAATCAAATAACCAACACCAAACAAATGTGCACCTCATGGTGTATTTTAGGAAAAATAGAAACCTGAAGTGATAAGAAAGAGAGGTAACAGAAATTACACTTAGGAGGCTCTATCATGCGGTGGTTTGAAACGGCGTTGTTATGAAAAGATTTTGTGACAAAATATGGACAGGTGCGGACTGAATACCCCAAATCTGGTAAATCCTCATAACCAACAACAAAGGAATTGAGTAGAAATACATTGAGCTTGCCTATAGCATGAATACACCTGGTGCTCTTGACTCCCTCTGTAGGATGCAGTTGTGTTTATTTCGGGGAAGTAGGATTATTATGACGTAATATTAATGTATGTAAATCCACCTTTCAGTGAGTCAAAAAGTACTGAGAAAAGAGTATATGTTTAGTATAAAAATAAATATATGTCAATATATTCACTCTGGTTATAGGGTAAAGAACAACAGCTGCACTATATGAAACACCGGGGAGGCATTCAGATTGGTGACACACCACAGAACGCCAGCAGCTTTTTGCCTTTTCCCTCATTAAATCTCCACTGCAAAGTCATGTTATGTCAACTCCAGCCATCCACCCACCCACTCACTGCCACACAAACACAAACACTCACACACACACACACACACACACACACACACACACACACACACACACACACACACACACACACACAAGCACGACAACGCACACATGCACAGGAAGGCATGACATGCATCCAGAGAACACCCGTGGGTGGTCACTTAGCATGTTTGCTTCTGTTTGCAGTGGTTAAAGACTGCCTTGCCTCAAGCCCTGCAAATAGTAAGACGTCACAGTGTAACATTTCAACTGTGTGCTTGTCTGATTTGTGTTAAACCTCTCTCTCTCTGTGACAAGCAGAAAAACAACAACATTAGGATCCCTATTTGCTCCCAACAAAGTTGCTGCTTTTCATCCTGAGATCCAAGATGTGGTGTGTAAATATGCTGTAGATGAAGCAACAACATACGATATATGAAACAACATTAGAAGACTTTTCTCAGCGTTTTTCCTTTTCTGTAGGGACTTTTCAGTGCATTACATCATGCATTATCTTATGTGCAAGCTGAAATCTTGATGAAACACCACATCACCTTCTAGGAATCACATACGACCAGTTCCATATACATTTGCTATCATTTATCTTTTTTACAAAGCTAATCTTCAGTTTGAATTACGGGAAGGTCATTCTATGAACACAATGGAGGGAGAACAGTATGACTCGTGATAATGGATGTCAAGATAATGTAGTTTGTGTTAGACGGGTGGATGGACCAAATGGACATATCCATTCTTAGCTCTCACTAGAAATGGGGCAAACAAAATTGATTAAATTAACTGAACATGAAACACTCCAAAATTACAATTCACCATTTAAAGTCCACTGTATTAATTTATGTATTAAAAAAATGTTGTACTGAGGTAAAGGCTTTCAGCTCCAGTTATGAAAGTTCTTGCCATGTCAAGTGAGATAGGCACTCGTGAGTTGTGAGAAATTGAAATCAAATGTGATTGTAAAATAAACACTGTTGAGAAAGGACCAACATGACTTTATTGTTGATGCTGATACAACATTTGTGTCAGTATCAGAGTAATGGTCTTGCACCTCCTAACCATGCTGGAGAAATGGAGAATTTGCTATCATGGTCATTTTTATTTCAGATTTCTCATTACAACCCAGTCTCCTAATGCATATCCTGCAGAATACAGACATGGCGGGTGTGTTGCCAAGGACCGTTCTTGACACTGGAACCACGACTTTACATAGTGTACATGCTGTCGATGTTTAGGCCACAAGGACGTATTGCATGATCTTATCGAGAGATAAACACATTGTAAAGTATTGTGGTTTGGAGGAACATTGTTTTCATGGATAAAAGAGACCTGAGAAAAGAGAGCGTAAACCTCCATGAGCACAACAACACCACGCTGCTTTCACCTTTCCCACTCACAGAGGCCAGTCATTATTTAATAGTGTTGATGGTTTGGCCGGCTTATTTAATTTAATTAAAGCTATCATAAGGTTTGAATTTCGGTTTGGCGTTTTATGGAAGCGTCTCGTTGTCCATATCATAAAGCAAATATTTATTTCATCAGAAAGTGCATCCTGAGGGATCACTCCCTCGACTGTTTGCTTTGTTGACCTGTAAACAGACACATACAGTATGTCATCAGACACTGCTGCTCTCATTCGCTTGGCATCGCTTGCTTCATTAATATCCTGGCATACTTTTTGTTCCACTATCAAACACTTTGCAGCAAAATGGTTTTAAATATTTGAAGTACAAAATTAAACTTGTAAAGGGCACAGGAATGATATGTCACATGCTATTTTATTCTTAGCACTTTTTATGTTTTGTGATGTTTGTGTGTGTGGAGGGCATTTTGTCAGTTTGATTTCAACTGTTCTGTCAGGCAAAATAATCCAATAATCTGTCATATTTCATGCCAATTCTGCCCTTATTTTGAGTGTGTTTGGCACTTTTTTTTTTTTTTTTTAATCTAAGGGAAAGTTTATTCCGACCACAATCAGTATTAAACTAATGTTCTGGTCTTGCATTTATGCCATTAAGTGTGGATTCATGACACTGTTGGATTTAATTTTTTGTATTTAAGTGAACCTTACTCCTTCATTGTTTGGGTGCCTGTGATTTTGCGAGCCACATATGCTAATTTTCCTTTTCCCCTCTTCATAACTGTTAATGTGCACATTCTTATTCTCTACTGTATTTACTGTATATTTTATACCCGATGACCACAACAGCAGCTGTCATAGCAAAGATACATCCTTCATAGCAACCAGTAACATTCAAGGGATGGCTAAATCCAATATTTGTTTTAGATTGGAGATATACACCTTTCTCCTCTCTCACTGTCACTTTCTGCATATATGTGGCTCCGAAGCTGCATGTTTCTGATCTGTGGTCACTGGCCACATCAATCTTCACTGTTTGATGTCTGTCTATGCTGTTCTTTTCTCTCTCCCCTCACCCCTACCGGTCTGAGCCTGGTTCTGTCGCAGGTTTCTTCCTGTTAAACAGGAATTTGTCCTTCCCCCTTTAGCTCATGTGACAGTTGTTTAATTGTTGGGTTCCTATACAATGTTGCAAGGACCTTATTTGGTTAAATACCATAAGATAACACATGGCGTGCTTTGGAGTTATATGACAAATGTGGATCAACAATACGCACGCCATAATTGGGTTACAAATAACTTATGTAACATTTTCATCCTTTTATTGACAGTTTATCTGTGTCTCCTTGCTTACTTTCAATGCTTTTACTTGTTCAGTTATAGAGTAAAACTAGTTTTATCACCCAATGATTCCAGGTGTCTTCTTTACAGGTAGTGTGGCCTCGTGGTCTAAGGCACTGGATTAAGGCTCAAGTCTGTAAAGAGGCGTGGGTTAAAATCCCATCACTGCCATTTTACTCCATTATTTGTTGACTGCACAGTTAATATTGTTAATCTCTTGGCATGGAGAAATGTTGTGAAAACTGTTTTTAGTCGACTTCACACGACAAATAGTAACTTACTAAAAAACCTGAATTAAAAAACATTATTATAAAAATGATTGTTATTTAACAACAAACTGTCCAGTGTTATTCAGGAGAAATAAGGTTTTGCTAGATGCACTTCTAATGCTAAAAGTGAGAATCATATCAGCCTGAAATCATCCAAAAACATGCACCTCAGGTCAGGTTACCTGGTGCCGCGCTAGTGGCAGCCTGTTGCAGCAGCTCCCCCCTGAGAGCCCCCCTGCTGTAGTGAAGAAATTTCCCCTCGGGGATTAATAAAGTGAAATAAAAAAAAAATGTAAAAAAAAGTTCAATGCCAAGACCAAGAAAGAGAGAAACTGGTCCTCCGTCCTGTTGCTCCATGTCAGTTCTAATGTTTTTCTACATACTTCATGAAACCAACAACCTATCTATAAAGGCTTGTCGGTTGCAAGTCCCAGAAGGGGAGTGCTGGGCCCATGACCTGGTGTATGCCAATATATCACAACATATGGCCTGGTATGTCTGGAGTTAGTATGTCATAAGAGAAGAAATAAAGGGCGAAAATAAGCAAAAGTATCTTCTGGTTTAAGATGTTAAAAGGCAAAGCTGACTGGTGCTCCAGATAATATCGGTCTGGGGTTGTGTATTTTTGGAAGGACCTTGTGTTAAAATGGTACAACTCGTCTTCATAGAGCAGGGGAAAACATCTCACTGTGGGATTTCCTGATGATTTGTTTTTGATCAGCCTTCTGTCTACTTGTCTTTTCTCTTCATGTGCTTGCTAAACCTCCACAAACTGGGTTATATTTCCAATACCTCTGTTTCTGCAAGTTGTCACCAATCATTAAAACTCGATTCAATCAGTCCTCTTTGTCAGAATTAGCACTTTGCCAAGTACTCGAGCTAAGATTCCTCCTTGATGTCAGCCAGAAACACTCACCTAAGGCTAATTTCAATATTTTTGAGGTTGGAGACACACACATAAAACTGTCCATCATCTGCACAACAATAGTAGGTGATAATGTAGTAATTATGCCAAGAACAGGGCTGGAGAGGTTCCATTTAAGCACAAAAGGATATGGTGATTGTGTTCCTCTTTAGTTAGAATGCACTTTCATTAACTTACAGGTAATGTGCAGACTTTATAAATGTGTAACTGAGAGGAGAGCTGTAGCAACAGCCTGCTAAGTTCATGAAACCGGAAGACTGATCATAACCATGCACTATTCAAAGTCTTTTCTTCTGAGCACTCTGCACACCATAGCATTTTCATAGTTACATTGTCACCTTTCTCACTGCCATTGCATTTACTTTTTAAGTCATAGTACAACTGTGTTTTGTTGCAGTGATTTGAAAGAGTTCTGACTTTAGCAGTGATGACTTCAGCAGTGATGAATATGACTTCACAGGTATGAGTTGTCGAAGGTGCTGGACTCTCATGAGGTGTGGGTTCATGGGTTTTACAATAGACTTCATCACGCCTATGGCAACTTAAGAACTTAAAAAAAACAGATTGAAAATCAATGTCATGAAAATACAAATAAATGATGGTAATTGAAGCACAAAAAAGGCCATGTTCAGAATGCAGGCCAATCAGATTTGCTGTCAGCGCTATTATTTGCGAGTGAGCAGATTGGATTTGGTGTGTCCAGACATCACCAACCTATCGGCATGAGTTGCTGTGGTAACTATATACGCATCCCTTCTGTGATAGTGCTCTGCTAGTGGTAGTATAGATTCTGTCTCTCTGAAATGACGTCACTGAGTGTCGTCTTGCGCGTGACCCAATGAGTCAGATCTGAGCCACCAGAGTCTGGACTGAGACACATCAGTAGAAATCTGATTGGAATTGCATTTCAAACCACCTCCAAATGTTGTTTGAATCAGATTGCAAAAATTCCATTTCCTGTGATTTTTTGCTGTACAGACTTTGAAAACTCAATCTGGATATAATTTGGATGTGACAAAAACATATTTGGGCTAGGCATCCAAACATGGCTAAACTGTCCAGTGTTCAGGAGAAATAAGTTGGTATTTTGTGAAGTATTAACCAATGCTGATTCTACGCTTGTGCATGGTGCCTACCTCGCTGCACTGCTGCATCTTGCATCACGACAATAATCCATCTTGTTCATGTTATGAGACATATAATCTCATACAGTGACCATCTTATCACAAAAATGAAGTATCACTGCAGACATCATAATTTGCAGTTAGTTATTTAGCTAGCTCTGCAAAATAGGTTTCATGACTGAAAGCAGTGTAGCGTAGTCGTAAGAAAAGCACCCATATTAATGAAGTGTCCTTGATTGACACTGTTCCTTCCCATCTCCAGGGTTATTCTCTTACTGTCCATGACCTTTGTCCCTAGCATGGAGGATTAGTTATGGTGTTTAGCAGGTACAGGTTTAGGGGGATGGATTGCTGAGTTGGGTGGCTGTCTAGGACAGTATTACTGTACTTTTATTAGTGTTCACTTGTCTTTATTTCAGTCTTTCTGGGGAGCTGATAAAAGGGGGTTGGATGGAAGTTTTGTTTTGTTGTTGTCTGCGGTTTTGTTTGCCAAAGGTTCTATGACTGGGCATTCATGCCAGTTTTCAGAAAAGTACTGCTCGTGTGAGATATGCAGTTGGAAATAGATAGGTCCGTAGATAGAGACAGACAGGCAGCCTGCAACACAGGAACTGACTAGAGGGAAGCAAAACAGGGACTCATTGTTTAATGCCAGTGCTCTGAAAAAAAAAAAAAAAAAAAATCCTCTTTTATCTACAGTATAGCAGCTTCTCAGAAATAGAGAAAAATGACCATTTTCCCCCTCTGACATTTCTGCATTGGTGGTATTTTACAAGAGGGGTTGGCTTGAATATTTTTTTTATGCATGTTACCTTTCATTTTCTGTACAAAGAAAATAAGAAATGGGACTGTAAGGTTTCCAGACAGGATAACGTACAATAGTAGTGTGTTTGTGAATTTGAGCTGTATTTCCATGATGCTGATTTCTTTTTTTTTTCCATTCTCTTTCTTTCCAGAGGGTTTGAGGGAAACAAAGTTGCAGGGAAAAAGGGATTGATTGAGGGGATTTGAGGAAGGTGGACTATTTTGGTTGTTGGTATCCACCAGCTATTTGAGATTTAAAAGAGGTGCAGCATACTGGTGACTCTGATAAAGACAGCTTCATTAAAACTGACATTTCAGTGAGAATGTTGCTTCCTTGAGGGTGACACTGCTGGTGAAAGGTGGCTTGCTGTCATAATAAAAGTTTTTTTTATTTTTTTAATCAATTTTAAATGTGTAACTTAATTAATGTGTAGAATCTGCTCACTGCTGTGTACACATTTGGATAGAGAACAATATTTTAACATTGTTCTTCTCTTTTCTTTTTCAAAAACAGAAACAAACATGACCGCCAGCAAATACAAGTCACTCTCGTTCTCCGACGATGAAGAGACCCCCCTCGGACTCCCCCCCGAATACGAGTTGCTGCAGACTGTGTATGAAGGAGACTTTGGAAAGGTGATGAAGTGTTGGAACAAGATCACCGAACGCAACGAGGACCTGAAGGTCCCCAGCTGGGAGGACGACAACACCAGAGGAGAGGTAGGACTCTGTTCATTTTGATGTCAGGGTGTGAAAGATATTGTTTAGTCAGAGGGGCAGTAAGTGGCGAGAATGGAGTTAGTTATATATAATAACACGAGTGCAAAAAGGCAAATCTCATTAGTTAGCTATTAGATAAAACATTCATATTTTTTTAACTATTATATATATATGTGTGTATATATATATATATACATATATTTTTGTATATATATAATGTTTATATAGAAATGTATCTTTACATTTCTTTAGAAATCTTTAGAAATGTAAAGATTTCTGTAGTGAGTCTTAAGCACAGTGTAACAGTCTTTCTTTCAATACTGTCCGACCCTGACCATGTGAATTATCAGTAAAAACCTAATTCTGTCAAACTTACCATGTCTCCAGATTTCTATGATGAAAGTCTTGAAGCGCCACAACCTCGACCAGCATAATATAGTCAAGTTTTATGGTGTTTTAAACTTGACTTGTGGGATAGTGCTGGTGTTCGAGGCGCTGGAGTCCTCCACAAGTTCCTGGCGATGCCCAACGGTGGCCCTCTGCTCCTGGGTGACATCAGGACCATCGTCCAGCAGGTATGAATACAGCACCATCCGACAGAAAGCCGAGCAACGAACACTTTTAAACCACTCTGCAGTCTCTGAGTTGTATTTACGATCTGGTTCTTGCAGATGGCCGCAGCATTAGAGGCGCTGAAGAGTATCGACGTGATCCACACCAATGTAAATACGGAAAACATCATGCTGGTGCGTCATCAAAGACGGCCCTTCAAAGTGAAACTCACAAACTTTGGCGAGGCCATTCCCACATCTAAAGCTACCAAGGGCAGGACTCTGCAAACACTTGGTTTTAGGTAAGGTCGACAGAAACACTGATGCACTTTGAATCCTTAAAATATGGCAATGTCCCTCACTCTGTGATGTTTTCTTTCACAATCAGATCTCCAGAAATCCTCCTGGGCCTGCCCTTTTCTGAGGCCATTGATATGTTTTCACTGGGCTGTGTCATGGCCGCCATGATCCTTGACTGTCTACTCTTTCAAGAAGATGACCATGAATATCTTGCAGTAAGTAATTTACTCCAGTTGGACTCTTTGTCCACTTTGTTGTCTTCCACATGATGTTTAGAGGCGTAAATAACTTTGTATGTTGGCAGCAACAGGACTGATTGGCATTATCAGACAGACAAAAAGGTTAAAGTTGCATGGCTTTGTTTCATCTGCAGCTACGAGAGATCATTGAACTCCTGGGGCAGCCAGCCGACCACGTTCTGGACAAAGGGAAGCACACAAAGAATTATTTCAACAGGATTAAGTCCAAAACATGGAGGCTCAAGGTACGGCACGATAAACCTCTATCTTTTCATCTTTACCAGTGTCTTTAATAACGGAGACGCCACTCCCCAACATTTAACAGTTGATCATTCATGTATATAAAGAGGAACTTGAATCTTGTTTTAGACCCATGTGGATTATTGGGGATTTACAAATGTAGAGGAGAGAAGCCGCTTTCAAACTCTGGATGATCTGAAAAAGGTAAGCACGCAGGTTTCTTCCTCTCACTTTCATTATTATTATTTATGACTGTTTTCTCAGGACTCATAAGGGTGACTTGACCGATGGTGATTTCTTCCTAAACTAGGTGTGTCTGGAGAAGGAAGAAGACGTCGTGTCTGAAGATGCCGAACGATGCATCGAGCTCCTGAAGGCCACGCTGAGAGTAGACGTGACCGAGAGGATCAGTCCCAGTCAAGTCCTCACTCACCCGTTCATCACGGAGGACTTTCACCGCTCTCAGTAAGTACAGGTGGAAGAAGTGTTAAATCAAAGCACCACAAACACTTTTCAAAAAGGATGCAATAAATAGTATTAGTTAAGGGAGTAATAAGTATTAATTAACAATGAATTAATGTTTAGTAATCATTTACTAATGGTGTTCATGTTACAGTAACTAAGGTTTTAATTCATACTTTATTTCATGTGTATGAAGATGCTCTTAAATAACAGTTAATTAATAGAGTAATAATAATTAAGTAACCGTTAACATGCATCTTGTTAACATGCATTAAGGGTCTTCATGTTGATTTGGGTAAGAACTGATATTAGTACATGGTTGTTAAAGATGTTCAATAACATGGATGCTTTGATGTTCATAACTGTGTCATTTCATGTAGAGAAAGTCTTTCATCTACGTAATATTAATAAAATCAGGAAAATCCTTCCTCAGCGTGACGCAGAAAAACCTAATTCATGTATTTGTTACTTCTAGGCTACATTATTGTAATTCCTTGCTGTTCGGATGTCCAAATTATTCATTAAAAACCCTGCAACTGATCCAAAATACTGCAGGAGATAATATTTATCCAGTTTTAGCTTCTCTTCACTGGCTTCCTGTTAAATCAATATTATAATTTAAAATTCTCCTGCTGACTTACAAAGCCCTACATGACCAGGCTCCATCATATCTTAGAGATCTTATAGAACCATATAATCCTAGCAGAGCACTTCTCTCTCAGTACGCTGGTCTACTTGTGGTTCCTAGAGTTTCCAGAAGTAGAATGGGAGGTGGAGCTTCAGTTTTCAGGCTCCTCCCCTGTGGAACCAGCTCCCAGTTTGTGTTGGAGGGGCAGAAACCCTCTCTAGCTTTAAGATTAGACTCAAAACGTTCCTTCTTGATAAAGCCTATAGTTAGGGCTGGCTCAGGTAGACCTGAACCAACCCTTAGTTATGCTGTTATAGGCCGAGGCTGCTGGGGGACCTCGTTACATGCTGAGCTTCTTTTCTTTCCTCCTACTCTTTAACTGACTCATACCTCACCATCTTTTTCTCTCCCATAGTTTCTTCTTATTATCTGTTGTCTCCATTCAGTTCCTTCGCTCGCGTAGTTTCTGTTCTTTCTTTTCCAGATGTCCCATCATGGAGCTGCATGTCTCTGCTCTGCGATCGTCGTCTCCACCAACAGTTCTTCTCTTCTATCTCTATGCTGTCCTTTTCTCTCTCTGCTCTCCTCTCACCCCAACCGGTCGAGGCAGATGGCCGCCCACCTCTGCTCCTGGTTCTGTTAACAGATGCTCCGCCCACCTCTGATCCTGGTTCTGTTAACAGATGCTCCACCCACCTCTGCTCCTGGTTCTGTTAACAGATGCTCCGCCCACCTCTGATCCTGGTTCTGTTAACAGATGCTCCGCCCACCTCTGAGCCTGGTTCTGTCGGAGGTTTCTTCCTGTTAAGAGGGAGTTTTTTTCTTCCCTCTGTTGGAGTTTTTTTCCTCCAAGCTTATGTGGGAATTGTTGAATTGTTGGGTTTCTCTGTATAATATTGTAAAGTCTTGCTGTAAGGACTTTAATGTGTTAAGTGCCACCTGTGTTGTGATTTGGCGCTATATAAATAAAATTGAATTGAATTTTGAAACGAGTGTCTTTCAGGTCTATGTAGGTGAACCACTCTCATGGAGTGACAGTTTGAAGGACATTGACTGTGCTGAGCATCCGAAATGGAAATACTTTTAGGTAACTGTTCATTCCCATCAGATTCAGAACAGGTCTGAGAGAACCACCCTCTTTGTTATTAGTAAATATATTGAGTAAAACCCATTTTTCTATGACTGTGATGGCTTTTTTTTTGGTCAGAAGGGAGGCTGGGACAAACAGAGGGCCTTCTGGAGGTGAGTGACAGAGGTCACCTTGACTCCTAAGGGTTGTAGGGGCTGGCAGTGGAACTGCACCCCGTAACCTTGGGACATTGTTTTTAAAAATCATGCATCTCGAGAATGGGCTACCCACTGCTGCTGTAAAAAACCCTGTTGGTCATTCCCCCTGTACTCCCAGATGATGGCAAGGTGGTGGCTGTTCCCCTCTGAGTTGACGCCATACTGCTGCCTGGATGTGTTGCCAGGGTTACAGCAATGGGCCAAGGTGGCGTGCGTATTGTGGGTCCTCTGCGACATGTTGTTGGAGCGCTGAGCCAGGGGTCCAATGCGTCTACCACCATGACCCCAGGCTGCTGAAGCCTGGCTGGACTGCTTCCTGCATGTCAGGGCCCTCTCTGCATCTGGTCCAAACAACTGACCCGACACAACAGGAAGCTTCCACAGTGTCTGCCTACAATTGTCTGACATAAGTACCTGTGCAAGCCACTTCTGACGTTGTGTCACAACCAGGGTCTAGGTCTAGCATCAAGTCTAGACACCAAACCAAAGCCATGAAGTGCCGCATCATATACGTGCCATTTGAGCAGCAGTGTCATAAGCCCTGGAAATGAGATTAGTTATGCTGCACTTTGGCCTGGGGAAACGTGCGTTGCCTTTCAAAGCTTCATCCAGTGAGAGGCAATTCACTGGTCAACAGGAGGCATGTGATCCAGGTCAAACTCCCCTGCATTGTGCATTAAGGCCAAAGTCCTGGCATCCCTGCCATGGTGGGGAAATGCCCCTGGATCTGCCCAGCACCATTAGAGCTCCTCCAAGAAGGCAGGAGAGGATGAAACCTCAAAAGGGATGGCTACAGGAGACCGTCCATCGAATGGATTGCCAACACGTATCGTTGCTCGCGATGGGCAGGGTGCTTCTGAGACTTCCCTTCAGTGCTCTCAGAGCTGCTGAGGTGAGGTCGCGGGCCCCAGGGTTAGGGTTAGGGTTCCTCCCGCTGTTTGTCTTACTCATGTTTTACTCTAAATGTAAATAAATTAACAGCTAGCTTTTTTTCTGGGTTGCACACAGAACTCTCCAATCTCGGCTCGAAGATAGTAGGGCTAATCACTGCTCTAAGCATCTGGATTTATCAACTAGCACAATCAACTGTTTAAGAAAGTTGTGTAGCTGTTGAGCGAGCCAGCACAAGACAAGGAAGCTCAAAAACCTCCAGATAGGAAAGAAAAAGAGGTTGGATAGCTTTACAACCACAGCCTTAGAGGGCAAAAATGTGCACTCTCGACTATACAATGGCATGCAGGATATTAAACGCCAAACAACATAGAATGTGCCTACCTCTCAGACCTGCAGGAATATAGAACCGAAACACAGATCTACAGAGCAATTAACCTGCAAAAGACGGAAAGTCAACAGCGAGAAGATCAAACAGGCTGGATGTAGACTATAGCCCACTATTTACGGCTGGTAGGTAGCCTACACGTCATGACATGACTTTGTTTAAGCGTGAACTCGACCTAGGCGGAGTGTGAGGAGACATATCCACATTGCCAGTGGCAGGGAACAGTCATGAAGGAACTGTAAGATAGTAGTAACTTTCAGGTCATCACTTTAAGCCAAACCATTATCCTTCACTAAACATAACCAAGTGGCTTGTGTGCTTAAACCTAATTTAGGAAACACTCCTGTGGGTTGTATTTGCAGTTAGAGAAAACAAACCGATACAGTTGTATGGGTTGGATGACTTGTTGGAGTTTACTGTGGCAGAGTTTCTAGTGTCTTTGCTGGAAACATAGAACCTCACCACAAGAGGTGAACAGAATTAACACAGAATATTTTCACTTCTGTTGACAAAATGCAGTGAGGCACTGGTGTGGGCTGAAACCAAGCTGTTGATTTGCCATTGCCAATTAACATGTAATGCTGAATAAACTTCTATTGGTTTTTGTAATGTTTTTAATTATTTTTCAATGTTGGTTTTCTCTTGCTGCAATGCATCTCATTTCATTGTGGAAGAAAATTGAGCAGCACAGTGGTTCGCACTGTTTCCTCACAACATGAGGGTTAAATCTACCTACAGGCAAATAAATCGATGCATAGACTATTTACAAATTTGGATAAAAGCTTTTAAAAAAATGGACTTTCCTGACATGTGACCCAAATATAGCTTGTGTTTAGCTATTGCGCTTAGTACAGTGTCAGGCTAACCTTCTGTTGCTCCCAAAAATGGGAGCTCAGAAAGGTGAAGAAAACCTGGCAAAATGAAAAGATATTAATTGCTGACGGAGCTGTGCATTCATCATCTTAGAGTGCATTGTTTGCCTGGAGTCTGAACCTGCCACGGCATAATTACATTTTTACATAAGCTTTATGTGCTTCTGATAAAAGGGACCACTATTCTGGGGATTATTTTTTCTCTGTACATCAAAACATGTTTATCATATGAAATGTTTCATTCTGTGACACCACACTCATATTAGGACAACGGCATGAGTGTTGATATAAAAAACATGCTCATGTATCTTTGCTCCATAAAGCTGTTATTGATGATAACAGCTTTGTTTTGATGTGATATTTTCTATGTAAATAGTAGTCGTGGTAATTTATATAACATTCAGGCAGAATAAACATTTGTCACCTTTCTCAAATGATAAATTAGTTAATTTCAACATAAAAAAAGCTTTATGCACGTGACACCTTACCCCGAATAGGGAGATGCCATTAACTGCTAATAGATGTCTCTGTCACAGTCTTTAACATTAATTCTGGTCCTCCAGAATCATCTGGTTGCCAGGGCATCGGGCCTTTTTTTTTTTTTTTTTTTTTTTTTTTTTTTAATCACTGGAAGTGACTTTACATCACTTTGCATTGTTATTCCTCATTTTGAACAGTGACCCCAAACAGCTATACAAGCACAGAGGTGTTGAGGAAGTGCTAATATCAATGTTAAAACCAGAGACACTTCTATTGTAGAGAGGGCCACCTACCGTATGGATATCAGCTTTGATAGCCCTTTGTCAATAGATGAGTTATGTTTAATACAAATACACATATTTTACTTTGGAGTGATATCCGGGACAAATCCAGGCTTGGAGCATTCATAATAAAGTGCATAGCACTCATTATCTCAATATCCTGCAAGATACAGAATACTTTATTCTTACTTTTTTATCTCTACATCACAGATTAGATTCTGCAATTTAAAACTGTGGAACAGTATTTTCACCTCCATCAACCTGAAGCGAAAGGTTTAGAAATAAATGGAACAAAAATGATTCCGGCAATTCTTCATTTACACCAAACCCACCCAGTAACAATGAGATCTGCTGTCTACCACCAAAACTACCCTACAACAGCAAAGGCTGTTCTTGTTCTTGACCATCGCTTCAGGAACATATGCAGGTCTTGATGGAGTCATACCTGGAAGCAGAGGGTGCCAAATCCCTGTTCTACTTTATGTCTGAAAAAAAAAATGGAAATAACATTCGCTATACTGACACATAACAAACAGGTATTCATTGCCTTAATATAATAATTTGTTGCTTGCAAATTATTTCTGTCATTTTATTTTGGCAAATGATGAGATCACACTCAAGTAAGGTTACCCCCCAAAAAAGAGCTGTAGATTCGTAATTTCATTGGTTGGATCACTATACTGTTCTTTTTTTCTCTCTGCTCTCCTCCATCCCAACTAGTCGAGGCATTTGGCCATCCACCTTTGAGCCTGCTTCTGTCTAAGGTTGTTCTTCCTGTTAAAGGGGATTTTTTTTTTTTTCTTCTCACTGTTGGAGATCTGTCCTCCCGTTGTTTTTTTCCTCCCAGCTGTCATTCATGTGGGAATTGTTGAGTTCCTTTGTATAAAGTTGTAAAGTTCTGTTGTAAGTACTTTAATACATTTAGTGCCCTGAAATAACTTTGCAGCTACAAGCGGCTGAAATGAGTTTCCTCTGTAGGGTGGCCGGGCTCAGCCTTAGGGATAGGGAGCTCGGACATCAGGAGGAAACTTGGAGTAGAGCCGTTACTCCTTCGTGTCGAAAGGAGTCAGCTGAGGTGGTTCGGGCATCTGATCAGCACCTTCCACTGGAGGTTTTCCGGGCACGCCCAACTGGCAGAAAACCCCAGGGAAGACTCAGATCACATTGGAGGGATTATATCTCCTAGCTGGCCTGGGAACGCCTCGGGATCCCCCAGCATGAGCTGGAAAACATTGCTGGGGAGAGGGAAGTCTGGGTCAACTTGTTTAGCCTGCAGCCACCACGACCCGATCCCAGAGAAGTAGAAGAATATGGATGGATGGATGAAATAACTTGTTTTGATTTGGCGCTATATAGCAATGGACCTGTTTCAGGACCTTCCTCCTGTGTTTACTTTCTCTCATCCCAGACACATCAAACCAACAAGTAAAGTGAAAATCTTGTAAGGCTTTGGCAGGCTCAAACGTTAGTTTGTTTGAATTTTATTCTCCCTTAAAATACGAGGTTCACTGAAAAAGTTCTGAGACTGGTTGTGTTGTGCATGATTAGAGCTCAGCACTATCACATCCATGAGGGCATTGCTTCTCCCTGATCCATGCTGTAGTAGTTTAGCTTACGTAGCTTAATCAACATCAGCATGAGTTACACACTGTTTTGACACCACTAGTACGTGCACATTTGCAGTTTAACGTAAATGGAGAGCACAGGGCGCCAAATCCAGCAAGTAGGGGTGATGGAGAGCAACAATTGTGTTTTGTGGGAAAGAAACTCCTGCATTTTCAATGCCCGGTGAGATGGCGTGTTGTCATCTTAGAGAATCGAAGTGCGACAGTTTAGGTTGAATGTTTTCCTTCAGATACCTCACAATGTCACAGTAGATCTGTGTGATGTCTGACTTCAGGAGATTTGTTAACGGAGCACAACACTGTGAGTTTCAAAGAAAACCCACCGGGCTTCTCAGGACCTAACAAACCTCTCTTGGTCTTGGACAGGGACGTTCTATCCCTCTTGAAGTGCAAATGGCACTCAACAGATCTCGGCCAGGCTATTTCATCATCGCTGTAGGCTTTCAATGATCTCCACTGCCAATTTCCCGATTGTGACTTGAAATGTGCTCTCTGCTCAAGTTGGTTGGGAAAAGCAGAAATGTGCACATACCACTGGTCACAAAAAGCACGTGTGACACATTGATCAAGCAATGTAGCTTTGAACACAGGACACATGGCAGTCTCAGAGCTTACGAACTCAAATAATGACTCAGGCCTGAGGAAGCAAACTATAGGATTGTAAATCACCATTGATGTTCTGACATCAATTGCATCCTACACTTCCGGTAATGCTTGTGGAAAGTGTGTCTTTTATTAGTGAATCACTGCCTGGTAAACTTTGTTGACTATGTAATGCAGACTTCCTGTTATGACACCATTAGGGTTATGTTCTCAGAGTTGAAAAAGCTCCCCCGCAGCCCCAGAAGACATCATATAACTGTTTCTACAGAAAGTAATCCCATCGTGACCAAACACTGACATCACTACAGACATCACTACAGTCCGGCAGTCTGTGCTCCTCCTCAGAACCACACTGTATGTTTTATATGTTGCTCTTTGGCCGTCACCGTTTTGCCAACACAGTAAACATGGCACCGTATACTTTCCTTCCCAGTATTGTCTGTCTTCCCTGTGGATCACTGGTCATGATGTTGTGTCAGTTGGGTGAATTATAGTCAGTTGGTTGCATAATCAACCCACACATTCATCATAGATGCTGTTCCCCATAGCAACCCCGTTAAATAAATTAGTCCCTCACTCCATTGTGCCTCACTCTGACTCCAGTGTCGCTCTTTAATTCTCGCTGTTGCTTTATCTGTCTCTTTCTCTGTCACTCCCACTTCTTGTCCTTGTCTTTATTTGTCCCTCAGTCATTCCACAGTTTTCTATTTCTACCTCTCTTTGTCCTTTCTTGTCCATTTTCTGTTAGTTCCCTGCTGTCTGCCGCTGGGTGTCCTGTGGCTTCCTCCATCTCTCTATCTATCTGTCTAGACAACCTCCCACCTAACTTGTCCTCCGTTTGTCTCACTCCCTCTGCCTTATTTTAACCCTCTTTGTTTCTGTCTTTCTACCATTTTGACACCTTCTCTGTCCTTTCTTTCTTGTCCCCAGACAGAGAAGACAGACACACTGGGAGCTGGCAGTGGTGTCTAATGGAGATATATTAACACAATGTTACTGATGCTTTAAAGACATTAATTCAGACTCCAGAGAGCTACAAAGTTTACTGATGGCTTTTTGTCTCTGCTGATGCTCATGCTGATGTTAATAGTCATCCTGTGAGTTCAGTGTGTTTGCAAGGCTCTGTCATTTTACATTGCGTTTTTTTTTTTTTTTCATTCTGTTTGACATAAAATCTTAATTGTTTAGTTTATTTGTAGACAAATCTTCCTCTAAATTTGCAATTCAATGAGCTATAAAATCATGCGCAGCATGACAGTTAAGCACCAAAATAGGTTTGTTTCATGTCTTTTTTAGTCACTGCAGGTTCCTAAATTGCATTAAGCCTGTCTCAAGGATAAACACATTTCTGACATAGCTCCCGTTCTGAACTATATAAACAAACTGATCAATGCTGACATCTTCAACAGTTGTGAAGGTGGGACATTGTTGTGTGGAATAGATAGATAGATAGATAGATAGATAGATAGATAGATAGATAGATAGATAGATAGATAGATAGATAGATAGATAGATAGATAGATAGATAGATAGATAGATAGATAGATAGATAGATACTTTATTAATCCCCAAAGGGAAATTGGAATGGAGGGTTATTCTGCAAACTGGAGCTTTTGAAAAGCTGCAGATATGAAACTAAATAGAGATAAGTTAAGGATTATTAACTACTGTTGAGAAAAGGATCCATTCAGGCCACACACAATAAAAGCCAATGTGTTGCAACCCAAATCAGCTTGTACAAACCCAGGACCTTTAAACGCAGTCTTTCTTAAGGCTTTTTTTTTTTTTTTTTTTTTTTTTTTTTTTTAATCCTTTGTATGCATTTATTTTCATGTTTTTAATGATATATCTGAAATGTAAAAGTAAACTATTCAATAAATTAATACATAAGTTAGTCGTACTGGCAGCCACAACTTTTAGACAACAACAAAACAATATAATTTTGCTGTCTCAGCAGATGCTAAAGGCTGCAGCCTTGTGACGTATCAGTATCACAGTATTTGTTGACTGTGGTCTGATTGTGTGTTTGTATGCTTTATGACATATCCAGTTGTCATGGCTTTACATGATAGAACTTCATTTAATTTTCTGAATTAGACTGACACTGCCTCTAATTCATACTGATGCATCGTCATGAGACATTTTATGTTCCTCACCTAGTTTTAGAAAATTAAACACATCTGATATGCAGAGAAGCTCAATTATGTCATACAAGCTTGTGTTAGCAGCAGAAATGTCCTGTGTGACTGGGAAATGTTCTTGTGGTACGATGTGCCACATTGAAATTAGATGCTGTGGTAATGTATTACAGGCCCCTTGGTAATGGGCCTCAGACAGGCCAAAGTCTGTTGGCTTCAAGATAATGTGCCAGAAACTCTGTTCATGTCTGAAATCTTTGCGCTGACTTTGGATGGACATTTGACTATTAAAGCAGGGTTTGTTGCAAATGTGTTGAAACCATAATGGTGCAACAAAAATAATTATTGGTTTGGGTTTGAATAAAAAAAAATTGTCCAAACATCTGAAAGTGGAAAAAATATATAATTTCACAAAATATACAGCTGAATCAACATCACTCTCAAATATTTTTTTTTAACAAAGAAAGGATTAGTAACAGAGTTTTTGTATTACACTGCATTAGTTAAAATTTGGTTTGGCTTTTACATAAAGTTCCATGTGGTAAATGTCTATTTTATCTAAAAATAGACATCTGTGTCTATTTTTTTTTATCAAAATATATACATTTGTGTCTAAACTAATGTTTTCTAAAACATATTGCAAGTATAGTTACATGCTGTTAAAGTCTCTGACTTTCTAATGCCAGAAAACCCTCTGCAGTGGCAGTAATGCACACTAATCGGCCTGTGACGTAAAATCCTTTGTTGTCTCAGAGAAAAAAACAGTTTTGAGCTCATTCCTAAGTCTGTAATTCAGGTTGTAGGCATTGGCCTACATAATATATGTTGACGTTCACATCATGAGCATACAGACAATGCATATGATCTGAACAATGTCCTCGATTTCCAAAATTATTGTCTTTTATAACAGCACTGCAAATTATATTGCAGATGTGTTTCTATTTTTCTGGTTGATTTTTCTGTTGACGATAAAGAAAAATAAACTTTACTTGTAACTTATCATAAAAAAGATTTGCCTTCATGGTTAATAGAAGCCAACTACAAAAGTATCATTGAAGATAACACAACACTATTTCTGATTGATAAGCTCGAACAGTGAAACCGCAGAAACATCTGGGAAACAACTCTTTTGTCAACAGCACTTTAAACATGGCTGCAAATCGTTTTGAAGCTAAAACTTGAACAAACTGCAACTTGTTTGTAATTCTCAAACTGAAAACCCACAACTCTTTAAATTTTCAACATGCCACATAAAGTAGACTGTTGCATGGTGCATTGCATATATAATGGATAAGTATTGCAACTTCATGTGTATATATGTGTATACACATATGTATTATGTAATATGGCCCATTAAAAACTCCAAACCAACAATGTTAAAACGTATCATGTGTGTATCCAAAGCAGAGGCGGCAACTAAAAAATGGCTTATAGAACTCAATTGAAAATAGGTATTGTGAGTATCAAATATTGACCCTCAGTAGGCTTGAAATGTTTGTATTTATCTTAAAGAGTGTGCATATGATAAGAAGACAAAAGCTGATGTCCCTGACAAAAAGGACAAAACACAAAGTTATGACTCAATTTCTTTTTTTCTTTTTTTCTTTACTTATATCCAACAAAGCTGATTCAACTTTTACTGGAACAGTCCCCTTTGTCCCTGCAGACATAAATACATTTCATCCTACACATTTCATACACTTTTTGTGCATGAATATGTATGAGTTGCCTCTGGATAAACTAATTCCATCTCTGTGTGCAGGAGGTACTGATCTCCAGTTTCTAGAATCAAATCACAGTTTCTTGTTGAAAGCTGCTGATGTCACCCACACAGCCACAGCGCAATGCATCATGTTTACAAGGGCTTTTACTGGCTGAACTGATGTTGTGACTCCAGGGCCTATTAAACCCATTCAGTACACATTGTATAGGTATCACAGGAATACCTAGAACCAGTTGTGTGAATTTAATATTAAGGGGTTCTATTTAAGTTGTAGATCCAATGGAAATCATTGTATGTTCTGTTTTGTGGCTGTGGAGAATGTGATGACAATATACATACCTACAGGTAAATCGAAGAATGCGGTAACATTACCAAACTATATTCAACAGGTCAGTCAGAGGTGTTGATATTGGATGATTCTGCAAGACATGAGAGCTTGTTCGGTGACAAAGTTTAGAACGTCATTTACATTGTGAAAAAAATCAACACATATATATATATAAAAGGACTATGGTATATATATACCGTAGTCATTCAGGTTAAAGAAAGATTGGATTAATGGGTACTGACAAAGTTAGCAATTAGCCAGAACATGAAGCATTTAGCAAGTGAAGAGAAACACAAGTTTGGACTTACATTTGCAAGATTGCCAAAATCACAGCTTTAAACAAATACGTATTTTTCTGTGTACAGAATCTACTGCATGTGTAAATAAGCAACCCTTTGCTAACAAATTCCCCATATGAACTTGAAATGTCATGATATATCAAAACTGTGTTTATGACTTCTTGCTGCTGCCCCCAGTTAACCCTTTTTTTTTTATTCTCCTCACCCAAACATGGCGTTGGGTACAGAGAGACTTCATATATTTCAAAAGTCTCCAACATGTATCTTATGAACTGAATTTGGAGATTTAGGTTTTTTTTTTATGAATTCTTAAAAAAAAATAATCTGAAAATGCTGTGAACATTATTTTAAGGGATAAAAAGTCAGGTGTTCAGACAGGCTGCAAACAAGCTCTCACTTTATTTGGAGGAACAGCAGAAAGTAAAAACATCCACAACGTTGCATGACTACGACAAGCAAGGAATGTCAAAGTTGATCCAGAAAAGCTGCAAGCTGTGATGGAGGTCTACCAAAATATAATCGTCAATGCCCAGAGTGACAAAAGTTGTCATGAATATAAACTTTCTTTTAAAAACATGCTTCGACAAGAACTGAATTATCATTTTTTTCACAAACGGAACTGAAATTCTGTCTTCAGGAAGTCAAAATCAGCTTGTTTTGCTGCTTACTTCATGAACTGTGGACTTTAGAAGACACTCGGCTGATCCAATCCCCATCTTCTGTCTCCTTTCAGTCTTAAGAGCATGAAGCAAAAGGACAAAAAAAAAAAAAAATCTTCTCCTCTAGCAAGTTGCCATGTTAGATGCACTTTACAGCCTTTGAGTGAGAAGTAGGCAAAGAAAAGCCCTTTTGGCTGCTAATCTTGCCCAGGACGCCCCACTGAAGCTGCAAGGCATTCTGCTGGTTGATGCCTTATTTGTTTCATCATCAAAACCCTCTTTGGGAAGATTTGCCCCATTTGGCTTGACTCTACAGGGAAGAGCAGGGGTAGAAAGGAGAAAGAGAAAGGAGAACGAGAAAGGAGGAGGAGAGGGATGGTCAAGCTTTAGAACAGAGAGAAAGAAGGAGGAAGGGCACTTCTGCAAAGAGTTGAGGCAAAAAGATGTGCAGTCCTTTTTTAATAAGTTGATCTGCACTGAAAAGATGTTTGGCTCTTTAAAGGAGACGAAATAAAGAAAAGAGGAAATGACGGGAGTAAGGAGAAAGATATAAGGAGGAGAAAAGAAGAGGACTGGCCAGGGCTGAATAGAAAAGAGAGATCTTGGCAATTTGGTCAGAACATAACAAGAAGTAAAACGTGAAAGACATAATGACCCGTTTCAAATATGACATTTTAGAGGAAAATGTCCTTTTATGCCCCACTTAAACATCTCCCCATGAAAATGATGTGTTTTCCACATGTTTTACTTTTTCAGTTGATTTTGGCAAGAAGTCCAAAACTAAGAGCAAAATATCTCCACTAATAAACAAGTTTTACAATCTTTACTTTTTATGGAACATCCATTAGCTTCTGAGAGTGCAAGAAATGTTCTTCACTGTAATGTCACAACGAGCAACACAGGTGAAGAGTTGCATATTTTCTAAGCCTCTTATTTACTCTGTTAATGTGACAACTGGTGGGCTTGTACAGGAGAGGTTATGTTGTCAGGGGATGACGAAGGCTTCCTTTCCCTGTCTCAATGCCGAATGTGAAGACCGTGAGATTCAGTTGAAAGTTCCAAGTCGTGGAATTAAAGTAGCCAAGTCGTTACTTTTAAACTTGATTTATCTTCAGTCAGGAATGAACCTCCAAGTTAAAGATGAATTCATGAACAAGCTCAATGACCACAGCATTTAAAATAGCACATCTTTCGCAGCAGCTTCTTTTGTGTGTAGGTGGAAATGTGTGTCATTGACCAACGACAGTTCTGTGTAACACAATCCACTTATATAGAACTGTCATCTGTCATAGTATAATCTGCAAAGACAAGGATTTTAAAACAGGAGTTAACAGCTCATTAAATGGCGCTAATATGTCTCTTAAGTTATTGATACAGTGCAGACCGAGCTAACTAGCATGTTAACTGTCACTTCACAATGGAGCTAGCTTGGGATGCAACCAAAATGAAATTGCAAATCACTCCATTCTCCTTTGAGAAAACGTCAACAAATAAAAGGGAGAACTTTACATGCTATATTTGTATTATTATGTTTTTTTTCTAACCCTAATCCTAATTTTCAAAAAGCTCCAATGTGTCCCACTTGCCGCAAAAGATACAGAGGTTCAAGCAAAAGTAAGAAAACATAAACGTCTTGTCAGCCAAAAGAAATGAATAAATAACACTATAAACAATCCTGGTATTTTACATGTCCAGCTGTGCAGTAAAATAACCATCACTCAACTTTAATTTAGTGTGAAAAACTATTCACTGGAGATAATTTAAAAAAAGAAAAACATGCTTGCTCAGTAGCTTGATGTGATTTGAAGGAATATTGAGCCATCCCAGTTATTGTGTCTTTCTATTTAGTTGTGTTGGTGTTTATTGATGAAGACAGTTGGGAATCTCCAGTAATGAGTGAGAACAAGATGAACGGAAGTCAACAACTTTAGCTGTCACGAGACGTAAACTCTTGCAAGTTGTAACCATAAGACTCTTTCTCATTGTTACAGTTTTCCCCAAATACGACACAAGTGCATTACCCTGAATCTTTGCATGCTGCTGTAATGGAAAAATGTCCCCTTGTGGGATCAATGATGTATGTCTGGACAGTCACATACAGACAGATAGCAGTCAGACTCTGAACAACACAGATCAGCTTCCTACCTATGAAAGTCTCATTTACAAACATGAACGCACATGTTGTCCTGCGCGTTCAGCTTGTTGAACGAGGGACCAAACAAACATTAATGACAGCTCGTAAAAAGTACACCGCTAATGTCCGTTTGTAATTGACTGGTCCGGTTAGACGTTGATGTGGTTCTTACTCTTCCGTAGCACCACCAACACACTGGCTTCCCATAATTAATAAGCTAATTAAATCCCATTCTTATTTCTGTCCAGCCCTGCTGGGTCTTGGCCCGCCAGCTGCTGTCCATTCAACACAGACACGCCCCTCCAGTCCAACAACAAAACTGCTTTTCTGATATTACTCTTAAGACTGTTTTAGTTTTTCTTTTTTAGTACAACCCTGATTCCCAAAAAGTTAGGACCCTGTGTAAAATGTACAATAACACAGAGTGCAATGGTTTGCAAATCACATGAAGCCACATTTAATTGAAAATAAATCAAATACATGTAAAATGTTGAAAGGGAGAGATTGTATTGTTTAATGAAATATGCTTATTTTCAATTTGATGCTGCAACATGTCTCAAAAAGTTTGGGACAAAAGATTGGAAAATAAAACAAACACCTGGTTGAAACATCTCAAGCTATTTAGGTTAGTTGGCGCCAGATGAGTAACATGATTGCATATAAAAATAATATTTGAGAGAAGCAGAGACTCTCAGCAGTGAAGGTGGGAAGAGGTTCATCGCTCTGTGAAAGACTGTGTGGAAAAAAATAGTGCAACAATCTAAGAATAATGTTCCTCTGGTCTCCTCAGTTTCTAAATGTTTACAATATTGTAAAAAGAAGCGGCGATGCAAAACAGTGGTAAACATGCACCTGTTCAAACTTTTTTGAGATGTGTTGCTGGCATTACAATTTAAATACGCACATATTTTTCCTAAAACAAAAACAAATATTCTCCATTTAAATATTTTATATTTGTCTTTTGCAATTAAATATGGTTTTACATGATTCGCAAATTATTGCATTCTGTTTGTATTTACATTTTACACCGTGTCCCTACTTCTGTGGAAACAGGGTTGTAATTATAGTAGTAATAATGATAAACTATTAGCACCAAATGGAAAAAACAAAATGTCAAGATTGTTTAAGCTGATAATGCAAGCAGTTAATGGTTGTGAGTTAGTGAGAGATGTTGCAGCAGTATGTTGTAAGTTGCTGTTTAAAGCCTCCAGAGTCTCGTGCTGGGAACCTCCTCTGACGCACCTCCTCTGCAGAGGACAGTTCAGGACAGACCTCGTCTTTCTTTGTATTTTCCTGTCTGAGTCTGTGCTCCCACCTCCCGGAGGCCGGGACTCTTCAAACCACCTCAGACTCCCCAAGAGATGGAGACAAGCCTGGTGCTTTTTGTACAGGACGTCCATGTTGTTGGAGTTTATTGTTAAGATAAACACCATTTGTACTTTCATCTTAATATCCAATCTTTCTTTCTTTTTGTTTCTATTCATTTCTTTTTTACATTTGGCCAATGAGGTGAAATATTGTTTATATTGTAGACAATATATCTGTCATCTTGAATTGATTTGGATACATATTACAATAATACAGTACACTAATCAGTCTCTACTTTCTTTCTACAGAGGTCGAACTATCATGTCAATGCGAACATGTTTGCAAGGTATCCGTGGCAACACATCTACGTTCCTAAGCTATTAAATCGTGTACCCTCATGGCTGTGAGGAAGAGGAGAGCTCCACGGGGAGAAGAGGAGTGTAGGCCTTTATTTCTGCTCTAACAGCACAAACAAGATGGATGGGTCTTAGAAGAAGCACATGAAAGAGCGCAAAGAAGAAATGATGAGAGGGAGTGACAGAAAGAGGGAGGGAAAGAGAGAGAGGCTGAGAGAGTCGCCATTCCCCCTAATGGAGCAAGCTTTTGCAATGCTTTCCCCCCTGATTACACTAATGACCAATTTGATGCAGTTTAAGAGACACTTTGGAGGCTTTCTGTCTTTCTCTCATCTACTTTTCTCCTCTTCTCAAACATCCACTTTCTATCTCACTGTCCCTTATTCCTCTTCCCCCTTTTCTTATCTCTTCCTCATTTCTTCAGTCTGCTTTATTCCTCCTCTCGTCATCTCTGTTGAGAGCTATCGTATATCTATCTGTCCGTGTGTGTCCCCACACAAGCCGCCTATTCATCTGTTTTAAATGTACAAAGTGAATCACAAAGGGGAAAGAAGGGCGATAGAGACGAGTTCTCGCACATAGAAGCATTTTGCAGCAGCAGGAGGCAGAATTGAGTTTGCTAATGGAAACATTTCCCCGAGCACAGCTCGTCTGGTTGAAGAAATGATCTAATTGGTTGATTCTAGAGCTCAGGGGGAGAGTAGCAAAAAAAAAAGAAATACCACTGCAAATTCTCTGGCTATTAAACTAAATAAAACGTTGCACTCGTTGGTCAAAATATACAATTTTAATGCAAATCATATTGCCTTGGTAGCTTAGCAATTAAGCTACCAGCATTTAAAAAAAAAAAAAAATGTTTACACCTTGCCAAGACATGAAAAGTATGTTTCTTGATGTGCCACATCTTTTAGGGAGATTAATTATCTTGACAAAGATGAAATGCTCACTAACACGGATTTTAATACATTTATGAACAAAATTTGACAAATAATAATTTTGTGTGCATAAAATAATTTTTTTGATCTTTGATTTTAACTCATGAAAAATGGAAGCAAAATGTAAAGTATTGCAGTTATATTTTTCTTGAGTGTACTGATTTAGAGTTCGGGGGAAAAAAATATTATTTGGGTTAAGTTAGTTAAATACATGATGTTTTTGTTAGTAGCTTACTTAAGTTAACTTACTTAAGCACGCTGACAGGGTGAAAAGTCCTGTTTTTGTTCCATTCCAACACACATTGCATATACCATATATCTATATTGTCATCCCTCAATCAATCATGTGAACACACCACTGTCTTGGCCTGACTTTCTCTTCATAACAGACACTCTAATTTAGCAATTCATTTGAATCAGTTATGGTCGTTCCAGTTGCCGTTTTTTCGTTTTGTTTCTTGTTTATTGTAAAGCTGCCGTCAGTGAGAGACAGAACACCTCTTGAAAAGGAAATGAATACATTCCAGCTGGCTCAAAGGGCATAATCTCTCCCTTTTATAATAGACATTTAATATGAAACATCTGCAGAAAGCATGAGCAAAACACCGGCAAAATGGAAGCAACTACAATCAATGTTAATTTCAGTTATTTGCCAAAATGTGGGGCAGCTATGTTTATTCACTTATCTTTTGCATGAACGTCTGATTCACTACTCCATCATCCCTCATCCACCACCCTGAGCTTCAAAGACGTACTGTTCTTTGTGTCATGTAAGGGGATGCTGTTTCCTGCTCTGCAACTGAATGTTGCTGATGATAATCAGCTTTGACCTGTGGAATAGTCCAATGTGGGCATGATTTCATGGGAAACCTGGCTGCTCAGTTGCGCCCAATGTTTGCAGAAAGACTGAACAACTTGGGGGGCAGAAATGGACAAGGACCCTGGAAGATAGGACTCATTCAGATTTACTGCCTCAGGACTGCCAGTGCAGCACATTTATGGTCATTTCACCATGTACAAGACATACAGAGAGACAAAATAATGTTTCTCACAGTCCCATGGTGTGCAACAAATATAAAGATAAAACAAGAAAAGTATAAATATGTAACAATAAAAACAATAAACACAGACCACAATGACACTTGACTGCTATACACACACACACATATATATATAAAATGTAGTACAAATGCAAAATAGGCCTGGACTTTTTAAACAGTTATTCAATTATGCTTTCTAAAGAAAACAACAAAAATGATGTTCCTGAATTAGAATGACGTTTGTGTCCTAAATTTCAACAACCACAGGATAGTGAGCTGGAGGCAAGAGGTAAGATGAAGTGTACACATTACTCATCCTGTTTGCTCTGAGCTTATGATATTAGCTATGTCCTTTTTAAACCTCTTTCAATTTGGTCCCTTTAGTTTTACACCGTAATATATAAACAGTTTGAATGAACTGCGTGGTAGAGGGCAGACAGAACTCAGACTGCAGCATTCACCTACAACATGATACAGCTCAGACCACAGGAAGAAGGGGGTTAGAGGAGGATGCAAGCCTAGCTGATAACACTAATGACAAGGTCTCAGAAATGGTTTCAATACCACAACATAATACTGATAGAAATGCTCCCCTCTTTGTGTTGAAGTTGAACTCCCCGACCTTCTGCCCATCATTGTCCCTTATAAGCTTTTCATTTGGCTCTTCATTCTATTTGGATTCATATTACAGACAGCCAATACCTACACACACTAACTCACACTGCAGCGTCACACCTCCCTCACTCTCTGTGCCAGATATGTCAGCAACAGAGTCATTGCAGACCCAAGCCACGTGACAATCTCACAAGCCCGGTGAGTTTCTGGACCAAGAACAGGAGGAAAACCAGTCCGTTTTCTCTCATCTCTTCAGTGTCTTCTCTCATTCTGGATTTAAAAGAGATTTGTGTGGTCATGGTCCAGTTTTCATGAGTCTTCCTCAACTGTCACAACGGCTGGTATCGTTGGTCTTGAATTATCAAAGTTCAGATCAGATCACGAGTACGGAGCACGAGACAAGAGGCAGGTTATATATAAAAGCAAAAACTGACCTTTTCTTACTAAAAGCAAGTTCATGGTTACAAAAGCCAGGGAGCAGGCTGATGCCGAATCCAAAGTAAAGACACGTTAGAAAAGATGTCGGAAGCGAGCGCTGACACTGAACACTGGAGAACTAAGGCACTAAGAACAAAGACACTCTGGTAGCAGTCCACTGGTGAGCTGAGGTATAAATATTGAGAGGCATGATCAGCAAAGTGGAAAGAAGTGAGAGGGGGATGACGGCCTGGGAATAAGATGGACAGGCAGGGGCAGCTCAGGAGGTGACAGGCTGTACAGGACAGTCAGGCAGCGAAGGTGTAGACACTCAGGATGACATGCGGAAGGCCAGCGGTGAAGGCAAAGACTCTGGGCTTGGCAGGAGGCCGGCGGGAAAAGGCAGGACCTCATCCAAGTCGAGATCCAGGAAGAGGTCGATAGTTATGGTCTGGCATCGGACGACCCTGGAAGAGAAGTGGTGGTAGATGACTCGGGTCCAGACTTCAAAACAAGCATAGCGTTGGCCGGTATAGACTCAGGAACTGGCTTACTGTTGGCCAAGACATCCCCAACTTTTCATCGCATGCCACCACGAGTTTGACCTTTGTGGGTTTTTTCTGCTTAAATATCAACTCTTGGATGAGATTGTTGTGAAACTTCACCAAAAACCTAAAGACCTGTTCCTGTTATCCTCACATGTGCCGATCTAGCATGCCTGACTGAAGCTCCAATCTGAGCCGAACTGGTGTCGTTCAAAGTACGCTGAATTAACTGTTAGCAATTTGTGTTTTTAGTGTAGTCATGGATGTACAGACAACTTCTGTTGGATTATTGTGATACTGGAGAAAACAACATGATGATTCGCAGAAAAATTCTGAAGCTTTTTTTGCTGACACTTTTTCACTGCTATTTTTGTCCTATTTTGGTGGTTAGTTGCAGTAAATAAATCCCGTCCCCTTCATGTTTGTGGATGGAACTTAAACCAAGTTTTCAAACGTGCACCTAAAGTGACCCCCCCCCCCCCCCCCCCCCCCCCGAAAAAAAAAATGGTTTCTGTCTTGTTCAGTACTTATCGTGTCGGTGTTTGTTTGGTGCTTTTAATTTGTTTTTGATGGTATGACAGGGGTGTGATGTATCATTGTGATTGACGACTGTTCTGAATAAAATTATTCATGCAGGCTCTTGCAGACGTCCATTCATAAACAGAACCTCACAGGACTCTTCCTTTCTTTAACCATGTGATTTATTGTCAGTTTCAAACAACAAAATGAGTTTTTCTCTAGTTAACTTTCCAATTCAATTAAATCTTATTTGTCTGGTGTCAGATACTTTATGAAAATTGCTGATTAAAGGATTTAACTATTTCTGTAACTTTCCAAAACAAACAATCCAACATTTACTTGCATTTTACAGTGATGCAAGTAAATGTGTAAAGGAGGTTTGAACTTCTCTCTCAGCTCTCATCTTGTACATATGTACCTTTTGGCTCCATTCACAACTTGTGTTCTCATTACATGTAGAACAAAACGCAAAAGCTGGTAAAAAATGACTGACGATTCACCATGTCTGTTTTTTCTAGTCTCTCTAGAGACTTTCTGTTGCTCTCTTATTCATCTCTGTCTTTCCCTGTTTAAAGCTACAGTATATGGGGAGCTAATTATACAGATGGTATTCATGTAGCCAGTTCCCATGGCGACTGCACAGTATCAGCGGCGGGAAAGACAGAATGTCCGTCAGGCAAACGCCATGATCTCCACTGTCACTCACTGCACAAAGTAAGACACAAAGGTTCCATCGATGCAGGTTTTTGAGGGCCGGTGTCAATATGTCGACCGGGTTGAAACCTGACCAGCAGCCTCGAGGTGATAAGTAGATGTCCTCTGGATTTACACTGAAAATGACTGACCATCGAATGTGGCTTGTGTTATGAACGAAAGGCATTCTATAAAAAAAAAAAAAAAAAAAAAAAAAAAACACTATTAATGGGCTAATTAATTAGCTCATTGGTGGCCACTGAAAAAAATATAATCAAAAATCATACATTTTTACTTTACAAGGGGCTTAGGAAATCTGCAGAACAGCACAGCGCTGTAGTTTTTAATGAAACGTAACTTAGAGGAGGAGATATTTGCATCGTTTTCAGCTGCATATTTGACATTTAGTGAGTGATTCTATTAGTGGACAGTGCATGAATGAAAGAACCTTCAACAAAGATGTGTCTCTTTGGTGGGATACTTGTTGATGGTACGTACAAAAGGGAATATTGTGCAGAGTATTGTACATAATAAATAGAGCAAATGAAGACCATTCTTGAAGTGACTGCTGAAAATAAATTACCTTTAAAGCTGCTGTCATTTATTGGCCAGTTGGGGGCAGAACTTAACACCAAACCAAGTGGCAACCCACTGGGATCCCTTACAGAAAAAAGCATTCATTTTACCTGTGACTACATGACACATGTGATTGTGACTGTGAACATTTTATTTTCTTGTATGGGACAAATGGGCTTCACACATTACAGCATAAAAACCTTCCAAAACCACAAGTAGATTACCATGTGAGAATGTTTTCCACATATTTCCCCATGTCGTCATAGGTTACAACATATGGTACACATGTGTCATACATATGATCACGTGTCCCATGTGGGAAACATGGCTAACTCGTGTTTTTCTGAAAGGGAAGTTACTCGTTGGTTTGTGAACTTCTTTTTTGAAGCCTCCGGCTCTTTGGCCATCGTCATGTCAATCAAACTTGGCCTAACCCCAAACACACCTCTCTTTGAGGCCCCATATTGAATTAGTTCTGTAATTATTCTCAGGAGTGAATTTAGCAAATGACAACATAATGACGCCTGGAAAAATGTATTGACTTTGTAATTCTTTCTTGAATACATTTCTCAGTGAAAGGCATTTTAGAAAAATGTGTAGCCAAGCGCTTGAAAATGAGGAATTCACAACCGTTATTACCTCCCGTGTGAACTTGAAATGCACAGCAGAGAAACACTGCACAGACTTTGTTGTCAGAACCTACTCTCTCTGGTTAGTAACGGGAATTTTGAAAGAGCATGATTACAATGAAAGAACGGGAATTGAATGTCTGACTAATTATGAGGTAACTGATATTCGGTCTCTGACATAGAATAATATGGCTTTGTGTCTCTTTCTGGCAGTCACTGAGAAACACTTTAACGTTCTGAGAGAAGCATGAAAAGAGCTTATAAAAAGCTACTGTTTTGTTAAGGAAATTATTTCAGAGGACAATTTATTTTTTACATCTTTCCACATCCTATTGAAAGAGAGATTTCACAAAGCTTTTAGCGCCTCTGTCATGTTATGTACTTGGTAACATGCTCATGTTCATTATGTAATTTGACTCTTTTTGTTGAGACTGTGCTTTGAGTAGCATTAAAGGTCGTGACATTACACAATAACCACAAAGACATCTCTCTAAAAGACCAAATCAAATAAAATACAACCTCAGAATGGTGCAAGAGAAAAGTCAGTGCAACAATAAAGTTAGCAGGTAAGCTACTGGATGGATTGTCCTGAAATGTTGTGGATGCATTCAATATCCCCAGATTAATCTTACTGAAATATTTCAGTCTGGAACAAAATGATGAACCATTCCACTTCTAAAACCACAACACAAGCATGTGAAAACAATTATACATGTTGGGGCTTTAGCTAATTGAAATCCCCTCATCAAAAAAAAGAGTAAAACAAAGAATGTATACTTCAGAGATAAATCACACAAAGTGTGGCAGGAAGCCAAATGTTAATCACATGCAGCTGGTCTACAATTGTACAGCTTGATCTTAACTTTCCCCATAATTTACCACCTCCATTCCACTATTCCAGTCATCCCCAACTCTAAATCTGGACACTATTCGACCCCAGAAATTAATGGTATGTAACAGCCACCATAAATACACTTCTAATTATCCCTTGTTGATCCCTCAGTGCACACAGACTTCAGTGTAATAACATCATAAACTCTGGTGAATGTAGGTGCACAATGTTCCAGGCATGGGGTTAAGAGATTGGTCAAATATGGACGTAATGTGCATTGAGAATTCTGTGATGGAGAGGTCGTTAAGACTGTTGCCGTAGCAACTGATTGATGGTCAGTACACATGGGAGACAATAAGAGTAAAAAGACAAAGGTCATGGCACAACAATAGATAAAAACAACAGCTTTTCAGTGTTTACAACAGAGATGAAATTTGAACTCATGTTAATCTGTTTTTGATTTGTTGTTTTCATTTCATTACCTGATACTTGATCTTTTACTCCATTCAAAAATGCACAAAAGTGAGAAATTGCTTTTCAGTTAAGGGTTGCTGTTTTTGTTTTTATGCGTTGACTGGCACACCCCAACCCTGCACACACACACCAGAAATTGATGGGTTGCAAATCATGCTTGTTGGCCTTTTGTTTTCATGTTGCTGTCCCCCTCAGGGCGAGGCAGACTCTGACTGTCACTGTTTGAATCCTGAAGGATTCACAGGCCAATTACTGCACTGAAGTATGAAGGCGAGTATGAGCCGAGCGCCGTGAGGTCAGCATCTCAGGCAGGCAGCTTACAGTTGGCTAATCACCCCAAAACTCTTAACTCCTTAACAGAAAAAGTGATCATCACAAGAGGGACAGGCACACGATCAGTGCTCATTCATAATGAAGCCCTCGGCGGAGAGGCCGGCTAACCCTGCATCCATCTGGGTCTCAATCACACAGAAAAGACCCGGTAGAGTTCAATGCTAATTATATGCAAAGCAAACTGAGTGAACAGGTGAAACATTTGAGTGTAAGGAGTGAGGGAGGGAGAGATTTGTGAGCCCTGCTTCCACACTGTAATATAGGATTACAGTTAAATATAAAACCCACTTTCCATGTAAGCACCAGCCTTGTGATTAACATCCCACAGTCCAGTATCCCCAGAAATCATATTCCTATTGGCCAATTTTACATCTCACGATTCAGGCTCCCTTATGCAGCGGTGTGGTAGTACGGATGCAGAAGTCGGTGTGGGGGAAGAGCATGCAGTGGGTGGGATTGTTGATCCTTTGAAGGTTGATTCTCCACATTTTTTAAGTTTTTCACTGATCATACGGATCTTTGCAGAATCTTGCAATAACATTGCTCCGTCTGGTGAGACTTCATTTCCCATAAGTTATTGTATATCGTGGTAAATCGTGTACTATAAGCTTCAACTGAACTCCAGCAGATCTCATAATTGTATCTCCGTGTGACTAACACATTTTGCAGTCTTGTCAGGAAACTGCATTGTTGGAGCCAGTCTGTATCTGAGTGACTCTTGCTACAGGTGAAAATTAGAAATTACTTTATTTTATTATTCACTGCACAACAGTATCTTACGCTGAGCATTCACATAACCGTTGACGATGCTGTGATTTTAGGGAGCCCGTTTCTGACTGTTTAATTCAATGTGAGTCAGTCTGTCACTTTGGTCCAGACTCAAATATTTCAGCAGCCATTGGAGTAATTTCCAAATCATACTTAACTCTGATGGGTCCTTGATCCTTTCCGCGAGTGCCATCGTGAAGTTGACATCTTTGGTTTGGCAGTAGTGATATTGGGCAGTCGGTGTGTTCCAGACTGAAACATCTCAACTGCTAATGGACAGGTTGCCATGACATTGTCTGTGGATATTCAAGGTGCCTGTATGATAAAGTATTAGCACGTTGGTGATCCTATGATGTTACTTCTACCATGAATATGTGGTAAACATGTCAATGTGTACAATAATTTGGCAGGTTTCTGCCCTCTCCGTATCAGTGTGTGATTCGTAATGGCTCTGTGTGAACTGCTATTACAGGAAGCACTAGGTGACACTCACCTGTTCCTGTTCTCACCTGCCTGCTTTTCTCTGTCACGTTAACCTTAAAATAATGTCTGCCTGGCTTAGAAAACAAACAGAGTCAGACAAGGACACAACAGAGCTTTGAGGGTCAAACCTTCCCGACAGGTCAGGAGCCGCAAACTAACATTAACACCAGAATAGCCTGCTTAGATAACATTAGCCAGAACATACTAGTGCCGTTTCTGTAAGTATGTAAACATATTGTCCATATTGAATAAGTCAAATGATGGATCCTACATTTTTACTGTGTATTGTGAACGCTGGTGTTCATATGAGCAAATAGTTCAGCCGAATGCTGCAACTTCCTTTATCCAATTGATATTAAAAGTTACTGTTTCAAATTAAAACCTTTGTAGGGTTTTATACAAGGTCCAGCTCTGTACTAGGTTTTGACCGATTATTGTCACTGATAATTTAAATGTTTGTTCCTTTGATTCATACATTTTTGTTGTGAATATTAGCAATATCTCCCAGTATTTCATATTTACTGTAGACGTTGGAAATGTAATACTTAATAATTAGGTGATACTGGCTGACACACGGCATCAATTCATTACATTTTCAATAAAATGTTATTTACCTTATAAAATCACAACGGAACACAGTCCCAATACACTTTACTAACACAAAGAGCAACCACATTGAAATATTAATGTCAAAGAAATATCAAAACAAAATAGTGCAGCTGAACACAGAAAGACAAAAACACCACCAAAATACAACATGTGAGTAAAGGGAGTACTGGTACTTAATGTTTTTTTTAAGTTAAAACACTGGACATGAAAACTATAAATTGGCCTTCTATCTAATTTGGTCATTAACATTTATACCGTGGTGAAGGTCATTAATTCCTGTACCATCTACACACTCTGTCATCTCAATATTGCATTTTGTTCTGAATGTGCTTTGTGAGGACTATTAAAGACCCAGAAATTAACCAGAAAATACATGTAGCCCACGTCACCTTGCATTATCTTCGATGAAAGAAATCATATAATCTGAATTAAACCGAATTTGGCATATATGACATCATCATAAAGTCCATGTACCAAATCTGTACCACAGCCTTTGTATTTCTTCTGGTCTCACCACACCTACAAGTTGAAGAGGTTACTGGAGGAGGACCCCGTATCAATTTATGTTCATTTACAATCATTATGGCTCATTAACCTGAGATCTATCATCAACCTCATTAGTGGCACAGTGCAGTAAATGAAGCAGAGGAGGCAGAAAGCCTGCGACAGTAAATACATTGATCATTCACTTGAGATTACTTGTTTACGTCCTCGTGGAGATATTTAGTTGTACCCTGCTCATCGCTGGTCTGACTCATAGACTATTGCTCACAGCTTTTGTTTCCTCACTCTGA
Organism: Embiotoca jacksoni; assembly: GCF_022577435.1. Classification (NCBI taxonomy): domain Eukaryota; kingdom Metazoa; phylum Chordata; class Actinopteri; family Embiotocidae; genus Embiotoca; species Embiotoca jacksoni. Next base: position 21,570,619 of record NW_027185403.1, read on the forward strand.
TCATATTCTGGAAACCCTGTTTGCACAGACACTCTGAGGGGTAAACCAATCAGCGACCAGTTTCCGTGGCTAGCTCGATGACGTTAAAATCAATCGTTTTTGTTTTTATGTAGTCGCAGCAGTGATGGAGTTTCACCCTGGTGCAGTGCACCAACACATGGTGGTCAATGCTGAGTGATTAAAGGCTTTTTTTTTCAGAATTTGTCTACCTCATGTAGCAGGCAACAACTGGGAAAAACATGCCTCGAGCACGCGGCCCGACCCATTTAATTAAGTAGAGAATTTGGGTCTGGTAACATCAGGGTAGCTCTTCTTTGCATTTGGTAAACAAATAAAAATGCTTTGCTTATGTTTACAGTAGGTCTGTATTGATCAGCATGTGTAAGGATGTGTTGAAGTGCTGAATAATTTGCATCTATTACATTTTCAAGTGAGGATTTTACAGATCTGAAAACATTTGACTTTTCTTTCTTGCATTATTTGTCTTGCCCTTCTAACCCCCTTTCACTCTCATGAGCACAGTGGTTTTTTTGTATCCTCCATCAGTCTCTCAAACACATTAGCTCTCTCTCTCTCTCTCTCTCTCTCTCTCTCTCTCTCTGTGTCTCTCTCTCTCTCTCTCTCTCTCTCTCTCTCTCACACACCACACAGAGCTTTTTTTATGACGTGACGGTCATGAATATGCAGAGATCGAGATCAGGCCCCTTGTACAAACTGACAGGAAGACAAATGATGCAACGTGCTGCAACACACACACACACTCAGAGCTTCAGTTACCTAAAAACACCAGTATGTCGAAACATGTGCACACGGTATGGACGTGTGACAGAGAAATAAATGGACTTATGTGTGATATTATATGAAATAGTGAGAGACATACAGTGTATGGCAGAGTGTACATTGTGTACCCTGCATATGGTACATGCTAGCAGCTGTACTTACACAAAGAGCCATCTACTTGTTTCCATTCAGCAGGCAGTAATTTGTGTCCTCCTGCTGGGCTGAGAGCTGGTTAAGTGTTTCCATCAGCAGCAACAGTCATTTGTTTGAAACAAGGACACCGGGACTTTCCAGGTGCTTGAAGGGTGAGCACTATTCACATTGAGAAACAATATAGTAAATACACATACAATCAATGTCCAATCTGAGATTCATGAACCGTGGGCATGGATCTGAAAATGTATTTCCACAGACACAAACCAGCAGCCAGCTCAGTCGCCAGTTGTATGAAGCATCAGTGTCTATAAAACCATTTTAGGTTCTTAAAGGTCCCATATTTCACAATCTCCAGTGACATCCAAAAGAATATATTGTTATGGTTGTATGTACCATTTTTGTGAATCAAGCCGCAGCACAAATGCAGGTTTTCACATTTGTAAAGTAAGAGGGATAGATAATTAGAAGGTGTGTCACAGCAGACTTTAATCACGGCCAGTCCAATCATCTCCACGAATCCCCTTTAAAACCTCTGTGGCACCGTGTATTGTCAGTTTCCAAACCAAACTTCACGCAGGAGGAAACTGACATACCTGTCCGCTAGTTTCTGGCTTGTAATCCCAGAATTTATGGGATTACGAGTCGGCCTCCACAGGCTGATAATGTTTAATTGGTTTGGGGAAAAGTATCGGATGTTATACATAAAGTCTTGGCCTGGTATTGTGACATTTACTGCCCAATGAAGGAAGTGGTTTCAATGATAGAAGAAAAAAGGCAAACAAACACTGGTATTCATTTCATGTCAAAGTGAACAAAGTACACGTATCCAACATACTGGAATTACAGATGGAATGTATTTATTTACGACACCAATATGCTCCAAACATCACTGATGATGTTAATAAATACATTGCATTGGGAGTTTTAAGTGTGAGTAATTTACTTTTTAATTATTACTGGTCTAAGCTGTCGCGCTTAAATTGCCTGAACCGCTAGAGTGTAAAAGACAGTGTCACACGGCTGGCTCCGTTGATGGACACACTGCCTGCACGCTGTGTGCGTTACCTGTTGATGGATGTTATCATTTCATTTCAGCAGTTTTTAGTGCAGCCACACTTCTTTTATAAAATAGGCCTCGACGTCTATTTTTCAAGTGTGCCTGCGCCGTTCCCTGCTAAAATATACCGGGAAACGATCTGTGATCACATTTGTACTGTAAAATCACAGGAAACACTCAGCGTACGCTGTAATTATATGACGACACTTTAGTAGGTGAGCGGCGATGTTTTTCCCACACAATCTCTCTCTCACTGCTTTTTGATCACAACTCATCACTTCTCGGACCTCAAAAACTCAAGACTGATGGACATGATGGAGGACCTGCAGCTGCAGCACCGCAGCTGATACGCTGGTGACAAACAGCCGGTGTTGACACACACATGCAACCGGGCCGCAGCACGTAAAACATAACGCACACGCCAGGCAGGCAGGCCTTTGACTTTTCTCATTAACAATCACTTCTCATCTGCTGTCATTCAACACGTTTAGCAGGCAGCAGGACATACTTTGATAAACCCTGCAGCCTACAATTATCGAAGTGCCGGCGCTCGGCCCAGTTCAGTCTTTAGTAAGATCATTGCCTATTTGGCCAATGAAGTTGATGGAAGGGCCCGAGAGACAAACATAAAAAACAATGATAGCAACATATAACACTAAGCATCTAATAGATTAAGTAGATTAATATATAGGATAATTTAAACAAATATTTACATTGAATACAATACATTAACATCATTTAAAACTCAGATGATAGAAAAATAATCCCAAACTTTAACATTCCTACGAAATGATTGTGTAAATTGTGAATGAACACTTGTGGCCATTACTGTTAATCTTGTACAGTCAACAGCATCGACCTGCAGCAGAACAGTGACTCCTGCATGAAGAGGCTAATAGCAGAGTCAGTACACAGGAGATGCCACATTACTGGAGCTCATTAGTTCTGTGCGTTGTGACCTCCGGTTCAACTTCTATGTTTTTTTGTTTTTTTTAGCCTTTCAGTTTTCAAAAGAATTTCAAGATTCTCTGTTGCTGACTTCCTGAGTTTGACACAACATTTGAAGTGTACTGTTTTATGAAGTCTGCAGTGACTACTGGTCACTAACATATATCCAGGAGATCAAATGTAACTTGGAATACATGCATGCTGCTTTACGTGCATCACTGTGCTGCACTTGTGCACAACAGGAACAGCTTCTGAGGTTTTTGATCACTGATAATCTGATACTGCTTCATCCAGCCGCTCTGCATCTTGATCACTTCCTGTCTGTCCTGCTTCAGACTGTTCAGGCAGTGTCTTTCAACAGTTTTTTTTTAAACTGTCATCTCCTTTCCTGTCCCAAACGGTATCCTCATCAGCAAGAAGAGAAATGACAGACACTGATTTACACAAACTGTCAGAGGGCAGAATAAACATTTATTGACTGGTCGGTTCATGTTTAGAACACAATGGCCCTCATGCTTTTCAAAGGTTATTGTGACATTCTCGTCAACATCTATGTACCTAAAAGACCAGATCAGATGAGACACAAAAAGAGCTTTGAACAAAGGTCTTATCATCCTGCCGTCTGGTGAAATGACTACAGGTCTTGAAATAAAATGACACTGATACTCACCCTTTTCAATGCATACCGTTGCCCTCTGTGCTGATGACACAGCTTGTTACAAAGAGAAAGGATGACAGAAAGAACTCACATCTTGTATCATTTTCTTCCTCGGGTATTTTCTTGCAAAATGATGGTGCATTGTATCAACTCAGGTCTCCCATTTTAAAATTTGGTTTCTCGTAAAATTTACTTTTAAATGTGAATCATGGAAACTGATGACATCTGACTCAACCTAACTAGATGGAAAAAAATACTTCTCCTCTGGGCTTCTGGTTAAAAAAAAAAATATTATTTAAACTGTGCGTATATTCTGCATACAGATAAACAGCTGTCAAGTGGAGTTTCCTACAGGACTGATTTAGGCAGTTTTCATGGATGTTTTACCAGATTTATAGAAATGTGCACGTCCTTTTTTCATTTAATATACATTAATTTTGTTGAGCAATTAAGCAGCTCAATCAGCAAAACAAGAAATGCACTTTGCCAAAAGCTTTAAGTGTGCCAAATGAAGAAGTAGCACATTTCCCACAGGTCATTTTCTATGATTGGTGTTGATTAATGGGCAAGATGTCCAATCAGCCATCCGCTGGCTGTTCCTAAAAGGTTTAAGTAGGCTAGCTGTGAGACAAATTGACAGCAATAATACTATTGTCTAGTTACTGTGACATTTTACACAGATTTAAAGGGGCACTCTGCTGATTTTACACAAAGTTCAATGTACTTATCAGAGAGTCTTTTTCAGACTGAAGACCAGTTATGTAATTGTCATAGGCTCTGAAGGAGCTTTCTTAAGACTGGGAAAACCACCATGGTGACATCATAGTGATGCTGTAAGAGTTATCTCTGTTTGAGCCTTGAGGAAATAACAGAAAGCCGCACTATAAGAGTTGGGTGATAAATATAGTTGATTTTATAAAATACAGGATCAGCTCTGGACTAAAGGTTGGGAGATGTTAAATTGTGCTGGTTTAATTTTTCTTGCATTTTTGCAGTGTATGGTTTCAATTTCAGTTAGTTGTCTCCTTCTCAGGTGGTTCAGTGGTTAGCGTGGTCGCCTCACAGCAAAAAGGTTCCGGGTTTGAATCCCCCCCCCCCCCCCCACCCGCCCCCCGTGACCCTGTTCAGGATAAAGCAGGTATAGATCATGGATGGATGTCTTCTTCTCCAACAATAAAGGCATTACATTGACATATTCATTATTCTGTCTGCAAGTTATCCATGATCTTAATATTTAAACCACACTTCTTTAATGTGGAGGGTCGTATATAACATACCTGTTATGTCACTGTAAATGACACATTTTTGTAAAGTTAGATCAAAATTAGCAATACTAAATTATAACCTTCAATTTGAAAGGACATATTCTGGATGAAAGCTTATCAACCAAATAAAAGACATACTTGATTTCTGCAGTGTCCATTTTCTCGTTCATGGACATAATGTACAAAGATGGAGAAATTCAGAGTCAGAATTACGCCCAACTCACACATAACCATTCCTCTGCTGTTCCTTCATTTTCTGCTAAACTGTGTAATTGAATACGTTTCATTCCCCACAGAGCACTCCAGCTTGTTCTCCATCTTCACTTTGACACCTGACTTCTGCACAACCCTATTACACCCCTTAACAAGGAAACATAACATCTACAGCTATGAGACATTTCCAGTTAGGAGCTAATGATTTGATATCAATTAAAGAGTGAGGGGGAACAAATGGGAGCTGCCAACGATGTGGGACTTCAGAAATTAAGTGATATTCCCCTTTAACCAAAGCTCTTGAAATGGACTTCCCTGGTGTATTGTTTTCTGTGTCAAACTATAGAATCTAATGAATCCTGTGCAATATAATCCCCACACTACTTTTTCTTATCTTTAATTTGACGCCCGACTTTTGTGGCGACCGCTGTTGTACAATCACACTCTAATTTCCCCCCAAAGCAAAATCTGCCCAGTCTCATGACACGCAGGCACTAATGATTAACTGTGAGCAATTACTATTTGAATAGGAGCCCTTCCTTGTCTTCTCTCTTTGCCCCATAAAAGGCAGACGAGCTATTAATATCGAAACACGCCGTCGCCTTTGTGTGACCTGTCACTTTCAGTGGATTTCTCTATTCCGGAAACACCAGTCATTTTAACCATCTGTAAGAGTTAGAGCACATTTAGTTGTAAAATAAACACACAGAAACACATCTGAGAAAATGCACAAGTCTTTTTATGTTATAGACAACTGAAGAGCGAAGGGAGGGATTGGTCGTCTAGCGAAACACAGCTCATCAAACAGCACCATTCACAAGTGGCAGCTCTGACTGATAAATGCAGCAGCAGCGCACTTTACCACTCGCATTTGTCATCATCTTGTGTGAGGATTTTTCTCTGGATCTCGTCTCTTTCAAAGGCAAAGAGGATGATTTGAAGTAAATTACTGTTCTCGTCGCTGTCAAAATGATCATGATCACTTCCACTGTGCACGATAGCACACGTTAAATGAAAGCTGTTCGACATAAAACACTGAAAACTAAATAAAGTTAAATCTTTTGGTGTAAAATTTTTTAAATTTAACAAAACAAAATTTGTATGAAAAACTTGCAAAGAATAAAATAAGACCGTTTATTGTGATGTCTTTCTCTACTGAGGCATTCAGGTACAATAGTTTTATTTATGTTTAGTGCAAATAACAAGTTCCTGTTGCACTTGAACCGAGTGCTGCACTGTAATGTGAGTGGAGCAGGGAGCATCATAAGCAAGGCTGGGACACACTGGATGCTTGTGCGCTGCCTCAACTATGAAATGGACCCGTCGCCTGTTACAACCTATTATAACCCTTCAGGTTCCCCACTAACACATCCAGAAACAATCTGTGGTCACGGCCTGTATAATCACAGCAAAACTAAGAAGAAGGCTAGAATAATGTCATGGTGACACTTGACTAGGTGAAGGGCAGTGTGTGTGTGTGTGTGTGTGTGTGTGTGTGTGTGTGTGTGTGTGTGTGTGTGTGTGTGTGTCTGTGTGTGTGTGTGTGTGTGTGTGTGTCGCTCTGAATGAAGGAAACAAAAATAACGTGACTGCATTTTGGTAACAACTCAACACTTCAACACTGATGTTCGTTATCAAAGAGAAACTCACTGATTCAATAACAGGACATGCAACCACATTGTGTGGGCCAACTTCTGCATTGACCTGTTTTCTGTTGCTCTGTTTATTGTTGCCCTGTTTTCTGTTGCTCTGTTTATTGTTGCCCTGTTTTCTGTTGCTCTGTTTATTGTTGCCCTGTCTTCAGTTTTATTGTTTATTGTTGCCCTGTTTTCTGTTGCTCTGTTCATTGTTGCCCTGTCTTCAGTTTTATTGTTTATTGTTGCCCTGTTTTCTGTTGCTCTGTTCATTGTTGCCCTGTTTTCAGTTTTTTTGTTTATTGTTGCCCTGTTTTCTGTTGCTCTGTTCATTGTTGCCCTGTTTTCAGTTTTTTTGTTTATTGTTGCCCTGTTTTCATGCCTGGATAGATAACACCAACATAAATGCAAGGCACCTTTATTATATAGCACCATTCAGACACACAAAAACAAAAAAACATTCTTTATACAGGCCTAGGAATAGATACAAAATAAAAGAAGGCATTAAAATTATATTTAAAATAAATCAATAACAAGGCAGTAAATAAACATAGAACATTTAATTAAATCACCACAGCTGAAAAGCTTGTGGTTGGATTATTTTGCAAATGTTTGTCTGTTTTTTCTTTCCACTGGAGACATTTTTCTTCTGAACTCAATTTAGAAAATGTAAAAGATTGAAACGTGGACTTTGGGCTTTGGCATCCATGTTCTAGTTCAGTTTCTAAAATCTGTGACATTTAACACTAACATCCAGTACGAACAATGAAACTCAAGTGTTTTCTCTGATGATGGAAACTCAGCCTTGGTTTGAAATGCTTTGTGGGTTGACGCGCCAATGATGACTTTAGACTTTTGCCTTGAGACCCAGAATCATTAAAAACAACTTTAATGAATGCCACCATCCCAAATCCAAAACACTAATTGAAGCTTCACATCCTGCTTTCAGATGACCAGGAATTAAAGGAACATCCATTTTAAAATGCTTCATGCTGTTTAAAATCCCCCTCTGGTAACGTGTGGGCAAGTGGCCAAGATCAAGGATGTCATTTGAATTTCATAACCACATTCAGCAATCATGCACATAGAAATGATGTATCTGTGAGTATCTGAACAGTTTTGTTGTTCTTTCAGTGCAGATGAGATTTTGCAGCTACATGTGTGACCACATTATGATTCATGTATACAACACTCTCGTTTAATACACTAAATTGTACACAGACACCATCCTAATTTAAATACATTTGCTATAAATTCTGGACAACAACACTGGGTTTTACGCTTTGGCTTCACACTCATGTTACCTTTAATATGAAATGGCATGATCATGATGAGGGTAAAATGCATTTATTACGGTGTTTCCTCACTATTGAGGCGATCTTCCAAATTATTGAAGCACTTTAAATCATCCGTTAGTTTTAGGAGCCGCTATCTTAATAGGATGCATCCTATTAAGTCTCTATTGATCTCCACCATTCATCATGCAAGGGAACTATTTTCTCACGTGCTGGTGAATTGTAACTAAAACATAATTTATATTTATGATAATATACCAGGATATGGACATAAATATGTAATTGTCATTAATTTAAAGTTGTTGTTTTTTTTTCATTAATATTTTAACACGTCGGTATTTCAGTAACTCACATCGGTACTGATAGGGTACTAACAGTTTGGTCTCATAACAGGCAAAAATATATGCTGCGTACATTTTACAGGAGATCTTACCCAGTTTGGTTTTATATGATATAATCGTCGGAGCACTCTTTGCACTTATTAAAGACACACGAGTTGATTTTCTCGTCAAATTCGAGCATTTGATCCTGTTGGAGCATTCATCAGAACATTTTGAAAGTTGAGAAACCTCCTTAGTCAGCTTGTCAAGAATCAGCTGAAATACCACAAAAACAACAGAGTCTGTCTCTGTGCTCGAAACAGTGGATCTGTTCTCGGCTGGTGCGATAACCAGACGAGAACCACGAGCACGTGACTGTGATTTTCACAACCTGCACCCGACTCCTATTTCCTGTTTTCTTTGACTTTATTTCCTGTTTTATTTTGTATTTTCAATCTTCTCTTGTTTCAGGTGTCTTGACTTCCTGCCCTCGTGTGTGATTAGTGACCTCCTGCCCTGATAGTTTCCACCTGTGTCGAACTGTCTTCCCACCCTCCTCTTTATACAGTCTGCTTGTTTCTGTCAGTCTGCCATCTGCTGTCCATCGTGCTCTTCATCCAGGTGTTATTCTTCTTATGTCCTCCTGGTGTTTGATCCAAGTCTGTCCCTTTACCGCCGAGCCTCTTGTCCAGTTCATTTTCGACTGATTTTTTTTTAATTTTTTTTTTTATCATAGCTGGTCTTCTGGAAACGGCCTGTTCCTCACCCATGTGTGCTACTACTGCTCTGTCATGAACTTTGTGAAACCGTGTTGGATTTGGGTCAAGTCTCTGTCAACCTGTTGCAACAGTGGTGAGTGGTTAGTGATCACTGCAATAACTGGTTTGGGTTTTCCAGGTGTCATTATGAGAATTTAGTAGAAGCAGAAGATAGTAGAAGCAGGAAATGTATTCGTCAACGATAAGAAATATACAAGAATTTCTTCTGACATCTACAAGTCATTTTAAAAACAACACGTGGTGATCTGTTGTGCATTTGTTGTTGTCATATGACTTTAAATGACTTGATCTACCTCATGTGATAGCACCCCGAGGTATATACGCCTAATAGTATTTGAAAATCTATCCATAAACTTGCGTGCTGAATCTATTGGTCAGTTGCTTACTTTGAGCTGTTTTTGTATATTAAGTTTTGCCCATTTTGTCCTGTCTTGCTCTTTTAAGGTCCAATTCAAGCCTCCATGCTTGGCAACAAACTAAAAGAGACAGAAATATGCCTCCTCATATTATTCATGTGGTGCATTTTGCGTCTTTATATTCATAATTTCTGTTTTTCAAATTATTTTAAAGTGCTTTTTTCTTTGAAATACAACCCAACCTGAAACAATGTGATGTACTGCCTTTCAAAGAAAATTAATATTCAATTTTATCCATATAAATATGTCATTATGGTGGTTAATGTTTAATCACAGGAGAGAGTTTTACCATATTTGGTGGTGACGAGGCCTCAGTTGGTTTCACTGAGTTTCAGTTAGCGACTTCATAAGGTTGACCTATCGACAGTATCTGGCAGTCTGGGAAATGAGCAGAAAAAGAGAAGCTGCTTGACAGCCTGATGAAAAGAAGACGAAGCAAAAACTCTTCTCTCCCCGGATGTCTTTTTAAAGTCTGCTTCTCTCGCCAACATTAAACTCTTCTGTCTCTATCTGTCTCTTCTTTTCCAACGAGTCTCTCTGGCTTTCTCTGTCTCCCCTCGCTCTCTGAATAGATACCCTATCTCCAAACTTAACCTCTCCAACCCCCCCTCCCCCCCTCCTCCCCTCCTCCTCCTCCTCTTTCGTCTCACTCTGGCTTTTTAAAGTGCCGCTCTCCCTCGGGGGTCCCTCCATGTCATTACTCCAGTCCTGGATTCAAAATGTCATTAAAGTCATTGCTTTAGTCAGAATTCATTTCAATTAGACCCAGTCACCCTGGGACTCCCAATCCCTGTTTCTTCTTCTTTATCGTCTTCTCCTCTTCCTCCCTTTATTTCCAGCCACAAATGGCAAGAAGGTGACATTGATGCTGACAGAATTCCCCCCATATAATACATTGCAGTTTACAAAACACAGGCAACTGTACATCCATGTAGTCATAATTCTTCCTTTCAAAGAAACTCATAATATCTAGACAAGTATTTTCAAACATGACAAAATCCTGAATATAATCAAATTGATTTCCAAAGCCATACACACGTGTTTACACCAGATTATTCTCTTCATATGTGTAAAACAAACTTTGAACGTAGGAGGAGTTTGAATCAGTTCAGGATATTTTACTGTGATTTTTATTTAAAGAATATTAGCATTATACAATTATAAAAAAATCCCTTAAATGTCAAGGTTGAGAAACATGCTGTTTTACTACTTTGCTAATCTGCTGATATAGCAATCTGCTGAGGAGCAAGCTGATTTGGCTTTTAAAGGGAATGGATGATACTCTGATTTGTTTCATGTTATGTCCAAAACCCACCTTTGAATAATCAGGCCACAAAGTCCCATCTCTGGGAACCATGTTGCTTACAATGCACAAGATCATTGTTATAACAAAGTGGATTTGGACACTCTAGATAAACCTGTGACATCTCTGACTCTCAATCCTTCTTCCACTTGTGTCATGCGAAACATGGAACAGAGTATTGACAGTTTGTTATAACGAGTTCTCCTTCATCAGATGTAGCCTGACTGCACCTACTTTTTTTAGTCACATTGGAGACAAAGTATGTGCCACATGTACAAAAAGGAAAAAGACTAACTGTAATTGTTGTCATTGTAATGTTGGTGCTAACCGGTGATGAAGCTCGTCTGTTACCTGAAAACCCTTCCAGATGGAGACCTCATGAAGCTGTGTAAGACACTGCCAACAGTGTGCAAAGCTGTCATCAAGGTAAACAGTCGCTAATTTAAGTAATCAAATGATATCAACCGCTTGTTGTTGTTTACTAGATATACAACTGTGTTACATGACAGTGTGGAATTGCGAGTCTCGGAGGTCAGTTGTCCACAGATTAATAATGTATGTATTTGATGAAACTAAAACACGATATCTAAGTACGCATTATTGAAGCATATTGATGCATAGCACAAATGTATGCAATACATGCCCTGTGGTGTGAAAACCCAAACACACATATAACATGACTGAAATCATCTGTCGTTCACTCGCATGTCTTTTCCTACCACAGTTTTGCTGATGACACCCAACTGATCCTCTCTTTTCCCTGATCTGAAACACAGGTAGCAGCATGAATCTCTGCCTGTCTGACTGACGTCTCTCAGTGGATGTCCTCACACCACCTAAAAATCAACCTCCACAAGACCGAACTGCTCTTCCTTCCGGGGAAAGACTCTCCCACCCTCGACCTGACTACGACCCTCAGCAACTCTGTTATCCCGACCCTGACTGCTAAGAACCTCCACAGTCAACTCTCTCTTACTGCCAACATCACTGCAACAACACGTTCCTGTAGATACATGCTGCACAACATCAGGAGAATACGTCCTCTTCTCATTCAGAAGGAGGTGCAGGTTCTGGTCCAGGTTCTGGTGCAGGTTCTGGTCCAGGCTCTGGTCCAGGTTCTGGTCCAGGTTCTGGTCATCTCACGTCTAGACTACTGTAACTCCCTCCTGGCAGGTCTACCTGTTAATGCCATCCGACCTCTGCAGCTCATCCAGAATGCTGCAGCTCGATTGGTCTTTAACCTCCTAAATTCACTTACACTCCTCCTCCTCCTCCTCCTCCTCCTCCTCCTCCTCCGCTCCCTTCACTGGTTACCAGTAGCTGCCCGCATCCGTTTCAAAACATTGAACATTGCTGTGAACAGATCGGGTCCGGTCTACATCCAGGACATGGTCCAACCTTACATCCGCTCCCTCCGCTCTGCTTCCACCAATCGGCTTGTTGCTCCTCACTGAACTAAACACTCTACAAAATCACGACTGTTTGCTGTCCTGGCTCCTAAATGGTAGAATGAGCTCCCCAACGACATCAGGACAGCAGAAACTCTGAACATCTTCCGCCGCAAACTAAAAACACACCTCTTCAGACTTTACCTTGAATAGTAGAACTTTAGCAACTTAAAATGGAACTTACTGATAGAACTTTGTAGTTTGGCTTTCTCTAAAGAAAATTGTATTTTCTTGATTCCTGTTGTTCTGGTTTTGTACCCTCATGGTTGAAATTAACTTATTGTAAGTCGCTTTGGATAAAAGTGTAAGCTAAATGAAATGTAATGTAATGTATAAAAAAAAAAATCATCTGTCAAGGGGTTTGAAATAATGTTGTTAGAAAGCAACACACGTTATTATTAACATCCAGATGAGACACTTATCAGCAACAGAAGACATGAGATGAAAAAGAACAACATATCAGAACACATACCCGTCTGTTCCCGTTCCTCCTGCTCCTTCCTGTTCCTGCAGCAGAGCTATCAGTCGGTTGAGTTGCCCTCCCGACTTGGAAGGAAATAGTCACTGTAGGTGCCACCTTTTGTTTGCTTGTTTGTTGGAATAAAGACTTTATTTTGAACTGATACCCGAGTCTGTGCGCCTGCATTTGGGTCCTGTTGGACACTCCACCTCATGACAACATGATTACTTTTAAGGACCATTCATTCAATTTCAACCACATATTGGATCTCCTCTACCTACTGGTACACTGTTCCATCAGTGTTTCTAACACAAGCTGTGGGCACACCGGTGGCTGGAAGATGAGCCCTCTGTCACACCAAGACACACTGAATGATAAATACATGGTCGTTCAATAATAATGAGAGCTGAGGATTCCAGGAGCCATAAGAGAATATGCACACTGGAAATAAGCCTGTTAACCAAACGGAGATCAGGCTGTTCTGAAAGAGGCGATCACAGACCTGAAGGTTACTGTACATTCAGACACGACACCAGTCTGCCGTCCACGGTGACAACTCAATCTGAGATTCAGAAAGGACAAAGGGAATTCTGCAAGAGACACAGCACACCATTATGAAATCATTAGTGATGAGTAACACTGGTAATGTTACAAGCTCTGTATAGCGTGACTTTACATACTAACAACGACATGCTAACATGCCAAGGTTTTGCAGTTGCAATGATTAAGTACAGCAGGGGCTGATGGGAATGTCATTTTTGCAAGTATTTACAAACCAAAGTGCTGGATAATTTACAATGTCCAAGAAAAGTTAAAGAATTAGAAATATTGTTATCCTCAATAGGTGCTGAGATATTCCAGTCAAAGAAATACCAACCATGTGGCGGCACTAAAAGGGAAGTCAGGGGAACGTCACCTGGATTAATCTTTGGGGGCAGTGGCAGAAAAAGTTCTCGGAATTAAGTTTACCATATTGTAAATATAATTATGAAAAAAATACTAAAATTATAAAGCAGAAGTACTGAAACGACTCTTGTAAAATTCACATGTTTATACAGTAAATATTATACGATTGTATATGGACCCCTTTGTTAAAGGGCTGCAACTAAAATATGTTTTATTATGGGTTTCCAATTCAATATAATTACAACATGCTGAATGATATTGGGCACAAATAATTAAAATAGCTCAGTGTGCTTTATTTAAATGTGAAAAGGCTTAAGTGCCAAACAAATTAAGAATAAAAATGATAAACTGTGATGAAAAAAAAAATCATGTTTATTTCAAACCTTGTCGTCTATAGCAACTTTAATTGTGTTCTTCTGTGGTTAGTGTGTGTGTGTGTGTGTGTGTGTGTGTGTGTGTGTGTGTGTGTGTGTGTGTGTGTGCGTCTGTGTGTGTGTATGCGTGTGTTGTGTAGCAGTTAAGGAGCCCAGCAGTGTTCTGCTTTATCTTGATATCAGCAATAACCTCCCATTAGTCATTTCTATTGCCAGGCTCCAGTGGGGGAGCAATGACACACAGAGAGAGAGAGAGAGAGAGAGAGAGAGAGAGAGAGAGAGAGAGGAGGAGAAGAAGGAGGTAGAGAAAGAGGGGGTGGGGGGGGAGGGGGCAGCAGAGAAAGAGATAGTCCAAATCAATATCAATGACAGCACAGGAGTTGAAAGACTCATAGAAAAGAGGGAGATAAGATGGAAGAGGGTGACACAGCAGAAAGAGGGGTGAAGAATAGAAAGGAGAGGGAGGGAGAACGAGAGATGAGGGAGATACTGTATTCTGACAGACACAGCAAGGAAAGGGCAGGAAGAAACGGAGATGTACGAAGAGATGGAAGCAGTGTGGATGGCAGGAGAGCAGAGCGATAAGGGAGCTGCAGAGAGGCAGAGAACGAGAGGCAGAAAAAAGGGAGATGTGACATATAGTACAGTCGTAGACATGTAGAGAGAAAAATGAGGCACAGAGAGAAGGACTCACTGTGTCACAGTGTGAAACCAAAAAGACGCATTGATCAATTTCTGCCTTTCTTTTTTTCTGTGTGCAACACTGTCCTCTCTCCTTTTTAATCCTCATCAAGATAGTTGTCTTAATCTCTTTGTCCTTCCTGCTTCTCTGTTATTTCCAACATGGCTGAAACATGCAGCTAATCTCAAATGTACGGTATTATACCTGAGGTTATGTATGGAGCCCTAAAGTGGCCATTATTAGATAAATAAACCTTGTCAACAAATCATCAGAGCAGCCGAAAGGTCAGTGAGAATATTTTGAGGAAAAACACTTTTCTTCTTCCTATCCTTCTGAGCCACGTCTGTTTTCACTCAGCTGTTTTGTCCACATCACAGCTGTCATTTTCATATAATATTTAATATATTTATACAACCTGGTGGTTGTGACGCTGTGTAAAATGTAAATAAAAACAGAATGCAGTGATTTTCAAATCACATAAACCCATATTAAATTAAAATTAGACCAAAGATCACATATCAAATGTTGAAACAGAGAAATGTTACTGTTTTTATGAAAAACATATGCTCATTTTGAATTTGATGCCAGCAACGCGTCGCAAAAAAGTTGGGACAAAAGACTGGAAAAGTTGGGTAACGCTAAAATAAAAACATCTAGTGGAACATCTCACGACTAATTAGGTTATTTGGCAACATGTGAGTCACATGACTGAGTATTAAAAAGGTCATTTCAGAGAGGCAGAGACTCCCACCAGTGACGATGGAGAGGTTCATCGCTAGAATAATATGTCTAATGTGCAGCTTTGTCTAAAAGTAATACTTCAGTGGTTTATTCATGGTAAAAGAAATTGTGGTTACAACGACTGATGTGAACATCTGTACCGATCCTTCACTGTGCTGTTCCTAGGACCTCATTTATCAAAGTGTGAACAGAACAAGTTCTATACCTGTGTGTGAGATCAGCCTGGAACCACAAAAAAGTTGGTATTACTCAAATATGCATATGCTCACCTACATATAAAGACCGATGATGAATATTCTACATGTTTAACAGCTATCTGCTTGTGTGTGAACAGGGATACTTAAAAGGAATCATCCATAAATCACAGTGGAGGCGGACCGGAATGAGCTTCAGGTGAACCCAGATGTTTTATTTGGCACTTTCACGAGAGGCCTGGCCAAGGAAGAGGCAAAAAAAAAAGACAAAAAAACAAGACGGCATGGGGGGGCAGGTGACAAGTGCTGTGAACACTGTCACCTCTAATAAGAACTGTGGCAGAGGTAGAGATAAAATAGTCTGACCTGAAAGAGATGAAAAGGAAAAAAAAGTGCAGCATTGCAGCACACCAACAAGGCCTTTGGTCTATGTACTAATTTGATTAGTTGCTATAATGGAACATTTTCTCAATTTGAAATGAGGGTGCCAAAATACCATTTCTAAATTTATTGTTGTATCTGACCACGCTCTACAAATCCAGCACACCGTCGCTAAGTCATGCTGTGCTGATGACACAAACAAAGGAAGATCTGCAAATGGGTCAATATTAATTAAAAAAAAATTCAATGACATACATAATTTTTGTTTGATCACAATAAAACTAATTTCCTACAGTGTGACCTTGTGCAAAACTAGAAATGTTCTTGCTCTTTCATGAGCTGAAAATGTTTGTAAGGTATTTCCACATCAATTCAGCACATTATGTTGAGGTAGTCAGATTTCGATTCATTGTTGCACGCCAAAGACATCATTTTCATGCAAAAGGAATATGGAAATAACGATCGATGAATTATGACACGCTGAAGGCCAGGCAATGCGAGGCTCATTGTTTTGGATAGAGGAAGTCAATCAAATTGGAGTTATGTTTCCAAATCTTTAAACTTTATTTATTTACAGGTTTACATGGAAGTATGACAGATTTGACTCCCACTGTTTATCTAAAGTTGGTCAAGTGTCTCTCTAATTGCAATCATAAGCAAATTCCCCTTAAAACTGCCTAAATTATATACCATTACTTTTTTACAGCACAGGCAACACTTTTGTTTTTTACAACATCCATTCCCAGGTGCCGGAGCGTTAACTGGACCGGCTGCTCAACATTTACTGCACCTCATTGTCAAAGCAGAATTACTTATTCTTGCACTTTTACAGAGTTTACTCGTATGACCCATCGTTAACAATATAACGGCTTCCCTTTACAAGGATACTGGAATTTAATAGGAGGGATTAGGCGAGGTACTACGCAGAAGTTCAGCACAAAACATGAATCTGGCCACGTGAGATAATGCAAAACTGGAGATAAGGGATGTGTTGATATTAATTGAGGGGTTTAATGTTTGGGGAGTGATTATTAATGGAGGCATTTATGAGGTTCGGTGGAATAAGTCGTTCGGGGAATATTCATTCTGAGCAAATGTCAGTCACACCTTTCAGTTTGGAAACATGTAGTCACTAGCGGACACACTCTTTTCCCCTTTTTGATATAAAAACGTTAGTGACATGCAATATGAGAAAGAAAAAAAAGAAACATACGATAAAAACAGTGATGATTCCAGACAATTTGAACAGAGAATGCATTTATATCAAGCCTTTATCCAAAGTGATTTATGATGAGGACGCTAATCACAATCTTCAGAGTTCTGGCATGGAGAGTGATTTAGTGTATATTATGGTCATTGGTAACTGGTACCAGACAGTGAGGTGTAGGGTACTGCGTCATCTTTGAAATAAGGCTAATGAATTGGAATTTGTAGTCGAGTCACATTCTGGTAAATATCAGCATGTACATATTTCAATTGTTAGAATGTTGCTATACAGACATTAGCATTAATTTTACCACCACAGGACTTAATCACAGTCTAGCGTGGCTCCTATGTTGCTTTCAAGTGGTTACCACGTCAACTACCTCCTTAATTTTCCACAAAAACATCACAACAAAAAGGTTTGTCAGAGCATAGAATGGTTCAACTTGAGACAATAAACAATAATTATGATGAAATGTGCTTTAATCATCTTCAAACCATTTCCACGAGCCCAAGCTTCAATCTACTTGCCTGGTAGATTTCACTCCATAAATATGGTTCTGGCCTCTATAGGGAAGTGTTTGCAGTTGTTCCATCCTGCTTGGCGTAGACCTCCTGTTCATTTTAACCAATCAGCATGTGCCAAACCTGCCCACACTCTGCCACTGCTGCAACTACCTACGACAATTGTCCACCAAAGTGTTTTTTCCTGAGTATATCATATTTTTAAATACAATTGTTTTAATAAATGACAGCAGCTTGATGAGGTGCATACTATGTATTCTGCACTAACCGGGCGGTGATTACTTTCCGGTCAATAACAGTTGAGAAATATTAGCACTGCGCTCGTCACTGTCACCAGCTGTCCAATCCCAGTGAAGGAGGGGCGGGACCAATGCGGTTAACCACCGAATGAGAAAAACAAGTGTAATCTGTCTAGAGATGATCAGCTTCCATAAATTGGCCAATCAGAACAAAGTTGGTTCATCATGCAGAATGCAAAATGAATTACTGCCAGGACTAAACACGAGGAGTGAACAGCAATGAATTTGACCATAATAACTACAGTAGATATAAAACATAATTCTAAAGATAAAGCAGGCTGTTTCATTTTAGTGGCTCGATAAACACGAAAGGTTTGTGATATCAGCCAACTTTCATTACCGACATTAATTGTTATTTAAGAAGTCTGATTGTTTCCGTAGATACAGCGCTTTTAGAGATATGAGGGTGTTTGCAGCTTTTGGGCGTGATGGTAGCTTTGTTTCTGGAAGATGACTTTGAATGCAGAGATAAGAATTGAGGTAATCATCAAAGCAGTGTGACCCTTTTTAATCTTCCTTTATCTTCTCTTAAGCCACTTCTTTATTCCCTCCATGTTGTTTTTATTTTCTTTAGTACAGTGTTGAACTTTTCCAATGTCCCCTGAGAGAAGTAGAGGATTTACTCTTTGTGAGATGACATGCTAAATAATCTGATGGAGTTTAGAGCCAGTCTACCTACCAAATCCTTTTTAAAAAAACAAATATTACATTTTTATTTCCTTATTTAAATTTCTTTAGCTGAAGCAGTTCTGCTTCTGGCCGGCACAGTGATGGTCAGCGCTGTCCACTCACAGCAATACAGTTCTGGGTTGGAAGCTCGGCCGGGTTTCTTACTTAGATACTTCTTTTGGAAACGCATTATTCAAACAAGTTTAGGTAAAAAAAAAAAAAAAAACATGCCGCACAAACTGAACTACACCATGGAGATAATTAGAGACACTTCCGGAGGAATGTCTCACCCCTCAGTCCCAAACAGCACTGATTAGCCATCTCAAACATACACAACACAAGAGGTTATGCATATGAGAACACAAAGACGGCCACATTCTCACAAGACTACACACAATATTAGCAACACAAAGCCATTTTCCAGCCAACAAAGACGCCACAACACTCTCTCAACCAGCAAATCACTTTTCATCTCTTCCAATACAACTCTCTTCAACTTTCTCATTTCTTTGTTTTTCTCCTCTCATTTGTTTTTGTCTCTCTGCTGCTCTGTCACTTTACACCTTTTCCTCTTTGCTGCTGTTTCTGTGATGCTGCTGCCAGGCCAGCGGCTAGTGTTGAGTTAAGATATGAAGTTAGTGGAGCAGTCATCATCGGTCTATAGACCTAAAATTGAAGGAGGTAAACAAGGAAGGTATTGGCTATTGAAGGAAAGAAACAAAAGATGATTATGGAGAAAAACTTCAAAACAGAAGCAAAACAAAGCACATTGTAGAGAATATATTGTTTTTAAATTCCTAGAAAGAAAACAAAGAAAGTGCCAACCAATTAAAGCAGACTGCAAAGTGAGCTAGCAGACCATGAATAACGTGTTGACAAGAATAATGTGTTGACACACTGTTGGTCAGGCGTGTTAAAGGTGCCATGTGTAGCAGTTAACCAGCAACAGATTATTACTGATGGTAAACAAATGTGAATGGACCTATTTGAAATTTACAGTGATATATACATATACAGTAGATAAAACTTTCTTTGATATGTAATGCTTTCATTTTTTTTGCTTTTTAGGTGCTGGTAAGAAGCAAAAGCAGGCTCACTGCTTTCACCTTTCAGTTAAGTTAAGCTACATTTTGCTAGTGGGATTTGCATGTTCTCCTTGTCTTTACAGCTTCCGTCAGGTACTCCAGGCCAGGCCTGCCTAACCCCAGTCAGTTGGGATGGACTCCAGACCTCCATGACCCTGTTCAGGATAAAGCAGATATAGATAATGGTTGAATATATGGGAGAATACATTTTTTTTTTTTTTTAGCAAACTCTCAGCAGGATCCTTTAACATTTGGTGTAAAAAGTTTCCCTTGGTGCCATAACACAAATTCATGGCACCAAGTCATAAGGCTGGTAAATTACTTTTTCAAACTGTCCCTCTCTCACACACAAACACGTGTTATTTGAATGTCATTTACACTGACATGTATTATCTTATTGTCACCTACTCTATTATTTATACTTAATTTACATTGTTACTTGCAATAATAGATAGTACACTTCATGACCTACAGATCTTTTCAGCAGCAAATGGCAGACATTTACTCATCAGCTGGTGAAGAAAGCCAAACATATAGCTGGCAGTCAACACGAGTGAATACTATATTTATCTTCCAAAAGACATCAAAAACATGACTCTATTTCCAAACTTTTTAAGCATTAGTTGTGACCCACAATTATTAGCCCAATGTCCCAAAGTCTCTTTGCATGTGTTAACTTTGGCTGAACCCTCCAGAAACTTTCTGTTGCTTTGAAGACTTGTTTAGATGAGACATATATTGCAACATTTTGAACAGTTATAATGACGATTCATAAAAGAAAATAATGAATCCTTAAAGTACTTCATTATTCAACATAGGTATAATTATAACACTTGCTAGATATGATTTAAATAAGTTTGTACATTAGACCATCTAATCAAAAAATACATTTTTGACTGACAGCTTTAAAGAAGCAGGACAACTTTAAGGAACTTTAGGGCTCTTTTACATCTTCACATATATTTAAATACCTGATTTAAAGTGCCTAATGTGTATATGTGTGAATGTTTTATTTTACTTATCGGTGAGATGTTTCTTTTAGTAAATTATTATCAGCCATTCAGTGCTGTTAGATAAGGGTGTGAGGAGAAACGTGTTCAAGAAACAGACCACACTTTACTGTCTGAATTAACATTTAAGCATGATTTTGTTTTGTCCCTTTTTACTTAAGAGACAACATTAACTAACTGATTTATCACCCAAAAATATGCTGCGGAGATGATATTGAGAGGCCCATAGCACTCACAGGCAGCTATTCCCAGCACACACACACACACACACACACACTTTTAATGGGAGCACAACCGCCGCATTTAGAAAGTCGGGCAATTCCACGATTTCAATTAAAACTTGAAAGGCAAAAACCCTTTGACATTAATAACTGAGACACATGCGGTCACAGCTATGTTAAATGTTTCTTAATTAATTGTAACTACATGAGTTTAAAGGGTCAAAAATGTCCTCCAGTTAGAAGGGTATAATTGTCAATACTTAATTCAAATGGGGGCGATGCATATCATATATTTGCATGTTAATTGAAGCCTTTGCATTTTTATCCCTTTGACGTTAGTGTTTCTGCCGAGTTAAAAAATAACCATGTATCTGAAGCGTTCTTGGCTTCATCACTTTCACTTCCTTTCTGTCACCAGTTTACTGAATTGGAAAGGTTGAAGTCACAATATGTTCTGAACGTGAAGCAGTGAAAAGTCATTGATGACTACATTTCAACTTAGGTTTGATTAAACACTCCTACAGATGGACATGTTTGACTCAGACTAGAATAATAGCAAACACTTGAAGTGGTGTGCAATAAACTGTCATAACCATAACATGAACCCTGTCATGAACATGAAGGTGTATTTATGCATGTTTATGCATTTTGTCATCAGGTATCATTCAGTCAATTGTGTCATTTTGAGTCCAAAGTTGACATTGTTTCAAATGTCCTCATTATGACAACTTGACATTAATCGAGACAACATAACCTGTCTTAAACATGGAACCCAAACCATAATCTGCACCAGCGTAGTTGAGGTAAAGAAAGTTATTTCTGAGTCTCTTGGCGATATTTTGGTGGTGGTGTTAATGTTAAGTTGTCATGACAAAGACATCACAAACAATGTCTACTTTGCATTAGAAGTGACATCATTAAAGGCGCTGCCTTTAAACAGGGTTGTATTTGTCATGTTCACGAGAAGAGTCCATATGATTGCCGCCCTCTTGTAGTATTCACAACCTCGGAATTTTCTGAATCCTGAGAGTTCAGAAGTTGGGACGTATTTGATGATGTTTTCAGAAATGGTAAAGACAATGGATGTAAATGATGTGTTGATATATTGTAAATAAATAATACATCAGAGGAAAATGTTGATGTTCCCAACAGTCTTATCTTCTCCCTTTATCATTATGCCTTTGCATTTCCTGCATTATGTTTCTCGCCCGCGAGCTTGTTAAACTGTTTGCCTGTTTTGCGTCTATACGTTGTCCATGTCCCTTTGGTGTTCCCACTTCAACGCCAAACATAGATGCACACAATTTTTCATGTCGTATCCACAAGACCACCAGTTTCATTTGAAGGCAGCAATAAAAAAAAACAATAGAGTCTCCTTCATGCTTGGGGTGTCATGTCATGGATTTGCTGGTGTTATTGGTCTTGTGCACACCCTTTTTAAGTACCGTTTTATCGATTCAGCTGTGCCAGTAATTGCTTCTGGCGACCCAACACAGCATTCAGCTAACCAACGGCTAGCTGAATTTTGCATTCTTTGATTATTTTATTTACTGAAGTTGTTTTATGGGGGAAACAAAATCTGAGATGTTTTGTGTTTATCTTGTGAAACCTATGTTGTTTTTTTTTACTCCCTTTACCTCGTTTACATCCCATTTCCCATCTCTACATATATATCTTATTCACGCCTTAAATTGACACTTTAGTTACAGATTAGAGCAATGTAATCATTTAGCATTTGTGTTGTCCAATACATTACTTTTGTTTTCCCCAAAACGTTTATATGTGTTTTTGTCTAGACATTTACACTGTTTCTAAATACCATAATAAATATAAGTGGGGACATAGTAACCTGTCAGGATCCCCATCTGTCCCTCTGTGTTTGTCCCTCTGTCCTCCCCGATCACCTTTTCCTCATGTTCCTGTCACTCCTCCTGTTTGTTGTTGTCTGCCCAGTGCTCTGTGTTTTGGTCTGTGTCTGGAGGATGTGGGTTCATCCATTGCCCACCTCAATCAGCTGGCACAGCTGTGGCTCATTCTAGTAATCACCACCTGGCAGTATATCAACCCCGGTTCTGCACTCCACCTGCGTCAGTCCGGCCCATCAGATCACCTGGTACCTCGTTGTAGTTTCCAGTAAATCTGTTTGCTCGTTTCTGCAATCTCAGTTCTGACCCCCTTCCTCTCTTCTGCCTACTGCAGTTCCTACCAGTGTGCCTGTCAGCCTGATACCCTGTGGTGCCTGCTGTGCAGTGTCAATCCACGGAGATCACCTGCACGAAGAGGCCATCCTGCATTGTTCCTCGGCGATCACCAGGTGCCTCTATCATGACCTTAAGGAGGCATACAGCAAGGAACAAGCACTCTCGCTGCCTCCTCACCGTCCGTATGATTGCTCTATTGACCTGCTACCTGGCGCCTCATTCCCCTCCAGTTGTAGCTACAATCTCTCTAAACCCGAACGAGAGGCTATGGAGAAATATATATCGGACTCACCATCAGCTGGGGTCATTCGTCCATCCTCATCCCCTCTTGGAGACGGATTATTTCCCGTGGCCAAGAAAGACGAGAGTCTCCGCCCCTGCATCCACGACAGAGGACTTAACAGCATTACAGTGAAGAATAAGTACCCTCTCCCTCTCATCAGGTCAGCCTTTGAGCCCCTTTCCGGTGTCACCATCTTCACCAAGCTGGATCTCCGCAATGCACACCATCTTGTCCGTATTCAGGAGGGAGACAAGTGGAAGATGGCCTTCAACACACATTAGGACATTTTTAATTCCTGATTATGCCGTTCGGCTTAACCAACGCCCCAGCTATATTCCAGGCGTTGGTGAACAACTTTCTCTGGTATTTTCTCAACCAATTAGTCTTTGTGTATCTGGACGAAATCTTGATGTACTCATTTGGTCTCCAAGAACACCACCACCATGTCCGTCTCGTCCTGCAGCGCCTACTGGAGAACCGACTCTTCATCAAGGCTGAGAAATATGAGTTTCATCCCTCTTCCGTTGAGTTTCTCGACTATATCATGGAGAAAGGACAATTCAGAACTGACCCGGAGAAAGTAAAAGCAGTAACAGAATGGCCAATCCCTTCTACAAACAACTGCAACAGTTTCTGGGCTTCGCTAACTTCTGCCGACAGTTCATCAGAGACTGCAGCAAAACTGCTGTGCCCCTCACTGGACTCACCTCCTCCAAGATAACCTTGACCCCTGAAGCCGACCAAGCCTTCCGGACCCTCAAACCTGGCAGAAAAAGCAGTGCTGGGTTGTTCCTCGGAAATCACCAGCTGACGTGTCTTGGCAATCCTTTGTCGGCCCACGGGAAACCACACAGTCGACCCTGCCCACTGTCCTGCATCGGTCCATGGAGATCACCAGGTGACAAGCCTTCCTGCTCAGCGTCGGCCCTCTGAGACCACTTGCCTACCGTCAGGCGACTCCGCCCGAATCCAAGCTGCTCCGGTATGGACCACGTGGACGCGCCCACTAGCCATTTTGGACCCCCCCGTTAGCCGGCTTGGACCCCCCCATTAGCCGGTTTGAACCCACCTGCCTCCACTCCGGTGAGAATTACGTGGACACGCTCACCAGCCTGCACAGGTCTCGCTGACCTTCTCCGTCACAACCGACCCAGAAGGATCCCAGGTCGGTAGTGACTGTTGTTGGCTTTCAGTCATGCTGGACTTGTCTCTGTGCTCGCGCACAATTCCCTGAACTATTCACTGTTCTGTGTTAATAATAAACCTGTTGTTATATCAAGTCACCTGATGTGTGTGCTCCATTTGGGTCCGTTCAAACACCATCTCATAACAGTAACTATATTAACAGGACATTGGTCAGATCTCAAGAAGCCGAGGAGGGAAATGGATAAGAAGAAGAGAACTTAAGGAACTATCCTCTATAAGGCGGTTTGACCAAGAAGCAGAGTGATGCAGTGCTGCATCAGATGACCTGGCCTCCACAATCACTCGACCTAAACCTAAACTTAGATGGTCTGGGAAGCAGCCAACAAATGTGCAGCATATGTGGGAACTCCTTCAAGACTGTTGGAAACGTTCCAGCTGATGACCACATAGAGCTGATTGAGAGAGAGAACAGTGGTCAAAGTAAAAGGCTACTCTGAAGAATCCAAAATTGTTAAATATTCTGCCTGTTTTACTGTTTTCTTAATTGCATTCTTCCATTGTTTGTTTTTATTATTTTGGTGCCTTGTATTTTTCTACAATGTATAAAACAGTTGAACTAAAGAAAAACTGGTACTGTATGTAGCAACAATGGGGCATCGGGTAACAGAGTGGTGAAGAAGCAGACAAAAATGTCAAAATCAATTAGTAAACCGTTAGCTGTGCACTACAATCAAGCCCCATTTTTTTTTCCACCAAATATTATCCATGGTTTGGGAAATGTTCCTGTTTGCAGTGTAACCACAGATACACAAGCAGCAATCAACTGAATTACTTTTGATTCTGAAGGAAAAGTTCAACTTCAATAATGAAATTACAAGGAGCACTTTTAAAAAGGAATTTTTCAAAACATATCCTCAATGAACAATTAACTCTCCAGCTATAATTAGAAAGAGTACATTTGATGACAAATGTGTCTGTTGGGTGCTCAGTTATCTTAGTTCTTGACCTAACAATGTGTGTCATATTTTAAAATGTTACCCTGGAGAGTGGAAAGTGTGTTTTTGGGTCAGCAGTTAGATTGCAAGAGTGAAGGGTTAGAAACCCAGCAGAGTGCAGTCCAATTACATGATTATATGGGGCTGGAACCCAATTACACTCAGGCCTCAGATTCTGTACACTCAGTGTTTGTGCACTCAAGTTAGACACAATGAAACAGGAAAAAATAGAAGAATCATACTTGACAGTTTTGCTACCCAATTTTCCTCAATTTCAGCTCTTCATGTCTGCCTTTATTCTGGATATGGACATCCTCTGTCTCTCTGTGCCAGGCTTTCACTTGGTGCTGCTGGCTTATATAACAGGTTAGCAGGTCTTCCCTTTTTGATCCAGAGAGCAGTTTAAAAAGTGTGGCTATCCCAGACTGCTCACCCCGGGCTACTGTCAAATTGTCACATTTTCTAAAGATCCATTTTCACAAATCAAACCATCTCCATAGTGAGATTACCAGCATAACAGCACCATCCCACTGTTCTTTTTTCCCCTCAGTCTTCTTTTTAATCTGTCTGTCTCAATCTCTGTCTCTTCCTTTCACTAGATTTCCTCGATTCTAACTATTGTTTTCCACCGCCTTTTCTCTCAATCATATTTTCTCTTTGTGCCTTTTCTTCCACTTCTTGTTAACTTCTCCTCCTTCCCCCTCAAAAAGCCAGTTTTTTTCTTCTTTTGCTAAATCTCACCACCCTCCACGTTTTCTCTTCCTATTCCTCTCCTCATCCCTCTTTCCCTCCCAGGGTATTTTGTGCAGTCGTTCCCTACACATCCACAAACGTGACGACTGATGGTGAATGAAACATTAAACAGCGTCGAGGCCCGACATTATCGCAGCTCATCTTGGCTGCAAGTTGAAAACAAGAGTAAAGCACTTGATTGCATCACATTCGTCCCGGCCTTCATAAGAAGCTGCTCGGATTTCAACATAATGTTCCTACATGGCATTATGTGATCAAGAGAGCAGCCACACACAGTCTGCAGTGAGAGTGCAGCACTCAGCCTCCAGGACGTGTTGAGGCTGCTTTGTGTGAATTATGTGGAAGAGTGTACACTGCATGTTTATTTTACATTCCCTCACATTGTGTGCTCTACGCATCACCACAACACTGCAGAAATGTCCTTATTTAGTTATGTATTCAGTGAAACACATTCCACCAATGCAGTGAGGTAATTCCTTTTCTCGCTAAAAATAATAGTCGTTACAGAAGTATGAAGAAAAGACGTTATTTCATTTTAATTCAGGTTAGACTGGAAGTGAAAATATCTCAGCTCCTTGTCAGATTTATGTGTTTTTGAATTATTTATAGGAAACTGAATTTATATAAATATTTAGTGGCTCATATGGTCTTGGTCTGACTTAAGTAGGCTCCTCCATCTAATTACCTGTGGCAGGGAGGGTATGAAATGCAGCTCACTGCTTTTAGTGTGGGTGTGTGTCTCATGGTGTGCTGTTTAATGTCAATAATTGCTATATTAGTGCTTTGAATTTTATATGCTGCTCTGTGAAAAACACAAAGCCATCGCCGGTCAATCTGACAGAAGTGGTCCGACTCAGTGGTTCTGTCTTTTAGCTTCCTGTCTGCGCTGGCAGGGGGAATGTGCAGACTTGGGTAGATTGACATCTGCTGCTTGGTGCTCACTTTTGAGCAAATACCTTTCCAATCTTGATCATGATCTTACAACACAAAGGACTGGAAAACAATGTGAGACTTTGTTGTATAGCAGACTGACAAATAGTGTCACTTAGTGCTATTTAGATCAGCTCCACCACACACTTCCGGGAAACTCCACTGGTTAGTTACAGTTTTCCGTGGCATGAGTTAATATTGTGTGAACTATTTATTCCAAAATCTATTGTTAATGAAATATATAAACTATGTTTGAACATATAAACAGCTGATATAGTTCGCTACCTGAGCTAGCTGCATATTTACATAAAACATACAAGTATTTGATGTGATATCTGTCGTGGGTCTGTTGTCGTCAGGCCATATACATTTGTGAAATGTGGACGTGTTAAACATTTTTTTAATAGATCGGGATCTTCACTTTTCACATGTATTTAGTAGAGTCACCAACAGAAGTAACAGAGGTTACAAAAAAAGATACACAAAGCCAGTAAATTTTTCCCCCAAGTCGTTATGGTGCCATTAGCTAAATTCCCTCCTCCTTATCAGTGTTCTGGTGGTATCTTGGAAAATAATTGCATAATTAATTAGATATTAAGCCTCAAAGAGAGGTATGTTTGGGAGTGTGTCTAGTTTGATTGACATGGCCAGGGTGCAGTCACATTCCCAGCATACAGAAGGACCTTTGTCGTGTAAAATTCATCCCTCACACCTTCCGAGCTCGTCCAAGCCCAAAAAGAAAAAAAGAAAAAGGACGACCAAAATGTTAGACTTACGGCTTCAAATAGCAGTTCAAACAGTCAGGACAGCATGCTCGACCGGAAGTTTCCAGCAGTAGACCCTTTGTCTGTCTTCCCCTTCAGCAGTTCTTTTTGTTCCCAGCGTACTGATGGTCCCGTCATGAGATGACAGTGAGGAACATCTGACTGATCCACTCACATGACTTTTTAAATAACTCCATGCTGAGTCAGTTCTGATCTACATACTTGTGTTTTGTTTTGAATATTATAATCTTCACCCAAATTATAATGAGAAACTTTTACAACCCTATTTCCGACAAGGTTGGGAGGCTTTGTGAAATGTAAAAAATGTAAATCAAATCAGAATGTGATGACATGTAAACCATGTAAACCCATATTTCAGAGACAATAGATCAAAGACAACATGTCATTCAAATTGTTTATTGTTTAACACAATAAACATACAGTACATGCTCATTTAGTTTGTGCTGCCGAATGTCATTTGTCAAGGACATCATAGACCACTTTTTTAAAGAACACTGCAAGTGGGGACGAGATTTGTTTACATGAGTTTCCCATATTTCCCCCATGGGACACGTGCACATGTGCTCTAGATATTTCTCTGTAGCCCGTCTGGTCTGGGCTACCGTGGGGGTTCCTCGGAGACACAAATGTTGCCTGTTCTTGACTCCTCCTGGTTACTCCTGGATCCTGCTGTTTTGTCTACCTCTCTCGTCTTGTACTTTGTACGCTACCTACATTTTTGCAAGTAAAACTTTTTTTTCTTTTAGGCACCAATCCTTGAGCCCTCATTTTAAAAGTGTGTTCAGCAAGCTGCAGCCTGTGGGCATCTCCAGTATTATCTGTTGTGTTCTCTGTTATTGACTTAAGGGTACGTAGTACATTGGACATAATGTAACAGGGTTTTTTTTCCTTAATAAATGGCCTTGAAAGCCATTACTCATTCAATACGTATTACTTGCCATTCATCTGGCTTCAACAAGTCTTCTTTGGCCTTTACGCGGTGTACAAATCTTTTAAAGTTGGAATCCCAAGACACACTCCACAATTGGTCCGTCTTTGTTTACAAATCTAAAAATAACAAATCTAAAAATAAATGTCTTTCTGAATGAGTGTCCTTTACTTTCTGACTGATGGTCTCAATGAGCGTTTTGCAAACAGGTTATGACAAACATGACGTACTCCCTCTACTCTGGTGTCCATGTGTCTGGATGGGCTCTGCCAAGAATGGGTCGTAATTCGCAAGTGACTCAAGGTAGCTGCCTTTTTCCAGAGGTCTAGGTAGCGAGTTGTCACCACTGATAGCTAAGGCCCTCTCTGAGAGAGAGAGAGAGAGAGGGCCTTGTCTTTCACAATCCATCTGGCTATTTGGTTCAGAATCTATCACGTCTGCACCCTTTGGCCTTTTTATGACTAACAACACAAGCAGCATGCTTGCAAGGCTTTTCTTTTGCACCATTTTCTTCACCAGTTTCTCCCAATCTCTGTTCATCAACAGAAGTATTTCTGGAGTTGCGAAACAATAAATGTTGAGAGTTTATCATACAGTCCCCTGTCTAGTGTCGCCGCCACCACCACTCCACTTTTTAATGTCATGCTCTATCAGTTTAATAAGAGATCCACTGTTAGCCTACAGTTCCTGCCAGTTAGCCCCGTTTCAATAATGACTGCAATTGATAAGAAATTCATAATCCAAACTTGAGGCAATGTGCCGTCGGTTATCAGTTCAGCAGCACAAAATAAAACAGGGACTCTGTTGACATTGTGTTTTTATTTTACAGCTTGAATCACTTAAAGTAACTCAGAGAGGCAACTTTGAAGGCCCCAATGTCAACAGAGAATATCAAGACTAAGTTCACAAAAATATCAGACTCACTTTGTTAAGAGGAGCATACTAATACTGGAAGCTGTTCTGGGAGTAAAGGGAAAGCCTTTATTTTCAGAACAGCTTTATTTGTACATTTTTACATTTTCTTTTGTTTTGCCTTATCCACTGTGACCCAAACGCCACCTCCCACCAGACCTGCCCACCACCGGGGGAGGTCGGTGTGATCTGCTTCACCCTCAGTCATGCCTTCCATTGAGTCTGAGTCAAGAGCATCCTGGAAAATAAAGGAAACGTTAATGTACGATTATTTTGTAAATGCAACTTGTGGCTGTTTTTCAGTAAACACTTATGTAGCGCAAAAAGTTACATCATACCCCTTTAAATATGAAATAAATCCTTGCAGAGGTAGCAACAGTACAACTTGGTATTCACTGCTGAGAGTGAATATAAGGTTGCAAACAAAGACGGCAAAGAAGAAGCCCTCATTCTAAAATCTAGGTTGTGAGGGCCACAAGTACATTCAAGTTTTTTTTTTCTATTTTTGATTGATGTGGTTTTCAGGTCAATTAATCTCCCGACTTGACCACCCTAATAGGGCCAAGGATAGCTGGAGAAGACAGAGAGGGAAATAACTGACACAGAGAGAGATGAGGAAGACAACTGGGGAGGAGGGACTTAAAGACATGATGGGAGGCAGAAGGACAGAAATAGACACAAGGAAAGAAAAGGAGAGAGGAAGCTCCAGAAACGAATACCCAACTAGAAACAACATGGCACAGTCAGAGCTCGGCCTAATAGGCCATCGCTACCTTGAGAAGTGTAAAGTAGGTCTGGACAGTGCAGGCTATTTGCAGACTGAGCGGTATTACACACTGTTAATAGGTTCAACCAGGGCTCCACTCATTAATCAGCGCGAGTACAGACACTCGGAGCAGAGGAGACGAGGAGAAGAAGAGCAGGAGAGTGATGGATGGAAGCGGACATCGCAGGAGGAAAATGAGGTTTCTTCAAGCAGAGGTGAACGCCTCCGAACGAGGGCTCTGTCTCTCTCACCTCGTACACTTTGTGGTTCACTGTGGTCTCTCACCTCATCTGTACCACCGTCATTTCCTGCTTTTCTCTCTGCCATGCTGCCTCTGGATTTAAAGCTTTTTCAAAATTAATTATTTCGTATATTTGAGACATTACTGTTGATGATTCAGATAATTATTTAAGCATTTTAGGAAATGTTTAATTGCTGAAAGTTTGATGGGATCAATCATTAATAGAAAGTTGGATTTAATTTGTTATATGGGTCAAACTTTATGGAGCGAGATAGGACTGGTAATCGTAGCGCCGCAGCAGGTCAGCGAGGTTGCTGTCACGCACAGATGAAGAAAGTGGTGTAATCCAACCGTAAACCTTCATATATTTTTCATGACAAAAGACTTGTAGTAAGTGTGGCATGACTTTAAAAGACATTAATAACAGGGTTTGCATTATTATGAACAATTAAATTGTTTGTTTAGTATTTTTTTTCTATAATTCAACATGTAAATGTATGCACTGCATGGCACCCTCAAAAGTTCCCCCAAATGAGCTAAAATCCCATATTAAATGTGTAAATTACAGTTATGCAACAATGTACCGGTCAGTGATGGCACAAAGTGGTGATTCAGAAAACTGAAAGGCACTGCTCCCTGCTGAGAGAGAGAGTTTGTGACATATTAAACAGCGAAAGAGGCGATGCAAGGGAAATGATGTCGGACATGGCAATGCATCGTTTATCAGCAGGTTTCTGAAGGACACCTGAGAAATTCCAATGACCGGATCTACTGGTTGACCCAATCATCAAGGTCAGAGCAACAACACAAATAGAAATAAGCAATTTATAGAAAAAGCAACGAGGTGCAGCCACCTCCCTTACCTGCAAGTATTGACTTCCTGACATTGCGATTGGTAAGCTGTCCTAGTTTTTAACTCACAGTTCTTGAGTTTCCAATCCAATACATAACATGTAGTAAGTAAGGTAAAAGGTTTGTACTGAATCAGATTAAAAACAACATCAACATTTTAAGACAGGAATAGACAGTTACAAAGATGGAAAGGTTGAGCCTAGTGCGTGAATAAAATAAATTAACAGTTTGTCAGTTTGACACTGTTTGTCAGAAATAAAATGTTATCCACTAAAAGCAATGCAAACACTGAGGGAAATGTCACAAACTGCTCCAATCTGACTGCGCCCATGCATCCATCCATCCGTCCCCGGACTCATTATGCTGGACTGGTTGGCGGTGGGCTGGATCCAATCCCAGTGTGCACTCGGCGGGAGAAAGGGTACACTCTGGACGGGTCAGCAGTCTATCACGTAGCTCAAATCTGACTCAGATATCTTCAAAATTAAATGTCATAATCAAACCGTCAACACTCATCTGTGCCAGTGACGGAAGTGTAGGAGTCGTCATCTGGTGCGTCTTATATCAATGAAATCTGGTGTGTCTTTCATAATGCTACAGATTTAGACACACAAAAACAAAAACATCAATTTTAGTTGCTGACTGTCTTTTGCAGTTTGTCAAACATCACTGTTACTAAACTTTAGAACATCCTCCGCATATTTTATTGAATGGAAAACTGCTTTCTTGGTTTTGTATCTTCTATTTTGGTCTTTCCATATTTTTATGAAAGAAATCTGAATCAACTATAAGGATGTTGTTTTCGCCTCGCTCAGACTTCCTCCAAGTGACTGGCTGATTGAGATGCTTCAGTCGTGAAAATCCAACTCAGTCTCATGTGCATCATCCAGCACATTGAAAACATGGAAAGAGTCAGTCCAACATAAAAAAAATAAATCCCTTTTTATTTTAAAACTAGCTGTTTCTTTGCTTAACCTTTTATATTTAAAATTTATGTAATTGAATAATAACTAATGAACCAAAATCCATACAGAAAAAAAAAACATGTTTTCTTAAACACCTTCGTACCATTATCATTGATTGCCTCCGTGAGTCCATATCTGCAAAAGAGAAAAGAATTGAAGTATTTTGGGGCTTTAATGTTACAGATTCCAGGTAAGCAGCCATCCGTTGCTCTGCTTGATTAAAGGCTGGTCTTCAGGTTGAATGGGTTCTATAAGTCCTACGTTAACTTCATGTAATTATTGTCTTCATGATTTGATTAATGGCAATCTGGTTCAAAATGTCAACTGTGACGGATCCTCCATCTCCTCTAGTTTGTTTCGGGACCTGAATTAATTTTGATTATTTTTATTGTTGTATTATTATTATTTGTAGTCTTTTTTACTGTGCAATAACTGTACTATTTTAGCACTTCGAAAGATTATATAATCTCTAATAATAATTAGGATATAATTTGACATTTAATTACACTCTTTTATATCCTTTATGATTTGGGTTGCAAATCCAAACACCGAGGAGAGTCTTATACACCAGAGAAGGGCTCATCAAAGCCAACAATTTAGACCCGATCCAATCCAGCTGGAGGCATGAGAACGGTGCCAATGTTCTCATCTAACTCTTAGTGAAACAAGCCACCAAACATATTTCTCAAAATGACACTCTTTTTTTCTTGGATGAAGAATTAGGCTCCGCCAGTATTTAAACAGTTAATCATCTTTCTCCCGCGCTCTCCCTGAAGCGCCCTAAAGGGGAGCGATGGATCCATTTTAATTGAGGTGCCAACTTTGACAGAAACGCAAGATCATTTCAGGGGCATGTTAACCCTTCACGCCCTGGAGGTCCATACACCGGGACCAGGTTCAATCTTTTATAAAAATGCAAACAATAACCTTTTTTGAAAGTTGACGAGCGAAGTTCACACAGATTGAAGAGGCGAGGTCAAAAATACTATTACTAAAAGGGATGTAGCAAAGTTGCGCAGTTATTAGGTTCAAAAACTCATCAGTGTCACCGACTCATTGTTGGCACAAACTGGCAAATTTACAGTTTTTATTTTTTTTCAGGTCTGGTAATGCGGGAAATGAGACTTATTGACTTTTTATCCATTTAAGCAAAGGTTTTGGATTTTGTGCTCACAGTTTTTCTGTTGTCCATGACAATATTTGGTGATTATGTTTAGGTGGGATTTTTTTTATTAAATGACTTAAAGGCTTAAACAAATGTTTATTGTCATTGCCACTAAATAATGTCAGCTTTTAAATCTGTTAATGCATCAAATGAATGAAAAGTGGAGTTGTGATCCAATGTGAACATGGTTATCTGAGGAAATGTGTAGCCAGGTAACAGAAGTTATCTTTTTCCTTTTTTCACAGCATTTTGGCGGAAACTCTCACGTAGCTTCCTCACGTGGGTGTCGTT
The DNA here is from genome assembly GCF_022577435.1 of Embiotoca jacksoni. Lineage (NCBI taxonomy): Eukaryota > Metazoa > Chordata > Actinopteri > Embiotocidae > Embiotoca > Embiotoca jacksoni. The sequence goes on from NW_027185403.1 coordinate 21,604,854, forward strand.
GTCCTGCAGATGGCCGATGGAGTTTTGGCTGCTTAAAATCCAACTTCCAGGAAAGTAAAGTAAATGTTTTCTAATTAGTCTCTTTGTGTCTTCCCCAACCCAAAGAGCGAGCAAAGATTTGGAATATTCACAAGATTTAGCATATTTTACAAAAAGATCTTCACGATGCTGAGGCTGTTTGCCCTCCCAGCGCACTGCCAGGCACTGCTGCGTGCACACGATCCTGCCAGCCCTCCCACACAACTCACACACACACATACTGACTTCAAATGCCAATTTTACCTCCCACAGACAGAGTTTTTGTCTTCTTTATTCTTTTAGTGAAAAGAATGAAGTTACAATTACTTCAAATCAGTCAAAAATATAAGTTATGCTTTGTCCTGTAATCCATCATTCAAAATCGCAATTGTTTTTTGCTACTCAACAGAGAGAATATTAATTTACAGTCTATTCACATTATGCGTTAGAAATGTGATCAGGGTTGTTGCTGAAAGGAAAAGGAGAAAAGGCAAAAGGAGGGAAACTAATCCAGATATTTTAACCACACCAGTCCTGAAATGATGTGACAACACGGGATGTGTTCAGGCACAACATTGAGTGTAGGTCATCTGAATTTTTCAGCACTCAGATACCAACTCATAATCACTGCAGTTATGCACAATACAACTAAATCAAATAAATGTACACATATTGTAGAGCAGGCAAGTAAAAAATAATTGTGGGTTGTCTACAATTTGCACACAATGACAATGTTAAACATCAACGTGTGTATTGTACTGTTTTCATTATCCTTGCTGCGATTATGTTAACATCTGTTAATTTGTTTATTTTAGGAATGTTGCTCATGAACCAAAATAGTTTTAACTGGTGATTTCTTGACTTTTTATGTAGCAAAATCAAAGTTATGACAATTCCTTTTGTAGGGGAACATGAATGTCTGTACCAAATTACATGGTAACGTCTAGTAGCTGCTAAGACATTTCACTCAAAACTATAAATGTCTCCACCAGATCACCAACGTGATCTTCGTCTGGAGTGCCTGTATAAAAATCCACGGCAGTTCCTTTAATAATTGTTGAGATATTTTGGTCTGGACCTAAATGTATTTTGGTCTGGACCTAAATGGTGATCCTACTGAAATGTATCAGGCTTTATGGTTTCAGAATTCATTGACTTCTGTATTATCAGTGTTTTAATTAGTCCGATTAATATATTTATAAGCTCTAAACTGCATGTTTTATGAACATCTGACTTGTCCACACAGCTCCCCCCTGATTTTATGCTGTTCGGTTCCTTCCAGTGGGAGAGCTCTGCAGTCACAGAGGAGCTCTTTGAATGCTCAGCACGGCTGTGGTTAATGTGCTAATTGCATTGTATAAAAGGTTCTAGAGCCGGTTCCATTCTGGAGTATAGAACCAGGACGTCACCTTTGGGCCAGTTCAGACCAAAGGTTTGTGAAGAGATGATGTAAAACTTGCAACAAGTCACAGTTGGCCAGTCTGCAGCATTATGAAACCTGCTAGTTGACCCCGCAGTAACCAGACGAGATGGTGTGACCTCTCCATTGCAACGAATCTCTGTATTTCTTTTAACTACCAACTTTGCAAACTTTTTTGTAGCTGGGTATGATGTGTCGCACTGTAAAACATGGATGAGTGTGGTGATAGTTGTACTTGTAATTTTAGTTGTGATGAAATAAGAAAACAATTAAAAAAAACAAGCAGTGATGTACGGGCCCTCGCACTCCGGCGCGCCTCCTCCCCGAAGCCGTCTCCCCGACGTGCAGCGCGCGAGGGACCACGTATACCCGCTTAAAGTTGCTATTTTTGTCTCGTTTCCTGTCTCCAGCAGGGGGCGCTGGCGAGCCGTTTGGCCACGCCCACTCGCAAAACACATATCACGTGTCGTCTCACCACGCCGGACGTATGTGACACGTTTTGTGAGGTTTCAAGCATCTTTTGACCTTACACATCAACTTCCTGTGTCACAGCGAGACATCCAACTTTGCCGCATCGTCACGGCGACGCCCATTGACAAAGTCGAACGAATGTCTCAATATATCATCGACTACATGTTTAGGTTATTGTGACCCGACTTTAGGTTCATGTGATCAACCAGCTCGACGTAGAATGTGAAAGTATGAAAAGTGTAATTTCCAGTGGCCAACAGGGGGCGCTATGACTATGAGCGAATATTACCCCACAGGGGTCTTCAGGGCGGGGCTGTTATTAGTAGACTAGTAGTTTCATGGCGAGACGCTCAAAATGGCCGCCTCTCACGAGCACACACATCGACGAAAACAAATTATTGAAGAAGATTTAATCCCAAACATGTTTTCTATTCATAGAACCTAAATTCAAGTTGGTGCCATAAAATCCCTCGGAGGAGCTCGACAAAGTACAACGTGTCAGAATCGCCCAAAATGGCAACTAAATTCAAAATGGTGGACTTCCTGTCGAGTTGACGTAACGGTGCAATGTAACTTTTTTGGCGCTCTCGAGCCATTTGGCCCCGCCCACTCGCGACTCCACTAGAATACTACATTTTTCGCCAGGAGACAAATGTGTGTATCCACTTTCATGAGCTTTTGAATATGATAAAGCTTCCAAAAAGGCAAATCACTTTACGTAAGAATAAGAACGTTGAACGCTGAACGTCAAACGTCCAAGAACATTTTTACGAAATACAATAGCTACGTACAAGACAAATGGTAAGTAAAATGCTTTTATTCAGAGACATTCCAAGGGCTTAGTTGATTAGAAGAAAAGCAGAAACAACAAAATAAAAATTTTGCATTCATGAACGAGACCAAAGTCAGTAACTATTTTAAAGTACTGTAGGCCAGTGTGTGATAAACACAGTACATGATGTTATTACTGAGGGGTTGAAAGTTTAATCACAATTGATCACAAAAGCCCAAGAGTACACCGAGGACAGTGACCTGAGTCAGTAAGTATGAACCTTCAATTGGACACAATTTCCATCTTGAAATCATGAAGAATATTGAACATATCCCAGAAATAAACTGATCACCTGATGATTTCCTATTCAGATTACAAAATAAATGTTTGTTCTGAACTTCTGGTTCTGTCAGGCCTTAACTGGAATTCCCCTTCTCTGGCTTGTTTCATGTACAAACTGCATTTGTTTTGTATTTGTTTTTCATTGTTTTTCTACTTTCCCATGTCTACCAGGGAAGTGAGTATGAGTGTATAATAATACAGTCATAGATTCAGTCACACTGTACACAGGGTCAGAGAACCTGAGAGTCTAACGGTGTGTGCATTCTGCAGAGGTGGTTGAAAAGGTCGACAGTGGTTACGTAAAAATTGGACTCAGGTGGCAACAGGATTTTGTTTGTGTGCCAACAGATAGAGAAGATTCACACTTCTACCAAAACTAAATCCAGCAAAGGAAACACACAAAGGCACAAATGCAGAAAGACATACTTGCATCATCTCATTCTCTCTAACTTCTTCTTAATTCATTGGGATGGAAATTAGACCATTTAAACCAAACGTGTTAACAAGTGGAAAACAACATAAACGCATCAATAAGTCACTGTTATTATTTCATGAAAATTATTATTGAGATTTTATCAGTTTAAATGTATCTGCTGATGGTGCTTTGTAACTAACAGGCAAATAAGTAATTCACAAGCTGTCTTCTGAATAAAGAGAGCATTAGACACACACACACAAATTTGTTTATAAAACCTATCATTTAGGTGGAAATGTGCTCACTGCCCTCTGACCGATGACGAACACAGTAAACTACATCAAATGCCACTCTTATCAACACTTGTGAAAACAATGTGGGCCGAGCTCATGATAATGATCACCTTTGTGGCAACTTGGCAATCAGGACTGGTTTAAAAAACACAACAACAACATAACATCACAAAAATAGCAGAGTTGTACCTGGAAAGCCAAGCCCCTGAAATAACAGTCTTTGCATTTTTGTATTGCTGTTGTTTTTTCCAACTCCTCAGTAGTATAACATTAACCTGTCAATCAAAGTGAAGCTAACCCTCAGGGTTTCCTCCAGGAAATGATATAGCAGGGGTTGTCATGGTAGGTATTATAGCCATGCTTGGTTATCCCAGTTACTGGATAGCTCATGAAATTATTATTATTATTATCCATGAACTAATTGGATGCAATCTTCAGTCTGAGTAACCATTAAAGTTGGTGGAAACAATGCTAAATGGGGTACAAATTATTTAGAATTACTTAGCATGACCAAGAAAGTTTTCCACTCCAGTGAAGACAAATCGTGTAAAGGAATGGTGCCCCGTGCAAGGCTTTGCCATGAAATAACCTCTGTTGTGATTTTGCGCTATATAAATACAATTGAATTGAATTGAATTGAATTTGCCAGTTCAGTCACTAGTGTAAATGAACCACAAGACGTTACATGACAGCAATACTATGGGTAAACAGTAGTCTCCTTTATATACAGCTCCAGCCTTTATAAAGCTACAATCCTGGATAAAATATGGCCAATAGGCTGCAAAAATGGTAGATAGTTGGTGGAGTCTAAAACAAAATAGATATTTTGGTTTACATGTCTTTTTGTCTTTTACATACTTTCATTTGTGGTATTTCCATGTTCACACCAGATATTTGTAATGATAAAGAAAAAAAAAACATTGAATGAGTAGGTAGGTCCACATTTTTACTGGAACTGTTGCCTCAGATACTTTTGAGCCAATGCTCTGAGTTAAAGTACCTTCAATTGATAGTTGAGAACTGACAAATAATGTTTTACTTACCATTCAGTGAGTTTATATTTTCAACATTAAGGAATCAACAAATGCCCGAAATGCTCAAATGTTAGGAGATGGAGATGTATTAGGATGGAAATCTTTAATCTGGGCTATATGAGAACACAATGTTCTTTTCGCCTCAACCCTTAAATGTACAGTATATGATAGATGTTTAGGGACCTGGCTATATATCTCCCCGTCAAATTCATCAATTTAATTTCATTAAGCAATAAACTCCTTTGGATTTGTCCAACTATTTGTTAGGTCTGGTGTCAATGGTAATGTTTTTCTTCTTTTTTATGTATTTATTTGTTTTTGATATTGATAGTGTCCATGTAAGTCCCAAGATAAGTCAGGATGAAAAAAAAAATCTGCTCCTATAAATGCACAAGTACAAATTTTACAGCTGACAACATTAGATTTGGTTTACGAGCTTTATCTGCCTTCCATAAATGATTGATCGTTAGCAACCTGAGGTATGTAATAGTGTGTGGAAAAAAAAGAAAATAATTTAAACTGAAATTTAGAGGCAATGCAGACGCATACAGTACATACCGTAAAAACCATGACAAATGAATGGCGTGGACTGAGTCTATTGTGTCTGTTCTGAAAGATATACAGAACAAAAGCATGAGAGGGAAACAATAGTCTACACATCTAACGCCAATCCTAGCTTACAGCCCGAGCCAACGTCTGTATAGTTAAATGTCTGTGCAGTTCATCTCTATTTCCCAAACACTGTTGCAGTCAAATTTGCTGTGAATGAAGCGAAATTAAATTTACTCTGTGTTCAGCATCTTAGAGGGAATAAACAGCCCTGAGTCACTGCTCAGTGAAAATGTATCAGTAGGAGCAATTACCTGAGCACTGATTTAATCAGTGTTTTCTCAACAGACCGCCACTTTTTAAGCAAATCTAAGTGAAGCAAAGTCAACTTTACTGATATAATTCATCATACACATAAACTGCTTTAATCTGAAAGAAAAAATACAACATTGCAGAAAGACATACATTCAGAGAGAAACAGTTAAATCTGGCATTTTTGCAAAAGTACTTTGTGAGAGCTATACAAACCTAAAATTGGCTGAACAAACAAAACGTGTTTTATAATCGTCAATCAGATTAAAGAGGAGCAAACAAAAAGCAAGAACTGTCGTGTATCACAGTGGGAAATTAGTGCCAGGCTTTCATTTCCCGTGTCGTTCACTGGGAGATGCTCCCTGACCTCATCAGGAGCCGCAAAGGAAATCCTTCCAACTTATTTGCTTCTAACTGAAATAAATCTAGAGGGATCTCAGAAACATCTATTTGAATCACATCAGAGCTGCCTTTGTTTTATACTACAGTTATAGTCACTATAATTCGGAAATCTTGCATGTTCTTTTGTTACATCCAACACAAGTTTAATATCACAGTACCAATAAATACACTTGGCTGTTGTGAGGGTAGCTTTGACTTGGACTTGTATTACCAGTTTTTCCAGTTATTTCTGTAACCCCAGTTATGAGTAGGATGAATGAGTGATTAGAAATCTGTCAACATAAACGAAACAAAATTAAAACCGATTTATTTAAACGAGAATATACATTTTGATAGATAAATATTACATGTAGCCTTCATTGTCCTGCTCAAAAAAACATGGATAAGAGATATAACGATAAATACATTGTTTAATTTTTTTAGTCATGTGCATGTTTTCTGTATTTTTTTAACCACAAGTATCTTCTGCATATTGTGACTGAAGTTAGGAAATTGGAGTCTTCATGGGACAAATATAGCTTTAAAAAAAAGTTGTGGGCATGCCAGTCACTGTCCTGTGGAAATTACACTATTCAAAACAAAACAAAATGCTGTGAAACATAATCGTAAAGTCTTTATTCCACTTTTAGTTCAGTATTGACAGATTTGCAAAACCACAATAAAGCCTTAAAAAATTAAATGTAGTTTCAGGTAAAATGTGGTAATTTAGTTTGAGTAACAGAGGATGCATAGGATTTAACTGTAGACAGGGTTTCCACAGGTATAACACTGGGATAACACTGGGATATTGTGGTACATACTGTTGACTGTATGTGTAAAGACAATATGCACAGTGAAATGAGATGAGGGATGATGTGTTCTGCTTCATTTTTCCCTCCAGTTAAAATGCACCTGCAGGCAAATAGCCACATCCATACCCTGCGAGTGATTGAACACATTTAATGGTTCAGTCCTGCACTGTACTGTGATGTGTTTGTTTCTGTATATAATGATGCCACTGTAACTGTTCCTCTTACACCAAAATCCATATAAATGAGTTTGGAGCTGTTTTGGAACGTTGAGCGTGGCACGTGGACAATGACACACTCATTTTAATGAAATGCAGGGAAGTGGCCATATTAGAATGTATTAGCTAAGAGCCCTCTTGATGTTGAGGGTTACAGCAGTGTGACGAAAGTCAAAGTTTTACACCAACAAGTGCAGGTAGAGGTGTCAAAACCTCAGGATGCAGGAAGAGAGAGAAACATGCATCATAATAGGAGTATGGAGAAATAGGACAAAGCATGAAATGTAAAAAAAAATAATTGGAAAAGAAAAATGTTTGATTATTTTTTTCACAACACCATATTTTAGCTTAAAATTATACAACAAAGTTTTATATCAGGTCTAATAGAGAGCCCATAACTCTTGCCATTATTTTATGTTTCCCATCCACATATTTGATCTCCAGGAAAACACACAACAACAACAACAACAACAAATAAACATTTGGCTTGCTTCTTAATAAGCTCTATAATTTAATAAATTCTCTATTTGTACATATATGTAACAAATTGCTTTTTTCTCATGAATAAATAGTTGATCGAAAGTTATTATTTTTGATTCTGAAGCAATTAGCAATTGATTACATTTTTGCCCAACACAATCTGGATTAAGTGTCAGTATGATCAGTATCTGACATGTTTTAGTCCTACTGATATATTTGCACTATTAGTGTTCGGGACAATTGAAGTACAAACATTATTTACAAAGGTAACATGTGTTGTTGGCTAAAAAAACTAAATGTTCCGTATGTTCACCTGAACACAGTGTTAACAACCTATAACATTCTTTGTTAGCCATGGTACTATAACTTTTTTTGATGCCTGACAAACATATATATATATATATATATATATATATATATATATATATATATATATATATATATATATATATATATATATATGTGTGTGTATGTATGTATTATAAAAGTGTGCAGGTTATAGGCATTTATTTATCTTGAGCTGCCAGCTATTAGTCCCAAGTTGTCTGTAAGAAAATGTAATTAAAACAGTTTCATTGGACCTAGGCCAATTGAAATTTTATTATTTAGCAATACATCAAAGCTCTTCCACATAACCAGGTGGAGCCTTGTGTGCCACCAGTGTTACACATGCCACAGTTTGAGAATTACTATCGTAAAAGACAAAACATCAGTGAAATAAACAGTGAACACCATGGCTGAGCATTTCCACTTTGGAACTGCAGTGTACCACTGTAATCGTCACACACATTAGGGGAGACAATCATGTCAACTCACAGGGTGGGGCTTTCCATATTATCGAGCTGGGTGGAGATGGAGACGGGGACTGTTTAAATATTCATAGATCTGCAGGTACTGAGTGAAAATGTGACATTATAGCCACTTTAGTGGATTTGTTTTTGTGGATTTTTTTTCTAGCAAAACAATTCTCAATATACAATTTTTATGAACAGGGGTGAGTTTCTAGGGGTTTAATTAATGCCGAAGGAGAAACTAAAGCCTCCATGCCCAAGATGTGTGTAATGGAGGCTGCACTGATTATAATGTATTGTTACAAGCTTAAGGACACAGTATTACCAAAATTCTGTTATCACCACTAAATGCATAATGTGCCACTGAGAGGTCTGTGCAAGTTAATTTATTCATACATTTAAATATTGTATATTTAGATCATGTATCACTGTGTTGTTGTGTAGGCGACCATGGAAGTTACCTGAAACAGGATTATTTTAATCTTGTAATCTGTCAATGCTGTGTTTATTTAGTGATAGAAAATACTGAAATATTCCTGATTAATTTGAAAGTTTGGTTTGCTGCAAACTCAGGTACAAATCACTTAAGTAATTTGTTCCAGCATGGTTTTATATTATGTTAGTTTCAGGATTACTTTCACATTTATTTTGTGAGAGAAACAGTTGTAGTGTAACTGAAAAAAAATGCCATCCATCCATTCATACATTTTCTTCCGCTTGTCCAGGGTCAGGTCACGGAGGCAGCAGGTCGAGCAAGTTACCCCAGACTTCCCTTTCCCTGGCAACATTTTCCAGCTAATACTGGTGGATCCCAAGTCGTCCCCAGGGCAAATTAGATGTATAATCCCTCCAGCCTGTTCTGGGTCCATCCCGGGTCTCCTCCCATTTGGGTATGCCCCTGTACTGGTGGTACTGGACCAGCTCTCTCTATAAAGGGTCCGATCCCCTGGTCTGTAGAATATTACTCCAAACAGGATTCACAAGGGACGGTTTAAATTGGTGGCGAGGAGATACGCCTAGCTTCTACTTGCCTTCATCCAGGCGCCTACCCTGCTTCCTCTGGAATAGCGCCCAGCTGAGTACCCTGTGAGTCCAAGACTACTATTGATCTGTGCACCTGGTATGGTGCTATGTATTAATTTACTGGCAAGAATGTAAACCCCAAGGGCACTGTTAATTTTAATTGGCTTGAGAAACCTGCCCAGGAAACATCCTGATCAGATTCCCAAGCCATCTCAGCTGACTCCTAGTAGTAGTGGCTCTACTCCGAGCCCGCTCCGGATGTCAGAGCTTCTTACCCTATCTCTAAGGCTGAGCCTGGCCACCTTGCAGAGGAAACTCATATCAGCCGCTTGTTACCAATATCTCATTCTTTCGATCACTACCCAAAGCTCGTGACTAAGGTCAGGGTTGGAATGTAGACTGACTGGTAAATTTAAGGCTTCACCTTTCAACTCAGTTTCCTCTTTACCAAAACTGTCAGATACAGAACCTGCTTTAGTGCTGACGACACCCTGTCAATCTCCCGCTCTATCCCATCCTCACTTGTGAATAGGACCCCGAGATACTTTAACTCCTTCACTTGGCAAAGGCACCCCATCCTCAAATGGAGGAAGCAATCCCCCGCTTTCCAGTAGACCACCATAGTCTCAGATTTGGAGGTCCTGACTCTCATCCCTGCTGCTTCACACTCGACCGCAAACCGCCCCAGTGAATGCTGAAGGTCGGGGGCTTTCTCCATGTCCTCAAAGCACATGTGGACTGGATGGGAAAACTCCAATGACCCCTCGACTAACCTTGCGATGGTAAAGAGTTGGTACACTGTTCCACAGCCAGGACAGAATCTGCATCGCGCCCCCTGAATCCAAGGTTTGACAATCAGTCGGGATCTCCTTTCCACTAACCTGAGCTTTCCGAAACTGAGTGGTGTGATGTCCCAGTAGTGAAAATGGGAACCCCGACCCTACTCAAGGCGTGTCAGCCAACAAAGCAGCAACAATGTCCAGAGCCTTTAGCATTTCCTGGCTGATCTCCTACCCGAGAAGGAAATAAAAAGACTGGTAGTGGGGCATGGTTTGGATCAGCAGCAGGAGGGACTGATTGGGGGAGTGGTTCAGGGAACGGTGCCTGGAAGACACTTAATTAGCGCAGCTGCATTCAATCACTGATGGTCTGTCTCTCCCCATAAAAGACATGAGTAGGACACCAAACTGGAGGCAATCCTGGAGATGCGAGCAGCAGAGTGGACGCGACAAACGCTGGGTGTGTGCTCGGAGGCAAGGCAGGAGAGCACACTGAAATAAGAACATGTTGAACTATGCTGGAGCTGGTTTGGTGTCTTTTGGGCTGAGATAACCCATCGTGGTAACACAGAACTGTTACAAAGACATAGAGCTATGATCATTAAGAACAGAGGACTAGTTTAAATCACATTCACTTCCCAGCACTATCATAAATCAACTGGAGGCTCATTCACACTGTGGCTGATTGAAAAATGAATGCACAGTTTAAGAATTGATCACCAGATACTTCATCAATGATTTCTTATTAATGACCCAGTAATAAACACAAGTTGAAGTGAGAAATTGATTTTTGTCTTGCACACATATCAGTGTAATCAAGTCTCCACTGGTGCAGGTGAAGGTTAAATGCCTGCCCCTTGCTGTTAATCCATCAACATTTCCCTCACTACTACTTTTGGCTTTGTTCTATTGCAACCTCTCAAGGAGCAGACACCAAAAGCATTTGATCCAGCATAATATTTCCCAAAGGCTGTTATATACAGCGTAGTGTGCTGTGGGTTGGCACTTTGTACTTCTTGTACTGTTCTTCTTTAAAATCGCTGCGATTCTTAACTGAGGTGTAAACAGTAGTCAGTGGAGCTTTATATGCAGTTAATGCCAAGACTCAAAGAAATACATATGACCATATGTATTGTTTCAACTGACCTTTCAAAACTGTACTCAGATCAGGTGTTGTATTTGTAAGCTGTTCATTGTAACACTACACAAAATATTGTGTTTGTACATTTTCCTGGCATGCAGTGCTGCTTTTTCTCACAACACCAGCCAATGGTGTTTTGCTTATTTGTAGTTTTATTTAAACTCTGCTCGAAACTGATGACATTTAAAGGAGGCTGTAAATCTTCCAACACCTTTACAGTGAATGGAGTAGTAAAGTTGAACGCATGAAAATGTATGAAGTGTATCCCACCTTTGCCCAAAGTCAGCTGGGAAAGGCTCCAGTCCCCCGTGGCCTTATTCAGGTAAAACAGGTATAGATAATGAATGAATGGATGGATGGATGAGTGAGTTGGTCTTGGGGAGGAGTGACGTCTGGATCTGACTGAGAATCCAAGGGCATTTCACAGCCACCTGTACCAGCAATATGACGGCACCCCGGGCGTGTCAACAACCCATTCACGCTCCGAATGATACCTCTCTTTGAGGCCTAATATGTATAAGGCCTGTATAATTTTTGAATTATTATTTTTTTCTTTGAAGAAACACCAGAACACTGATCAGAAGGAGGGAATTTAGCTAATGACACCACAGTGACTTTGTTGGAAAAAGTTATTGACTTTGTATTTCATGAAGAAATTGACACTTGGAGCCCGATGTTTTTTGGAGCCAGCACTTTGCGGCCCTCAGTGGTACATACACAGAATTACTTCCACAATGGTTTCACTTTTCGGACGTGGACTGTACCTGTCTAATCCTGGGGATCCGTTGTGTAAAGTACAACTGTAATAGGTGTATTTGAAGATATCTTGTTAAAGGGCTTTTAAGAAGGCATATGTCATTATTTCAACTGCATAGTTTGTTTTAGAAGCTACTGAAGCTAATTGTCCTTGGAGTTTTGACACAAGCCATCAACCGCTGTGTATCAAAAATGGGACACGCTTTTTCAGTATATTTAGAGACTCTGAGCACTGACTCATTTCAAGCTTCAGTCGGATGAGAGTTTCTACTTTTTTGCACTAGTTTGTGAAATTTCCTGCCATATTGTGCTTGTTTTTAGTAAGTTGGAGCATCATGCAAAATAAATGTGTCATTTTGGCAAATACTTGAGTTTGGGGTGTTGGATTCACTGTTTTGCAAAAGTGACTTCTGTTGAGAAATATGTGCTTGGATGATGGAATAACCCACTGTGTAACCGACAAAATATATTCTTAGCTGATTCTCTTTTTTGTGATATAACGGATCAAAATCACACGCAGAATTACCTTCACAATAGGTAGGTGCATGACGCAAGCAGATATTTGCATTTCCTCTCTTACGAACACATACACAGCCCCACACAAAGGTACACACCACTTCAGTAATCTGCGAGATGGCGGAGGGTTGAGGAGATTAAAGAAAAACTAACTGTGAAGTTTCAATTCTGTCTCCTCTGATAAAGATCATTTCTGGGAGCTATCAGACGAAGAGAGAGGGAGAAAGGAACAATTTGTAGGAATTTGCAGTTTTTGTGTCACAGGTGACATCTATTGTTCTAAAATAGATACTGAGGCTAGAGAGGAATAGAGAGGGACAGATATGAACAAACAGCGACAAGGAAACTTTACTAAGATGTAGAAAGACAAAAGTACACATAGAATTAGAGAGATGATTAAATATGGATGTTGCTTGTGAAATGACTAATTTGAGTGGCCTCTTACTGTAACTGCTTTTCTACTGCTCTTGCAGCATATGACATGTACGTACTTTATTTCTATAAGGCATGTTTGAATATTAGATTTAATTTAAAATAGCTCTCTGAAGCAGTGACACAAATGCATAATGAAGAATAAGCACAGAAACAGACAGAGAAAGGATCTCATGGTGGGCCTATAGCGGATGTTGTTGTTCAGAGTCATTTACAATGAAGTCAAATTTTCAAAGTAGAAATGCTTTTGCGAAAATTAAAATGTCTCAAGGAAATGTCTTAGAAAGGTTGAGTACAAACTAAATATATGCCACACCGACTTCTCTCTGTTTCTCCTTTTAAGAGAAATTAATATTTTTACTGAATAATTCTTGTTGGTTTCACTTTGCCGACCTTTTGATCACTGCTGAGCTAGTCAATGCCGCTGAACGCTACCTGATAATATTTCACATTAAAAGCCTCCAAATGGTGGAAGCACATCCCAGTGTTTTATAGGTGTACGCACTGCAGTGTAGGATAGATGTACCGGCTTGTATCTGTTTGAGGATCTGCTGGGTTGTGCTTGTGGAAACTGCTGAATCATCCGGTGTATAGTTTGAAGAGGCCTGGTAAACTTTTGCAGTCTTATAGAGGACAAAATGAGAAGAAAATAATTTTGACACATAACCGTGTGCTCTCTCTGGAGTACTACATTTACAACTGCTTTCACTTTCTCACTTTAGAAGTTCACAAATTATATTTTGTAAGTCAGCTTCTCACTGGTGCCACACTAATAAATGTGTCCACATTACGGAATGGAGACTGACACCTCTCAATCATTATCCCACTGATAGATACAACTGATAACTTGAGGTGGTTAGGTTGAATGGATTTGTGTATGATTAGTGCTGTACATGCTGACATGTTTGATGCTAGGGTCTGGAAACCTGTGCTGAACAACACACAACTCGCTGGACCACATGATGAATCCACCTCATAATCTCAGAATGTGTTAATGTCATAGCGGTCAGAGTTTGGGAGCAAAAATATAAGTAAAGTATACCTTTATTTTCACACAAAAAAACACCTGGGTGTTAGCTTCAGTGCACAGCAGCATTTTTTGTTTATGTTCAAAGGGTTTTTTGCATCACTTTTGTTCATTTGTGGTTTTGACTGTTTGTTACTTCAGCTTATTGTTTAAGTAAAAATGTATTTACAGAAATTGGGTTTTGTTGTTCTATTAATGATGCTTTATAAAGGTACATTATCATATCCCACGACTGAATCTAATCATGACCACAAGTAGATATGGAGAAGGCACACAGCATCAACAAACAATTGCAATGGGAGCAGATGAGAGAACCAGGAGGCTTCTGGGTGTGAAGAAAATATTCCTGCAAAGAAGGACAAATGGGGCTAGGTTATGGTCTCTGAGCAAGTTCTCAAGATGTGCTATCTGATGAAGTGGGTGTGAATGGAGGATCATCGGTTTCAGAAAATTGCAAGAGAAAGGTCAACACGGACACCCCCGTATCTGATGTTGTAAAGGTGTAGGGAGAGGGGGTTTCCGATGCTATCCGGCCATCTCACTTGTATTTCGGACAAAACGTAAATCCTGCCTAATGGCTTGTATCTACTATACACTTGTTACAAATGAAGGCCTGGTTCTCTGCAGTAGAGGCCACTACTTAGAGATAATGTACAGTAAGCTTCAAAGTCAGTGTACAAACCAACAACAGAAAAGCCTGCAAAGGTCAGAACTGCAGCATCGTGGAACAAAACAAACCGAGATTGACACAGAGATCCGGCTTGAAAAGAAAATCAATTAAAAGAGACAACGGCAGCAAAGACTGAAAAAAATGGGGGCAGAAATGAAATAGAAATCTAGAGGAAAAAAAGAGTTTGAAGGCTTGGCTTGATGATTCATTTACATGCTTCAACCTATTTTACACCGCTGCCCCTGTTCATTCCCGAACAACAATAGGTGCTAATTTACCATGTGTTGATAAATTACATGGCTCACTCCACAAGCAGAGCACAATGCTGCACTATTATGAGAAAAGGCAAGTGCTACTTAAAAAGAGGAGGAATGAAGGAATGAGTGAGAGGGCAAGAGGCTGAGAAATGAAGAAGTGGAATGGGAAAATGTAAGGAGAGCAGGAACAAAAGGAAGGCGGTGCTGACTGCTAATCTGGAAAAAGAAAATGAAGGAGAGAATGAGAAAGAGGAGAAGATGTGCCAAATTGTGTGGGTGTGCTAATTACTAACTACTCACTACCAGAAACATCAAAGCATGGGAGACAATAGGAGACAACAGGGACTATTTTAAATCCAACTGTGTTCTGGAACCCCCGCATGCACCACCAATCCCTCAACACACACACGCACACACACACACACACACACACACACACACACACACACACACACACACACACACACACACACACGTATTAGGATGGCTGAGAGCATAATTAAAATGCCTTAAGGCTGAATCAGTGAGGAAGGTGTTTCTGTCAGGGTGTAGCGAGCGTCTTAGCATCCTACAGAGCCGGCTGTGTCCCAGACGTGGTGGGATCATGTCTGGAGGTTTACCGTTGCTGCATGTCGTCCACCGCCACCCACCTCTCTCCCACGTTGTCCCTGCCACTGCGCTCTGATGTCTGAAAGAGAAAAGGATGACAACAGCATGCACAATTATTAAAGATAAAAAAAATTGCTGCAAGCTAAAAAATAAATAAATAAAAAGGCCTCAGAAATGTGTAGGCTGACCGCACCGAAGCATACAAGATACAATCCTCTGGTATGACTGCATGGTGTCTTTTGGTATCAAGGCATGTGTAATATTCTCATGTTATATGGGTTTTGTGATGTACACATCTTCATTTATTGTATGTACCACCACATTTGTGTTCTGGCCATTCACCACTGAGTTTTCAGTATATTTTTCAAATGCTTTAGGTATAATAATATGGGCTGTGCTTGATTTGCATTGTAGCATAGCATAGCATCAACTTGGCTTTCCTCTCAGACATTTGTTTGACAGTTGGCAGTCACAGGTGTGAGCTAAAGCTAGCCAAAACACTGTTGGCAGAAAATATTGTCGCATCCAATCAGAATCACCACGCTCCAATGAGGCGGCAGAGTGCACCGCTAAGGGGGACATTTCCATAGCACCTGCATGTTGAAGGAAAAATTGCTTAAGTATAAATAAATAAATACATAAGTTTAAGAAATACATCATTTTGGACCTCCTACCTTACCATAATACAAACTCATAAATGAATGAACAAAGACAAATATATTTTAAAACAGAAATAGACCAAATTAAAGTTTATTGCTGGAAATGTAGAAATTAATCCAGGGGAGTGATTTTATTACACCTATTTTTAATTAGCATAATGTTTTTTTTTTTGTTTTTTTTTTTTGGGGGGGGGGGGGGGTTTGTGTGTATTTTATTATTTACTTCTGTGTTTTTTTTTTCATCACTTTTCTTTCAATCAAGTTTTTATCCTCCAGATCTTTGCACAAGTTTGCACCTCTTTACAGCAGACAGTTCTCATCAGCAATAGCAGGCTTTTCATTTTTAGTATCCATGCTATCTTTTCTTGCATAGTGCTTCAGGTTAGCTACAGGACAGATCTTTTATTTTAACTTTCTGTATGTTTTTTTTTTTTTTGATTGATGGTTAATTTTGTATTATATACATGAGTGCTTAGCTTTAGCTTTTTGCAAGTTAAAAAAAAAAGCAGTCATATAGTCTGCCTTTCCCTGACATTATGTTCCCATTCTTGTGCAGAACTTTGTATTGCATCTCCGACATCAGCATACATGTGTGTCCTTATTCATTTGCATGACAACAAACAAAACGGGGACTTGCATGTTGCTCCACAGCACTACTCGTGCAACAACTCCATAGGGTGTATTCAAAGGTTCAGCGGGTTGGATTTAAGGGGATCTTTTGGCAGAAAAGGACAATCATTTTCATATCTATGTTTGATTTAGTGTATAATCACCTAAAACTCAGAATTGTTGTGTTGTCATTACTTTGGAATGAGCCCTTCAAATCTTCTTAAGGAGCAGGTCCTCTTCTGTGGAGCCCATTCTGTTCCTACAGTAGCTCAGAAGGGACAAACCAAACACTGGCTTGGAAATTGGGGCTTTTGCATTTTCCACTAGTGTTGTGACCGCTGTATATTCTCTTACTTGGAGGAGGAGGGTGAGGCAAGAGGCATTCAGTTGGTTGTGATCTGCAACCTCACCATTGAATGCCACTAAATCCTACTCACTACTCTTTTAAAAAGGTTTCCACTATGTATAGTTGTATGTGTTGAGAAACTTTGACAATGCAATGTGACTACAAGTGTATTGCTCTCAAAAGATTCAACAGGTGATGACGCATATCTTTTCTTTTTGCTAGTGGCAGCTTTCAAAGCTTCAGTAGTCCAACAAAGCTCCAGAAAGCCAACAGTTAATTCAGATTTCCGTGATGATTTTTATCTGTTGTCATCTGACAATTTTTTTTATTTTACGTTACAAATGACCGATGCTTTGTAATGTGGCATGACCTGCACAAGTGTAACTGTAGTGATTTAATTGTTTCACAAAAACAAAGGCAGAAGTTCACGTACAGTACTGTTTCTGTGGAGCAGCGTTCACACCACCTAATTAACATGCACTAATAGACAAAATATAGCAAACTAAACGTGACACTGCAAAGCAGGAGTCATTTAATTATTGATGAGCTTTTGGAGCTGTCCGGCTCTAAACACTGAAATTCTCCTTTCTCACAGCTGTTTCCAGCCTTTCTGGAATACTTTCTGCTTTGAGGGAGTCCAAGACAATCTGCTATATTCATTTTGTATGTATTTGGTTATGTGGTCTTGAGCAATATTTGGTTTGCCTTGAAGATGTTTTTTTTTTTTTTTTTTTGGTATGACAACAAAAGTGGCATTCAATAAATAGATGTAAATTGATAATCAATGTCAGAAACTTAATCTCAGATGTGTCTTGACATTTGTCTTTATTATAGCAAAGATTATTTCCAACAAGGACATATACGTATATTTGTCATGTCTTCTGTTACGTGAAGGCATCTGCAATCTTGAAAATGAAAAATACATGATGGCACTGTAATATTCATTTGGGAGCTCAAATCCTTTTGTCTCCGCTCGAAATTGAAAACTTAAACCTGGCTCAATCTAGCACTTTTTCTATAGATGCACTGCAGGGGGACAGGACAAACTGCCTACTGCAGCCAGACGGACATTTTAATCTATCAGATGGCTGGACTAAAGATAACAGTTTTGCAAAAATTCACAGCCTCCCCCAAATGAGACTGTAGTGAAGGCTTCAGTAAAAGGTCTAAATCTGTCATTACAACAATAGTGCCAGCTATATTTTCTCAGCAGCTCATCACAACGTGCCAGTGCCTTGTTTTTCCTCGTGGTCCCTGTGGTTTAGGAATTATTATTATACAATAAACTGGGACAGAATCCAAAACAGGGATGCAAAATATGACCTGCAAAGGTTATGGAATGCTTGCAGTCTTTTTAACAGACTCAATCTCATCACACAAAGTCATATTTTAGTCTTTATCACCATTATGGGGGAAAGGTTCATCAAACCATAATTGACTTCTGAAATAACCTTGTGCCTTCTTACTTATGCACTTGTGAGTCCTTTCTTAATTTCCTATATGACTTTTCTGACGACTGCTGAAGCCCTTGAAATCAGACTTTTTACCTGTACATCATACTGATGAAATAATATTTTACCATACTGTCTACTTAGTATCTTGTCTCATTAATGTATTGTTTCTTTCGCTGAAAGGTGACAATACTGCCAACCCTAAAAATGCAGTTCATTTAAATAATACATTATGTTTATACCTATACTGCTTTAACATAACTTTAACATAACTGCTTTTATGATAAAACAATATCATAAAAAGTTTGAGAGAATCTGGAGAAATCTCTGTACGCAAGGGACAAGGCCCAAAACCAACATTGGATGGGCCATGATCTTCAGGTCCTCAGGTAACACTGTATTAAAAACAGATTATGTAGTGAAAATCACTGTATGGGCTCAGGAACACTACAGGAAACCATTGTCTGTGAACACAGTTCATCACTGCATCCACAAACGCAGGTTAAAATTATACCGTTAAAAAAATAAACCATACATAAACTTGATCCAGGGGTTGGAGGTTGCATCAACAGTTTCTTTAACTTGTCAAAGTCTGAACTTGCTCATTTCTCATCTTCACACACTGAGACAATAATGCCAGGATTTAAACTTCCCTACTCAGCCTTCTTTTTTGAAAAATGTTATCTTGTATAAGGTATGTGACCGATGAAATGCCTCACTGAAATGGAGTAGATGCATTCTTAGCCCACCATCTCTTCCACTTAATCAAAACAAATCTCTGCAGAAGAAACATTCAAGGCTGTCAAAGTAAAAAGGCCTTTCTACTTTTCTGGAAGAAACACTACTCCTGGGTGGAAAAAAGCAACAGTGGTGTATGTTGTTGAGGTTACCGGCAACTCCAGTGTAAACACACAGACGAGGCTGCTCTTCATTATTCATGGAGCAGTTCAACTCCATGTCTGTAGTGGACAGGTGGCTCGTGGAAGCAGACAGATGGAGCTTGGAGTGAACACGCACACACAAACAAATGCATTTAGGTTCTTTCTCTCACTGTTCTATCAGCACAGTGGTTCCCCTACATAGGTTTGTTCCGGGCAGCCCGACCAGGGAAATCAAGACCTGCCAAGGTAGATCAAATCTGTTTCCACTCGGGTAAATCATTCATCGAAAGGCTACTTTAAAACACTCTTTCCAAACAATTTTTTGGCCACATACTTGTTTGAGTTCAGTATGACGTGTGCGTAGCCGCCTACCTAGCATCTGCCAAAAGCCTGCATTTGAGGCATTTGGGGAACTTTGGTACATAGTAGCGTCGAGCGACAATCTGCATGTCCCCTGCACTGTTTTAACATAATTCCTTTCAAATGTATCATCATAGATTTCAGCAACTTGCACAAGTATGTACATGATACTTTTTTCAGTGCGCACTTGGCTTCATACTCTGTGTGTTTCCAGGACTTGGCCCTTCCCATTTTAATCAAAAATCATTACCAAAAAACACTTCTAGATTTAGACCAGATGAAAAAAGTTGAGATGGCAGATGAGATTACAGCTAGTGTTTTTGAAATTTGAAAATATAATAGCTTGAAAATTTAGCTTGTACACTACACATCTAATTTCAGTGAGTGAAAAATATACAACTAATGGTAATTGGTCTTCATGGAAACCTTTAATGCAGCATTGTGATTACATCATCATTTGTTATGAAACATTTTACTGTACCCCAAATGACAGCAGTCTGGATCAATCTGAAGTCTGGCAATCCAGATAATAAATGATCTTCATCAATTATTTGCATAGTGATGGGTTTAGGAACGAACGCTATCAGCAAATTAATTTGATTTCCATTTTTGCCCTCCATGGTTTACTTCAGATTTACAGTTATTATTATTACTAAATCCTGAAGTCTCATCTAAAAGCATACGATATAGTGTCAATATACAGAGCAAAAATAAATGGTCAGTCTCCAATTTTTATTTTTTAAGAAAATACTAGGCGGTTTGATCTCTTCTTTAAAAGCTGCCTTTTCACTTTAAAAGGTCATCAATTTACTTTCTTTAAACCTGCATTTTTATATATCTTTATTTTGCAACACTGTGTGTAGGACAATTTGTACTGGATATTTACTCAATTAGTTTTGTCAAGTCAAATTATAAAATAATATATATATATATTATTATATATATTATATATAAAGAAACAATTAATGGAAACATTTATGCGTTTTTCAAGTTTCATGCAATATTTCTGAGAAATATTTTTTTTCCTTTTTCTTGCCAGGAGTGTATGCTTTGATGTATTCCTGCTGTGGCCCTTACAAGTGCTCTTATTTTCACATCAGTAACGTCACCTCTTTGGATGTCTGCCTTTTGTCAACTTGGGCTCATTGAGTGGTCAATTGACGTCTTGAAATCAAACGATTGAAGTGAATTGTTCAATGTCAAACATGATTTTTGTTATCTTATATCAGAGTCTCTGTGTTTTGCTCTAAACAGTACAAAGTAGTAAAATTCCAAACGTGTCCTCTGAGAGTCTGTCTCTGGTGGCCTCAACATCATGTTTTATGCACAAGTTAAACACAGCATTTCCTGGGTGAGTACGAAACAGAGAGGTAGAGCGTGTGTATACTGTATGTGTGTGTGTACACCTCCATTATGTTAATTGTGGAAACAGTTGTACATTGTAATTCCATGTGACCATTAAAGACCTGCTTCAGGTGAGCGGAAAAAAAATATAATGTTTTAAAGATGAGCAACATCAAACTCTCTGTGTATGCATGTGTGTGGGCCCGTGTGCATGTTGAAATATTAATGCACCGGAAAACACAAGGGACATCTGTGGAAATCTCCCCCTCATGTGTTAACATGCTCCCTAAGGGGAACAAATGTGTTTGGCAGCTGAGGAAGTTTGTATTTATATGGAATCCTATAAAGGTAGAGTATGTTGAATGTACCAGCTCAAACACTCTCTCTTCGAGTCTCTTTTTATTGCTCTCCATCCCTACATCACAAACCCGTCGATACATACAGAAATAAATCTATAATTTAATGAATTCACAGGTGAATAAAAAATAACGTTGGTATTCTCTTGATAAATATTCACAATCAGAGGGAAGTTTGCAAATTGTGTATCAATTGTAGAGCTACAGTATATCCAGAGACTCATGACTGACTACAATACTCGAACCGCCAGATTCACAGCTATTGTCGTAGTGAACGGTAGTATTCTTTCACTTGACACCGATCACAATGGCCAATTGCATGCTTCCCTGAAATAAAAACGGTACTATTGAAGTTAGTAGCAGCCCTACTGTTGTAGTGAACCAAAACGGGTCAAAAAAAAAATCAACTATCCGTTGTTCATTGGATACCATTCTTTAACAACAAGCCAACAGCAGCCAATCCTTGCTGAAACAGAATAGACAAGGAGAGTTTTGTTAGTGTGGTCCAGAAAACAGAAATAATTAAATTGTTCAGGACTTAAACAAAGTTTGGGTCCTGGGCTGGACTTGGGAGTCATTGATGTGGATTTCGCTTGGAACAAGTTAGTCTTGACCTACAAATCATGACAAATCCCGAGTCAAGCCCAACAAATCTCAACAATACTTTCCTGCAAGACTTACTTATCTGGTATATTGACATCACTAACATATCACAGCACATGGAATACATATTAGCACAACTGATATCTTTACTCCACCTCAGACTCCCAAAGCCTGGCCTAAAGCCACACCATATCAAGCTACTACTGTAACGTATCACCTGTTTGGATGCCCAGAAGCAGTTGGATTAAACCAGGAGTCCCAATGTTAACCGTCAGCTTTTTATAAACGGCTGACTACCGCTCGAGCTGTACCAGTCAACAGGGTAGCCTGATCCACAAAGCCCCTCAAATATCAACAAACAAATTACATACATAGAAATATTTACATGAGCACTTCATTATGAACTGATAACCTTATCTAAAACAGTTTCACTCGACACATTCAAGTCCATCAGCTTAAGCATACATTTGAATCAATGCTTCACTCCCTCCTCAATAAAACACTTGGTGCCTCCCGTAACCTTTAAAATGATGTTCAGACTACCTGGGGACTGTTTTGGCTTTGGAAAGGCGACAGAACAGCGGAGGTTAGAAACTTAATAAGATATTACACTTACTCAACATGACACAAACCTGCATCGGTACATCATTATTTAACCTTGACAGAGATTGCACAATTAAAAATGCTTTTTTTCTGTCAGCATGACAAAACCTGCAAACCAAAGGTGTGCTTATCTAAAGCGGAGGCCTTGGTCAGTGTCAGCTGACAGGCAGCTATAAAGTGCACAACTATGTGACAATTTGTTGTTTCACCAGGGTAAAATAATTCTTACCCTGGTGGCAGTGCTGGTGCAGCATTGCCACCAGGGTAAGAATATTTTTTTTCTTCTACAAATGTGAGTAAAACCAGCAAAGTCTCCGGACCTGGTTAGAAATCCAAGATCCCTTGAACCATTGGTGGCATGTCAAGTTATTGCCTGTCTCAGAGCACATCTGTAGATAACATTGCATCTAAATGGGACCTAAATGGGACCCAGTCAGCCATGTAGCCATGAAGAGGTTGTAACTCTTCCTTACAACAAATGGAGTGCTGTCATAGGACTCAGCTTTGGCCTGCATTTACGTCAAAAGCATAACGACTGAGGGACTGTTGTGAAGCATAGAACAGCCGCATTTATCATTTACTTATGTAAAACAGTGAACATACTGTGAGCTTGAAATCCGAGTGAGCAGACAGCTAGCAGTATGTCGGCATCATCATGCGTATGTCAGCACACCCTGAATGTCGAGGCTCAGAGAAGCACTCATGAGGCATGATGTATATGTAATGGCTGTAAATTGTTTAGCTTGCTTCTCGTAAGAGCAAATCCATCAAGGCAAATACTCACCACGGTCAAATAAAGTGGGGTTTTCTTGAAACCCAATGGGAGGTTTGGGTTTAAAGAGGTGTGTGTGTGTGTGTGTGTGTGTGTGGGGGGGGGGGGGGGGGGGGGGGGCAGTTTTCAAGGTTTAGAGACTTTACTGACTTGAATAATACAGAATAAAATGTTAACAGTCTAAAGAGGGCAGCAGCAGTGCAAACACACATTTCTTTGACAAGGATTTTTCAAGTGAAAATGGACTGTGATGGAAGGACATGAACCACAGGTCCAGCAGACAGCACAGCTCAGGGCAAAATAAATGAAACCATTATATCACTCTCTTCAAAGCCACCATACTTCCATGACAAAACCAGTAATTTTACCTCACAGAACACCAACGTTGCTTGTTTACCACTGACTCAGGTTTGTCTTATTGTGGGACTTTTTATTCAGCTCTGAACGAACATGCACTTGAGCAGCTGCGTTGGCATAAACAAATTCTCTTTGTACCTTTTGTACCATTTCTCCTCTCCATTTCCTTATCTTTCTACCTTTCTCTCATTTTTCTTAAGTCTCTCTGCTATCCCTCAGTTTTTGCCCTTCTATTCTCTATTTGACACTCAAACTTTCCAACTCATTGCTGTAGTCATAACACTATCTCCATTTTCTCTTCCAGACTTCCCTCTTTTTATTATACTCTGTCACTTTATATCTCCACCCACTGTGCTCTGTCTTACCTTCCCCTGTTTTCCCACATCACACTATCTTTCTCTTGGCCTTTCTACCTCGTCCACTTTCACACTGTGAGCAAACAACTAAATCAATCTCAAGGTCTCACTCTCTCTTAGTATCGGAGTCTAGTTCATTCTTGGATTTTGTCACTCTCTTCAGACTTAATAGGTGAGCTGGAACCATAAAAAAAACAGGTATTATACGGAGATATACATTTTGAAAATCCAGCAAACAAGAGTTTGTATTCATGGCATCATGGAATTAATGGGTAAATGGAATACAGAGTGTTTGTTTGTGAGCGTCTTGGCTTCCCATTGTCCCTCAGGCGGTGGCATTTATCATCACATTGGCTAGTCAGATATGTTTTTTGCTTCAGTGACATATTCATAGTTTACAGTTGCCTTCCTGCTTTGTGTTTGTCTATCAGTTGAGCCTGAAATAATTAAGTTCAGCTCAATTCACTTGGTGCATTGTTGTTACTATGACAGCGGTCCCACATACTGCCTTAGAAGAGGGTGACAGAATGAATTACACACACTACAGAACAATAGCAATCAATTACATGCAGATTGTCTTCATACAGTGCCATTCTTCCTTTTGTATCACTGCCCTTTTCCCTTTATTACAACAGTAATTGCATTTCCCAGCTAGAGTTGGTCTTTTCTCTGCCAACATGAAACTTGACTCGACTGGTAACATGCATGAGACAACTTGATGAGTGAAAAAACTGGCTTAAAATTAAATTTCAAATTTAGCATTTCATTTATGCCAAGGATGAAGACAGTTGGATGATTGGATCATTTCAAGGAAAAATAACCCACTAAAGTCTGTTGTATTATTTCTCTACAAACAAGGTGAATTGTAATGAAGAATACTGCTGCCATATTCTACTTATACTGTACAGTGTCCTTAACAATTTGACAACTTAAAGTAGTTAGTAGTCATTTTCAAACTAAAAAAAACAACCTGCGGCCATCATTGTACAGAAGTTGCACCAAAAGAAAAGGCTTCGGTGGCAAAATGGCTGAGGTAGACCTGAACCAACCCTTAGTTATGCTGTTACAGGCCGAGGCTGCTGGAGGACCTCGTTACATGCTGAGCTTCTTTTCTTTCCTCCTACTCTTTAACTGACTCATACCTCACCATCCTTTTCTCTCCCATAGTTTCTTATTATCTGTTGTCTCCATTCAGTTCCTTCGCTCACGTAGTTTCTCGTCTTTCTTTTCCAGATGTCCCGTCATGGAGCTGCATGTCTCTGCTCTGCGCTTGTCGTCTCCACCAACAGTTCTTCTCTTCTATCTCTATGCTGTCCTTTTCTCTCTCTGCTCTCCTCTCACCCCAACCGGTAGAGGCAGATGCTCCGCCCACCTCTGAGTCTGGTTCTGTTAACAGAGGCTCCGCCCACCTCTGAGTCTGGTTCTGTTAACAGAGGCTCCGCCCACCTCTGATCCTGGTTCTGTTAACAGAGGCTCCACCCACCTCTGATCCTGGTTCTGTTAACAGAGGCTCCGCCCACCTCTGAGTCTGGTTCTGTTAACAGATGCTCCACCCACCTCTGATCCTGGTTCTGTCGGAGGTTTCTTCCTGTTAAAGAGAGTTTTTCTTCCCTCTGTTGGAGGTTTTTCTACCTTAAAGAGGAGTTTTTCCCTCCTAGCTTGTGGGAATTGTTGAATTGTTGAATTGTTGGGTTTCTCTGTATAATATTGTAACGTCTGGCTGTAAGGACTTTAATGTGTTAAGTGCCATGAAATAACCTATGCTGTGATTTGGCGCTATATAAATAAAATTTAATTTAATTGAATTAATTCTGCAAAATGTGCTAAGATAACAGATTTATTGAAATTGTCTGCAGGAGATGACGAGGACATTGGTGAATTGGCAGAAACATTAAACAGGACTTAGTGGGAGCAAGTGCTTTGCATGTGTGTGTGCTATGTGCAGTTAACTAGCTAAATGAACAAGTTCAATAACAGTTTTTTTCTGAAAAAAAAAAAAAAGAAGTCATGTTTGACTTTAAATGAGTAAAATAAACATGCAAGTTTAATAATGTTTTTTATAAAGTTCCTTGGCTGCTTTTTTCCAAGATTCAGTGCTGAATGATTGTGATGTTTGTCGGTCCAAAACATTCAAGGTTCTGATTGGACTCATGGTTCCAGGAGGATCATTACTGACAATGTTTGTATTTTAACAGTGTGTGCTCCCTAAATTAGACTTAAGAACAAAGGCATTTTGTATGGACATCTAACTTGCATTTCTTCTCTCTACAGATTCACACCACATATTGCATCATTGTTAGGTTGAAAGAAATACACAAACATGTAGTTTAGATGGTGCTCATGAATGACCTCAAAATGTATGTAGAGAGAAATCTGGGAGTCGGGATGAGAGCTGTGCCCTGCAGGCATGTTTCCTGCACTTAGTCCCATCTCTGCATGTTCCTGTGTGGTACTTTGCTCCAGCAGCGGCAACATGCAGCTGTGTTTCTCAGAAATGCTGTGTGGAGGGAGACATAAAGGCGACAGAGATGAAAATATTGAGAGAGCAAAAGACAGATTGACTACAGTTGGGAGTGACACATAAACAATGACAGATACATCTCACCTACTTTGTGTGTGTGCTGAGTGAGATGGACGCAGTCACCGGCGCACACAAAGCGCCCGAAATGAGACATGTATCTATCTGTCCCATTCTGCATCTAGCTGAGTGAGATATCGGCATCTCTTCATTTAGCTTCAGCCATGGTCAAGATAGCATCTGCCCTTTCTGGAGGCCGGCACAAATCCATAGAGCACTGTGACAATTATCGGCAATCAATGTCTATTTACCTGCCATTCAGTGACTGAATAGTGCTGTCTTTTTTCTTTTCTTCTTTTTTCTTTTTTATTAAAGGGCAGGAGTTTGTTTGTGCAACTCACAAGGACAAATGTGAAATAAAATGTCATCATGAAATTGATTGCTGCAGATGTGAATGGATGGCACCTGGAAAACAAGGTCATTCAGTCAGTGATCACATTCAGTCACTTTTGAAAAAGTTATTTCTCTTCATGTTGAAAACAGGATCTGCCACAGTTCACAAGAAAAGGACCGAAGCACGAGCCTGGGTCCGCCAGATAATCGTTTACAGCTTCACTTTTCTTTACTGTGATTATGGTCTACTCTCACTGCTCGTATTAGCGTTGGCTTAGCCTCTCTGAAGGGCGGACTAATCAGCGACCAGTGTCGGTGGTTAATTGCGTTTGTCCCGTCCCTCTTTCACTGTGATTTGACAGCAGGGTAAAAACTGACAGTGAAAAGCGCAGCGTTTTGCCCAAAGTTGAACATTTTTCAGCTCTTGCTGACCACAAAAAACATTAAGCGCTTACCGCAGAATAAACGCTCGGAACATCGTCACGCTACTGCCGTTTGAAATAAATACAGCGCTACCATCAAAAACAATTTGTGCTCAGGGAAAAAGCCTTTGGTGGAAACAGGCCTGTGGCTGGTTTCAGCTCATGTCGATTGGTTAAAATCAACCCGAGGTCTACGCCCAGTAGGATGTAACGTCTGCAAACGATTCCCCATGGAGCATCGCCAGACCCATATATTCACGCAGTGGATTTGTTGGGTGTGGTTACACTAGGCTACCCAAGCGCTAACATTGGAGACAGGACAGAAGTAAATGGCAAGCTTTATCTGAAATGGTGAGGTTACAAAAACTGCTCAGAATCCAAAAGAACAGGGAATAATAAGAAGTCCAAAAATAATAGGAAGAAATCTTTAGGAATGATGGCGGGAAAGTGATGATCGAATGGGAAAGAACAATGACACTTTGGCAACTGAAAAGACGAGAGACAAACTTATATACTGCATACAGACGGGGGCTGATGAGACACAACACTGTGGGGGAAAGACACAAAGGCAGGAAGTGATCAGACCAAAACATGAGTGATTCATCCACAGACATCTGTCATTTCCCAGAATACCTTTAATCTGATAGGAAGGCTTTCAACATGGACTACTTTAACCTAGCCACCACGTAGACTTCCACACAACTTCCTACATGGGGTTTAAATTACAGAACGTAAATACTCCCAATGTCTATTGGTGAGAAAAATGCTGACTCATCATTGTGTCTGTAGATTCCCACTTGATAAGGGACCTATCCACTGAGATTGTTGAAATATTCAGATCAGTTCTAACTATATAAAACTGAGAAATGAATTTGACATCTATTTCCCTGTGAATAAGCATTCAAATCTTCAATATTTATTTTTAAAATCATATTTTATCAGTAACCTAATCACTTTCCAGTAAACTTTGTGTACAGCCATTGCAGTTGAAAGGTACACATCCAGGTGGTGTTTAGTCATTTCAATGAGAACATATGCATACATAAGTTGTTTGTTTATGTTTTTAGCATCTGCAATGATGCACAGCCAAGATCAGTCTCCTCTCGTCTCATTGTTTCATCATGGATTTGTCCTCAACATGAGTGGCTGTGGTTCAAAAGCCTCCTTCAATAAGGACCCTTGTCAGCCTTGCTTGTTAATAGTCTTTGGACTGTCAAGGGTTTCATAATGGGGATCATAATGTCTCAAAACACCACTTCAAAAGACCCACAGAAAACAAAAACTCCCTAGTCGTTGTAAAATGAATGGAATAAAAGTTATGTGATTGCAGCATTTGAGTTTCCAGTAGTTTTCACCAAAAGGCCCGGCCATTACCTGCTGGCACCTCCTTCTTGTCTGTTTGTAAGCATCAAAGAACTGGAAGGAAAGCATATTATACAGCATATTATATGAATATATATATAAAATACACACACAAGGGATATGTTGGGATATAGGATATTGTCTCTCTATATCTTTGTTTTCCTTCACAATTAATTGTAAATTGTCCATTGTTAGAGGCTGGTGAAGCTGGTAAGAGAGGTCACATTGTTTATTAGCGATGCAATGTCCTTCTGCTAAATTGCTAAATTCCAGGCTATTTTCTCAGTGGATGGAATTTTAATGGAGCACCTCAACGAGGGTTCTTCTGGCATGAGGACTGAAGTGGGAATGAATATATGGTTCATGTCTGTGCTCAGAGAGTTTGTTATTCTCCCTGGCGAGTCAGAGGGAAATAACTTTTTCACTGGTAGATGTTGAACTTTTTAAAATTGTTATCTTGTTCAATCTTTGCTGCGCAGCTGATAGAAGTTGTTTAGATCCTTGAGTTAAATAGTCTTATTGTGAAAGACAAGAATTTCACGTCTCACATTGTGTATGTACGTACACACTCGACAGCCATTCTGGAACACTTTCCCGCCTCAGGTTCTTTGTGACAAGCATTATTTTGAATCATCTGCACTTATGTAGTTCCTTTTTTAATCAACCAGTTTACAAAGCACTTTACAATTTGCCAATGGTGGCAGACCCGCCATGAAAGGTGCTCACCCGCCAACCTCACAATAAATGGGCAACCTGCTCTATCACATGATCCACAGCCGCCCAATCAATATCATACTGATGATATGATATTGATGGTTGACCAGGGTGATGAGGTCAGTTGGCAAAGTGTCTGTTTCTGTGTTTTCAGGCTCCGAAAAAAACTTTTAAAATGATTCATAATTATTTGGAAAGGCTGCAGGAGGCAATTTACGACGTTTTGTGCAACACTAACTTTCCTCAAATCTTCATGACGGAGGTAGAAAGTGCCAAATTAGCATTACCCATAGAGCCATAAAAAAGTGTTTCGTAGAAGCTAAATGTGTGAGCTTCTTCATGTGAGTGAAACCTGATGTGACGACAAAGCCTGCACATGTCAAAACTGACACACACACACACACACACACACACACACACACACACACACACACACATACACACACACACACACACACACACACACACACACACACACACACACACACACACACACACAGGTTTACTATTCAGTGAAAAGTGCTGCTGGCATAAACAAAAACCAGCAAACAAAGTACATGGAGGAGTAACGCACACACACTAAAACAGGACGCTGACTCTGTTTGACAGAACAGAGAAGGCATGTGTGTGTGTGTGTGTGTGTGTGTGTGTGTGTGTGTGTGTGTGTGTGTGTGTGTGTGTGCATGTGAACCTGCTGTGAGTGCAATTGAGATTCTAAGGTCACAAGCCTTTTAGAAATATTTCACTTCAAACTTGAGAAACCCCTCTGAGAGCACACACACACACACACACACACACACACACACACACACACACACACACACACACACACACACACACACACACACACACACAGAGAGAGAGAGAAACGTAGAGGCTTCAGAAGTAGTTTAAGCCACCAGACCTCCACAAATAGGACAGAGAAAAGAGGAGGAGAGGAAGATGAATTGTGAGGAAATGGTTGCAGAGGAGCAGAAAGCCAGAGTGAAACGGAGAGGAAAAAGTGAGATGAGTGGGAAAGGGAAGCAGCTGTGAGAGAAGCAAGTGAGTGAAGAGGACAACAAAGAGGAGAAGACAGCAGCGACTCCATGAATAAAAGTTTAATTCACCTCCTCTGAGATAATATAGGCTATTCACATTTAGCACAGTGCACAAGGTCACCAAATTCAGTGGTGATCCAAATGATATCCTGGCGCGAATAAACAAGACAAACTTGTTGAAAGTGACATCTGATGAACGTCACTTTCCTGCCCTTTATGCAAATAAACACATATATCATCTAAATAAAGAAGTAAATTAACACGTAAACATGTTTAGGAATGCGAAGAGAAACCAAATGAGACATCCTCCCTCTCTCAAGCCTCCTTTTAATACGTAGTCAATTATACATTTATGATGTATTTTACAGTTGTGAATGTCTGAACACCTGAGTTCAACTTCACAACCTGAACTGTCTGACTTGACTAAAA
The DNA here is from genome assembly GCF_022577435.1 of Embiotoca jacksoni. Classification (NCBI taxonomy): domain Eukaryota; kingdom Metazoa; phylum Chordata; class Actinopteri; family Embiotocidae; genus Embiotoca; species Embiotoca jacksoni. The sequence continues at coordinate 21,635,944 of NW_027185403.1, forward strand.
CACGTCAGTTCAGGCTCAGGTCAGTTAATTATTCCAGTGGGTTTGAGAGGGTTGGGCTCTGCACTGCCATAAATAAATGAACCGTGTGAGGGGGTGGGGCTCCTTCACAGCTGTGGGTCTGATGTGTATCAGAAATTAAAGGCAACGTCAATGAAAAAAAATAACAAAAATATGAGGCTTTGGTGAGACTAGCGTCAGGTAGACAGCCTGTGTTTCTGTTATGCAAGTAAATCTTTCCTATACTTTCTGTAAAGTTCAGCTGCGCTCGGCAGAATCTCACAGGATATTTTTTCTGCTGCTTATTATTTCTATTGCTTATTCAGAAGATGTCAGTTGAGTAGGTGGTCTTTCAGTGTGGCCCAGGAAGCATGTGCATTCACACTTCTAAAAGAATGTAGCCATGTACGTCCCCGACCACATCAGAACGTGCTCCGAGCAGATTACATTTAATGTGTCTTCGGTGCCTTCACACTTTGAGCGGTCCACTTGGGACTGGATCACCCAGGACGCGTGCTACTGCCAGGTTTGAGCACGCTCTGAGAAACACTATTTGTCACAGTTTCTGAATGAGGCAGGTAGCAATCATGAATCATGTCTGTGTAGACTTTTTTGTTCAATGTCATCTTAAAATATGTAGATTTTGATGAAAAACTTAAGTCCCTGCATCATAAAAATAAATGAGCAATGTCCATTATGCAGAAATAGTGTAGGTTAAGTACGTGTTAGTTAACAAAACAAAGTCCTTGTCCTCATGTACAACTCTCTGTCATGACTGAAAAAGTCATAAAATTAAGCAGAGTTCACCTCAATCTACCCACTCAGTGTTTTTTATGAGATGAGTGGGTGTGACTGTGATGGATTAGAGCATCTTGAAGCTCTTGGTAGTGCTGAAGTCTCAGTAGATTAGCAAGCAAAATTTTGGTTTATTTCCTTCTTTACATCACCATGGGGTAGATTGAAGATGACAGCAGCGCAGAACTGATTGGACTGACTTCTCTGTGCTCTCTTGAGGCTGATTGACACATGGTGCAGCAGAAATGCAAATTAGTCTACTGTAACTCCAAATCTGGTGATTTGTTTGTACTTGAACTAAAAGGTAGAGCACACTCAAGAAGCCTCAGGCACAAGGAAACCTTTCAAAACTCTATAGAAGCATGTCTGAATAAAGTGCTGAAATTCAGAAAAGTTGGCTTTTTGACGTTTTTTATTCTGTAGTATTGTTGTATAACCATTGGTCTTTGGTTTGGGGCAATTTGGGAGGGCAGACAGGGGTTAGTCGTTCTTTGAAGTGTCATTTAGAGGCATAATTTTAGTGGCCACTCGATGTGAAAATGATACTTCAAAAGCAACAAATCAGGAGAGAAAGTGAAATCTGCCATTGAAAGCAGCTCGATCTGTATCATGCAGCATCATTTTAACATTTGAATTTACATCGGTAGAGTTGGTAAAAATCCCACACAGGGTTTGAGACATTAATGAGTCACTCACAGGCTTAACTGATGGGTCCTAACATGACACCAAGAGGATTTGTTTTCCTGCATTTGCTGTCGGTCCCACAAGAGACCTTATCGACCCTCAAGATCAAAATGTAATATTCTCACTCTACACGCTGCCTGGCTCACTGGCTCTCTCTGCCTAAAAATGATCTATTGCTTCAGGCCCAAGATAGCACTCATTCAGGCCGTCACAGTGGCCCATTGACCTTGCCTTAAAGCCACCAATATCAGCTTCCAATGGTAATATACACACAGAGGTGCAGAAAGCAAAACACACACACACACACACACACACACACACACACACACACACACACACACACACACACACACACACACACACACACACACACAAATGGGCAAATACCCCACTAAGTAGGATGGGGTGCAATACTATTTCACTGCATCCTTTAAATCATTTATAAATATCTTAAACTAAAAGAAAAAGCTAAGACCTAAAAATGAAACCAGATGTGTAATGAAGTTGTGTTAGCATATAAAGCTACAGCGTGGGAATGTACTGAGCAGCATTGTGTATGAACTGTTGACTAAACACACCCGACAGATTGAACAAAACAATTGTTGCCAGTTGTGACTGATGTTGTGATGTTAACAAATTGATTGCATCAAGATCTTTAAGTGTGAATAATTTACTTTCCAATTATTGACTAAATTGCCTGGGCTGTCGTCCGTAAATTGCTTTTCATGGGTAAATGACACTGTGGCCTTGTACAGTTGGTTAGATTACTAAACCAGATATGAAAAGGCTTTAGAATTGTTACCCCTTTACGTGCAATTTAGATACAATTCAATTGTAATTAACACCGTTCATACTTTTTGGCTGAAATCGTCTACTGCATTGGTGTTCCTATGAGTGTTTCTCTGGCCCCGCCATGAGGATGAAATGTTAGTATTTTACTCAAATATCCTCACAACTATTGGATTGATTGACATGAAATAGTGTACATAAATCACACATGATGATATCCAGATGATGAATTCTCATCACGATGGTAAGCCCCTAACTTTTTCAATATCCCCATCAGCAGGTCGAACCTTTCACAAATTATTTGAAATATATCTACAGAAGTTAGCAATGTCAGCATGCCAACATTAGCCTTTAGCACAAATACCCCTGTGCCTAAGGATAGCCTTGAGGAGATTCATAGTTGAATCACAGCTATGTTGTGATTAAGTATGCACACATTTTGCCAAAATGCAAATATTTCCTGATTATAATGGATTTATGAGATGTACACATTCTAATTTAGGCAAATGTTATGCTTTGAAATAATTGAGAAAATAATTACACTTTTGAGCTTATCTGATTTTAATACATGCAGTTCCCAGAGGTAAACAAAACATAGCATACATTTTAAAATCAGTAACTTAGTTTAAGATCTCAGCAAATTCATGCAATTTTACAATCTGCAACCAGATCCAAATTAGATGGTCACCCAACCAAACGGAGCCAGTTTGGAGTACAAACTTGTCATCAATTTATAGGACACAGCACACGGTGAAAACAAGGTTACAGTCATGGTCACAGACACTAGTAAAATCCTTACACCTACTGCTTACATCTGTCCTCGACTTCCTTCGCTCTGTCTTTGTCATCACTCCCCCTCCAGCAACTGGATTTTTCTCCCATCATGCCATCATCTCTTCTATTATTCAATGCCCCCCCCCACACCACCCCGTCCCTCTCTCGCTCTCTTCAGTGGTTGGTAATTAAAGTGGTCGGGGCCATTCCATTACCCGGGGGGTGGGAGACTTATTCAAAGGCTGCTGAGATCAAAATGAAAACCAATTAGCGCTGGGGTTCTGTCCTTTTATAATGCAGCACGAGACAGCCAGCTTATTGGTTGGCCTCTGTCTTTTTCTCAATGCAGGGAGCACTCGCTAGCAGGCTCAGGTTGGATTGAGGTTAAAGAAGAAAAGGTGGAACGCAAACGGGAATCGACGAGCTGTCTGTATCCGGTGTCATCGAAGAGGGGCTTGTAGGGCCATACCCATACAGAAAGGACACACGTGAAGTGCTAATCTGAGAGCAGCTTAATTGTTTCGTCAGAGTGACGTCAGGGGGTCTTTAACCTCGGCCACAATATTAGCCATAACGAATGAGTGTAAGAATAATGGAGGAATTTAGACTGAGGGAGGAGGAGTTAATATGAAACAGAGGGTTGAGGATTTCAGACAATTTATTAATCTATTCAAATGGCTGCAGGCTGGTAAGTTTTACAGCACTGACCATGGTGAAGTCATTGTAATAAATAAGTAATACTTATAGTCAATAGTTATTGATTAATATCTGAGGATTTAGAAATGAGAAAATAAATAACGACAAAAATTGGATTAAATTAAAACAAGACAAGAAGAGCAACAGCTGTCGTAGCCGGTCCGCGAGACTAAACATAGGCACGGGGATGCATTGAGCAGAGTGCAGCATGCTAACAATGATAATGCTAGCAAATTGTTGTTTGCAAGTATAATGTAAATATATAGATACGTATATAATTGTATCATTTAAGTTTAACAATTTATCATGCTCACGATACTAAACACAAAGTACAGCTGAGGCTGATGAGGAGGTCGATGTTGTGCATGTATCTGTTTTCAACCAAAGTGGTGGACAAATACAAATTTTGATCTGATTATGTAAAAATGTACCCAGTGAGCTTCAAACACTGTAAATCTGAAAAAAATGAGGCCAATGTAGAAGTTCTTTAAAGTGCATACCACTGAAGGCCACTAAGCTTGGCCCAAAAAGGCTCTGGCACTAATCACATTCAACTTCTCTTCTGAAATAAAAAGTGATTTTTTTTTTTTTTTTTTTTTTTTTTCTAATGTCATAGTGGTATCATTTGCTAAAGTCACTCCTTCGCATTAGGTTCCTGCAGTCCATCTTAAAACAGTCCTATCTTTCATTCAATATTAGGCCTCCAAATATCAGGATCCCTGTCTGTCACTGTTTTTTTTTCCCTTTGTTGTACCCCGATCTCCTTTCCTCGTGTTTTCTGTCATTCCCTGTGTTTGTTTTTGTCCTCCATGTGCTCTGTGTTTTGGTCTCTGGAGATGAGCAGTGGAGCAATCCACGCCCTCCAGACTTCACCAACTTCCACTCCTCTGATCAGCTGGCACAGCTGCTCCTAATTCCAGTAATCAACACGTGGTGGTACATCAACCCCGGTCCTGCACTCCACCTTCGTCAATTCGTTCCTTCAGCCAACCTGGTACCTCGTCATGGCCGCTCGCTGTAAGTTTTTCTCGTTGCTTGAAACCTGGTTCTGATCCTGTCGTGTTTTGGCCTGACCCAGCTTACCTGTTAACGTGCCAGCCTGCTGTCTGACCAGCCTACCTGCTTTTTCCATTCCTGAGCTTCAGCGTTGATTCAGTGGGCTCACCTGGTGGTACTCACCTGCTGCCCATGACGATCCAAGGAGATCACCGGAGGAACTCACCTGCTGCCCGTGTCTGTAGTGTCCTCACTCCTCCCCAGCTTGTCCAAAAAAAATATCTTAAATTATGGCTCCAAACTGCTCCAAACAATCAAGATGGTGAACACCTAAATACAAATCTGATGGCCTCAAAATAGCAGTTAGCACACCCACGGGTGACATCACCATTGGTTGCCCCTTGGTAAGGGTTATATCATATCAGAAGAAGTCAGGGGCTTAACAAAGTCAGCAGAATTAATTATGGTTAGGATGAAGATGTGTACCATTTTCATTGCAATACATTCCAGTAATTTTTAAGGCATTTCATTCTGAATCAAAAAAGCCAGGGAATCATTGATGTTTTTAATGTACAATCTCGAGAAAACCATAACCTTTAAAAATTCTGTTGCCAAAACATTGTGCATATTTTACTAAACAAGTGCTTGGAGTTCTTGAAGGAAAAGAAAATCACTCGAGTAATTGGAATTATTCCAAGAAGGAACTTGAATATCTGATAGGATAATTACCATCTATGATTCATGGTCTGGGGAGCATGACTATCTACAAAAAAATCCAAAGCAATAACCCAATATTTGTCGAGACATTAATGCCTAGACCAGCAGAAAGACACTGGCATCCCTACAGTAAAGCTGACAGTGTAGGTAGAAATGCAATTGCAAAAAAAAAATGGTAATTTAGGTTATTACATATGTTAACACCGAACACATGTAATACGATAAACTACTTGTCTTGGTTTTTAGGCAGAGTATGTTCAAACCTAATTGACATTTTACATTCCGTCAATTGTAGAGCGGCAGCACTTTTGACTGTGAAGTTAAAACTATAGTCTTTCTTCTGATGGATGTCGAGTTAACAGGTTGACTAACAGAAAGATGATCAATAAAAGATGAGAACGGTGTGGTCATCTGGTCAGTGTGACCTAAAGCTTTAGATGGTCGATAGTGTCATTTCTGTTGTCATCCACAGACTTGATGAATAACCCCATCATTGGCTATCTTGGTTGTGAGCCAGGTTTATTCCTGGTCGATATCAGCTCCTCGTATTTTAACAAAGGCTGAGTTTTCCTTTTCCAAATGCTTTGATTTGTCTTTCCATTCTTGTCTTCTGCTTAAATAAAAATGAGCTCAACTGTCACAGATCAATGAAATGGTGCCAACCTCATGTCAATTAGTGACCTTGGCTGATAGCTGGTATGCCTAATGCCTACTTGATTAAAGGAATATGCTGCAAACAAGCCAAATTATTATTGTGCAATGCCATGATTGTTGACAGTCTTACCTTTTTGTCATGCATATAAAGTTATGTTGTACCTCCTAAGTTAATGCAAAGCAAAAAATACACCCTAGAAAAATATAAATGGCAACATATAGTTTCAACTGAAAAATGTACTGCTGAGACAGTTAATTAAGTTTAATTGCCATGGCCATGTCTGACCTTGTCTCTAATTAGCTTGCACTGGTCCATTTAAATTGTGTAAAAGAACACCTCAAACAAAAATCTACTCAACCTCTTTTCTAAATCAGTGAACAAGTTGGCAATGAGTTTGTGATTTGAACTGACAAGTTGGGAAAAGCATCACTTTCTTTCATATTAAGATGTTTTCATATACATATCAAATATTTTTTTTTGTAGTGGAAAGTTAAATGTCACAATTAGGTTAGCAAAATGACGAGAAACAGGTGTGGTAACAAAAACTGCCCATTAGCACCTCTAAAGGTAATACAACAGTTGTATTGCCTTTGTCAGCCGTAGAAAAACAAAGTTTAAAAATGATGAATTCACATTTTAGGGGGGTTATTTGCCGACATAGTTGACGATAAGTTATGTCTTGGCCTCTCCAATGTTTGCCTGACAACCACTCGTTTATCAGAGATTATGTGCTTGATTATTTCTTGACTGGGCAAACAACCAAACCTAATATTATTTGACTCAAATCCACTGCATGAATACATGAGTCGGCGTCATTGAGAATTGTTTCAAGTCATTGCATCCTACTTGGCATAGGTATCGGGTTCATATTTAAAATATTAGAAGAGGATTTAGAAATCAGAAAATAAAGGAGGATAAATATTGGACTAAATGAAAACAAGACAAGAAGAGCCACAGTTATGGTTGCCACTACACACGAATAAACATAGGGGATGCATTGAGCAGAATGCAGCATGCTAACAATGATAATGCTAGCCCTAAACCAATCGTCATTGACCACCGTATAAGGTATGAGGTGCATTTGGAATTACTCCAACGTCATTGCACTTAGCCACCCTCACAAGTCGCTGATCAAACCTTAATGCAAACACGGTTGCACGACGATCACTGCAAAGACTGAAGCTGTGAGCAACAGTCAGGCAGAGCCAGGATTCAAACCACCAGCAGAGACTCCAAGAACCCAAACTAGAGGTCAACATTGTAAACACAGCAGCTTTAGAATAGCACAGTGCACAGCTCACAGAATAAACAATCTGCCTGTTTTGCGATTCCCAGAAGTAAATAAACCTGCAGTGTTGCCGCTGTAAATGGACTTCACAAAGCAGGGATTGGTGGTTGTCAAAACCTGCTAAACTAAGTTAAGAGGTGAGCATATTTCCATTTGCACTTTTTGAAAATAGCAATGTGGTTTGAATTTTAATGTCAGCATTTTAGAAATGTATTTATTTTTTTTTTCTCCAAAACAGTTTGTCACTATCATACTGTCATAAATCAACATTTATTTAAATCACATTATATAACTCAACAAAAGTAATGATTTAAACTATCTTTAATGCAATCAAAAACAAGTTATCAGCTTTCTGATTCTTTTCATCTCACATATAGACAATTCAACACATATCCAAATGTGTCTGTGTTATAACTTGTATTAATAAGAGTTAAGTGGGCTCAACAGAGTATGCTGCAGGTGACGACATATGAAGTCTCTCTGCCATTGTACTATATTTGCTGTCATAGGTTGAAGGGTTTTTATTCCTTGTCAATCTTGTCGCAGCTCTCAGCAGAGACAGTTGAACAGATAGACGATTGATTTCAACTATTTTAGACATGGATTTTTATGGTCAGATAGTTCCTGAGTGGTTATAAAGACTACTGATTCCGTGACTGATGTGTTTACTGCAGAAAAGGATTAATTCACACAAGGATGGTTTAAATGTGTCTGGGTGTTTAATACAATACATTTAGATGATATTTCTAGTATAATACGTGTCTTCAAGCTCTGCGATTTGACCCATCAGGTTCAGTTGATGGGAATCAACTCTTTGTCCAGGCTTCATAGAAATCAATAGCGTGCTGGTTTGAAGGCCAGAATAGTGATTAGCACACATGCTCTAACCCATTTAGCTAAAAGAATATAACTTGAGACCCAAGTCCACGACCGATTTTGACTAAATCCATCCTGATGAGCAGTACCTGTTCTTCGTCTTTGAGGCCAGAGGTTTGACCCTTCAGGTCACTGTAAGAGAGAAGGGCAATTATTCTAGTCCCTGCCTTCATTTGCTCCCTACTCTGTCCTTCAGGCACTGTAAAAATCAATCTAATGCAGATAAGATGGGATGGGTAGGGTGCATGTGACTTGACTGCAACAGTTTGATGAAAGAATAGTTTTACAAGTACATATTTAAATAACAACAACTCATCTTTACCCTGGTTTTCTGCTATGCTGCAATGCTAGTAATGAGTATCATTATTTTGGAGTCAACTCTCCTACATTTCAGACTGAGTGCAGGTTTTCTAATATTTCCCATTCTGTCAACATTGATTGAAGACACTGAGCACAATGTATTGGTGAGCATGAGCAGCTATATCCACCAAATAGTAACTACTTAGCCTCATTGTTTGTAATTTATTGACTTTTTCTATATATATTCACAAAATCCACCACAAAGACAAAGGATCATCCATTGGGTCTGTGGTGAAATATTGCCCTTTTTGTCCCTGAGCTGTTTGGACTCTGAGCTGATGATAGACTGGTCCTCTCAACGCCAATCACCTTCACTGGAATGACCTATGAAACAAAACTAAGTGGGGCTTTGCTTCTGTCAAATGAACAACAGGAGTGCCCACTCAATTCATTCAAATTATTTGGTTTGACCCTAAAATTAATTTGCTTCTCACACAGCATTCATTCACACTTACCTCTAAATTGACTTAGATGTGACAACCTGCTCAAGCATAAAAGGTGTTTTGAATTTTTGAGGAAACTGATTGACTTGGAAGCAAATTAAACCGGGCTGTAGTTGTTAGGGTGATTGAGTCTTCAGTCGTGTGTCTTTTCTGTCCCCCAGGCGTCCTGCAAATCAATCTGCTGCTGAAGTGGTCAGTGGTCAGTGCTGCCCTCAACAGGAATGGGGATTGGGACCAAACATAATCTGTAATGGATTAAATCTGAAAACAAGCAGGGGTCACAGCAAGGAAAATGGGTTTTCATTATTTTGAGGTGTTATTTGTGAATTATTGTCACTGTGACCCATCAGTTGACTGATGCACTGAAAGCAAAAATGGCCAACGGCCCATTTACTTGTAAATGAGGTTGCACAGAAGGGATATAAACCCCTGGTGGCTGAAGGGCCTTAGGTAACTGTCTTTTAAGCTTCTTTGGCTTACATACTTAGTATAATTACCTCTGTAGTTACTTATTAATTGTTACTTCTCTCTGAGTTTAGAAGGGTCTTTTTTATTTAATTTGTGCATAAACACAATGTAATTTGATTTTGTTTTTAACTTTTATGCAGATGTTTTAATCAGCAGCTCCGGGTGGGTTTGCCTGAAACTGAGGTTACAATGTGCAACCATTTAGCTCTAATCTGCTTCATTAATTTGCTAATTATTGCTGACACATTGTGTGTGTGTGTGTGTGTGTGTGTGTGTGTGTGTCTGTGTGTGTGTGTGTGTGTGTGTGTGTGTGTGTCTGTGTGTGTGTGTTGTAACTATTAGCCTTGAACCATTATAACGTGTTTTGATCATAAATGAAACACTTAAGAGTACTCTGCCAGCATGGCATTGCATTGGTTAGACTCACAAGGGATATTTTAAAAACAAAGTTAATGCAGCAGAAGCAGAGATATTTCTGTTTTACTCCGATGTGCTCCCCTTCCTTATCAAAACCTGTCATTAGCAATTCAGGTGTGTTATGCTAAAAGCAGCTAATGTAACCTTAAGCTTCCAGCCTCAAGCAAAGATGAGGAGCGGGAAAAGAGTTGTCCTTAGCTCACTAATTTCTTACTCCAATCCACAGATTTTTTTTTTTTTCTCATTATCTCACTCTCAAAGTCTTCAGCTCCGACCGACAGTGACTCAAGTGGGATAACTTGAGGACGATCATCAGATTTTGTGCAGCTCCCTCTGGAGTGTTGCAGAAACATGCAGACAGAAGCTGTGTTTTTTGGTTTTTTTGGTCAGTGTGTTGCAACTTCATGAAACCCCAAAGTGCTATTGTGGTGATTGCTTTGCTGCTAACCCATAGAAATCAATTTCATAGTCTGATTTGATTTGATTAGTTGTCAGTGAAGACTTGAGCGTCTGATTATTTAAATGCTGCTGTAAAGGCTTTCCCATCCTGTTTTGGCCTTTTAAGCTGAGAGTCTTAGTCTCATTATCCTATGCACTGATAAGCCTTTTACTGCAATCAAAAGTTGAATTTACATTCATCAAAGCCACCATAAAAGCAGTACTCACTCTAAATGACAAAACTTTGAAAAGTTGCCCAAATTACAAGAAAAATTAAAGAAGAATACTTAAAGTCACATGTTGTGATCTTTACATGTGGACAGGTGATAAGGAAAAGGCACGTGGAAAACCCTGCACAATTCAATCAAGCTACTGGGCTAGTTTACTCACATGCATAAAAATGTGCCTGTCCAGGCACAATAATAAATAAAACACCCATATATCAGTGATACACACTCATATTCTCACGTTAATACACTGATGCAGGCAGTGTGAGTGGTGAAATGTGCGTTGCTCAGCGGTTGCTGCTGCATTTGGCCTGCAGACATGGAGAAGGTTGAAATTCAATCAGTCACACTCTGGCAGGAACCTCAAGTGTGTGTGTGTATGTGTGTGTGTGTGTGTGTGTGTGTGTGTGTGCAGGATTGCGGGACTCTTGTGTTGGTGCAGATCTATGCATAGCACTGCGTTAGTGTGTACAATAACTGAATAGCTGCTTACCTACGAGTATTAGTGCATGTGTGTGCACATGCCTGAATTAGAAAGTGTGTGTGTCTGTAGTAATGCATGGGGGTGAGCAAAACTGGCAGTGTGTGTGTGTGTGTGTGTGTGTGTGTGTGTGTGTGTGTGTGTGTGTGTGTAAGAAGTTCAGTGCTTTTAAATGTAGGTGTGTGGGGTGGTTTTTAGGATGGTGATGCAGCTTTCATTTCCGATACACTTCAGCCTCGTTTGGATTTATTTTTGCTGTGATTTTTAAAAATACCTGCAAAAGTTGGCCATTTTAATCAAGTCAAGCACTTCATTATGTAATTGTTCACAGTTATCCCAGTAATAATTATATATAACCTGTGGTTCATCTAAAAAAAGACCTCTAAAGTACATAAACTCCTGACTGACACATACAACACAAATGCAAATTAGTTATCAAACAGTTCTGCCTTGAAAATAAACAAATAGCTGCCTAGATTGCAAGAAATTGATCTAAAATATATGTTATGTCTTGGAAAATGAATGGTAATATGTTGGTCAACAGACTAAATGATTTGACTCAGTAAATCAAGTACAAGTGAGGGTAAATAAATGTTGCAACGCATTTTTTAGATGAGACAAAAGGCTTGTTCGGATATTTGTGCAGGTATTGTACCCATGTATGTGTGTGTGTGTGTGTGTGTGTGTGTGTGTGTGTGTGTGTGTGTGTCAGTCTGAGTGCTCAAATAGCACGTTTTTTTTTGTCTTTGGCAGCTCATGTAAATTGTATGTGTGTGTGTGTGTGTTTAACTGCATGGGTCTCTTTTTTGTGTACTGTGTATGCTTTCATACGTGTGTTTGAGTGTGCGTGTGCATGTGTGTGTACGTTTCTATGGGGAGTTATATCTCGGGCTGTCGGAGTGAGTTTCTGTCTTCCATACAAGCAAAGGTTACCTCTCCCAGGAACAACCCACTGCCGAACTGGCCTTTACACACACACACACACACACACACAACACACACACACACACACACACACACACACACACACACACACACACACACACACACACACACACGGCCATATGTAGACACACAGAATACCCACCCATCCACAGAAATACAAATTCACGGGTGTATCTGGCCAGCTTTGTTTGACAGATAAAAGTTTAGAAAAACACTGAGCCTGACATTTGGAAATGCCGTCATTTGCAAAGCCAGAGACGAATATGTAAAAATGTTGCATTGAGACCTGAATCATCACACTAAACTTGTTTTAGGCAATTCACTACTTTTCTGTCTCTGGTTTCCATCTTCTAACCCTTCCTCATCCTTTCCATTTGTTTCATTCTTTATTTCCACTTTGCACTGAGATAAAAGTGTGTAAACTTCAGCTCTGTTTCTTAGTTTTTTCTCTCTTTCCCAGATTGACCTGGAGCAGTCTTTTTTGTCCTCTCTCCATCACCATGACAACTAAATTAAGACAGGGAGGTAAAGCGCAACTAATCAATAAAAGGTAACTTAAGCTGAAAATATGGGTACTGCGTTTATATTCATATGCATTTTCTGTCTAAGTGCTTCCTGGTATCATTAGTATGTGTATCACCTACATTTCCTGCACTACCTCTGTGGGATAGTATGTGTGTGTCTGTGTGTGTGTAGCTAGCTTGGCCTTGAGAAGATAAATAGCTCCCCTTTCCTCTGCTTCAACACTCAGTGCTCTTCAGGGCACGGTAGCTAATTGGCTAACGTCATTAATGCTGCTAATTACCATTAGCCTTTTCAGGTATATCTACGGACACACACACACACACACACACACGCACAGACATACACACACAAATCAGCATATGTTGAAATGTTTGCATGCATTAGTAAGTACATTCAGCCCCCAGACACCTCAACTCACACAATTATTGCCCATACAATCCCCACCTGCCAATAATGAGCCAGAGGATAATTGCTAGAAACAAGTCAACCATGTCACCTGTTATTACGTCGTGGCCGTCAATATGGACGGAGGCAAAGGACACACTGTGTGTTTGTGTGTGTGTGTGTGTGTGTGTGTGTGTGTGTGTGTGTGTGTGTGTGAGAAAGGGAGAACAATGCAGACGAGAAGAGAGGCAAAGAGAAAGGAAGAGAGGCTGGTGATGCAACTGATTGACAACATGAAAAAAAAGCTCCGCCAGCGGCCCCTAGGGGCTGAAATGTTCATCACACCCGACAATACGAATGTACGGACGTTATGAATTTTTATGTTCGGCTACTAAAGTTGGCATTTCAGTCATTGAAAACAAAAAAGGACATTATCTTGGGAGCATGGATGTGTTCAGGAAATGAACGATCATCTCAGTGTTAGTCAAAGGCAGCTGGACATGCTTGTACTTCTTCAGTTCTAACTGACTCGTAGGGAGTCCAAGGTTGTTCAACTTAACGTGGGTTTTTTAACACTTTTAGAGTCACTGAGGTCATCGTGAGTCATTTACCCACCTGGACATGTCAGATATAGAATATAATAGAACATATAAAAACAAAGAGAGCGTCTGTTGTAACCAGAGTTTATGTCAGGATCCCTGTCTGTCCCTTTGTGTTTTTACCTTTGTTTCCCCCGATCTCCTTTCCTCATGTGTTTTCTGTCATTCTCCATGTTTGTTTTTGTCTGTCATGTGCGTTTTGTTTTGGTCTGTCTGGAGGGTGTGGATTCCTCCACTGGCCGCCTCCAGACACCTCCCGCTTCCACTCCTCTGATCAGCTGGTACATCTGCGTCCAATTCCAGTAATCACCGCCTGTCATTATATCAACCCCGGTCCTGCACTCAACCTTCATCAGTCTGTTCCGTCACCTCATCTGGTTCAACGGTGCAGTCTTCGAGTAGCAAGTTTGACTCCCGTTACGTTGCTTCTGGTTCGGACCTCTGCCTGTTTGCTGCCTGCTGGAGTTCTACCAGTGTGCCACCCTGAGCAGCCTGAATACTTACTGAGTGATTACTCACCTGGTGTCCAGTGTCGGTCCACAGAGACCACCTGTTGACACTCACCTTTGGCAATCCTGTGTCAGACCTCAGGAGACCACACGGTCAACCCTGCACCCGGTACCAGCGTCGGTCCACCGAGATCATCTGGACTCACCTGAAAATCCTGCTTCTATCTGCGGTGGACACCCGCCTTCAGGCAGCACTGCATTAAAACAGACAGAAATGTGTAATGGAAAACATAGTCTGGGCTAAGAAACACTTCTGAAACCATCATCTGTGAACACAGTTTATCGCTGCGTCCACAAATGCAAACAAACTCTACAAAGAAAAAAACACATAGAAACATGATCCAGAAACACCGCCACCTTCTCTGGACCCGAGATCATTGAAGATGGACTGAGGTGACGTGGAAAACTGTCCTGTGGTCTGATGAATCACAATTTTTGATTATTTTGTATTCTGCGTCCTCCAGGTTAAAGAGGAGAGGGACCATCCAGCTTGCTATCAGCATTCAGTTAAAAAGCCAGCATCTGTGATGGTACAGGGATGCATTAGTGCACATGGCATGGGTAGCTTGAACATCTGGAAGGAAGCATCAATGCTGAATGATATATTCAGGTTTTGGAGCAACATATGCTGCCATCCAGACAACGTCTCTTTCAGGGAAAGTCTTTTTCAATAAGTTTTCTCTTTTTCAACACTTGAAATGTTGCCTTTACTCTATCTGCAATTAAATATGGGTTTATAGGATTTATAAATCATTGTATTCTGTTTTTAATTACATTTTACACAGCGTCCCAAATTTTTCGGAAACAGGGTTGTAGAATAATCCAATCAAGCTTTCCCACTTTGTGTCAAAGGGCTTTGTTAGCTTTTTATTTCGGCTCAGTACAGTAAACAGTTAAACGTTTGCACGCAACTGTAGGGTGAAAAGCCCACTGTCATCACCTCCTCGGGGTTCCGCTGACCGCTTCCCTACAGTTCTGTGTCTCCTGTTTCTTTTTGTAGTGTTGATGCATTGACTTGCAGATAATAATACACCTGTGGAGAGTCTCATTCCTTCGAGAGAAATTCCAACTCCTCTACTTTCATAGCTCTGCCCACCTGGCCAATCGCAGAATAAAGTGGACATGATTGTCTGATTATCAGTTTCAAAACCTACAACACAGCCTCCCAAAATCACTGACTCTGGACCAGGCAAGAATTTTGTTTTAAGCATGCCTTCCAAGTCCATATGTATAAACTGGGGTCCTAGTTAAAACAAGCACGGCAGAGCTGAGAAAATATCATGGTGACTTTCGGTATCCATTCTCTTACAATAAATATGATCATTTTCCCCATTGGATACTTTCTGGCATTTTTATTTCCATAATGCCCTTTTCCTTTCATGACCTCCTACTCAACTCATCAATATAGTTAAAGACTGATTTGCATAATACATGTTGTTATCAGCATTGTTAGCATTAAATTTGGCAAATAACCAGCTTTTTTTTTTCCATGACAAAAAAGTGCTTTGATTTGAATGGAATTAAATTAGGGTAAAGGAAAGAACGAGTACAGCAGATACTATAAGTGTGAGAAAGTGAACAAAATGAGATAAGAAATTAAAACAATTTGTTCAAGGGTTGTAATCCAGCCGGAGACAAAAAAAATTGTTTTTCTACAATAGTGCTGTTTCCCTCAGTCAATCCTTTTTCAGTTAGTGATTACACTATTGTGCTCATCAATACTATGTTGCACAGACAGAGAGAAAAAAGAAGGATGCTTGTGTCTCAATAGTTCTCAGTGGTGCTCTCTTTGTTCGGCACAGGATCTTTCTGGGATGAGCTGATTCTGTTTTTTCAGCATTTAATCAATACAAACCTGCTCGACGCAAAATCTTCTCAACTCTTTAAGCCAGGTGCAAAATATTAAAAAAAAAAAAAAGATTGTTAAAAGATGGCCTCGGGTTCAATGACCTCATGACTTTCACTCCTGTAAAAATGCCTACTTGGGCCAAACAGCAGATTATGCTAACATGCAAATTTGATATTTAAATGACATAAATGGAATTATTAATTGTGGATGCATGTCTCTTTGCATAATTCTTTGCACTCTGCAGCTGGAATTTAAAAGGCAATTTCTGAGGATATTTTTTTGCACAATACTCATGCAGCATTTATGTAATACATTTGTTTATAGCAAAGCCGTTAAAGGCAAATTACAAACCGTGTCATTGCCGGTCTTAAGGAAAAGGGTTTTCCTGCACAGAATACTGCACACTGTTTTTTATCTACTGCAGGTGAACCTTCAGGTTTGTGCAGTGTGCCAAGCTCTAACCTGTCAGGACATGAAAAGCACTGTAGTTTGTGCTAGAAACGACACCCATCACAGGCAGGTCATGTCTGATGACATGGCGGAGGTCAGTATGAGGTGATGAAGACACTGGAGGCTGTATGCGACTGACTGCTTCCTTGAGACACAGCCTCCATATCTTCCACATGAAAGAAACATGGAATCAGTGGTAGCTGGTGAATTTTGCATTTTTTTTTTTCTGAACCTGTTTGGGGCTGTAAGCCATGAGGGTTTCTGTTTAAACACAAGCAGCCTTGTGGTCTTCGCTTTGAGCTCTTTGGCTTCAGCTATCGAGGACTGTTACATTTAATTAACAACTGAATGAGAAAATAAAACACACTTCATCTAACAACTCAGATTAGCTACTTAATCCAAATGTCTCTTTTCTAATGAAGCAGAATACAAAAAAAAAGTTGAAAAAAAGTTTAATTCAAATTTAAACATTGGAATTCAACATCAATGGAGGATGTGCATTCTCTACTCTTGTATATCGTAACCATAATAGCATATTTCCTATACATGGTCGTCATATGTAACATATAAAACAGTTTAAGATGTATTATATACATAGAAATATTAAAATTGTGCTTAACATGTTTATTTAATCAGAAAATAGATTTCCATTTATGTCACTCAAGACATCTCTGAGGCTTTAAAAATGAAACTGATTCTCCAAATTTGCACCATCAACATGAACATGTTGCATCTCAACCTTCAGCTCTGTATCATTTTAGGATGCTCTTAATTTCAGCTTTAATACATAAAATATTTGTATATGTTTCCCACTACTGATTACTGAAGCATTATGTCCAAAAGCTTCACTCCTATTCGGCAGCTTTTCTTCGCATTTTATAACCCAGACAGAATATTGACTCCATCACATTATTCATGAGCCTCTAAGCAAGGCACATAAAACCCTAAATAGAAAAGCCTATACAGTATGCAGAAATTTAAAGTGGTGATTCATTTTGTTTAGAGGGCAAATTCTCTCTTTCTTTTGCTCTCCTCTCGGCCGATGCTTCTCTCTCTTCTTATCATTACCCCTGTGCTTCGTATCTGCATGAGAATTGCATATCAGTCGCTCACAGAGGCAGCGCAGTAGCTTCCTATGAGGCCCACAGCACATTCAGATAGCTTGCAGAAAGGAATTTTAACGTGAGATTGGCACATATTGAGAAAGAGTGCAGAGAGGGTGAAAGAGAAGAGAAAAGGACCCAAGGAGAGAGGAAAGAGAACGTCCATACTACATACCAGCATAGAGGAAGACAAAGAAACTGAAAACTAAGAGGCAGCGGCTGTCCTCCCCCGGGCCAATAACCTGCTAATATGGCACCTTGTTTCGACTTGCAGGCAGTTGCAGTGTTTTCACAGACTAATTAGTTTGGTAAGACATAGTGGTGAATTACTAGTATAGTAGAGAGATGAGCACATGTGTTGGCCAACCAATCCTAGAAAATAGGTTTGATTAGGTTCCTGTAGCAGATCACAGCAAGAGTATGGAAGATGTTTAAATACATTCATTTGCATTTTTATTTGCTAATTGTATTCCATAACCTTCTTTGACACACTTTAAAATGAAACAATATAGCAAGCGGTATGAAAGGGATCTTAGATCGACACCTCGAAACATAAGCCAAATGAGCATCTCCACACTTTGAGCGGTTTGTTTTTCTCACTTTAACAACCATTTCCCAGGAGACTGCGTCCTCAACCACCGATGTATTTTCAGTCCTAATTGATCAAATAGATCTACTCAAAATACAACTCTAACTGAAAAACAGAACACGAAAAACCACCACTTATAAAGCAGCAATAAAAAAAAGAGTAGAACAACATGCTAATTTCATCAGAACTTGGAGCCCGTCATCACACTGAAAACAACAACATTTGTTGAAGGGTGTTAAAATGACCTATTATTGTGATCTCTAGTGGGCATTGTAATTATGACGGGAGCTATGGAGGAAGTCAGGAGACCGAGAAAGATTGGATATACTGTAGTTAAATGGATCATAAGACTTGAACCAAATAGACCACTGGCCACGTCCAGAGCAATGCCAAAAGCCAACGTTGACTCATGTTACATATGTGACATGCTAAATAAATTACGTTTAGTACACAGCAAACGTCTTCTTAAAAAGGGTTCATGATTTGAGTTAAAATAACATTTAAATCCAACCAAGTAGTTTTGGTCCCTAACCAAACAGTGACCATGTCACAACGTTAACCACACGTTCATTATTGTTACCATGACAACAAAGGTCCATCACACCCAACCTGTGAACAAGGCACCCTGTGGTGTCTCATACATCAGTACAAGGTGCCTTACTTTTGGGAAACAAAAACCACATGATTAGGGTTTGGCAAAGATCATAGTTTGGGTTGGAAGGAGTAATGTTAGGTAAGTTATTTTACGTATGATATGATACGTAAGTTAAATATTACGTTAAATAAGTAACTTACTTCTAAAAATCCACATTGACCTTTGGCCTCTTACAGACTCAAACACCGGTTTCCTGAGTGGAAGTCTTGTGAGCTCTGTTAGTCTTTCTACTCCGTCACATGACCTCATTCTTCAAGTCACACTGCAGAGGTCAAAGGGCACCTCACGCTCATTTCCCTGACAACGCATCTGACAAAGCATCTGCATTTGATGTCCTGGGAATGTGAACAGGCTGGTGCACCTTTTTTTAGCACTCTCCAATGGACAAATTATCTATGCTATCACGTGTGTGTGGACATGATGATGACTGATTATTCCCCTTTGATGATTATGATGCACCACCACCACCTTCATTGGTTTTAACAAATCCGAAGCTGTCAATGCGACCCAACCTGTTCTGATCACAGCAGATATATAATATAGACTAAGTCGCAGCACGTTCAAGGTCAGGTCTCAGTTACAAGGAATCAAGTCCCCCCTAAAGATCTTTACTAATACACCTTGAATCTGGACCGTTATTTATCTAATAGGTGAAGTCAGGTGTCAGGAGTGTAAAGACTTCATGTGATCATATATATCAGATTGCGGGAAAAAGAGAGGAAGTCTCATATTTGTCAGAAACAAGGTTAAAAGAAAAGGACCAAAACCTCTTTGAAAACTACACATTTTTGACAATATCAATATCAATGCTTTTTAATGTTTTTACCTTCTATACTTCACTAAGTTAATTTAATATTATACATTTTCATCTGATACAATTACAGTGAGACATGTTCCTCTACATACTGACACACAGGGGAAAGCATGTGGGGCTTTTTTACTGTATAACAATAATTTGATCACAGAAGTTTTAACAAAAAAGGAAGTATTTCACTTTAACTGTGCCCCCCACCCCCTTCTGACTGCTGTCTTTTCATCTTCCTGTAGAAGGCAACTTGGGAGAGAATGGGATGAAGTAGAATAAAATCAGCGGAAGAGAAATGCTCCTCTCTAACAAAGAGAAAACAGTGAAGATTGTTCTCGTCTGTTTAAACACAAGCTCTCTTCCTTTTGTACTGTTTGGTTTAAACTAGCTCCACAGGGAGAAAAGGGGGGAGAAATAGACAGATGATGCAAAGAGGAAAAGAGATTTATAGAGAGAAAGCACAAGGAGAGAAAGGGTGAGACAAAATGAGGAGTCTCTGAATGTGGGAAAAATAATGAAAGAAAAGGAATTCCAGAAAAAAGACACAAAGAGGTGACAAATAATAAAGATAGAAGAGAAAGAGACAGAGAATGAAGGTAAGTAAATCCATTTCACCTCGCATCTGACTACAGTCTACATCCCAGTACTATTTTAAGGCAATCACAGGGGAGGAGGAGGTGATGGATGGAAGAGGAGGTAGCGATGAGAGCGAGACAGACAGTTGTTGTTTTTTGTTTTCATGTGCACATAAGTGTGACAGAATTTGATATGTGCAGACAAAGAGGGAGAAGAACAACAGTTTTTAAATTGTGGACAACACAACCCTGGTGTTTGCTGTAAAAAAGAAAGAAAGAAATCTGCTGCATTATGTGTGATATCATGAGGATTTTTCCATTTCTGCTACAGCAGGGATGTCAAACTGGCCCAAAAACCTCAAATGTATTGTTTTGTTCTTCACGGCTCCACTTTGTTTTGATGTAATCGTTAACGGTTTTCAGTGTTGACATTATATGCGAGCAGCACATTTCTAATCAGACTGATTTTGATCAAATATGAGGTTCCACAACAGACTCACTACATATAAGAGGAGCTCAGTGATCAGTACTGATTTTGGAAAGATATGGCCATAAACCTGAAATGTAGTACGAGCAGTTATAGACAGTTCAAGCTGAATGTAAAAAATAACTAGTCTCCAAAGTTGCTGCATTTCATGGCATTTTCTTTGTGTTCATCTCACTTAATATTGGTTTGGTGACTTCCTAACACACAGTTATGTTTGACATATTTTCTGCAGTAGTTTTAAGTCTCCAGTGTTCTGCAGCACTCTTTCGCTCTGCCATCCATGTGGTTGCTTTGCTAAAGGGAAATCCTTCTCCGGTTGCACTCACGTGCTGCCACTCCTGCGACCCCGCCCCCACCCCACCATCCACTTCGGCTCCCAGGGACGGATGTCATCAGACACTTCTGCATCTGTTTCTCAGGCGTAGATTTGATGTGCTATATTTCTGAAGCAGGTGCTGCAGGCTGCGAGTCACAGTTTGCATGTTTGCGGGACGAGATGTGCATCTCCCTTCAGAGACATGTTAACCGAGGCCGATGAAGTGTTGTGATCGATTTGAAACTTTGTGAGGTTAGTGGGGATAATTCTCCACCTCAGAAGACCGGGGTATACATGGCAGGGTGTATACATGGCAGGGTGTATACATGATTAGTTCACTGAAGGGAGAAGATATCCTTCTCACTTCCTATCGGAATTGGATTGAACCACCAACCTTCTGATTAGTGTGCAACCCACTTTACTGTTTGAGCCACAGCCCCCCAGTTTGAGGCAATACAATTTATGATGGGGAACAAGCCAAACCTATTCCCCCCGTCAGGTCGGACATGATTTGATTTCAGGCTTTCCTCAAAGAGAAAGAGCTCAAAAGGTCAACCATGTTTGCAACCAAGAGAAAAGGCATTTCCATGAAGATTCCGACACATTCTGTGAAGCTCTTTCTACTGCATAGGTTAACAGAAAATGGGAGTTATTTTACCAGAGGCGATGCATAATAAGAAACTCTCTCATTGTGCCATGTAATAATTTTTCCACCAGCGAGTCTGCCACAGCGTCTCGTTGTACACAGAGCATATTGTGTAGAAATAACCTGTTTCTCATTAGCGCACTGGGAAATGCCACAGTTTGGGCTTTGCTGAGACCTTCGCTCTCTCTTTAGTTGAAAGCCTCGGGCTAAGAACACAATGGCACCGCGAGATTCTCCAGCCACATTTAAAAAGATGCTCTGGATGAAAACAAAAATGATGAGCATGATTGCTTTTACTGTCTCTTGTCCACATATGCACTTTTTAAGCAAGCAGAGTCTGTAAACATGTCTCTTTATAGTGGCACACAGCTACAGAAACCACACCAGATTGCTCTAATTTGATGCCAGCTAATGTGGAATTTATTGCAGGAGGTTAATCAACAGAAGTACATTTTTCTCTCATTCTACCTTCCAGAGTTTAATGAAACTTACTGTCGACCGACCTCTCGATGAGATTAACCCAGTTTTCATCACCCAGCTGTTGCAATGTTCCCCAGACATTCCAAAGAACTATTAACCGGCCTGATAAAAAGTATCTAGCAAATGCTGCTTCATTTGTTTTCCATTAGAGCAATATTTCTCTGCAGTTTAATACT
This sequence comes from Embiotoca jacksoni, assembly GCF_022577435.1. Taxonomy (NCBI): domain Eukaryota; kingdom Metazoa; phylum Chordata; class Actinopteri; family Embiotocidae; genus Embiotoca; species Embiotoca jacksoni. The sequence continues at coordinate 21,658,138 of NW_027185403.1, forward strand.
CACAGAGTGTGATTGTATTGACGTCTTACGTCTTTGAAGTCAAACTGCAAGTCTCTGCTGATGGGATTAGCACAGTTTTCATTACTGTGAATTTTATTTCTTCTTCTTCATTCTTTTTTTTTTTTTTTCATTAAAGTAAATGCATTATTTAGGTCTTTATTTTATTCAGGGAAAATTTGCTGAACATGCATGCTCTTTCCCAGCAGTGCCTCATACATTCACTCAGTAAACACTCACTCGAGGGAGCTGCAGGGTCCAACTTGTGTCCTCGAGTGTTGGCAACTGAGGGACTTTGCAGAGTCACAAAGCACTGATACGCCCTTGTGGGGCATTTCTTTTGTTAAGATAAAACTAATATGCATCGCCTGTTACCATCAGACTATTGCTCGCAGCTTCAGTTTTCACTGTGATTATAATCCGGACACCCTGTTTTAATGTTCACTCAACCACCAACACCGATCTTTGATTGGTGTCTTCGCATAACAATTTGTTTATAAATCTACCTGAGGTGTACAATTCTGCAAATTATTCCCTATGAAGCATACCCAGACCCATATATTCATGTCATGAATTTGGGTCTGTGAACACTTCACTATTGTTTACTTACAGTCATGAAAGTATAAGGACATCCCATGGACATTTTGGAAATTGTCCAAATCTGGACTTTTCACATTTTCACATTCACGAGAGCTCTGCATGTCCCGAAAGCAGATGTGAATCCAGCCTGGACCCACAACTTTCATTGGTCATGGGGGAATTGGCAAGACACACGTCATAGCCATAGTATATATTTATATACTGTATGTGTGTCTGTCGGTTTGTGTTAGTGTGTACAGTAGTATATGCAACTATATGGACTTTAGAGAAGTCTAAATCTTCGTTGCTTCACTTTTTTTGTAGAATTGTGGATCTATGGTTGCCTGGTGTCTTTATATAGCTCCTTGTTCTATTGTTGCTCTATACTGATTAAGGATGGCTTAAGCCTGATACGTCACCAAGGCCAATTTACTATGCACTTACTATGCTTTGAAATATATATATATATATATATATATATATATGTGTGTGTGTATGTATATACACAGCTCTGGAAAAAAATTAAGAGACCACTTCAAAATTAGGAAAGACTCTCCCACCCTCGACCTGACTACGACCTTCAACAACTCTGTGTTATCCCGACCCTGACTGCTAAGAACCTCGGAGACACTCGACAGTCAACTCTCTCTTACTGCCAACATCGCTGCAACAACACGTTCCTGTAGATACATGCTACACAACATCAGGAGAATACGTCCTCTTCTCACTCAGAAGGAGGTGCAGGTTCTGGTCCAGGTTCTGGTCCAGGTTCTGGTCATCTCCCGTCTAGACTACTGTAACTCCCTCCTGGCATGTCTACCTGTTAGACCTCTGCAGCTCAACCAGAATGCTGCAGCTCGACTGGTCTTTAACTTCCTAAATTCACTCACACTACTCCTCTTCCTCCTTCTCCTCCTCCTCCACTCCCTTCACTGGTTACCAGTGGCTGCCCGCATCTGTTTCAAAACATTGGTATTTGCGTACCGTGCTACAAACCGATTGGTACAGGACAACTTTGTACTTGGCTTGATTCATGCGTCCTTCACAAAGACAAATCTGCCCGATTCCAGCCTTGCTGAAGCCCCCCAGATCATCACCGATCCTCCACCACATTTCACAGTAGGTGTGAGACACTGTGGCTCGTCAGCCTCTCCAGGTCTCCGTCTAACCATTAGACCACCAGGTGTTGGACAAAGCTGAACACTGGACTCATCAGAGAAGATGACCTTCCTCCGGTCCTCTATGGTCCAATCCTCATGGTCTTCTTCAAACATCAGCCTGGCTCGTCTTTGCTTCTCATTGATGAAGGGCTTTTTTCTAGCTTTGCAGGACTTCAGCCGCCCCCAGGAGCCTGTTTCTAACCGTCCTCGGCATCCTCTTCACCCCAGCTGCCGTTTGCTGTTATTTTTGGAGGTCACTTGATGTCATCCTACGGTTGTTGAGTGACATTGGAATGAGTTGGCGGTCATCCTGGTGAGCGGAGAGTCTTTTTGGTCCTCTGCTGGTCTGTAGCTTTGTTGTCCCTAATGTCTGCAGCTTTGTTGTCCCTAATGTATGCAGCTTTGTTGTCCCTAATGTCTGTAGCTTTGTTGTCCCTAATGTCTGCTGCTTGACCTCGTTCTTATGAACCGCTGTCTTTGAAAATGTAAGGATGGAAGCAACCTGATGCTCGCTGTATCCCTCTGCCAGTGAAACCAGAATTGAACCCTTCTTTTCCTCACTCAACACATTTCTTTTTAACACTTTTGGCATGGTCAATAGTCACTTTTTTTTTATTCCAATTACTTTTGAGGTACTAGTAGCACTGTTCCTGCCATCCAGCTGGTCCTATTGCAAGAGAATAGTGATGACCACAGCACTGCTTTTTTGTACTTTTCTTCATTAAATAAGATTTGGTTCAGGTGATCACCTAATCAGTACCTCATTAAGTAGAATCAGGTGTGCTTGTATTGGAATTCAACAGATTGGAATGGAACGGCTGCCGTCCACGTAGAGATGCTGATTTAAGAAACATTTGGTGTGGTCTCTTAATTTTTTTCCAGAGCTGTGTATATATATATATACACATATATTTCAGGACACTTCTTGATATGCTTTCTTTGGCCTAATTCCAATACGGTCCCAACAACAGCCTCCCCCTTAATCCTCTCATGCCATTTTTACATCTGCTTGGAGGGTCTGCCACATCAAGTGTCACTCCAAACCAATGACCCTCGAGTGGGAGTGTTAAAAAGCTCTTCAACACCAAATCTGCATCGATGCAGGATTACAAAACACACCAGTGTAGTGCAGCACCACTTTGAGTCTAGGATGAAATTCCCCATACCTAAAAAGTTCCATGCAGTTATTTACCAAAAAGATCACTGGCTCACTTCAAACAGACTTTAGATAGAATATTTTTCATGGACACATTATAGCTTTGTATTTTAGAACCAAGATGGCATTTGTATCACTGAGTTGTCTTGGTTATTTGGCTTGACTGTCTGTGTTGTACAATTTCAGGGTCTGTGGAAACAAGCCAGGCTCTAATGAGAAGAATAGCACAAATTATAATACAAAAATTCAATAAAATGCAGCCAAATAAGTGTTTGGAGAGTTTTTATTTACACAATTCATATATTTTGTATGATCAAAAGATACTATTTCATCAAAAAGATTATGCCATAAATGGAATGAGCCAAGTCATTGCCACAACACCTACATCGTTGTCAACACTGGGTATAAGATTATATTTTAGATTAATACTTAGTTTCAATATAGTTGTGAAATATTTTGGGTAACAGGTTTATCATCATCTGGTGTATCCTCCTCCTTGCATCCTCCTAGATTAGATTAGGTGATTGATAGCAATACAAAAACGATTCATGCAGACAAATCTTCTGTTTCTGTCAGCGAAAAACAAAGGCATCCCAAAAAACGTGCCTGTGTACCCCCTTCAGGATGTGCACAGGTGTACTGCCTACTGCCACGGATGAGATTGAGATCGGTTACCTTTACTTGGCAGTCCATTGTGGTACCACATATTTTATTATGAAGGCCTGACAGACTGAACGCTTAAATCAAGGGATATGTTTAGTATCTGTTTCAACACAACTTATTTTCTTGAAGGGCATGTAGACCATGGCAAACTCGTTTCTCTTATGGTTTCCATGAACTCTGGTAATCTTATTTAAAAGCAAAGTACAATGGAAAATGTCTACCAATGTAAATAGTGTCCATACCATTAATCATGCATGTACTCCTCTGTCAGCAAAATAAGTACAAAAAAAAAAGCAAATTGTGAAGCACGTGCAATATGATTTATTAGCTTTACACATCAAAGTGTGGTGGAATGCATCATGTGCAATTTATGTTTTAAATCTGTGTAGTGTGTTCACATCTGGCAAATCTGATCGACAAACATGTTGCCAGCAATTGTGATGGATGTCTTCAACACGGTTTGGTAAAAACTCCACTGTTCACCTACATTGTGTCCACAGACATGTCTGACTGTTAATGTTTGTTTCCCCATATGACTTCATGTTGACCATACGGCTACGGTCCCAAATCTCTACAACTGACATCATTAGGACAGTCCTAATTTGACCAATAGAAATAAGGGCCAACACTATTAAAACACATTGTAATTATAGTTTAAAAGAGAGTTTTGAGGAGACAAATATTACAAAACTTGACAAAAAGCTTTCAAAAAATTCCTCCAACGGGATCATGGCCTCAGGCTACAGCTGCCCCTATATTGACATTTCCCATGACCTTTTGAATGAGTGTCACTGGGAGAACATTGCCTGTGGTGATTTATAATATTACATTTTATGACTTTACACGATTACCAATGTCTGCTAAAGCTGCATCACATTCCCTGGCCTGCTCCCGGGAACAAAATTGACAGAACTCACCAAAAGTGTCAGCGTCAAAAGTGATAAAGTGGAAATCACGGCTCCTTCCTGTCCCCCTGACAGATGCGTTTATGTTTTACAAGTCAGAAGCCACATTGTCACAGAGTTTTTATTCTTGTGGAATTAGCCCACTTGGCATTACACTGCGGTGAACTCAACATAATATGACAGGAGGAATGTCCCACAGAGTCTGAACAGTTTTTCATTAATGCCAATGTATTTTGACATTTCCAAAGGCATTTAAAATGGGTGCAACTGTTTCTCCTCCTTCGATATAACCTTTTTTTTTTTTCTTTCTTTTTTTTTTTACAATGGAGAATATTTTCAGGGGAATATTCATCAGGGACAAGTAAAACAGCCACTTCATACAAGCCTGCTTCTGATATCCCAGTTCTACTTGACACTCACCCATGAGTAATGAGTCATATTACACACTTGAGTAAAGCAGTTCCAGTAATAGCCAATGGACAACCCCATAGCTCCAAAATCCCTCGTCCTCAGAAAGTAGGAACAACACCAAGATGTCACCCTGTTTCAAAACTACAGTCAAAGTACCATTTGACTCCTCGCAGTGTGGGGATTAACCCACTTTCCATCAAGCAGTGAAGTCACAAGGATGTGACAGTTATACCCGCCAGACTCTACTGGAGTGTGAACTGGGCTGACCCTTTTGCTTTAAAGTATCTGCTTATTAGGAACTGAAGGAGAACAGACAATAAGAGGATCATACTTTGATATGTTTCCTCAAAGCTGGGAGCTACAACCCAACTTGGTTCAGTTTCAACATTTCCACTAGCAGACAAGCAGAGTGAAATGTTACCCAAAAGTCCTCACATTTAAATAATATGCCTTTGCAAATGACCCCGAGCTGCTCTGAAAATGTCCCCACTTTGATAGCAGCTGGTGAGGTTCAGGCTGGTAAAACTACATAGTTATAATCAGGTTAAGCTCATGGTCATGAATCATGTTGAGCTAGCCTTAACGGTTCAAATATCACTGACTCCAGAAGATCACACAAAAAAAACTCTCTCTATTTAGCATGTCACTTCCAAAGTAACATACACAATCAGTGGGATCACGACACAAAATGAAAGCTAAGGTCAACATACTGTACCTTTACTACTCACCGCTATGTAATATTGGATCATTTTCCCCATTAAATAAATGACAAAGCAACACATTTCTCATTTGTTTAATTGGGTTTTCTTCATCCTTTACGTGTGTGAAAGTTATACGATGTTTCAGGGAGTATTAATGCCAAAATATATATATAAAAAAAAAAAAATAGTTCTAAAGGGTTCACAAACTTCCAAGCAACACATTATCAATGATATGCATTCAAAATTTTAGACAAACTACAGACATGCTAACAGCTCCTCTGTTAGTACAGTGTCAAGCTTAATGCTAACTTTAGCTTGGTAACAGTTAAAATGATAATGGTACATGCTGATGCTGCATATTAGCACGCTAATATTTGCAAAATAGCAACCACAAGTCACCACATACTTGGATTCATCCTTTAGGGTCTGCATATCTGTAATTCATCTGATACATACCAGTATATTTCAGTGTAGACCAATCAATCAACCCACAGAGATCAATAATGGTGTGTTTCAGCTCCAAATAGTACCCAGGGGGGTTGGGTATGTTTTGGATAAAAGTATTGTCACATTATTTATTATTTCCAACGGCCATTTCAAGCATTTGAACAGTTCCATTGCTGTCATGGACATGTCGAGGACGTTCTACCTGCTGCTGAGTGTGTCGGCTCTGATCATCCATGTTAAATTTGTTCTAACCATATGACGCTGCCAACAGTCAATGTCAAATTAAAAATGAATGAGAGACTGTAACGAGAGTATGATCCGGCACAAACTGAATGAACGGGTGTCACAGATTGTTTCTTTTGGGTTGATGTGGTTGGTTAATAGAAAGCACAACTCTTTACAAAACAAGTTATTTCATTTATTTAACTGGAAAAAAGCGTTTGTTTTATTTGACTTTTAATCCTCCAAAGCAACGTTTTATATTGAAGGGCTGTAGATATTACTGAAACTACTACACTGACAGCTTCCCTTCTATGGTACAGACATTATGAGACACAGTATTGCTTTTTATTCATCCAGCTGTGGTCAGAAGCTAAAACTGCCAGTCAGTGCGAGCGCTTTAATCTTCTGCCAGTTTAATATTCCGAGTATTTACGATTAAAACTTCGAACACCACAAAGCTCTGGCTGATCTGCGCCACTTGACACCTCTCACAGCACTGGCATTAGCCCACTTTTCTTCGCAATGCAGTCAGGACCACAGGGAAGTGACATGAGCAATATTCCCCTGCCGTTCTCAACACGGGAGCAAAGAAATGAGCAAGAACCCCCCTAAAGACACCCTACCTCCTCCTCCTCCTCCTCGTCTTCCTCCTCACTCCCTCCCCACCTTGCACACACCACAGCACACCATTCCTCTCTGGTTAATTCACTCACGGGCCCCCTCTGAAATAAGTGCCTTTATGAGAGAAACCACCCTTTGTGAGGAATAGACACCTTCGGATACAAGATAGAAAACGCTTCATTTTTCTTTTTGTCTGTCTGTCTCCGCTCTTTGCCTCGCCAGCATCTCTAATCACTCTTTGTCACTCTCTCCCTCCGCCTGCTCTTTCTTCAGCGCTTCTCGGATGTGCAGGTTTTTCTGATTTTCCTGGGGCCCTTTGATATGGAAATTAATGACTCCACTCAATGTCAGAATAGCTGAGGCACAATCGCAGTGTTAGCGGTTCCGACATTTTTTTGCCTTTATTTTTTTTAAAGCAGCCAAACATTGCCGAGTGAGAGGGCGCGAGAAGACACAAGCCTAGTTACATGATTATAGCTCAGAGTTTTGCTGAGCATTTTCGTATTTGATGTCCACCTGCACAAAAGAACTTTTTCAAATAGACCTCTAAGGGGGCGAATTTTGATAAACGGCAGTTGTGTCTCTCCCCAGAGTAAACTCAGCTCACTCCCCTGAAAAGTGACACTATAAAGGATAAAACAGAAACGCTGCCGTCTTAATGAGCTCATCTGAACAGACCTGTTTGAAATCTGACAGCAGAAGCATTGAAACCTTTAGCGTGTGTGAGCACTTCAGAGCTAATCCTCCTCGATGACAATGACTGAAGATAAAAGAAAATAGTGAACTTTTTCATAAGAAACAGAGGCACCTATGGAGGTCTGATGTAACATATTGCAGGGCACTAACATCACAGCTGGATACGGTCGAAAGGTTATCATCACTGACAGCCGTTGTGGTGAATTTCAGCTGATGAAATGTATTTGACCTCTGGGCGTGCCTTGTTGAGGTAATGACATTCTGAAAGAAAGCCATGCCATCAGGGAACCACCTTAATTTCCCTGTTCACTTTTCGGTCTTAACTTTAACCTTCCCTACTGCTCTATTTTATGACTGAACATATTATCACTGTGGGATGTGATGGCACAGACCGAGTCCCTCAATTACATGGGATTCACAGTGCAGAGAAAGTTATATTTGACGCACTGCTCTACAGTATATAAGTACAATGCAACGATTCATCAGCAAGGCAGAATTACCAATCGCAAAGTAATCGACGACTTCATGGCCCCGGGGCCTCGAGAACGAGAGGCTTACTGCATCTCAACTGGTTTGTGCTAATTTAATTAAACATTTGTTTGGAATTTCCACCACCGGAGCTTTAATCCTCAGGTCTCTGTGTAAAAATCTAGTCCTTGATGATTTCAGTTCTGTTGGATATTTCTCAATAAATGTCCAATTAAATTACCACAGATTCACACATGGTATTCTAGAAGAGAGAAACTGTAAGTTCTGTAGAAAAAAAATAATATATATATAGGTCTATTTAAGCTCAATCAAATAAAATCAACTGTTCACAGTTGATCTGGTTGAGATTCATTTACATTTTTTAAGTGGTTGAATCATCTTTAAGGTGTATGTCATGCAATAGAGCCAATTAAAACAAATGGAGTGGTCAAAGTGGCGTTATAGTGGTGCATTGGTTCTCACAGCAAGAAGGTTCTGGTCCAAACCTTAGCTGGGGCCTTTCTGGGTGGAGTTTGAATTTCTTCCCAATGCCTACGTGGGTTCTTCCTCCGACCGTCCAAAAACATGCATGGAAGGTTTATTGGTGATTCTAAATTGGCCGGAGTTATGAATGAATGCCTGCATGTGTGTTTCTGTTTGTTTTCTGGGTGGGCGCTGTGATGGACTGGTGACCTGTTCAGGGTGTTTGCCGCCTTTGCCATGATGTCAGCGGGAATAATCTTCAGCCCCCCCGTGACCCTGTTCACGATGAAGCAGGTTTAGATAATGAATGGATGGAATAGTCATAGTTGTCATATTGACATTGAAGGTGTATTGATTGATTCATGTTAACAACTCAAAGCCTCAAGCATTTCAGTTGACAAAAACTCTTCATTTCTCAATAAGACTTTTGTTGTGAAACATGCAGGAACATGTAGTGACTGGAATCAGATGATAACTCTCAGTAATCTGGAACAACCTTTGAAAATAACATGATTATAATGTTGACTTTATTAAATTAAAGTGATGGAAATATACACTAGCAACGACTGTATGTACATTTGCAACCAGTGTGTGTGTGTGTGTGTGTGTGTGTGTGTGTGTGTGTGTGTGTGTGTGTGTGTGTACACTCAAGCACATGAAAGGTGCCCTGCGGTACTTCAACAGATAACAGTACAACCCCAACCAACAGTACACACAAGTAGAGCTGAACAATTCATGAATTCATTGATTCGTGAGTTGACAGAAACTTCTTAGTAACCGTTTTGACCGTCATTCATTCATAAACATTTCATATTTTCAGCTTCATTCGTGTGAAACTTGTATTGCTTTTCTTCACTTTAATCATTTGAAAAGTTTTTAAGTTTGAAATTAGCTTGATAAAACAAAAATTTGGAACATGTCACTTCGTTTTTTGGGGGTAATTGTGATTCTGTTGCATCTCGTCCTGTCCGTTAAGTTTCTTTTCTCCTATTATGCAATATTTTTGGTTCCATTTCTTGTTTTATCTTTGTACTTACCTCTTGTTTTATTTCAGGTCACTCCACTTCCGGTCCCTTGTGTTTTCCCACCTCCTGTGATTGTCTCCACCTGCGTCCAATTGACTTCCTGTCCTCATGTGTATATAGTCCGTGTCTTCCTTCCTCTCTGTGCCAGTTCATCGTGGTTCACAGCTCTTCGTTCCAGTGTTTTCTATTCGTGGGGTTTCTAGTGTATGACCTGAGTTTGTTGATTCTGGGTCTGCCTTTTTCCCTGTATTTCAGCTTGTGTGGACTGATTACTGTTTGTTGATTTCTGGAACCTTTTTGTGACTCTTTGTGGATTATCCTCTGGACACTGTCTTTCATCTTTTCAATACTTTTTACAGTGTGGTATTAGTACTTTTACTAAAGCAAGACATCTATGTCCTTCCTCCAGTATTGTGATGCCAAGTGTTGTCACAGCCCAGTGCTGTTCTTAGGACTTAGGGTACGCCGCCCTGACAACCTCCTCTCCTCACAATAAAAGAGGGCAGGCTTTATGCCGCCTGCGAGGCGAAGTCAGGAGCAAAAAGCTCCCAAATGGCTCACTGCAGCATGCAGTGCTGCTCATAATCTAGATTCAACATTTTCATCAACTCAAAGCTTCTCTCATCTGGATTAAAAGAGCCAGACAGTAAAATGACACTGTTTACAGCAATTATAGCAAGGAAATCTGACTGAAACTAGAATTATACCCTTGTTTCAGATTAAAATGTATGCGTGAGTAACGTACTTACTCAGTCATTATAGAAAGCAGCTTATCTTGGATAGAAGCTGAACCTGCATCACTGAGGAGAAGCCAAACTAAACCACCTATCTACCAATCCACTTTCCTATATACACCTCTACAAAAGGCTGTTTGTTTACTTCCTCAAGGGAAAAAAAGTTGAAATAAATTTGCCTGAGAAAATAATGCTGATCATAACAAATAGAAAATAGTAATTAGATGCATTTAAATACAGTTTAGAGACTAAAATGTAGATTAACTGTCGGATCATAACAATGCAGTGAATGGTGTCCATGATTTACAGACAAGTCTTTCGGACTGTGCAACACTGTGATTAAGAAAGTAAAAACAACCTGAAAGAAAATCAGCTCTTCCTTAAGAGGAGCCTTCATGTGCATGTAAAGGTGGACGTGGGTGTTTGTGAAGGTGCTTGTGTGGGTGGAAAGCTGCACTTCACCGTGAACTGGGCTGGCAGATTTTAAGATGAACAAGAGGCCTCATTTGTGGAGGAAACAGCTTCACGTTGGCTCCAGCCTCCGCAGTGCGTACAGGCTGCAGGATGAAGCTGTCAGTCCACAGTTATAGACGGTGTGGAGCGTCACCTCATGAAAGGGAAGAGAAGTTCTGCTTTTCTGGCTAATCATATTCTCTCCGGTATCATAATTTAGAAAACACTTTCAACTCTTTCTAGTGAATCTTTTTTTGAGGAATGGTGTGTGTGTGTGTGTGTGTGTGCGTGTGTGTGTGTGTGTGTGGTTATTGGGTTTGATAAAAATAACACATTTAACACGTAAAATGATATCAAAGTCATATATTTAGTTTAACATATTTCAAGATGACAAAGCTTTACATCTCTACATGAAGTTGATCTACATTAATAAATGTCAACTTCAAAACTGTTTTTTTTTTTTATACATATTTTTTTTCACACTGTATTGACATAGAAATGGTTGCATTTTATTTTTAACAAGGCAGTTTTCGCTGAGTTCATTTCATATATTTCCAACAACTCTTCACTTCACTTCACTTGAACATAAAATTTGCAACAGTCACATCATCCCTTAATGAAGGAAGGAATATTGACTTGAAGCAGGGTAAAAGCTTTGTCTTCCAACAGGATTAATATCCCAAGGTTAGCAGATAATATCATGAAAAGACTCCAGACATCATACCAGCAGCTGCTAAATGATATGATTTCATAAAAGAGGGTCTCACTGTCTTTCATCATCAGGCCACATTTTAAAAAAAGTACTTCAAGCAGTCAGAAGACAGTGATTCTATTAAATTTGTTCCCATTTTAGTCCAGTCAGGCCTGTTTATCTTCTATCTGTCAGGAGTTCAGTTTTGTCCTCCGTTTTGCCCCCGATCACCTCTCCTCCTGTGTCCCCTGTCTTTGTCTGTGGCCACGCCCCTCACCTCCCGTGGCCACGCCCCTCACCAGTCCCAGCAGATGCAGCCACTCACCCCTGATCACCACCTGCAGGTGTGCTGCATCTCCCTGATCACCTCCCCAGACTATATGTAACCTGCCCCTGCACAACCCTGGTTGTCGGTTCATTTTTGTTAGCCACCCGTCCGTCCTCTGTCTGCTCCCCGTCAGCTCTCCGTCTGCTCCCCGTCAGCTCTCCGTCAGTCCTGTTCCTGTTCCCGTTCCTCCGGCCTCTGTGTCTCCTGCGGATATCCCCCGTCAAAATCACCAGTCGGTGGAGTTGCCCTCCCGGCTTGGAAGATTGTTGACGCCGTCCCTTCCGCTGGTCTGCCGGCTGCCCTGTTACCCGTGTCCCCCTGGAGCTGTCGGTTGAGTTGCCCTCCCGACTGGACGTAAAGTGGACACGCTCGGTGCCACCTTTTGGTTTGTAGTTTTTTGTTTGTTTTTTGGACAATAAAGACTGTATTTTTTGGAACTTGAAACCTCGAGTCTGTGAGCTTGCATTTGGGTCCTGGAAAAACACCCCACCACATAATACTATCTGAGTCATTTGGAGAACCAAGTGTGCCACTCAGTGATCCTCTCAAAAAAAAGGGGTGAATTGTGGTTCAGTAATTTTGAAATCTCCTCTCAAACTCTGATACATGTCCGACACACAAAAATCCATCATGAGGAATCTCAGCAACTGAATCTCAGCTTTATGAGCCTGATAATACACCGAAGCATGAAATGCAGCTGTTAGTTCAGGAAAGGATACCGTGTCAGTCATGTTTTTCAAACCTAGAAATGAAAAGTACACGCATGAATGAAAAAAGTCAAAGATGAAATAAAACAAAAGTCTAAATGGGGTTTTATTAACTAACGTAAGTGTATTATGTTAATGCTATTATATATTTATCGTATGTAATGCAATTTAAATATTCAACTTATTTAACGTACGTGTTGTCTTTAGTTTTGGGGATTTCACTTTGCACATGCCATCAGCCTCATGGGGCTAATGAGAATTGATGAAATATCCAAGACAAACTCAAAGACTGATGCTTCATTAAAAAAAAAAGACAATTGTATGGTGACAAGGTGGTGAAATTTTAGCAGCAGTTTTGCATGAGTGTGTGTGTGTGTGTGTGTGTGTGTGTGTGTTTCACTGCTGGGGTGACAGAATGGGGGCAGATGGCAGATTGCTGGGGTTCTTGATGGCGCACACACTCGGGTAGAGAACCTGTACACACGCAAACACACTTGACATTCACTTCCTCCGCATCCTCTCACACACACACATTTAGAGGTCCACATAATGAACATGTGAACATGGACACTGCTTCCTTCATCCTATACGAAACGAGAATGGGCATATGGGTTGGGACAAAACGGATATTCCAAAACAACCTGGTGTATTTGGTTTTATTTTATATTATACATGGATTTAGATTTTAGCTGCTCAGCCTGTCCCCTGTGTCCTGTCCCTGTCCTCAGTGTTGCTGGGTGACAGAGTGACTAAGTGACCTGAAGCAGTTCGTGTTGCACCATGGGGAAAGCAGCCCTGAATGGAGGTTATGTAAAATTCCCCAATCAGGCTTTAACCTCGCGCAGTTCTCTGATACTTCAAATAGAACAACATGCAGATGACAGCACAAGAAAATGTTGACTAATGAGACATATTACATCACATACAACACATGCTTATTAGATGATGAAATAATTCATATGGATTTATAAAAATAATATTCACATCCACTTAATCCCAGAAAATAATGTTCATGTGAAAAATACAAAATGTTTAAATAAAAATGTACAAATTCTGGCTGTTTAGTTATTACATCACTATCTTTCTGTTATATTGCTGAAGTCTTCTGGTTAATTCCTCATGAAAAATAATAAATCAAGTAGCAGTCTTTTACTTAATCAGCCTACGTCAGAATATGATAACATCATCCTATACCAAAAGTTATTTTCTAGCATCTGTCCTTCATAATCCATGACGCATTTTAGCCAAAAATATGTTACCACATGTCAAGTCTGTACAATTTTATGATTTTTTTTTTAGCTTGAGTTAGTGGTGTCACAGGGACACAGGTCCTTTAGTCTGTCATGCTGTTGTGGATACCTTCTGTCTGTTTCACATGAATGCATAAATCTCACAATTATTAGCAACATATAAGCTACAAATATGTGAAATGAAATGTTTATAAGTACTTCCCCTTTACTTTCAGCACAACGGAGTGCAATGTGTGCACATTTAAAGTTATTTAAAATCCGTCTTTCTTTCACCACCAAAACTAATTCACTATGATAGGCAAAATATGTTTCATTTAGTGGAAAGGGGCTATGATGGAGCTGAACCTATGCTGTTTCCATACATTCAAATCAGGTCACACGTCTTTACACTTTGAAATTGGTGTAGCCTATTAAGCCAGTGCATGTGGACACATTATTGTTTTTATAGTTCCTGGTGTCCCAATCAACCACAGTTGTCCCAATCATGCATGCATTCATACAATGCATACAGTATTTATTATATATTTTTAAGGTAAATTACTGTATGCATGCATGCAACCAGAGGTAAAAGAAATTACATTACAGTAGTTTAGTTATTTCCTCCAACTCTGTAGAGATAGTTTGAATGTTATTGTCAATGCTTGACACTTATCCTCATAGTATTTCTGGACCAAATAGAAATCATTTTAATTTTGGCTAGAAAACATATTTATAATCTATTATGTTGGGGGGAAAAAAAATCCATTTTGGATCAAATTGACCTGCACTGTTTAAATACACTCACACACAGGGAAATTATAAATTCAAAATTAGTAATGTTTTACAATGGCTTGAGACAATTAATTAAACGTGTATATATATATATATATATATATATATAATCCCAGTTGACAATCAGGGTATTCTCTGGACAGGTCACCAGTCCTTCACAGGCCCAACACAGAAAGACAGAACCACTCAACCATTCACACCTACAACCAATTTAGAATCACTAATTAGCCTAATTAACGTCTTTGAACTGTGGGAGAAAGGCTACGCACCCAGAGAAAACCAACGCAGGCAGAGGTAGAACGTGAATACTCCAAACAGACGGCGCCAACCAACCAGCGGGTTCAAATGCAGACCCTTCTTTCTGTAAGGTGACAGTGCTAACCGAGCAGCGCTGTGCCACACAACTCCTTAAGATAGAGCCCCGAGTACTAAAGAACTATCTTCAGCCTTGCAACAAATGGTACGGCCTCCACAGAGCCCAAATCTGAAAACCATCGAGTCAGCTGAGGACAGCATGAAGAGACCAAAGACACTGAGGCAGGTTCTCCAAGGTGCTTTGAATACACTAATTACCTTGAAAAACTGTAAGAGATCCGGAGGTGTTTTGAAGGCAAAGGATGTCGACATTAAATATTGATCTAACGTGCTTTTTTATTCCCGTTGACTGCATTTTGAGTGAATTTCATGGTTGAACCTTCAGTACCACAGTATAATAGTTCTGACTGGACCAAAAGACACACAATGGCTACAATGTGTAAATGGCATACAAGTTGCAACTTATAAAGTGCTCATGTATTCAAGAAGTGACTCCCCTTCGATGTTTGCCAAGTGCACAAGCAGTTCATTGTTTACCATCTGTTTTTGGCAATATCTCTTTTGGCATGCAAATACAGTATATGCAAATTAATATATATATATATATATATATATATATATATATATATATATATATATATATATATATATAGTTTTTTTTTATTGTTTTGCTTCACGGGGTTTTGCAATAGGCCTTAGTTTAACATTTGTTTATGACAATACATATCCAAAGCTTGATTTTCAGCTCTTCCTAAATTCTCATCTTCTCTTTCACCCCAACTCTGTCTTCCTCAACTTCTCCTTTTATTACTTTCTGACCTGCTCTACCTTTCCCCTTCTACCTCCTCACTAAACTTTCATTTCCCGCTACACTATCACCACTGTTATTCCCTGTTCATATCCCTCTTCAACACGTAATCACTCTCATTCACGTTATCATCGCCCTCCTTATCTGTGGCGCTGACATTCCCGTCCGTCAAATGAAATGGGAGCCACGCTGAGAATATATGCAGTTAAATGAGTCAAAACTAATACGCTCACGGTTACAGTCATTGGTTATTTTTTCCAGCCTTGATCTTTCATCTTGTCCCTCACACAGATTCTCGACTTTTCTCTTTAATTCCCGTTCTCACTGTTTCCTGCTATCTCTACAGACACATTCAGCTTTTTTCTACAGTCACTTAATTCCATATTTTAGTATCACAAGTGCACACAGTCAATGTTTCCTGCTTGTGCTTTGTTCTTCTCAGAATTTTGTTCTTTTTTGCCTTGATCATTTTTTTTTTCTGTGGCTATAGTATCAAAATGCATTGGACCTGACCTCATGCAGCTATTCCCAGTGCAGCTACAGTAAAGACAGGTGGTCTACATTCATCAGGCTATATCCACAACTAGTTGCCTAATTTTTAAAACGGCATGTGTTCACACAAGCATCTAAAATGCCTGAAGAATAACACAAGTGTAGACAACTTTTTTTATAGCCATCCTATTTTAGTTGGCAAATTGCAAAACTGTGCACACTAGTAAACATCTTGTTATACTGACATCTGTCTCTTCCTCTTCATGACATTATGTCGCATGCTTCTTTGTCTCAAAGATTAGCCTCCTTTTCAATTTCAAACTGTGTTTTTTTCTTTTTTAAATAGGTCTTTCCTTAACGTCTTTTAAATCTACAGGTTAGATTGGCCTCAGAGAAAGCACATGGACACCATCATAATCAAAATATAATACTGGAATAACAATAATTTAATTTCAGGGCATTGGTAAAGGCAAGGTAAATATGCACAGCGTTAATCTCTATCGTTTTCATCCTATCAGGGGTGGATGACACTGACTGGAACCGATCTGATTTTTAATTAAATACTTCTATCTGCCCCATATATCAAGTCGAGTACACCACCTGCTCACTGTTGTACCTCCTGTTGCTTCTTTTCCCATCTCTTCTTCCATCATCAGACTCTCCTGCTCCTACCCTCAATTTTCTTATCTCTCATTTCCTTTTCATCATTTCCCATCTTCTTCTTCTTCTCTTATCATAGCACCCTTGCTGCATCCTCCAATTCATCGCTCCTACATCTTCCAACCCTTCCTCCGTCTCTCTCATCTTTCTCTCATCGCTCCCTCCACGTCTTTGAGACACTTACCTGCCCTCTTGTACCATGCAGCCTTTGAAATATAGATCAGGCTTCATTACCCACCTGCCTTTCTCTCTCAATTGTTTCTCTCTCAATTGGCTCTCTTTAAACAAAAAAACATGTTTTGTTCCCCTCATTCTCATTTCCTTTCATCCATTGCTTGCTCTCTATCTGCCCGTCAATCCATCGACCTTGTTTGTCTGCGTCTCAGTTATTTCTCCACACCGCTGTCCCATCGAACTCAGCCTGGTGTTCCCCCTCTGCCGCCACCTCCGCTTCATCCGCCTGCCGCTCGGTATCGCTCTCGCTCATTATCTCCCCGGTAACTGTCCCCATGGTGATAGCGTAGCTGCAAATCCAGGACATCCTTGAGAAAGGGTGATACATTTTCAGAGGAGGAGAGAGGGAGGCCGAGTTAGAGAGGAGTCAGGAAATGGGATGAAAGAGGAGACCAAAGAGGAGACCAAGAGTGAAGCGAAAGGCGCTGAAAGTACATTCTAGAGCCGGTGAAACAGAGAAGACTAACGGGCAAAGGAGAAGTACATGTGGAGGACAGGGAAGCTGGAGAGAGACGTTACTTTAGGCTAAAGGAAACAAAAGAGAATATTAAGGAAGCACGACACTTTTCATTTTTTAAGTAACAATATCAAATATCACTGTTTTATTGTCTTTGGTGGCGCCTGTAGCTTAAGTTATAATTACAGATGTGTTTTTGGACCCAAACACTGTTACCGGTGTGACGTCACACAGCTCCTGCTGTGTTAGCCCCGCCTACACTGCTGAATGATGGGTAATGCGTCACTAACTGCGCCACCTCTGATTTCTCCCGGCAATGTTGTTCAATTTGTAATCCTGCAAATGCAACAGCTTTCAACAGAGGGGCCATTACCTCATTCAGAAGTAGATCATGACAGATATTTATTTTCATGAAAATCTTTGAGATTAATATTTTCAATATCGTGTGAAATAATTCTCAAAAAACACCTATTGTACAGAGATACAGATGTATAACTATGCATTTATCCTAGCTTAGCAGAAAGGCTTGAACATGGGGGAACTGTTAGTTTAAGTTTGTCCAATGTAAAACAAGGTTAATGTAATATTCCAAAGCTAATCTTTGGTGTAGCTAGCAAAGCACTCACTCATACATCAAATGATAACGGTGTTACGATACTCAGTCAGTCTTGTGGAAACATTTATTTGTGACTTGCTGTATTGTTGCTGTATTATATTTTTGGTTACAACCGTATCTGCCATAAAACCAGCAGCTGGCAAATACAGAGTCACAGTGGTATTAATATATAATGGATTTCCTTTGACTTGATGAGTCAAATTCTCTCTGTTTTGTTCTGTTTCAGACGTAGTCTACACTAACACATGTTTTACTAAACTAATGTGTTCCCCCTCCATTTAAAAAAAAAAAAAAAAAAAAAAAAAAAATCTGTCCGCATGACTCTTGTTTTCCAAAATATCTCCTTATACAGTAAAAAAAACTTGACTACAAACACTTAAACAAGCAAACCGGGCTGAGAGGTGCATGATAAACTCTACATTCAAAATACATTAAAAAACAGTGACGAACGTTCTGAGCATGTTTAATGATCTTATTTTCCACTGGCTGTAGTAAGTTAAAAACAAATATTGTCACAATGATTTATTGATTTATAGTTAAGGTGTAGCAGCCAGTGCTAACCAACCCTAAAGAAACTGGTATACATTCACCATTGATGTTTTTGTTTTTTCAGGTGCATGCTGATTTCATAGAGCAATAATGTGCATGCGCTGTGTTTAAATAAAAAAAAAAAATAATAATAATAATAAAACTGTACTTTACAAGGTGCGGAGGTGGATAGGATACAATAATGTATTGAAAATTATAATTTTGTAAAATATCTGTGTTAGTGTGGAGAAGACGTTAATCTCCTCCAATTCCTGAGAATAATCTGGCACTTTTAGCGGATCTGTGTCGAGTCTAGTGTTTATTTTCAGTAATATCTGCCTTTTGAGCAGCTTTTTTAAATACATGGTCACTTGATTTATGTACCTACATACATTGTGATTGATACAGTTTTGACTGAAAATATAAAAAAAAGAAACAAAGGCGATTTAAAATTCCATCACATGTATAACCCGGATAAAAGCTATCGGTGTCAATGATTGTTATTACTTTTGCAGTTATTACTTTGTCCTTTGCTCCTTGACTTCTGCTGGCAGGCAAAAAGCAGATTGAGGTGTGAGGAAGGGTACAGGAAGTAAAGGAGACTTTAAGGGTGGTGAAGAGACAATGATGAGAAAGAAGAAGAGACAGGAACAGGAAAGAGCTGGAAAAATTGAAAAGACAGCTATTCAAGACATGAGGAGGTGGACACACACACACACACACACACACACACACACACACACACACACACACACACACACACACACACACTGAGTTCTCCTTTACCAAGCTCCTGTTCTCCCAAGAGGGAGACAGAGGGTGTGTGTTTTGTGTGTGTGTGCATTTGTGTTGGCCCAAATCCCAGATACAGTGGGAGGGATTTGTGTATTTCTCTTCCTCTTAATGTCAAAATGCCACCTCTCTTTGTTTGGAAGCAAGATCTGCATGTGCGTGTCTGTGTGTGTTCAACGCTCTGATTTATTTTGTAAGAGACAGTATCTTTGTGGTTTGGTGTGTTAAGTCTGAATTTGTATGTGTGCATATGCAAATATATATTAGAGGTTCCTCAGCACTTAGTCATTATGCAGTAAGTGACCATTGAATGTAAATGGTATAACAAGTATGATGAGTGATGGGATAAAGAAAGTCAAGTTGAGCAGTGTGTCCATTTACGAGAGTGGATCAATGCGTTCCAAAGCTGCTGCTCATGCACGCTCACAGAGCACAACACCGTGATGTGGACGGAGCAGCACAAGGCTACAACCCTCATGAGTGACGAGTAAAAATGTCTTCTCTTGATCGCCATCAGTTGCTAAATTACACTTGTTTTGGTCAGCCGTGTCCTGGGTGCATCTGCAATGGTTCCCTCCCCTGAAAGTTGAGCAGAGAGCACACATGGTTGGTGGTACATTGTTGGGGAACCGAAAGAAGTCACACGGAGCCAAATCCAGTGAGTAGGAGTGGTGAGCAGCGACGATTGTGTCGTTGTGGGCAAGAAACTTGTGCGTTTTCATTGCGCTGTGAGCGGTTGTGTTGGGGAGCCCAAGTGCCATCGCCAGTTTGGGTCTTTTGAACTCAACGTTTTTCCTCAGACGCCTCCGAACATCCAAAAAGAGGTCGTTGGTGACAGTCCGAGCCTCCCAGGATGAATACACGCTGCACACCACCGCAGATGTCAAAGAAAACCCACCTGGTTGCTGATCTGATGCTCCTTCTCCAGTTTTGGACGGTGACGTTCTGCCCCTCGCAAAGGTGAATGTCGCTAAGAACACCTCTTCAGGCTCATTGCTTCATTGCTGTCAGAGGAACCAAACCAATACTTCAATACTTTGGGCTCCCTCTCTTCTCCGGATGCAGCAACTACTGACTGGCTGAGTTTTGTTGGTTCAGCCCCACATCAGTTTCTTTGTTGATTTTCTTTTGAGGATGGCGGTCTGAGAGTCCAGTTTTCGGTATTTCTTTCTACTTTAGTTAAGTTACTGTTTTCTTATTTGCCCAAGACTTCCTCCACTCTTTTGTTATTTTTGGCCAGACCTGCAGACTCCCTTAGTTTTGGTTCATTGTTGGCAATTTATGTTAAATAAAATGATTTCAGGTCACATTGGATCCTCCGGTTAAGGCGTCCCTTTTTAAATGTTGTTGGCCACAACATTGAGCCCACTTTCTTTGTGGTTGTGGCAGTAACAGTCGGATTTTTTCCCCATAAATTACTGAAACTTGTAATGGAGATTTTTTTTCATTTACATTACTGTATTGGTATTTTTTTTTTATCACATAAAGGATGTGATTACTTCTCCCACCACTGCATACTTTCACTAAGTGCTACTCTATCCTTGTCTTTGTAACTAAAGGCTGTTCAGGGAATTTGCAAAACAAAAAATTGCGATCCATCGAATCTAAAATTATAGAGTTGTTGGCCTACTGAGGTAAACCAATCATATTTATAATGTGCTTTCAGTACTCAGTGACACACTTATGATACAGTAACACCTCCTGAGTTGGTATCTGTTGCAACACTTATCTGGTAACCACACCTTATCTTAGATTTCCTTCTTGAATGGGATTTATATTACGCACCGTAGATGTTACTTTTAATCCATGTGAGGAAACAAGAGGTGTGATAGTGAAATAATGTTAGCGTCAATGATGTATGATTTTAGCTCTTCAGCGACTGGGCAGAAACATTTGCCGGCAACAGGAAGCTTGAATTGTTCAATAGTGTAAGGACGCTTCTCGTTCGTGCTCACTCTTGCTGTTCCTAAATTAACTTGACACTTCCTCAGTGTACTACATCTTCTTTTGTGGTTTCACTCCTTAATCTCCTGTTTTTGTCGTACAGCCTCTCTCCCTCTCCTGTGGACCTAAGGGAAATAGGGAAATGAATTGCGGGGACGACTGGAGACAAAAAAAGAAAGAAGACGAGACATCTGGTAAATCATTCAGAAGACAAGAACAGGTGGCTCTCTCATCCCCCCACGTCATCCATACTTTTACAGGGTAAAATATTTATTGGGCTGCCACAAAACAAGGCACTCATAATTTGGTTTCCGCGCATGGTGGCACTCAGGCTCATTCCAAGTAAATATTACGTGCCATATGCTTTCATTTTTACAGACTAATGTCCTACAAACTAATGTGCTATTACCAAGGGAGGACAGGAGATGAGAGGGGAGCGCTGGCTTTGTCAACACAAAGAAAGGGAGAACAGAAGGAGCGAGAGACAAAAGGAGTGTTATTTGTTTTACCTGTAATCTTGCCAGGTTATAGATTGTGTTTGTGAATGGAGTCCAAACCAATCTGATTCCAGGCTGTGTATCTTGAAGCTCTTCATTCTTGACCTTGGAAAAACTCCACTCCGTCACTCACTTGCTCCGGGAGCTATTGGTTGTATAAAGGAGTCTTTATTACTAAGTGCTCAGTTTCTGTTGAAACTGTCCAATTTTTAAAGAATTTTAAGATTTTAAGTTGTATATTTTAAACACCAAATAAACAAACATCATTTGCATATGGATTCCGCGTCATAAGGTCACAAGGAGACTGTTGTGTCAACTTGACTGTCAGCTAAGCCTTTGTACATTTTGGCAACCGTTTACATCGAACATAAATATGGTATTTCATTGGAAAACCATGTTTACACCACATTTTAGTTCCATATGCATATTGTGGAGATTGAAGAATCATCTCATCTCCAAAAAGGTCAATTGTCTGCTTGCTGGATGCATTTCCAGATAGAGTGATAATGATTGTAAAGACCCACTGTGAGTTTTCCAAACAAAGTCAACAACTGAAACAGAAATTGGGTGTAATATGGGAATGCCAGCGGAAATAAATATGGTTTGAGATTTGAAGACCGGTTGTAAAGTTGACGACCTGATCTGGAAGGGAAAGCTGTTCCAGAGTTTTGAAGCTGCCATAGAGAAATCCTGGGTGGTCGTAAGAGCCAGTCTAGCTCTAAAAAGTATTAAAAGCTGCTGGTCCAATAACCTGAATTCACATCAAAGGGTATCAAGGTGCAACAGGTTAGCTCGGCTAAAGGCTGCTCCATTGAATAATCCATAGACGAACTGATAGCCAGTGTAAGTTTGCCAGGAGGAGAAATGTTTATGTTTATTATCAGGAGCCTTGTTGCAGCGTTATGAACCAACCACAACTGGGATTTTAGTCACTGGCCCATTTCAACACATAGAGAATAGCAGTAGCTCAAACTCAAAGTGATAAATGTATGAGTGACCTTCTCAAGGTCTATAAATGAAAGGAAAGGTACCTGACTCCAAAAGACCATCCTTGAAACCGAGGCAGGTGTTACACAATATTAATCACGTTGGGAGTGTCTGCCATGACACCAGAGCCACTTCCATTTACTGATTACAACTATGAAACACAGTTAAAAGGTCAGAAAATCAAGTAAGTGCAGTTGAGATTTCTCCACAAATTCTTACAGGCTCAAAATGTATTGTATCAATTTGTGTGAAGGGATCCGAGGAAAGAGAATGAGTGAGGGAATAGGGGAGGGAAGAGAAATGACAGGGAGCCAGGTAAAACTGTGAAAGCAGCCAAGTGGAAATAAAACGTGTCCACTCTTGTGATTCTAAAGGGTATTTGGACTGACGTAAATGTGCGAACTAATTGACTCACTTTACATTCACAGCAGGAACTCTACGTCCTAATTAATATAGTGATACTGCTCTACTGAGCCGCTTAGCCAGTGGACAATGGGCGATTAATGGCTCCCGCTGTAAAGGTGCCAAAAGGAACTATGAGTGTGTCTGAATGTGCAGAAATGACTTCTCCTCACCGGTATGTAGCCAGGGGAAAATGGACACTTCAATTGTCCCACTCACTAAATGCATTTGGACGAGGGGGGATAAGCTTCAGAACAAAGGATGGCAATTACATTTATTGCTTTGAGATTTTCACACTTATGACCGCATCCTCATTGTCTCCAGACAGGCTGCGATGGAGCAACTAAGACCAATTGGAAATGCTTTTAAAAAGGCAATGCTGACAGATTGTCTCATATCGTAATGGTTTACTGTACCAGCTGTTTTTTATTTCACATTTCCATCTATAAGTGCTGTTTGTAGTAGACTCAGTTTCTTCCTGAGAATCATTCATACAATAGATGTGTCCTCATCTCATGGACATTTGCAACCCAGAATATTAAAATATATAAACTGCTTTTCATAATTACCTTCTGTTTGTGTGGTTTAGAAGTATATTTTGAATTTTATATTTAAAGCCTATATGTAATGCAGAGTAAGTGATACAGTTGTGAAGGGCCCCAGTCATTTCAAACTCAGCCAAGCAGTTTATCCAGGCACCACTGACAGCACTATATTGAGCAACACTGGCCAGCTTTAAAGCCACTCCATTCTGTTAAGTGTGTAGTGGTACAGCATCGTAGCCATGTAGGTTAGACGCCAAATGGAGGCTTTTCCAAAGAAGCAAAGCCAATTTTCAGAAACTTGCAAGAACTGCAGAAACTTCAGTTCAGTCAAAGACGCTTATGTCAAGAAATCAACCATTTATAGCAAATGGATACACAAATTTGGAGGGAAAGGCTGTGCTCCATTTTGGGAGCTGCTGTGAGTACGACTGCAGCTCTTCTGCACAAAAAACACATCAACACTTAACAGAAATATATATTTTTTTGTATGTAGGACTTACCGGTCATGTAGATTTTGTACTATTTACTTGTAGATTTGCATAAGAACCTGAATCTTCGTCAACAACACTCACTCCTCCATTGAACTCAGTTGAGTTCTGTTTACTGTACACAAAATGCTATGATGTATAAATATGTGTTGCTCTTGTGATTATGCTGATTATGACACTGGGCAATGAGTTATTGAGCCTTTTTTTTAAAAAATGTTATCACTGAGCATCTTACTATCTTAGTCACTTTTACCACGCTGGACGCACCACATGTCGATAATTATACAATGGCTTTTCTTCCTTTTAACATATTCAAGACCGTTTTTAATTCAAATATACAGTTTCCTGATTGGTCTCGTATTAATTATTGGTTTTCTCGTAATTACGTGGCATTACAGAGATGAATTGTAAAGAGAATTCTGTATTTGGTGCTGGCTCGTCATTAGTAGACCACATCAATAAGTCATCCTTCATTGGCTAAGAGTCTCATCTGACTCCCAGCTATATATTAATTATGGTAATCTCTGTCTGTATGGATTTTTTTTTTTTCTTCTGTGACAGGCTGGCTGGCCGAGGTTTTATGCACTAAAGGAGGAAATCTACCTTAAAACAGAATTCTGAAATGCCATTTTCTCTGATCTGAGTCACTGAATATTCACGAACATGAGCAACTCTTACCCAAAGCTAGAAAGGATAAGTATTTAATCTACGATAAGATGAAGAAACCTATTTCCGTTACATTAAGGACAGGCTCTGCCATTGAAGAAAGAAAAAAACCTGTTAAATTATGTTCGATCTGCCTCCTCTACGGTGGAAGACATTATATTCCACTTCATCCCTTTAGAGTTTCTCACTGAGTCATCCACTGAATATCACTTGGTGAATCTGTGGTATGTAGGAGGTATGAAGTGATTAATGGCTGGAAATAATGGATGTTTGTGTAGTACTAGGAGGAGGGAAAACAAGGAAAGGGCTCAAGCAGCTGAAACTCAAGTATCAGGTTTTGTTTTGCATCAGACAAACCTTTTTTTTTTTTTTTTGAAGTGGGACTTCTTTTTTAATGCAGTCTATGCTCCCACACTCTCCACTGCTGTCAGATACACCTCTGATTAGTTTTATAATTTCACTTATTAAAAGGAAATTACCAATAATTCATACATACAGTAAGTGTAGGTTTACTTGTCAAGGGAACTGCTGCTTAGCCTATATAACCACTTGCATAGTTTTTATTCTGTGGCTCTAGAGGAGACTTTTCAAGTCTGATAAAATAACCCTGATGATGTCTGCTTGAGGTTTGAGTTTGAAACTTTAATTTTAATTTTAAACAGAAACATTACATTAGAGAAGCAGGATTCGAAAGACAATGGTGATACACTGAGCAGGGATGGTCTGAGAAAAGACGCTACTGATCAGTAAAAGGTAGGACGCAGGGATTTTGTAGTTTGACCCATACTAAGGACTAAAATACAGAGTATACTGACCCGATCTGTGTCACTTGTGGCTATTCTTGTTTCAACCTGCCTCTCGTATGTCCTCCAACTTTTGAAGATGACATTTCTCAAGGTATCCTTTAAGGTTGAGGAAATGGCTCAAGACAAATTTAGAAAACAGAGCCTGCGTTAGGTGACATTCAGGGCTGCTGCCCTTTGTTGGGATGACCGGGTGTCCAACTTTATGTGGGACGGCACTGCATTTTTATCCCTCACCCTACGTACCATTAATTGAGACAATGTCCCAACTTTTGATTGGCCCTCGTCTTTGGAAGTCAACACTGCAGGGCAAACGCTCTTCTAAAATATGGCTTTTTTCCAAAAGCTGTGAAGAAAGCAGAGAGAGCTGTTATCATGGGACTGTGTTTGATGTCAATAATAAATAACTCGTGTTAACCACACTCCCGACCCTACACGTCAGCAGACAGTGGTAGTCAGCTGGCACCTCATAAGACCAGAGAAACGTTAGCTTTCTTTTATGGTTACTGTATTTACTCTGCGTAGCAGTTTGGATATTATACATGTCTAACCTGTAACCTGCATATCATATTGAGTGTGTTTATTTTCTAAGTTGGATAGACACCTCAAAAGTTAAGATTGCCTCTCAGCCTTTCATGTCCCTCACAAATATCCTGCTTGCCCCCAATTTGGAATCTGGTCACCCTTTGGCCCGTCCACCTGCAAGACAAAAGACTGATGCTTACTAAAATGTTTGCATCAGATATTGTTGATTCTTCACTCAAATAAGAATTGAGGATCCACAAGTATCAAAAAGCCAAGATGATTTCAGCCCTGAGACTTATAATGGACTGATTTAAATCAGGCATGTTTTTTGGTTGTTTTAGGCGCAATCTGGGATTTTTGTTTCTTTTTTCTCACCTTGTCAAGGCAAAATGTATTTTCCCAGCAGAATCTTCCTTGCTGCTTGGATGCTTTGCTCCATCACAGATCCAAGTTTAACTGCTGAATATAGTTCTCTGACGAGGGTTTTTCTGACAGAATTCAAAATGTATCAGGTCCTAAAGTATCCAATGAAAGTGGCACTGAACAATACAAATACACTTTTAGGTTGTCGCAAAAGTGGCAGCCTAAAAGTAAGCTGAGCTGCACTTGAAGTTGGCTGTGCACGAGCTCATCCCTGCCACATACCGTTCACTTGAAAGGGGAGAATTTAACAGCAGTGAGATCAAACTGCAAAAGTTCACATGTCCAGTCAACTGTTCGGAGTTCATTTTGGGGTTATACTCTTTGCCAGAAGCCAATGTTCCCCTAATATAATAGTTTTTTGGGGAGTTGTGCCATGTTTGATTTAGCTGATGTGTGTTTGAGTTATTTTACTGAGCTCTTGAAAAAGTGATTTCACAGAGCAGACAGCAACTTCAAAGATAAGAAATGTTCGGTATTGCACAGGTCGAGCTGATCTGCCCATTTTTTCCAACTGTGGACCCAAAAAGAAAGAAAGAAAAAAAAAAACAGAGCTCATCCTCTTGACACCAACAAGCTGCCAAACCCAACACACGGTGGTCATTATTGAGCTGCTTGCCATTAATCAGGCAAGGGTTAATTTACTGGATCAGGAGAAATAAAGTACTGTACTTTGCTATATTTGATTTAGTGAAGGTGCAGTTGATTTATACTGCCAAGTACTTGAACAAATCAATCAAGTGGGAGTAGTGCTTGCAAGAAAAGATAAATCATATTTAAAACAAATCAGAGAATCCCAAGAGAACAAAGCCTAGTGACTCTTAACAAACGGGTGAATTGTGCCTTTAGAAATTTCTGTAAACATTTTTCAAGAGGATGGAGCATCATTTAGATGACATATTTTGACATATTGCTCTGCAGTCTGCTGGGTTTAAAGAGCTTTTTAATGTGTCAGTGCTTTGTCACTTTAAGGAAACTCTAGAGAGTCTGTGAAAAATGAAAAATTAGATTTTCAGTACTGGGTAAAGGAGAAGGTGTCTGTGCCTCTATGCTGACTGCTGTTTGATGACTTGTGTTTGATTTTGTGGATTTGCGGTTAATTTATCATGTCCAACCCTTATAACATTTCCCAAACGTAGAGACACTGTCCTGCTGCCAGCAAACAGATTCCCAAACAGGGCAAATAGTCGCTCTGTGAGTTGATGTGTTCTCAGCTAGACTTCTTTTGGATTAGTCAGATTTACTGAGGATGCACTTTATCAAGACCTTTCCAGTGAAATAATCACCACTTTCATCAAAAAAAGTACTAAAACATGTATTTTATTTGAGTTCAAAACATGGCAAATAAATGCATCTATTTTTATTCTATAGCACAAATGCCAATGCTGATCATCTGTTCCAATGATCTACTTATTCAGTGCATGAACAAAAATAAGTCAAACACCAAAAACTCAAGTACAGGGATGGTTTGGAGGGATTGCACAACTATCCAAAGTGCAAGTGAAAGATGACATCATGAGAGTTATGAGGATGTCAGATTGGGTTTCACTGTTGTGGCACACCTCAAAGTAAGAGTCAAAACCAATCCAGTTTGTAGAGCCGCAGGAAGGATTCACTCCTGGATGTAAAAGATTCTGTGAAGCATATCTAAAGATGACAATGCAGATTTTCAGGCTACAGCCAGTGGAGCATTTTACGTTATACAGCCAGCAGTTGTTGCTATGGACATATGGGACTATAATATCATATCATATCATATCATATCTGTCGGGTTATTCATGGCTCGTAGTTGTTAATTCGCCATGACAACCCTTTCACAAACTAGCATGTTAATATGCTGCTAATTTTCTTTGTAAAGTATGTTTTGCCGCATAATTGCTGTCTGGATTGCATTTTCTGGAAATGACTTTCCTAATCCAAGAAGGGCGACATGTTTCTGCTGTAAAGAAGTTGTAGTTTATGTGGTTGGTCGTATAAAACAACCAGAAATTGCAAAACTGCTCAAAACACTAGTCTCTGTACACAGAAAATAATGTTCTTTAACTGATTACAAAGGGTGAAAGAGTCATCACATACTTTGATGAAAGCAGTGTGTGTGTGTGTGTGTTGGGGGGGTGTAAGGTGCTATGGAATGCTTTGTGTCAATGAGTGTCCTCACACACATCAAACACATCACATCACCGATGAATGAATTGAAAGAGCTCCGTCAACTCCTTTCTTGCGGTTATGTTATTTCTGGTCAAGTTGACATTTCACTTGTCAAAATAACCTCCTAGTCCTGCTGCTTTTGACAGCCTGTCCACATGTACTGTACGTTTCCTCAAGGAGATATTTGCTATTTAAAATTATTAACTTGACTTTAGATATTTTTTTATTCATTAACATTTTCAGGCTGTAAGTTTTTGCTTCTAAATGTGTTACGAGAATAGAGACTCAGACAAAAATCAACTGTCCTCCTAATGTAATATGGGTCAATTTATTGCTTTCAGACAGAAACAATAACTACAATGGTTATTGTCAACATGAAAATAGCACATGGGGAAAAGATCATGGTTTGGGTGGAAATTACTCTGATTGTGTCCTGGAAATGAAAAATTAAGTATGAAGGTAAGATACGATTAATATCAAATGATTCTACAGTGCACAGTTGATGTGTAAGGCCAAAGGTTAATATGAATGCATTTGTGGTATTTATGGAGCAAAAATGAAAGTGAAGGTGTCGAGGTCGGGATAGTGGATGGGATACTGCACTGCAAATGTTCAGACGTTATTTTGCATGCAACAACAATATAATATAATGCTTTCTTTTTTAAAACTGTTACAGCAATCTTTTACAAATCTTAACAATGGGAAAATGTAAAAAAAAGACCGTGGCAGGAAGTCATCCTGACAGTTTTTAGATGGGGCTTTGTAAAATCTTCTAATTCCAACTGTCTCTTTTGTGATCGGGTTGTGACATACAGTCTGGGTAGATGTAGACGGTTTAGTGATGATCCACATCCTGTCATCTCTGGGACACCTATATGATGGGATTTTATTCCTCTGACAACACCACCTCTGGGCCTTGAGTCTTTTTGTGGAGCCGATGCCCCGGGCTAACCTGCCCGCGGATAATGGAGTCAGCAGGTTGTTCCTCGTGCTCCGGTCTGACTTGTCAGTGATTCAGGGGGTCATTATGGGGAAGTGAGAGCTTGACATTTACACAGGGACCAGTAGCCCCCCCCCCCCCCCCCCCCCTCTTTCCCACACACACACACAGTTCAAACAGTCTGCGGTTTGAACTTAAGACCCCCCCCATCTGTCTTTCTGTCTTTCTGCATCTCTTTCTATTTCCTTTTGCTGTAGTCACTTTCATTTTTACATCCTTCTCCTGGACTGGAATATGTTTTCCTTTTGACCAAGGACAATGGGAGGCACAGTGGGGCTTATTTTAAAGCAGTGTTTCATAATTAATATCCTTCCAAATTCAGTATTTCTGTGTGTGTGTGTGTGTGTGTGTGTGTGTGTGTGTGTGTGTGTGTGTGTATGTGTGTGTGTGTGTGTGTGTGTGTGTGTGTGTGTGTGTGTGTGTGTGTGTGTGTGTGTGTGTATCGCTTCTTTTGTCTACGTTTGCTTTGCTCATGCTTTGTAGACAATAACTTGTTATCTCATGGCCCCTCTATCAAATCCTCACTGTCTCCACCTCTCCATCTCTACTTCACATCCACCCCCAGCCATCCCCACCTTACGGTGTCCCTCGCTCGTCTGTACCCAACATACTCCATCTCAGCTGGGACTTTTCTTTTTTCTGTCTCTTCTGTTCACGAACCAACCTGATCTTCACCCTGCACCTCCAACCCACCCGTCTGTCTTGCAATCCAACACACCGCCTTAACCCAGCCCTCTCCTGGGCCCTAATTAATTTACTGAAATCTCAATCAGCCTTCCACTCCATTACCCTGATCCTGTTTGATTCTCTGTTCTCTATGCTGGGGGGCATTAGGATGATTATGTTCAGGATGGGATCCTTCTCTTCTGGCGTGATAGTGTCGTGCCTTTCTGGTAATATAATGATATTATGATGGCGTACACGCCCCTTGCTCAGGTCAGAACAAATTGAATCATAATACAGAAGTTCTGAGACTTCTGAGTTCAATCAGAGAGAGCTGTGGGTGGGTGATGAGTCTCTGGGGAAGGCAATAAACTCATGTGAAGTTGGTGGGGGGTGTGTGTGTGGGGGGGGGGGGGGGTGTTAGGAGACAGGAGCAGGAAGAAGTGGAGAAGATCAAGTGTGAAGAAAGATGGAGAGGAAACAGGGTGGTGAGAGATGCACTGACAAACATGAGACGGATACACAGGCAAACAAAGACAGAGAGAAAGAGTGTGAAAGGCTTCTAGGAAACAAGCTTCATGGGTTATTCATGCACCGGGCATGTTCTCCTACATGCTCTCAACACACTCACATGATGAGCCGAGGGTGAGCTGAGAGAAAGTCAAGACAAATGGAGGAAAGGAACGTTTAAACAAAAGAAAACAAATCAAGAGAAAAGATGAAGTGAGAGGAGATGAAGGCCAGAGGGAAATATGAGAACACAGCAGAGTTTGAAAGAGGAGGCCGTTGTTTGCAGCCATGAAACCAGATCTGCAAGAATCTTTGTCAGCAGATATTAGCATGGTAACACACTACACTAATATTTAGTAATACTAAGTAAAGCTGAGGTGAATGTAAATGTCATTAGTTATAGGTATTTGCTCATAAGTATGGGCTCAATTATTTTCTTCTGAATGAAATCTTTTACCAAACACATATTTACAAAATTAAACCTTTAATAAAGGACTTTTCCACGTTAATGTCTGTGACATTTGAGCCGCTGCCAAAGGAGATCACACAATGCAGATTAACCCAATGAACACCAGGGTAGTTTCAAGGTCATTTCACTGCCTTCACTTTTGAGCTCATATCTGGTGCATTATAGGAGCGAACCAGTCATGCTATGTTCTGTTATATATGTGCTTAGTGACAGTAAATGCTGTTTTTTATTTTGTTAAACCTTGCACATCTTCTCACAAGAACTCTTGTATAATTGCAATTAGAAGCACATTCATTATTTGTATTTTTAAATATTATTTTTAGGAGCATTGTATGCCTTATTTGACAGTGATAGTGGAGAGTGACAGGATATGAGAAGTAAGAGAGCTGGTCAATGACATGCAGCCATGGTGGCTAGGACCAGACCGAGGGACTGACACTCAGGGCATGCACCCATGTATAACTGTTGTGTAGGTCTGCAAACACATTTTTTTTTAAATGTTGTTTTCATACAACGTGTTATGTAACGTGAGTCCGATGTTGGAGAAACGTTGTCGTACAGAGAAACGACAAGTATCGTTAGAAACAAGAAGTTCTGCTGTTTATTTTGTGATTGGAACTCATTAGTTGTAAAATCAGTGAAGAAATTCAAGACATTATCCTGCAGGTGATTGACCTGTCTGTGTCTTGTAATATGTGAAGTAAACGAAGAAGATTTAAATATGCTTTCCCTCACAAAACACCACAAATTACTAATGATATCCCAGTAATATTAGAGTAAATGTGCAGATAATGTTGGTCAAATAAGTATTGACATCTCCAACTAAACTGCAAGAATACTGAAAATGTTCTCTATGTTTTCAGATTTAAAGAGAACAAAGTCATAAGAGAACAAAGTGATACCACTTTTACAAATAATTTGCTTAAATGGTTAATAAAGACCTCCTATTTGTCTCCTAAATATTATATCTGAATGCTAAGTTGCAGCTAATGTGATAGCAACAGTTTCTTTCTTTTTTTTGTTTTTGCATTATAGAGTATTTTTAATTAGTTAACTCTAATTAATGTCAAAATTCAATTTAGTAATATATATTTTTTTTTTAACAAGCTAGTAGTCCAGAGAGATGGACATTCCTTATATAGCCATGAAGTATTTTATGTTTCCACTTGAATGTAACTTTTAATTCAAGTTAATTAGGACACATATTGATAATTATAGTTAAGACATAACAGAGGTATCCTGGGAAACACAAATATAAAGCTATAGGTTTCCAATGAAATGCAAAACATAAGACACCGCTAATTTTATTACTCAGCTGTTCTGTGCAGAAATAAAACTTACTATGGGAGGAAAATAAGCATGCAGCATACATTCAGAGTGTAAACAAAGGTGTGCTCAGTTGGCTTGTATGTCTAATAAGAATCAACCCAGAACAAGCTCCTGGTCTAAGTTATTACGCAGGAAAACAAAACATATTAGGTTATTTTTCCCGGATATATTTTAAGGTAGTACATGAGGATGAACAGATGTGTCACTCAAAGTAAAGACTGCTGACTGTTGAACTTGTGTGCCTCCATCACACATGATGCAATGTGAATGGAGAGAAGTTGTTTTCATTGGTTCAGAGGAGACTATCCCGAGATGTCTGATGCCCGCTGGCTGTGGTTGAAACTGTGGGGCAAAGGTGAAATTGCTGCAGGGTGTGAAATTACTGCTCTAAACTAACATGGTGTGAAGATGCCATCGGCCAGCTGCACCTCCTTCGCTCAACAAGCAAGTAGATTAAAGTAGATACTTTCAGCCAACGTCACCATGCTTATATGCTTACAATGATAACCTTTTGGAAGTATCTTGCCATAAAGTACTGGATGAATAAAAAACATTACGGCACAATGTGCACTTTATGTCGGGGATCACCCAAGTCAGTAGAATTACTCCCCCCGCCATACATCCAGTATTGTTGAGACTTTTCTCTCAAAGTCAGATATCAACCTCATGCTGGCACTAAAGGGAGAGTCTGGAAACTATAAAAGTCAGAAGGACTAGAGAATAGCCATGTTGCATCTAGAATGAAAATGTAAAACAATTATAAACATGTCTTATCTCATTCTCAACATGAACCCTGGGGATGTCAGGGTCTTAATGACTTAATGACCAACTAGTGTTTGTCCAATGGAAATTTCTCACTGAACAAAATCTGGGTTTTTGCAGTCATCCAAGCTCATAATTTTGCCTGACTGGACTTGAAACTGTGACCCAAGACAAAGATGCACCCATAAAATAAAAATGTGGAGAGTGTCAGTGACAGAAATAGACACTCGGTGAGGAAGACAGCAAAAGGCGGAGACGATGGGATGTCAGAGAGAGACGACGACATGAAGGATAAACATGAGACCTTGTGGAACATTAAATGACGAATCGACAGTATTTCTTTTCCTGAGGGCTCAGAGACGAAGGAGGTTTATTTACGTGACCTGTTTACTATGGGTTATGTGTTCAACCGAACTGAGTCACCACACTGTTTACAAAGAAGGAGACATTTCTTGTTACTGCCGAAACAACATGAATATACATGGGAAAAGAGTCACTGCTTCTTTCTTGTTTGCAAATCATAAAATAATTCTATTTAGCAACAACAGTGTTGGACTTCTTTTGAGGCAGAAATGTTGTCTTTAGAAACCAGCTTCTTGTCATAACTGCCAAAACTGCCAGCCCCTTAATTTTTATTAAATATACAAGATATCCTGCTGTTTTCTTGTGTCTTTACACTTTGTTGATCATTATTTTACTTAATGGCCTTGGTGGCTTATTATTCTGCAAATTATTCTGTAATTTATCCTGTCTGATAAGGTGACCGTTAAATAAACATGCAGGAGAGACTCCAGGAGAGGGGACATTAGGACAAAGAGGGTGAATTTGCAAGTTTGGGAGATTTGGGGTGAGTCAATGTTGGCAGGAGTTGCAATTTTAATATACTAAAGCTGATGACAACCTGGGAAGAAATACACACCTGGGGCTTCAGTTTAACTTCTCGTACAGTAGCTCAAAACCATACATACAGTAAGACCCACACCAACACCCATTCACATCCACTAATTACTTGTGTATTAAAGTAATGGTTGTACTAATTACCCTCACTGAGAAGATCATAAACAGCTACTTGAAAGATTTGACTGATATTACTCCACAGTCTGGACTCAACAGGAAATATTCAACACTGGAGAAGAAAATCTGTGTTTCAAAAAGTGCTTTCACCATCTGTTTCCACTGTTCTCTGACTTATTTCACTTTGAAAAGATGCAACACTGGAGTTTGGCAGCCATTACAAAGGGAGAGGGGGTGATTAGCACAGAAAACTGGAAGAAGCTGGGTTTCATTCAAGTGTTACATCATCTGCAGAGTGATGCAGACAAATCAGCAGTGCTAAGAAGTGGATTGTCACTTGTCACATGCTTGCTAAGTTTGATTTAAAGTATGGACAGATCATGGAAGCTTTTACAATCAGTGGTCTGACAACTCTGTGTGGTCCTCACTGCTGTTTAATCTCAAACAAGAAAACATCACAGCTCTGGATATCCTGCAGTGATTAACTAATACATGTACTTAGAAGAAAGCAATGCAAAAATGTGCAGCTGTAGCTGAGGGGGACAATATTTGTTTTGCAGATTTTTGATCATCAGCCTTGTTGACGCATTGAAATGTCAAACTAATGATATAATTTGAGGAAATGTTGAGACTTCAAAGAGTCTGAATATCTGAATCCAATTTTATTCATGTATTGATCCTACACTTGGTGCAACAACACAAAGGGTAACCTACAAAAGGCACGAGAGAAAAAGTCACCAGAATCATTGGGGAATCATGAATGTCTGCACAAAATGATGCGCCAATACCTCCAGTATATGGTGACATGCTGAGCAAGATTAAATATTTTTACTTGTTGGGAATTCTCGATGAAAAGTTAATGAATTGCAAAAGGCAGTCAGGTTTGTCCACTGGGCAATGTGAATATATTTATCTAATTTCTTGACAATCCATCCAGTTGTTTTAAAAATACTACTGTATTTCAATCTGGACCAAAGTGGCTGGAGTCTAAATATGGAAATGTCTGACAGCACATCACCATTAATCCTCTGGGGACAACAGAGGTCTGTATAATATTTCATGGCAGTCCATCAGCAGAGGCCTGGAACCTTCACAACAAAATGTAATGCAAACATTGTTTTTACTACAGCAAGAGTCTGTGACGTTCCATTGTGAAATTTAATTAGGCTGTGTCCTGGTATGCATATCATTGGGGCAAACATACATATCCAGTAGACCAGCAAATAAATGATTAGAAATTAAATCACACACACACACACACACACACACACACACACACGAGCTTGAAGAGCAGCTTGTCAACTATGCGTCTCAGGTAATTTAATCAGTTATTCATGAACATCTGCCATCTTAACTGTGAACCTAAATTTGCGTGATCTTAAGAAATATGCAAAGAGTGAGAAGCTGAACTGGGTGCTCGTGGGAGTTTGACTTCTGAGGCATAGTCATTGAATTTTCCTGCAGTTTTTCAGATGATGGAGGGATGATGAGGGAATCCGATGACTGACAGTCCTGTGGTTTTGAACTGTGTGGCTACTGTTGGTCTAGTCTGAGCAGTGGTTTGTTACTGTGGTTATTACTGGTTTCTCTTGCTGAACCAAAATCAAACCAGTTCTCCTGGTTTCATTTGCTTCTACTCTCCTGCATTTAAATGACACATGAAAAGACAAATCCACACTCTTGTCTTAAAGCTCTGCACACAGGCATGAGGAACTTTTGACTAATCCAAATAAATAAATAGACTGAAGAGAAAAGACTGGTAATGTGCAAAAACATTGTTCATATATCAGGCTGGGACATAGAAAGGTAAAGGTCTTGATTATTGTGATGAGGTGCAGCTGGTGACTCCGCCCCCGACTCTGGCACACCTGCAGACTGTGACAGCCTACTGTGTGTGTGTGTGTGTGTGTGTGTGTGTGTGTGTTTCCTCACAGGTACCTGGTGGGCGGGGTTTAATCAATACAACTGGGAGCACCTGGGCAGTCTCCCAGGAGTATATAAGGACCTGATCTGTCACTCTCTCTCAGCTGTCCATCTGATCCAGATCCAGGGGGAGGAGCTGCTCACGTTACTGCACTTGTTGAATATGTGTTGGTGAAAATGTGTGACACATTACATATGATACCATGTATGATGACAAAATACTGGATGATGGAAAAGAGCAAAGAGAAAGCCAGAAATATGTGATGAAATGTAGGAATGTTCTTGTAGATTGTGGAAAGAGTGTACTTTTTCTTTCTATTGTTAAAATGAGAAATATTGTTGACATTTTGAAAATAAATGGTCAAACAGACACTAAAATAGAATATCAGCTGAATCCAATCCAATCAGCTTCAAATCACATTGTGTTGCAATCGGATGCAAACTTTTCTCATGTATACATTTTGTGTCAAATTGTGGATATATTGAGATACATATCAAACCATTTTCAGCTTTATAGTAGAACATAGTTGAGAAAAACAAAGTATGCATTGATTGTGAAATGCCAGAGATAAGCTGACGTCAATAAGCATTTCCATGGCTGACGACATAGCTGGAAAAGCACAGGTGCAACCGATAAGACTTAAGATAGTAGTTGTCTTCCACTCAGCTGTGTCACTTCCAGGCTCTGTATTGTGCCTGCTGGCTCACTGTCTTCTTGGCACACATAAATGAAACAAATCTGTCATTAATTTCAGTAGTTACATCTGTGCTTTTACTTCAGTGACACATCAAACTGGTTGCTGTGAAAAAAAAATCTTCTGGAAAGAAACCTAACACAGTAGCTTAGTACAAGTTTTGAATACAGCAACCCTTCAGCCAGAACATAAGTAGGCAGTTTCCAGCAACATCAACAAAATATACCGATATTTCTAATGTTGCATGTCCTTCTTACTCCTTTGTTACTGCTGATATTTGAATAGATCATATATCAAGTCTCTTCATTAAACTATTTTGATTCATTTTCTGACAGATGGAGGAAAAACAAAGAAAACTACTTAATATGGATTTTTACAAGACTGTCCATACAGTACATGAGAGTTGTATGCAGTTACTGGTAATGCGTCGAGTTATTTTCAGATACTGAGGGACATACTTTTAGCAGTTATATTGACTATAACTAGTGACATGTTTTTCTCCTGAGTGTTGTGAACCCACAGTCTAAGTAAAATGGCTTTTTGCCACTGAACCCTGCAGCAACAGGGGGGTTCATCTTTTTAACCACTTTAACGTCTTGATGAATCTCACAACGTTGCCCCCAGAGAGCCTCTCCTAACAGCTTCATCACATTAGGCCGGTAAACACCAGCGATCTCTTCAGCACAAAGCAATCTGATGGAGTGGAAATAATGCACATGGAGGCTCGATCCTGTGCAGTAGTTCTTGACTCAAGCAGTGGTCAGGTTAACTGTGGATCTGTTTTGTTTAATTCATATTTATTTGGATTGAACAAAAAATTAACATAAGTAATAACTGCAACTAGTTGTCATAGTTACTTAACAATCCTAATCCTGCGGTGTTGGTCTCCTTTCACAATAATTTATTTCCTGCATATTCAGATATATTGTGTTGTGTCATTGCCAAGAACTTGAATTAACTGTCACAGAAGTCATTTGTGGAGGTTGTGGAGTTGCGGAGGTCAGAATACAGCAGGATCTGGCAGGAGTCCTGGTCTGAGGTCAGCCGGCTGCACATCACGGACAGCTCGAAAAAACAGGAACTTTCATATTTGACCTGTTGTCTGCAGTCCTCCTCCACTGAATTGGAGATAAAGTTTAGCTAAATTTCAGGAGCAGAACCACACCTCAACCACTCCCCCACTTCCGGCCAAACTCCTATAAATATCCACCCACTCTAAACCTCGGCCTGTTCACATTTTCTGCATCCGGAACCAGACACCACGCAGGAAAAACAAAAAATGATCTTACCTTGGCCCAAGCATGGATCTACTGTTCCTCAGCCCGTCTGACGACGACGATTGTCTTGCCTCCCCAGAGGACACCCATACAGCTGCCCTCTCCAAAACCCCCGGGGATACCCACGAGACGCCGCCAACCGCCCCCGGGAACACCCAGGCAGCACATTGGAGCCAAACCCGCCGATCTCCAACAAGCCCCTGCCCCACGGCTCGGATAGGAAAGGCCGTCCAATAATGCTCCAAGGGGGTAAAACGATATGCAATAATTTTAACGAGGCCAGATGCAACTGGTTGAACTGGAGGATACGGGCTGTGGCTTCTGAAGCGAATTGGAATGGCCGCCACTGCAGAAGGAGCAGGTATGGAGGTACCTGCTCCTTCTGCAGTGGCGGCCATTCCCGCTCAGCATGCCCCCATAATCCAACAAAACCATGACTACCCATGTCCACATCAACCCCCATAAATGTCCAAGCTTTAAAGAAAGCCCTCAAAAACCATCCAGATCCATGCTCCGTCAGTTTCCTAATTTCAGGTCTCCTCGACGGCTTCCATCCGGGGACCATCTTCATTCCCTCAGTCCCCTTCCAGTGCAAAAACCTCCAGTCTGCCCTGAGGGACCCTGACACAGTTGACTCCTTGCTAGCCACAGAGTTAAAAGAGGGTTTCATGATCGGCACATTTACACAATCACCATTCCCAAATTTCAGAATCAGCCCGGTAGGCATAGCAACCAGGAAATACTCAGGTAAAAAACGTTTAATCATTGACCTTTCGGCCTCTCATGGCAGCCAAATTCCGAGCATAAATAGCTTAATCCCAAGCAAAAATTTCTCCCTGAAATATGCCACCATAAACCATGCCATTTCCCTCACCAAACTTGCCGGCAGAGGCGCCTGGCTTTCTAAAACAGACATAACAAATACCTTCAAAATCCTCCCCATCCATCCGGACTGCTGGTGCCTCTTCGGCGTCCACTGGAAGGACACCTACTACTTTGCCGTGAGACTCACTTTCGGCTGCAAGAGCAGCCCTAAATTATTCGACACACTATCAGAGGCCTTGTGTTGGATTCTCTCCAACAACCACAAAATTCCTCACCTGGTCCACCTCCTCGACGACTTCCTAGTTATAACCCCCCCTTCATCACCTCCAGCCCACGGTCTCTTGACCATGAAATCAGTCTTTGCTCAGCTTGGCGTCCCTCTCTGAAGAGAAAACAGAAGGTCCTTCACACATCTTGGAGTTTCTCGGGATTACTCTCGACACCGTCCGGTTCCAAGCTTCTTTGCCCGCGGAGAAACTCCACCGCATCATTCTCCTCCTACAAAACTTTCTTCTTACTCCCTCTTGCACCAAACGACAACTGCCCTCCCTCTCGGGACATCTAAACTTTGCCCTGCGCATCATCCCCAGGGCCTCTCCTTTATTTCACACTTGCTCTCCCTCGCATCATCCACAACCTCACTTATCGATCCAGTCTCCATGGATACCCCCTCCAGAACAGAGATGCAGATGTGGCTGCACCTCCTCTTCAACTAGAACGGTGTCACCTTCTTTTATGACGACCAACTTTCCAACCCAGAAGACATTCAGCTCTATACTGACGCTGCTCCTTCCGCCGGTTTTGGGGGCCACTACGGCAGACGATGGTTTTCAGCTGAATGGCCCATCGAGTTCCGCAACTTTCTCCTAGGCTCCCTCCAATCATCTTCAGCAGTTCATGAAATATATCCGGTCGTCATCGCCGCTTTCCTCTGGGGGCACGAGTGGCCAAAAAGGTCTATACTCATCCATTCTGATAATATCGCCGTAGTCGACATCATTAACAAAGGCAGAACAAACTCTCCCACGATCATGCCCTTCATACGCCATCTCACGTGGCTGTCGGTCACTCATCAATTTATTCTCCGAGCTAAACATGTTCCTGGCCACCATAACTCCATCGCTGACTCTTTGTCTCGCTTCTCCTCCCAGATCTTCAGAACCTTAGCTCCAGACGCGGAGGAGAATCCAACCTGTCCCACCATTTTCAGACTTGACATTCCTCATCTGAAACGAACCATCGCAGAACTCATCTCTTTTTCCCAACACGCCATCATCAGCAGCTTAGCCCCCAGGACTCTTTCTACTTACCGGACGGCCTGGAACTCTTTCCACTTCTTCCACGCCACGTTTAACCTTCCGTTCCCTTCTTTCGATGTGGCCTCCGTATGCAGCTTCATCTCCCATGTCCACTCGATTCTTCACATCAAGATACCCACCATTAAGGTTGACCTTAGCGGTATCAACTTCTTTGCAAAGTTACTCACTGGCTCCCCTGCAACGCTCTCCCAGTCGTCTTTACTTATTAAAGGCCTTCAGCGCCAAACACCTACACCGACTCCTCGCCGTCTCCCGCTAACCACCGATCTTATTTCTCGCTGCATTGCCACCCTTCGTTCTAACCACTTTTCCGCCCACCTGGCGCGCACTCTGGAATCCATGTTTCTACTTGCTTTCTTCGGTTTCTTGCGATGCTCAGAATTCGCTTCTTCAGCCAAGTTTAACCCTCGTCTCCACCCTTGCATATCCGACCTCTATCCCATCTCCAAAGACTGCTTAGGCTATTCGCTCAAACGGAGCAAAACAAACCAGGTCAGCAACCCAGTTCCCATATTTTACTTTAAGCTAAATTCATATCTGAGCCCCTACGAATCCCTCATATACTATCTTCAGCTCAGGAAAACGCAGCAAACTTCTTCCCCTGAACCGCTGTTCATCACCGAAACAGACCAAGTTGCCAATCGATCCTGGTTCCTTTTACAGTTCAGAGCAGTTCTAATCGCCTCGGGGATTAATCCCGACTCCTTCTCTGGCCACTCCTTCTGCATAGGGGCAGCCACCACCGCGTCAAGCAGAGGAATCCCAGACCACCTCATCAAGGTCACGGGCCGCTGGTCTTCCCAAGCCTACCAACTTTACACCCGCCACAGCTTCGACAACCTGCGCAAAGGGCAGGCAGCCTTACTTTATTAGGATGGCTTCTTTTGGGGATCTGCAAGGCCTGGGAGCCGTAGTGGATCCTCGACTAAGCCTTCCCCAAACCGCAAAACTCTCACCCCGGCTTAATCTCCCCCAATCAATGAAGGTTCGCCCCCAGCCGAGGCGGGGTCCGAGCTAGTGAAATTAAATTCAAGAATTAATTGTGTAAATAAATGGTTGAAGTGTTCAGAGCTAACGGTGTTTAATCTATACAGTATTTCTGGACTCTTAGACACCATTGTGAGTCATTCCAACGACTCTCTGTTGCTCATTTTCCTGTCTTTCAAGAAATGAGGCAAATCTGATAGTAAAACCGTGGTGGGGAGCTGATAATCATCAGCACTTCCTGTTGCCAGCCAACATTACCTGGCTCTGCTCCGGCTATCAACCACCCACTTTGAGGGTTGGAGCAGGTAACATTCCTATGGTGACAGGAATGTGTCCAGTTGGTGGGAAGTTGCTAAAGCTTGTGGGTAGAAATCCGATTAGCTAATGGCTTGTAGAAAAAAAACAAAAACATAAATGGTAATTTTCTGTTTTAACAGCAGCAGGCGGATCTGCTGTTTACTGTTACAATGTTAGATAGAGGAAACACAAAAGCTCCATTTACTTCTGTAGCCTGGTGTTTTATATATCGCTGTCACTGTGGCTCCATTATAAGGGAAGGTTGTGTTTAACTCAGATATTGATTTGTATCCTGAGGTTTAGATGAAACCACACATCAGATTACAGAAATGTGGGATGAACTCTTAATTTACAATGAATGAGCAACTCAAAAATCAATCTTTTTTTCCCATGAAATTGTGACATTTTTGAGTTTCTGAGACTATTTCCACATTTCTCTCAGCTATCTGCATGTATACAAGTGCACCAATCGATATTTTTAAATAAATAAAAGGTCAAATGACTGCGTGTAATGTGAAACTAAAAGAGTG
The DNA here is from genome assembly GCF_022577435.1 of Embiotoca jacksoni. Taxonomy (NCBI): domain Eukaryota; kingdom Metazoa; phylum Chordata; class Actinopteri; family Embiotocidae; genus Embiotoca; species Embiotoca jacksoni. The sequence continues at coordinate 21,700,533 of NW_027185403.1, forward strand.
ATCACTGGAATCGGTAGTTCCACTCAACCACACAGAGCTTTTCAGCTTCTTTAGCTAACTGGTTTCATTTTATGGCCCACAACTCAACTGTTTGGCTCCTCACTCTCAGAAGTGTTTTTTCAAGTGAGAAGCCACCAATAAACTCACTGCATACCACCTCCACAACCAAACCACCTCCACAACCAAACCGACAGTTGCACCACATTTATCAACTACGCAACCCCAACGAATTACAAAAGTGGTGAGAGTATTGGAGTCTGTAAGACCTAAAAAAAAAAAAAAAAGGAGTTTGCGGAGACCAAAAGAGACCTAAAAGGGCAGTATTTGCATTCCAATACGTGCTAACAAGGCAAATGTTTTCTAACATGTTCACAATTACAATATTACAGGGTTGTTTGTTGTAGCTCCCTAAGAATCCCAAAACTGATTAAGTGCATAAGATAGCATGGAGTAGGAGGCAGTAAAGGCTTGTAGCAATAAACCATCATTAATTTATGTCCCAAATACACAGACAATAATTTGAATATTTTACATTTTGAGAGTGGAAACTTTAAACAATAAAATGGTTTTCAATCAGATGCATCTCTCCATATGCCAAGGAACAATACACTTTGATAATAATATAGTTCAAAAAGTTGTTTATTATTTTAAAGGGTATTTCATAGGGTGAAAAATGGAAATATGACTGAGGGAATACATTTAAGATTACTGTATCAGATATGATCATTTCATTGGCGGAAATGCAATGTTATATTATAGTTTTATGCAAGTAAGCAGTCGTGTGTAATACATTACATCTGTACTCTGCATAAAAACCTTCATGCAAAACATGAGTGAACTTTGAACACTGAGAACTCTGCCAAAGTGAGACTTTATGAATCCAGATCAGACAGTGAGGTTACACAGAATAAATTCTAGTCTTTCTGCATGAGGTCAGAGCAGGGTTGCTGTGAGGAGAAGTCCAAACCTCATACATGTATGAAGCGTTAAACTCAGCCCTGCTTATATGCAAGTTTATGAGTCATGCATAACATTTTAAGGTAATGTAATAAAGGATGGTTGGATAATTGGATATGGTACTTGGATGGTTAATGAGGCAAGTTAATATGTAATATTAAAATCAGCGTGGATTAAACGGTGCTGTCATACTGTGGTTATTACTACAAAGATACTGCTGCTGAAACTGATTGATTTTTTTGTTATTATTATTTTTAATGTCTTTGCCTGTTATTATTATTATTATTATTTTCACCATCTCTACTATTTAAAGACTCTGATTTATCTGCAGGACTATTAAAAGTCACAAGGTATTATCTGCTGCTTTATGCTTTCTTTCTCATGAGTGCATACAGATAATAGAACACCATTCTCTCAATACAGAACAGAGACAAGTGCAAAGTGTTTTTTGTTTAACCTCCCTTTGAAGAGAGACAAACTCTCCTCTGTCAAATGGAAATGAAGATTTCCAGCAAATGACTTGAGATAAAATGTGCACTTAAAAGAAGACCTGCTTTGTTTTAAATGATTATCTTTGACTTTAGTGTTTAGTGGAACTAAAGGTGAGAAAAATATAAGTTAAGCAACCTGTTGACTTTTTGACCATTTTCATTTCCTGTAGATAATGAATGTGGGGCCTGTGAGCAGAATTGACTTATTTTCATTGACCTTTTCTAATATAGAGGGCTTTATGTGACATTTCCAATCAATAACTGGAGCTGCAGACTTTTTGTGATTGCAGGAAAGTGAGCTGCTGCTCTGAAAATATTGACAGCTGCTGCACTGGACTGTAACCTCGGACCCCCCCACGGATATTAGAGAAACAATCTGGGAAATAAAGAAATAAGCAACCAGAGGCAGTCAGCAGGCCAAGCCGTTCACCTTGTCGTTCCTGTGGAGTTCTTGGCCAAGCGCCGAGCCAAAACACTAAGGGGCACCACTGAGGAAATGAGTTTCACCCTGATCTCACACTCTTAAAACAGATTGTTTTAACAGATTTTTTTTTAAAAACCTTTATTTAGTTGGAAATGTTTGCTGAGCATGTGATGCCCTTCAGTTCTAACACCTGGGAGTTGCCCAGTAGAAACAGTCCAAAGCAGAGAAGTTAGGACTTGCTCAAGTGATCAGGACTTTTCTTGGTCATAGAAAGGATTCCTTCTTGTCCGTGCCTGCATGGTGTGTTAAAGAATCAATGTGGACCAGAAGAAACATGCAGTAAATTATCAATCAGTGAATTTATTTAGTGCATAATCTCCATGATCCCAACATATCCCCAAAACACTGTACAACCATAAGGAATACATTGACCACTACATACTGTGAAAGCTTAATAAAAGTTGAAGTAAGACAACCACATTGAAACATCAATGTTAAAACGCTATACAATAGTGGCATTCAAATGGAGGGCAGCAGAGAGAGAGCAGGAGGTGCTCAGTGCATCATGGGAGCCCCCCGAGCAGCTTAGGCCTGTAGCCACATGAAGTTTGTCCATGTCCTCTGGTACAACACATTTGAGCTTTTTCTGATATGGTGTCCCATCTGCCTGTCATTTTTTAGGAATAATACATGTGGTTATGCTTAAAGAAAAGCTTCACATAGACTTTAAAGCCTTTGAACAATCAATTAGCCATAATGGGGAAGAAAAAAAGTCAGTTCTAGGAAGAAGAAACTTCTGACAGAAGCAGCCTCAGAGGTTGGCGACCATCTGCCACAACCAGTTGGGATGAGGGGAGAGCATAAAGGGAAAAGACCAGCACAGAGAGACAACAAACACAAAACACTGGGCAGATTGGCGGGACCAGAAACCTCAGATCAGAAACCTTTAGCTTTGCAGCCAGAGATACCTGCAGGAAGGTACAGTGAGGGGGGAGATCAAACAACTCCAGGAGAGAGAAGACTCAGTTAATGACATGCAATGGTGGCATATGAATGCATACAGAGTGAAAGAGAGGGGAGAGAAGAGGAGCTTGGTGCATTATGGGAGGTCCCCCAGCAGCCTAGGCCTATGGAAGCATAACTAAAGGATGGTTCAGGTCATAACTATACGCTTTATGAAAAGATAAAGTTTTAACCCTAATTTCAAAAGTACAGAGCGTGTCTGCCTGCTGAATCCCAATTTAAACTGTGAGCTGGTTCCACAGGAGAGGAGCCTGAAGGCAAAAGGCTGTGCCAATCGTTCTACTTTTGGAAACTCTTGCCGACAAGCTAATCACTTGTGATGCAGTCTGTGGCTGCTGGGTCCATACAGGTCAGTCCGTTCTGTTGTGTCCTGAGTTTATGTACCCAAGAGCAGACAGAGGTGTAGATGGTGAGAATAAAATGGAAAATGTCAGGCAGACAGCTGCAGGTTCCTGAAGAATATGATTCTTTTTTCAGTTACTGTCACAGTTATTGTCCCTCCATCCCTAAAATGTTCCACTAACCAAATTTCATATCAACGTATTCAAGTAGATCCTATGTCTGGTTTTACTTCATGCACGTACACAAATTAAAAAAAAACTGTGATGGACATTATGTTGAATCAGTTTGAATGGAGCCTTTCAGTTTTATAAGTGAACATACACAGGAACAATGTTTTCAGATGGACCTCTCTAAAGTTGTAAATACTCACAGATCAACGTAACAAATAATCATTGCAAATAAATGGGCCTTACTAACCCGCCCCCCAGTCTGTTTGCTGGGCTCTGCAGTGCAGTGCTGGCTGGGTGGCAGCATGCAGGCTGCCCTCCCTCTGACTTGTCTCTATTAAATGGATGGTGGTTTTGGCAGCAGAGCCTGTGTGGCTTGTTTGCCCTGGGTATAAATGATGTCTGGTCTCCCCAGCAGGTTACAGACACTGCAGACTGTTCGGAACAGTAGAAAATCCACCCCAGCACCACAAAGACATGTTGGCTGTCTCTGTGATCCATAAAGGAGGGTGCATCCCTCGATGGGGGCCTCACCTGCTGTAGCTTTGTATACTGGAGACACCATCAGCTACAAGCTGCTTTGAACTGGTTATGGGCTTAGAACCAACTTGGGGAACCTAGAAACCGACGGCACATGTTGTTTGTGAAGAAAGAGCACATTTTGAACAACAGAGTGAGGACAGAGACAACGCATTGGACAACATGCATTCTGTGATTTACAGTCACATTGGGAGGTAAATGTAATCTCGGACAAATTATTAGTCTGACTTTGTACTAAAGTAAAGCTTTTTAAAAAAAAAAAATGTTTTTTTTAAAAAGGCCACATTTGTACTTTAGACTCCACAGAGAGAGATAAAAGAGCCAAGCAACATAATGGTGTCCCACTGGGATACTTCAGGTGGTCCACTCCCCGCTGAGTAAGCACCGTAGGTCCTGGTCTTCACCTGGAGTCAGTGGACGGTGAATGATCATGAGGCCACTCATATGCGACGGCAAAGTCCATTTATGAAAAGAAACAGGAGTTCCAGTCGTGCCCTCATGACAGAAATTCTTTAATAAACCATCTCTATGACAACTGCCGACATAAACACCACAGGAAGGCTGAAAACTCTAGAGAAACATTTGAAAGAGAGAATTACAGGTTGTTATCCAACCCGAAAACAAACTGCTCGGCTCTGTTTAAACAATGTAAGCACATAGTCTAAAGCACACGGTACAAGTGCATTTAAAGTGCGTCCGATTCCATTTGCTCATTTAACGGCAGATCATTTGAGCAGAAAGTAAGTTGTATGTTTTAGAGGGGTTGTACTTAATTTCTCAATTAATCAGGTGTTTTTTGGGCAAAACATGAAATTAACCAATCAGAGTGTCATCACCTGTTCCCTTTAAGAGCCAAGTGTATCCCAAGCCAATTTAACATCATCGGCCCGTGGAGGCCGACTAGTTGCACCATAAAGTAGGTGATTACAGGCCTGAACCTCCCGGACAAGTATGTCAGTTTGCTCCTGCGTAAAGTTTGGATGGCGGTGCAGGTCTGCTCCTTCTTCAGTCATTAGAAATTGACAATACAGTGCACTGCAGCACTTTTAAAGGAGATGAGACGCTGATTTGATTGGCTACGACTGAAGTCAGCTTTGACACACCTTCTAACCATCTGCTCCTCCTACTTTACCACCGTGCCATGCTGCACCACAGATGCACTTGCGTTTGTTTCCATGTTACCCAAAAATAACAAGCAAAGTAATATATTTTTGATTTAAAATCCGTAACTTGTGCTATGTTTGTGCCATTCCTCCAGCCTTTTCAAACCCCTAAAATGTCAAAGTTTTAAAATTGTGCATCGTAATCTGGACAAGTAAAACGTTGACTTTTGAATACAGTGATGCCTCCTGTTTGTGTCGTGTCAGTCATCACTTCTCCTTCCCTGAATAATCACATCAAACACGAGACCTCCTTCTAGAAGAAAATAAACAACATCAGCCTTGACTACCACAGGCTAATTCAACATATAATATAAATGAATATGAATAAATTATAGGCATTGCTGACCTTGTTGTCTATGCTAGCAGCTGTTGTGTAGTTACATTCTACATGTGTTCATGCTACTGCTGCCTACATGTACACAGAGCAAACTATTATTCAAGTGATTAGTGACATAGATGGAGTGTCAGTTTTGGGCGAGACAACTTTAAAATGCTGCCGGCCCTGACCAACCTCAGGCTGCGTCCACATGTGGAGGGGACAAAACAAAAATCAGGGTGCTGGTAGATGTACATATAAAGGTAGCGTATACTTTTATTTCCTGAGTGACAAAGGACGATTCTGGGATATACAAATGCATTTGGACCACCCAGATATGTTAAATTATCATCCTGCAATCTGTCAAGCCATCACGAGCTTCAAGGGTCCAGACTACAGCCAAACACCGAACACAGGATGTTGTCATCAATGTCTACCAAACATGCACACACATTGATTACATCAGCAGAAAGGAGAAATATTCTTTGATTGTAGAGGTGTTGTGCAACTAAACCTGTCTCATGGATGTTGTGGTCAAATGTCAAATGCTTTTGTATATTGGAAACTGTGTGGATGTGGCCACAACGTGACCCAGACTGTGATGAACGTTCAACATGGTCAGGTCACTTCAGAGCCATACAATTACACTCACAATTGAATCACCACCTTAAAGTGGTCATGGTTCAGCCCTGTATCAATATTTTGACAAAATACTTCAGGCCCACCTCCTGGGAAAATGACTGCTTGCCTAGGGAGAAATAAAACATTTAAATAAGCTTCTGAGAAAATGAGTATGAAACTGTAACTCATCCCAGACGACGAGCCAGTGGATGGAAGCTGAGCTCCATGTGGCTTTGCTGCAGTAACAATCTGCTTTGAGCTGAGCTCTGCCCCATTCACATCCCTCAATGCCTCCTTGAGCCTGAGAGAGAATGAACCAGCCTATTATTGATGGAGTCTTTCTCTCTGCTGTGGTTTCAGACACTTGTTTCATCATAAAGAAATCATTCATACCCGATACAGTATCCAAAGGTTTTAACCAAAAAGAAAAAGTGTCTTGCAAATAATTTCTCAAGGCAGAAATGTTCTTACGGAGACTTTTTGGTTTTGGGTGGAATTTTCTCCCCTTCCCACTAGTCTGATTGATGCTCACTAAAATGATGAAAAAGCTAATTCTGGTAATTTACTGTTCCTGGCCATAAAATGATGCCTCCTTGGCCGACTCAGAGAGCTGAAAGGAGGATGGGGGGGGGGATAGGGCAGACAGGGATTTAAATGTTGGTACGTTTAACAGATGCAACATAGCTGATGTAATGCTAAAATATTGGCTGTGGAGGCTAATATAAATGCTGAGATGTTGGCTGGCAAGGTTAATATGACTGCTAAAATATTGGCGGGGTGGGCTGATATGAATGGCACTGAAATATTAACAGTGAAACACTTCAGCTTTGGATGAAGCAGCAGTGAATGTTACAGGAAACATTAGCCAGGACGTGTCTTTGTTTCCCCAGCTGTCCTTTTTCATCAATGTGGTCGTTTCTGAGCATTTTGTCTTCATCTGGGTTGATGGACGGGTGGACAGTTTTGGAGAGAGATAGATGGGACAGATGGGACAGATGTGCAGACAGCGGCAGCCATTCAGAAGAACAATGACAAAGTCAAACCTGTGTTTGTTTTTTCACTACAGGTACATTTTTAATATTAAAGGCTGACATATACTTCAGCTTTGTTTGTCTTTTTTTACCGCTAGTTTTCTGCTGCTGGTAACAGAACAGCAACAGAAGCAAAAACTAAATGTGAATCCATGCATAAAAAGGAAGCCATGTGGTCTAAATAAACCAGTCAGATCACCCCGGTCACAAACTATATTCATGTTTTTCCTTCCTCTTGTCCTCCGTCTCACCGCCTGCCCTCCTCTCTTGCTCAACAGACAAACTCTGTAGCCACAATCATCTCCTCACATCTCCTGGGCCCATTTAGTGGCAGAGAGCCCCAAACACTTGTTAGAATCTTAATTAGGGGCCAATCTGGATCGAGGCTTTGCACAACATGTAGTGAGGAATCAAAATATGCTGAATCAGTGCTGCGGCCATTTGATGACAGTGAACCTGTGATTGATCCCCATTTCAACTCTTCTTGTAAAGCAGACTTTTTGGCAATAATCATAATAATCATGATAATCATATGAGAGGGGGGATGTCAGCTTTATTGGGCAAAAGCATCTGAGCAAACAGGGCATTTTTTTTTCCCTGGGCAGATTGAGTTTAATTTTCCATAAACACAAAGACCCTGTTCAGTAGTGAATTACTTATTCCTCCATTTTCAATATGTTGTATTTTGTTTCATTAACAATGGGCTGAGTGACTATGTGGATGGTGTTACCAACACAGATTTGGGTTTGCAGACCTACATTCAAACCATTCTACAAGTTCGCACCTAAAATGAAAAAAATAAAAATAAAAATAGTATTTTAAAGCAGTAAAACAATGGGAAAAGTCTGCTAATATCAATATTTTAAATGCAGTTATAGTTTGTTTTAGGTGTCTCCAGAAGTGACTTTTGACTAGAGTCAGCACAAATTTGTTTTTATTAAAGTTCTCCATAAATTCTTACATGCACAGACTCCCGAGGTGTTTCGTGCACCTATCAGCTGAGCGACAGTGAATACATGAGCTATTTAAACTGGATCAGTTTAAACTGAAGTTAAAATAGTTTTGAAAGAGGAATCCTTTAGAACTCCTTCAGTCATGATAAAGCCAATACTTATTTTGTATTGGATTTCAAGGTATTTCATACTACATACTGTTTGGCTAGCTCAAGGTAAATGCTGCTGTCACTCGTCCTCGTCATGTACTCGTAAATGTACTTGTTCAAGTAGAACTCTGCTTGTAATCACAAGGTCATTCAGAAGTACATGAATATGGTCATATAACATGTACAGATGATCGTGTTTGTGTGTGGGAGTGAGATAGAACAAGTTAATGATAGAATTATTTTCCACCTGAACATCCATTGGGTCAGAACCTTTTTTCACCTCAGTAGGGTTCACCAACAACAGGTCCGGGAGGTGAGACCGTTTTTACTCACCCACAGTGAGAAGAACTACTGAAGGCCTTTTAGACTGAATGTAAAAAATGAATACTACTTCGTATATATTTTTAGTTAATCTCAACATGATGATATTCTTTTTTTTCACATTCAATAAATCTCACTAACAGAACAAAACCAACATTAAAATGAGCCACAGACAGAAAGGAAATCTACAACGTTGAGAGACCAACCGATGCTTTTGATCCTTTCAAGAGAAAATAAGTGCAGCCTTCTCTTATTACCCGAAAACGACTGCAACTGTATTCAAATGTAAACAAGCTCTTTCTCGAGTAATTATATACACAAAATAGTCATGTTTAATACGCTATCTCACGAGTCATTGTAACAAATGTCCGTTACTGTGGTGGGTCTCCTGTTGCACAAATCACACGTACCCTCACCGTGCTGTTCCATGGTTTTATTTTGCAACAGGTTCTGCTCCACACGCTCTGTCCTCTCTGACTGCCGTTCCATCCGGGTCTCCCCCGTCTCTCTCCGGTGCATCACTGCTGGTTTATATTATCAGTGATTGAGTCCAGCTGGGCTAATTAAGCCTCTTCCCTGAACCACTCCCCCACTCTGTCCCTCCTGCAGCTGAGCCAACCCGCTGCCATAGCCATATTTTAAAGGACCCTGAATGTTCTCGCTGTGGGGCGACAGTGGGAACCACCGCACCACCACATTGTTGGATCCCCGTCATTGCCCATCAAAACTATATTTATGAGTCCAAATCTCCAGCCATTTCAAATTCCATACTTCAGAAAATTACAAAATGAGGAGCTGATTTTTTTTAAAACACATCCTCTGCATTTTTACAAACCTTTGGCTCACTGCAAACTATGGTCAAAATCACTAAACGTGTACAACTCCACAAATCTTCATTCAAATGTTACCAAAACTGAGACAGAAATTCTTTGGATACTAGATATCATTTTCAAAGGGGTTCAGTTTGGTCAAACGGTGAGTAGAATAGAAGATGATGATGTATTTGTTATTAATATTATAGTATTGATTACCCAAATATCAGACTATTCTATTATCAGATTTAAGATTCCACAAGATGCAAGTTGATCCCACCTCTCAGCACACCATATTTAAACTGTTGACATAAACCTGAGAAAACGATCATTTTTTTTGTGCAGGAAAATAAAATAAAATTATATGGATATCAAGCACCCAATAGTATTTGCATTGTAAAATGAGTATTCAAGATGAAATAAAACATTTTGTTCTTTCTTTTATGTTACTGTAACAAAAATTATCAACAAAAGATCAACGGATCACGTTTCACTTGTTTCTCAAAACTCAATATTGAGGATTGTTAACTAGATAATAAAAGGAAAAATGACCAAAAAAAAGGAAATGAGAAGACGGTAAAAACAAAGACAATAATCATGGACATGCACAGATAGAGAGGTGTTTTATTCGGTGGCCTTCAGCTGCATTCTGTATGCTGCACTAACTGCTTGTGTCACATCTCTGCGACAAACATAGATGGGGTGACGGGGGGTTAAGAGAAAGGGAGGGATAGGGATGAACAGGGAGACAGTGACAGAGAGGTTGTGTATGAGCCTTCAGCTCCGTGCGATGTGCTCAATGCTAACTGCTTCACTTGGTTCTCTGCCAGAGGCTTATTCAGAACCAAGGACAGCTCCCCTGGTCGTGGAGCCGGCTCACCGGGGAGGGACACATTTAGATAAAGTCTCTCTCTCCCCCTCTTTTGGTCGCTCCCGTTTTCTTTTCTCTCAAGCTCGTTCCGTCTCACCGGGGAGCCCGCATTTAGCTACGCTCTCTTTCTTTGTCAGTCTTTCTTTTCAAACTCTCTGAGGAATGTCAAATTTATAGTCATCTCGCCCTCGTTCTCTCTCTGTCTCTGCGGCTCTCAGCTCGATTTCCCCTCGGTTCCTCTCCAGCGAGGCCACATTTAGAGTCTGCAGCATAGGGGAACACCATGCCCTTTACCTCCTATTCAATTAAGCTCTGGCTGAAATACCCACACAGACACACACACATGCAATTACCGCCTACTGGTGTCTGGAGACTGACGGCACACAGGTATGACCTCAGAGAAATAGGCACACGGAGAGGCTTGCATGTTCATACACAAACATATGAACGTGCTCATAAGAACACACACCAGGACACAAGTGTATTGGACACGCACAGAAAACACAATAATACCAAGCAATTACCAGATGGTGAATCTCTAAGGTCATTTTCAAATGGAAAATCATAGTGGTAATTTTGGACCAACTTCAATTCAGGGTTTGTCTCTTCTTTTTTGGGGGGGCTGCTCTCTGAGCATTTCCCCTCCTAATGGGACTGAAGTATTTAGTTAAACACACACAGACTGAGTTCCTATGTTACGGGGCTGCGTACTCATCATGAGACATATCTGGCACAAGCCAATTGTCAGGAAAAGATTAAAAGAAAATATCCAAGGTACATTTTCTTTTTCATAACTAAGTGGACAGAAAAGGTCAGAAGATAATAAAACTTCCAAATCACTTTTCAGATACAAAGCCGACAGCCTGATTTTATAAGAAGAGCAGCATGTGATCTCTTTGCAGAAGTTCATAATGACAAATTACAAAGTAATGCACAGTATGAGAGTGAACCTCAGGAAAACATCAAATAATTATAAAGCCAACAGTATGTGGACACCCAGGTTCATATACTACTGGCCGGGGACTGTTATCAAAGCTTTGGGCCGGGCCTTTGGTTCATGTGATGAGAGTTATCACATCACTCACATCTGTCAGCCGAGCCTGACCATCAGCAGCTGGGTGTCCGAGTGCTCTGAGCCTGAATGCACGCTGCAGACAGAATTTTTACAAATACTGAGATCATGAGACCAAATCCCCCCAACATCCAACTCATCAGCAATAAATTTGAAGCAGACACCAAAGGAAAGGTTTTTGAATTATTTATACTTTTTGTTTTGTACTTTGTATTGTTTTTCTTCTTGAGGTTGCCTAGTCCTCCTGACTGAAATGGATGCAGCGCTTTTGTGCTTCTTTTCTGTTGCATCACATTTGGTAGGATTGCGCCTAAGGTTCAAAAACAAACAAAACAATATAGACCAAAGAAATAAAAATAGCAAGAGCTTTTCACATCTCACTCTGACCAGATGATGCAGACAAGGAGGGTTATTGTCTTTTAAATTCCTCCTAATGTCGCTTATCTATTAATCATCATTTTGGCCTCAGAGTTGTGGAGCTGTTACTGACTGAACGTCAACATGTCCTTTTAGGGGTAAATGTCAAACACCCACCAGATAATAACATCTCATAATTTATGGATTATATTTGTATTGTAATCTGAAACTGCAAAGTAACTAATGTAAGTAAAGATGACACATGTAACATCCCCTCTCTGAAATGTAGTATAGCAAAAACTATAAAGTTGGAAAAAAAAAAAGTACTTTACTAAATGATGGTGTAATGGTCTGGTGTCCACATACTTTTGGCCACATTGCATTACATTATTTGTTAGTGTGGCATTTTCTAACACAATAATGGGTAATAGTGTTCTCCTGTTTATTTTGCAGCTTAGCGTTTGTTACATTAGTAAATATTCGGAGGTGTTTTTGAGTGTCTGGTTAAAACACCAGGTATTTAAGGGTTAATGCTCCATAAAACAGAATGTACTGAAAGGCAGGACACTGAACAGCTTTGTCTCAGTCGGGGTTGGCTTCTCTAAATCCCAGTCTGTGGACGTTTGTGCTAATGTGGGTTTATTTTTTTATCTAAAATAAAGTTTCATTGTGCATTCTGGACCCAAGTAGAAAGATGACTCAGAGGCTGGATTCAGGCAAAAGTCTTTTAGCACACAGCTCAGTGGGAAACACGACACAAAACAACAAACGACTACCGCTGGCAGGGACGGAAGAAACTTAAGTTACTGTATAGTCCAGAAAAATGAGACAGGTCCAGGTGATGACGAACACATTCTTTCTGAACTTTCCTTTTGGTCAGCAGCAGAAATTCTGCTCACCAGGAGGAGATGACAGTAAGCACCATGGACAGCTCCTGCACTGCTCATAGCTGTGGGATCAGCACCATGGACAGCAGCCACGACCAAAAACGTACAGAGCACACTTTAAAAAAAAAAAAATCATTATTAATGTGACAACAAACTTTGACATCATGTGAGCATTGTTGATAAAAACTGGACTAAAGAGGTCACGTAATAAACAAAGAATAAGCTTGTGCTTATATTCCCCCATTTTGCACAATTATGTCAACTTAACTGACATGCAGTCGGTGAGCACTTTGTTAGGAAGATCTGTACCTGCTTATTCTGCTTATTATCAAATCAGCTAGTCATGTGGTAGCAGAGCGATGCATAGAATTCTGCAGATACAGGTTAGGAGCTTCAGTTAATGTTCACATTAGCCAGCAGAATGAATCTCAGCGATTTTGACTGGAGCATGATTGTGGGTGGCAGACGGGCTGGTTGGAGCGCTTCTGAAATTGCTGATCTTCAGGGATTTTCACCACCGCGGTCTCTAGAGTTTACTCAGAATGGTAAAAAAAATATCCAGTGAGCAGCAGCTCTACGGACAGAAACGTCCTGTTGATGAGAGAGGTCGGAGGAGAACGGCTCGACTGCTTGGACTGGCAGAAAGATGACAGTAACTCAGATGACCGGTCCTCACATTTGTGCTGAGCGGACACGCAGCTCAGATGAGCTCCAACAGCAGAAGATCACTTTGGGTTCGGCTCATGCAAGCCAAGAACAGGTGTTCTCCACATGTGGCCCCCGCACCCCATCATCCATCTTGATATGCAGTCTGTGGTTATGTTTAGGAACTGACAGCACTTGGGTAAGCTTTGGGAAATATTATGGTCTGGTTTTAATACAGAAAAGTTCACAATGACCTCAGTCCCCATTTATAGTAGTATTTAACCAAAACTAAGATATTTCCTACAAAAATGAAGTGTAGGACTTGTATTGAGTGTAGATGTGACCCCCAGACTCAGTGCCACAGTCCTGTGCATTGTACAGCCTCCAAAATCTGAAAAGTTAGTCTGGTTTTACAAATAATTCCTTTTTTTTTCTGCACATGGGAAAATATATTTATGCTTTTATACATTCCACTGCAGGACATAGGATCTATGGGGTGTAATTAGTGAAAATGATTTGTTAATAAAAATATTTCTGATCGGCATTTGCTGTTTGCTCAATCAATAATACCTTCTGTCACACACACACACACACACACACACACACACATACAGAAACCTCTCAGATTCCTCTAACTGGGGGGAAAGGACAGGTTCCAGCTTCACTGGCCATCAGGGAAAATCTGACCTTTGTGTGTGTGTGTGTGTGTGTGTGTGTGTGTGTGTGTGTGTGTGTGTGTGACCTTTCCACCAACTGCTCTCTCTCTGTGTTTCAGACATCACAGTGGTATTTTCCCTTCACCGGTGGCTCGCGTCACCTCCGCCGTGCGAAACCGAAATTGTTCTGCGCCGCCTGTTTTCTCAAACAAAATGTGTCCTCGTGTTTCTGCTCAACTGGAAACTTAATTGTTGGACATATTTTGAAATGTCAAATGTGTGCTTTAAGTATGGTTTCATGGTTTGGGTTGAATAAACAGGCAGTCTGAAAAGTTACTTGAAAAGTTAATGCAAACTACACTGACAAGAAAGCAGAATGAGAAAACAGGCCTTCAACACACTGCCTGCGTGGCATCATTCATAAAATAGAACTGCTGCTTATTTTTCACGGATGCTGCGCACGGTTCGAGCTAAAATATACAGAGAAATGGTAATCATAGTAAAAACCCAGCGTAGGCTTGAATTATATCGTGATGCGACTTCACCAGGTGAAGGGTGGTGTTGTTTGCTCTCTCTCTCCTTCCCTCTCTGTGTCGCTCTTCTGTCTTGGTGTCTGTGTTTGTGTCTCAAAACAAAAAGTCACGTGATTGCTGTTTGGTTACAACTCATGGTCAATTCGGATTGGTCAAAGGCTGCTCCGATAGTTTCAAATGTAACCCGAGGTCTACGCACAATTAGATGCACCGACTTGAAATAAGGACCTTATTCATAAAACAGACGGACTCTGTAAAGGGCAGCCTGCATTATAAAGTGTTACCTACAGCTCATGTAAATTGAAGTCGACTTGGTTTCCTCCTCCTGCACATCAGATGACAGTAAAACCCAATGTTGTGACAACTGGGTCCAACAGTCAACACCGTATTTTGACATCCAATTAAATCCAGCCTGTAGCTAGAAACATTGTAATGCAGGTGGATCTGCAGTACTGCATCTCTGAGGATTGAGCGCAGGGCTCTTGTGTTATTTATTCCAAGGTCAGCCAGGGTTCAGGGAATATCCCTCCCTCCGGAAACACTGCTGGCACTAACGCGCCCTCCAAGGTTCTTGTGCTTGATTCATTTATGCCATTAATACAATCTGGCTGTTGGCACCAGGAAGAGCTGAGGGGGTGAAGCTCTCTTACTCTTACCCCCCCCCCCCCCCCAACCCGATATACTTAAAACACACACATTTTGTTCCTGTCAATTGGTGGCTGCGTCTCCAGAAAGGCTTCCCATTAAATAAAGTGGCATCCAAGTATTCTAATACAGCAAATATTTAAAAAGAGGTTGATACAGAGAGAGCTAACAAATAACTGATGGGCGAGAGATGAAGAGGAGATAGAGGATGAATTGCCTCAGCTGTAGATGTGTGTATCAGTGTGTGTGTGTGTGTGTGTGTGTGTGTGTGTGTGTGTGTGTGTGTATGTGTGTGTGTGTGTGTGTGTGTGTGTGTGTGTGTGTGTGTGTGTTTTCAACTCCTTCTCTGATGGGTGGTGTGTCTCATTATTCATGTGCTGAGTCCTTTAGCACTGTGATACTGATTGCTTCGCACACACAAATTCTAACACACACTCATGGCAAACATTTTACAATCGAACCCAGACACATACATTATATAAACCAAACACACACAGACACATTCACGCAGGTGCTAACTCACAGCGTGATTCATTCCCACACAGACGCACAGTGTGTGAATGTGGGTAAAAACAGAAAAACACCAGACAAACACTCACAAAGATACACATTTTAGAGAGTGAGAGACTAAACAATACAGTTAATGTTCTTGATAGTACTCTACAGTAAACCTACTGTAAACTGTGTGAAAGTGTTTGTGTTTGTTTTTGCTCTGATCTGTACCTGCTTGCATACAATTAATTTTCTGTGTCGACTATATTGATGTACATATGACGTGTGCACTACAGACCGAGTTAAATATGGTCTGGTCCGTGCTCTCTCCAAAATACAGCATGCAACTGCATGAATATGTATGAAAATTACTCTTGCAATAATAACTACATATATGAATAATATTAAGTATACTGAATCTTATTAAAGATCCCCTCCAGGCATCTTTGAAGTCATTAAAAGAACTGTTAAAAAAAAAGTAAAATTTTTTTGATGAGGAAATTCTTAAAATGACATCTATGCTTTATCAGTGAAAAATCTAGAATCTATAGAAATGTTAAAATTACTTTTCATCTCAAAAGTTTAACCAGTTGATATCAGACGCCTCCTACATCAATGAGAGTTTATTCTTAAACGAAGTGCATCGCAGGTTTGGAGTTGTGATGTCAAAAATCCTGCTCCAGGTACACTTCTTAAACTCTGATTTGAGGGGGATTCTGAGAGACTTTCAGTACAAGTTTATCAGCTTTCTAGACTCAAACTTTGCACATAGTTCATTCTGTACAGTGAATATCAAAGATCCAGAGTTGAGGTGGACTTGAAACTTAGAGTATATTTGTCCTATATAACATTCCAGTTCTAATATTTTATTACTTCATGGATTAACAAAACACAAATATTGGTTATTATATTTTGGGGCTATGGGCCAATTATTATTATCAATGACAAATCTAGCACCAGTCATAGACCATCTGGTGAACATAGGGACATGTTTAGCAGCTAAAAAGCCCAATATTTCCTATTGCTCTCCAAGGGAGCTGGTATAGACCAAAACAAATGCTAAATATGCTTATGCTAGACATTGGTTTGAAACAGCAAACAAACATTTTGGCTCTATAACTACAGTAGGTCACCACACTTCTCTACCACATTTCCCCGATCACAATTATTATCATTGTCACTAGAGGGTACCGTGACAATTAAACATTTTCATTTGTTGCAATAAGCTACTTTCGCAAATTACCTATGGGGTCTTCTTTTATGGAAAGACAGAAGTTGTGCATCCTGGACTAGTTGGAGGCGGGAGAGAGATTTTTGGTTAATGCCAGAAAGGAGGGAGTTACAGTAATCGAGTCGAGAGAAAGTGAGTGCATGGATTACTTTTTCCAGGTCAGAGTGTGACAGTATGGGTTTGATCCTGGAGATGGTTCTTAATTGAAGGAAGCAGGACTGGACCATTTTTTTTGATCTGTGTTTCAAAGCTTAACTGAGAGTCAAACATTACTCCCAAGTTTCTGGCAACAGGTTTTAAATAAGCAGACAGAAGACCAAGTTGACTCTTAATGAGACTGGTGTTATTGTTTGGGGAATTAAACAATATGACTTCTGATTTTGAGTTGTTGAGCTGAAGAAAGTTTTGAGCCATCCAATAGTTAATGTCAGAGAGACAATCTAAGACAGCATCCAGGCTCTTTGGGTCACCAGGTCTCAGCGGAAGGTATATCTGTGTGTCGTCTGCATAGCAATGAAAAGATGCATCGTGTCGTTGGAGGATTTGGCCGAGTGGAAGCATGCAGATAGAAAATAAAACTGGACCTAAAATTGAACCTTGTGGTTACCACGTGGAAGACGAGTAATTACCGATGGTGACCGAGTAGGTTCTTTCTAAAAGGTAAGAATAAAACCAGCTAAGTGCAGCGTCCTTGATGCCAACCCAGGTTTTGAGGCGATCGATTAAAATGGTGTGATCTACGGTGTCAAAAGCTGCACTTAGGTCTAACAGAATTAAAACTGCACTCTCCCCCATCTGCTGCTAAAAGGAGGTCATTAGTTACCTTGAGGAGGGCAGTTTGTGTGCTATGTAGTGCTTAAAACCAGACTGAAATTTATCAAAGATGTTGTTATGACTCATAAAAGCTAAAAGTTATGTTGAAACCACTTTTTCTAAAACCTTTGATAAAAATGGAAGTTTAGAAATTGGCCTAAAATTGGAGAAAACAGAAAGATCAAGCTTGGGTTTCTTTAAAAGAGGTTAGACCATAGCATATTTAAAAATCGATAGGTAGCTGCCATTTGCTAAGGAGCTATTTATAATCAATAAAATACTGGGCCCTACAGTGCCAATAACCTTGTTGAAAAAAATAAAATTTAGACTTGATGGTGGTAGTAGCTGGAAAGTCAGGGAATCTCCGACGCTCTTACAGTTGATCCGGCAAAAGTTGATCCTCTCGGGGTCATGAATGTGTTTCCGGCAAATCAGGTCAATAGTTCTTGAGACATTTCAATAACCAAAAATGTCAGCCTTATGGTGGTGCTAGAAAAAGTATGAGGGCCGGCTTCCTCCTCTGGGTAACAGAAATGTTTATACAAACTTGGTTGTAAGTTAACCAAATGGTCATTTCAGTTTGAACCAAAGTCGTGGACCAACCTACATTTCCATCTCTAGAGCGCTCAAAATAAAAGCCATTACCAGCCACAACAATCAATGCAGTTTTTGGTTTAATGCACTGAAAAATAGAGGCATTATGAGATATTGTAGAAATCTGAATATTAACATATGACCTGTTATGTAATATATAACAGTGACAAAGGCCAAGTTTGCATAATAATTAAGTGTACATGTGGCTGATCAAAAATAGGTGCTTTCATTTAAGGATTTTGACTGCTGAACTATTTATATTATTCACACTTTATTTATTATCCAACACAGATTATCATATTGCTACTTTTCCTTGTGAAGGATGTGAGTAAGTCCTCCTCTGCTCTTCCCAGAAACAATGTCCTAATTTGTCAGTATAATACAAGGACCTTGCTGTTTTTAGTGAACCAACAAATGCTCCCAAAAAAATAATTTAAGAGAATTTTTCTTTGAACTTGGGAGCACAGATATACCCTCGCTCCACTTCCAGAGCCTCCACAGCTCTTGAGGTGAGAAAATGAGATTTGAGCTGGCATTGCTAACCTGACCTCTGCTCTTGTGGAGGTGACCTGTATTCTTAGTGTGATAAAGGCTGGCCTGTAGGCCTGCAGCCAGACTGCTTGGTGCTAGACTGGAGATGAAACATCAAAAGCAATAACACTCTGCTGCTCTAGCACTTCTCTAATTCTTTACTTCCTTAAGTTCCGCTCTATCGTGACATCTTTTATAAATATTTGTACATATTATGATTCTTATTGCCTCTGTTTTTGTTTATTCTCTTCCTTTTCAATTCCATTTCTAACCCTCAAATATAAGAGGTGTGCAGAACAATGAGCTCTAATGTTTTTCATAAAGAAAATACCCTCTACTGACTTATTTAATTTTGATAAATGATTTGGTGTAGATTCAAGACATAAAACAGGTTAATAAAGTATATACCTACCTACCTACCTACCATATAGTATGTAACACCCTGCAGGGTAGACCATTAAGACCCTTTAAAAAAAACATGAAAGTCCTGGATCAAAGGCTGTATTAGTAATTGGGCAACTACCCCAAGGCACTAGATCCTTCAGGTACCAACAGCTGTCAATTTTTTTTTACAGAAATTAGTGTTTAATAGAATTATCACAAACTTAAAAACAACCTGTATGATATAATGACACAGTGCTTTCTATTTATTTCACAGACATGTAATCAGATCTGCATGCAGATTTTTACAGAAAGTTGTCAGAAGAGGACAAAGTTAGGTGCTTCATTTGTCTGTGTTAAATTGTCTCCTACGGCCTTTTATACTCCTCAAAAGGTAAGTAGTATGTGCTGCCCAAAACATCTTAATGTAACCATGCCTATGTTGACCAAACTGTCCTGTGTTAAATAAGCACAGAAAGATTCACAGTGGGGGACAAACAAGTCAGAATTACATTTAAACTTCCCAAACCAATGAAGTAGTTGTTGAGATAATCAAAGAAGTAAAACAAAATAAACAACAAAAAAAAACCAATGAATCACCAAAGTTTCTTATCTGGAGACCATGAATGACAACATTTCATGTCAATGTGTCCAGTAGTTTCAGTAACAGTTATAGTAAACCAAAGTGGTGAACCAACTGACTGACACAAACTGCCACCCATAAAGCTGCAAACATGGCTAAAAATGAGAACACTATCAACAAATATGCTATAAAAGCTCAGAAGGTCAAACTGCATGATTCAAATGAAAGATTTCTTCATTTTTGCATACAAAACTGGAGGTTACGATGAAAAGATGTCCAAATGAAAATATATTTGGTTTGAAGTTTCTATGGAAACATAAAGCTATCGATACATATCTCAATATGTGCATGTACTTTCAGATAGCTACCATCTCCAGGATAGAAATAATGTGTGCAAAAATAAACCAAGCCACTGATTTAGTGAAGCTCGTATAAACGGTACAGTGGCCTGCACTCTTTTACCTCAACATTCATCCCCTTTTTACTAAAACAGAAGCACAATTCATGTTGAACGGTTAACAGACATTCCTTCAATCGGTGGCATCAGAAACTCACTCTGCCTGCTGAGCTGCAGCTACCCATGAAATGAAAGAGGATTGTCATAGTGTAATCATAAAATGTCCTGCTGCTTTGGATACCTGCAATTCCTTTTCATACTGTACAGACAACTGTCACCTGGAAGACTGTTGGTTCTGACTGAGCAACTTTGACAAGGACCTCTAAAAGGACTACAAGCTGGTGAATGAGGCTGTGGCCCCTGTTTGGACACCATCTCTTCAACCTGCTTAACTGTATCACTGGGACATAACACAGTGTGACTCAACACTCTTCCCTCACCCATGAAGGAACAGCTGCACAGAACAAATCAAGGTTCAAACTGGCAGTTGGTTCAAATTCAGAGGTGAGCAAAACAACAAGCAACAAAATACAGTTCTTTAACCAAAAACAACAAGAGAAAAAGTGTTGGAAAACAAAAAGGGCTTCCTGCTGCGAGGTGCTCAGCATTTACAAAGGTCAATGTATGAAATAACAGATTACAACTACACAGGTCAATCAGAATCACAAATTCACTATACACGAAACTACACAAGGCTTCCCGAAAGGTTTGTCCAGTTAATCTATTTACAAAAAAACGAAGTACACAGAAATTGTGATGACTCTATTTTTAGAAGCAGTAGAGTTGATAGAAGGAGGGACAGATTGCTGTCAGCTGGGGTTTAAAAAGGCTGCTGAAACACGCTGGTCCAAACTAACAGCAGCAAATCCCTCAGATCCCTTTAACCTGGAGGCAGCGATTCATTCAAATGGACCAACCAGAAGTTCCTGCTGGTTCTATCGCCAGTCCAAAACACACCCACACACACTCAAGCAGAGGAGATCAAAACATATTCACAAATCTATGCTTCATAAATGAGCCAGGGTCATGACATCTGTGAAAAGTGATGGAAAAAC
Source organism: Embiotoca jacksoni (assembly GCF_022577435.1). Classification (NCBI taxonomy): domain Eukaryota; kingdom Metazoa; phylum Chordata; class Actinopteri; family Embiotocidae; genus Embiotoca; species Embiotoca jacksoni. Next base: position 21,721,586 of record NW_027185403.1, read on the forward strand.
ACTGAGAATGAAACTAAAAGCACAAAGTTTTTAAAGCAAACATATCCTAATGTGCAGCAGTTTCAGTCAGCATCACTGAGATTACATCTGCCTCTTAAAAAAAGAGCCCACCTATCGCCTCTCTCAGATGTTTAATGAGCTTCATTTGTCTCCAATCAATTTGTTTTCTCCCAGTCTTTTAATTAAAACGTCCTCTTTTACCTTTACATAGAACATCAAAGGAGAAACACAAGCTCCCGCTAATTGGAGGTAGATTTGGGGCTTTAACAATATTTTGTTTTGACTAATTTCCTCCTGGTGCAAAGGTGTACCGAGAGGAGAGGAGGGGAGGGGAGGGGAGGGGAGGATGGGGAGGAGGAGGGGAGGGGAAGGGAGGAGGGGGAGGAGAGGAGTGGGGGGAGGGGTGTAGGTGGTGTAAAACAAGATAATACAGAGGAAAAACAGGAGGAATGAAGAGATTAGTACAGGTAAAAATAGTACAGAACTGTTGTTTTGCTTTGCTAATTTCCTCTTTTTTGCACAGGTGAGGCGGAGGCTTTGAGTTTATAAAGAGGGAATTAGTTGAAGTAAAAATAGTCAGCGGAAAGATAATTAAAGAGGATGCATATAACTGCTAAAAATAACAAGAAAAGGCAAAGAGCTATAAAAGAGAATAATCAACATGGCAACCAGTAACAAGGCACTAGAGAGAAAAAAAAGACTAAAACCTAATTATAAATGCAGTTCATAAGGTAGACATGACAGTATTTTTCTCTTGTGAGTCAGTGTTGGAGGTCAATAGCATAAAATAGCAAAAACAAGGGAGGAGGTCAGAGGGAAAGAAGCAAATCTAGGCTTAATTGTCACCTTTCGTATTGTGTTCATTACGTAATTATACATCTAAAAAAAAAAAAGATGAAACAGTTCTATGAGGAGTTTGGGGTGCTTTCATTTATCAAGTCGAAACACTCACCCACTCAAGGATTCAAGGGTCAGCGCGCCTGGCATTTACCAGAGCGGAATAAGTGGGTTGAGATGAACGATGACATGTTTGAGAGTCTGGTTTTCACAGTGCAAAGTGTGCTGCAGAAAGTTCATGCAAATCCGACAGGTCCTGCTGCTTTATGCTGCTGTTGCAGCTCAGAGAAACACGTATGCACGATGCAGAAACATGCCATTCATAGCATTACCCCTGATGCTCAGGAGGCAGACACAGGACAGATTAAAAGTTGTGTATATATATTGTGAAGCTGTTAGAGGGGAGGATGACATCATGTTCCCAGATGATTTGTCACCGAGGGTGAGGCGGTGGCTCAATAAGGACCAACGACTGGCACACTGACTCACTGTACAGTAAAAGGACAGCAGCGTCACGTTCACCTCACGTTTCCTTTTTTTTATTATTCACAGCAGCTTGACTTCCAAGTGCACTAAATGTTTTGTGAGCTGTGGGACTGAGAGCCGCTGCTAAATGATGCTAAGTGCTGTTTGAAGTCAAGAACAGACTCAGAGTTCCTTTTCAAATGTAACTACAATGCTGGAGGGTCCAGGAGAACCCTTAATGTAGAGAATTTAATGGCCTCATTTTTACAATAATTATCAATATTAGAAGTTAAGAGGACTATATGGCTCCTCTAAATGGCATTAAATGTTTACATGGCTTCCCCAAATCAGCATTTAGTGCATTCACAAGACTGTAAAGTTATTCTTAAACAAGTAGTTTGAGGCAATCAGAGGAAGGGGATAGCTTTGTGCCAAGAGTTCGACAGGAAGATCACTGCCAATGACATCTGCATATTTAAACATTGAGGACGAGCCATGAAGTGGTGAGTGATGAGTCCAGCTCAGCACACAAACAGCTAGTATGGGTGTGTCCCAAGTAACCTGTACATCTACCAGCTCTTCTAAAGCGTCATCATTTGGTCCAAATTGGTGTAAAAGCCAAAATTTAATAAAAAAAAAAATATATATATATCGATGCAGTTATCAACTTGGGGTTGCTAGGCAACCAGCAGAGACTCCAGAAAGCATCTCTAAGCATCTCCTCTTCTGTCTCTTGATGTCATCACATTCTAGCTTAAGTATTGGACCTTTGTGTCCGTCCTTGAGGACGGGTCAAAGGTGCTGCTGCATTCATCATGTCACTGCTCAGTGTTTAAGTGTTTTTAATAACCATATTCACTGTATTAAACCATAAGCACCATTTTAAATGACTCAGTTTTATGCTTTTATATTCAAATATATCAAAACAGATGAAAAAACAAAATCAAACTCACTCATGTGTATCAGTTATGCTTCAACTAATGTTGCCGGTTGTTATAGTAACAACACGCTTTCTGGCTCAGGAGTTCCTCAGGCTTTCAGTAACCATCAGAGCAGTGATGGATGGAAAGATTTGACAGCAACAGAACTACAACCAGACTCAACGCTTCTGGACTAACAGCGTATCACACAGGGTTTGGCTCCTTATGGAAGATGGATGTTCATCATTGTCTGACAGCTCATTCAGGTTCCCACCGTCATACACGTGATCTGGATCTCTCATCCCTGATGTACATGAAAAGGAGACGAGTCTCTCAGTGGAGTCACACCTCCAGGTTCTGTACACCTTAATCATAAGCTCCTTTTATTTTGGGAAATATATGTACATTTAATATAATGTAAAATGTATTTGGATTCATTGTTGTATTTCAAATGAAATATTTATGACATGATTCAGAATAGGCCTATACTATCTAACCTAATATTGATACAAACAAAATTATATAATAGTCTTAGTTCCCTGACAAACATTTATTTTTAAAAGGATGCTGTGATCTGATAAACTCTGGGAGCCACTGAACTAATGTTCTTTGTACTCTGTATTTCACGTCCATCTGTTCTGTGACAGGGATCATCCCTGCTTAGAACTAAGCACCATTTGTGTCAGAAAACTCTTACAGTTGAATGAGTATTTTAGTCACTGCGGGTGTAGTTTGAACAGATTTGACAGATTGAGTCCTGATGAAGCAGATAAGCTGAGTTTTTGAGGTTTAGTTGTTTTTGTATTTGGGGGCCTTTCTATGAGAGTGCTGCAAATCCATAAAGACATGCAGTTTGGTTTGTTTGGAAACTCATCAAAATATCACTTTAAAGGCACTATTACATGTCAATCTTGATCTCTAATGCTACTTTCAGCATCTAAAAAAATATAATAAAAACAACAATTTTTACGTTGAGGTATCATTTAAAAAGTGACGACATGACATGACTGTTGACTACACTTTTGCAAAGTGGCAGCAGAATGCTAATATTAAGTTGCGGGTGGAGTGCAGCCTCTCCAAAATGACACTTCAAAAAGCTCCACTTCTCTGTGGCTTCACTAAGATATGACTTCTATCAGTCGCATACATTCCCAAGCAGCCTTTTACAGATGACCAGTGAGCAGCTTCAGCAGAGCAGCAGTTCAAAGTCACCTTGACAGTATTAAGGGGAGCAGGGGAGCATTACTCACACACTGCCTGTGTCCACACTTTCCCTGTTGGCCTGAGCACTTAAATCGAGGCCCAAGGGCTTTAAATGTCACATAAGCAAATGTACACAGCTCACGTCAGCTGAATCACCCCCCCACCACACACACACACACACACACACACACACACACACACACACACACACACACACACACAGACACCATCAGATTTAGAGCGATCAGTGACTCAGACACTGAGTCACGAGTAAAGTTAAAAAAGTAGAATTTAAGAGCAGTACACTGAAATGGGGTGTGAACAATAATGTGTTGAATGAAACTGACACAAAGAGCTTTGAACTGACGTCTGTTATGTTCTGGTGTGGAAAGCGAGGAGTCAGCAGAATCAACTCTACGCGCTGTTGCTCAGTTACACTTGTGATACTAGCAATTACAATCATGAGCCATCCATTCTGACTCCATAATTGCAGCACAACACAAAGTGTGTCCTGTGTATGCTGGCGTTTTTGAGATTGTATTTACCTGTATTTACTCAAACTGAAAGACAATTACAATCAGCACATGTCATTACTTGAGTGCCAGGAACACAGTATGTAATCAGATAAGAATGAATGCAAGAAGGAACTGTACTTTTAATCACCTGCTGCATCTGTACACTGTGGTGACAAATTACTTCTGTGGATTTTACCCAAAAGACATTTTAGAAAAGGTGCTGCAGCGTTACAAGTTACAACTACTTGACATCATAAAGACTTTAATATTTGTTTTTCCTCAAAGAGTTAATACTCCTGAGAGAATAATGCATTTGGCTGATAATATTTCACTACATTTGACATTTTTGGCAAACAGGTACCACAGAACATTTTAATGGCAGACTCTTTTCACTTGTGACAGTTACCTTATTTAAGGTAAGGTATGGGAAATACGACCCCATTTGAACACAGCAATAAAGTATAGACACACACACAAACACATGCACACACACACACACACACACACACACACACACACACACACACACACACACAGAGTGGCTGATTGCAAAGAGGCTGCAGCTGGGTGAGATTGGAGAACTGGGAGCAGGTGAAGAGGGCGTGGCAGGCGGAAAACTGGCCTTAAATTGTCAGACAAATTGAACTTGCTTTGATCTGACTGACACAAACTACAATTTCTCCTTAGACCACCAAGTGTGTAACAGCCTCTTTACCTCATACAGTATCTTTACCCCAGAGTTCTCTCTCAGGAACTAAGAAGGGAGTCTGTTATGTTTGTCCATTAATACTAAGCTTCCCTCCAAATCTGACCACGTTCAACAGCCACAACTTTGATGTCTCATATTCAGGAGCTGCTACCAGCACATGAACGCAGGATAAGCAGCTTGAAAATAAACTCTTAGTGATTCATTAGCTTACTTAAGAAAGTGTCAGTTCTCTGCAAGTTGGTTTGAAAATGAATGGAAACCAGTGTCTCCCTGAAAGGAGCTTCTCTCTGCAATCTGAACACGAGACTTTGGCAGAGTGTTTGAGTGGATGGTGAAAACATTGTTTTATAAAGTCGCTTATGTCGTTAGAGCTACTTTGCAAATAGACGTTAGCAAATAAATAATATCATATTCAGATTTGGAACATCTCTCCAGTTGTTTGCTCTAAATACCAAACAAACTTTTTTTTTTTTTCAATGTATGAGTCATAGTTAAAAAAAGAAGAAGAAATCTGACTTTTTACTTTACTTTCTTTATTGCATTGTGTTTGTTTGCTGAATGAGCTGATATTCAGAAGCACTCAGACTCAGAGCAGAGTGTATTCTCGGTCAAGTTGTCGGCTACCGGGCTGACTCACCCACAGAACAAATCTACTGTAGCTTCCTTCTGCATCTTCCCGCGGGCGGTTCTGCAGCGCTGCTCCGAGCCGATGTTACTTATGCTGTTTCAAGAATGTGTGTTATTTACAGTTGTGTCAAAAACACATGATGCAGGAGTTTGTATATGAATAGAACCGGATTTAATGACATTTTACAACAGTGTAAAGTCATTAATGTCACACTATTTACAGTATATTTGTTCATACTCAAAACAAGCCTATTTAAGATGAAGTTGAATTATTGTCTTGACACATTTATCCCAAAATACAACTGTTGAGTTAGCTAGTGGGTCTCAGCAGTAAAGGCCTGTTTATCTTTCATTAATATGAGGAAAGGTCATTTGAAATTATAAATATAAACTGTGGCAGGGACAGCACACAATTAAAAGTAATTGCTAGATGTGCAGCTAGTAGCTAGTTTGCATCTATTTTTCTTCATAGATGATCAGGCAAATTGAGTAATGTCAGGCAAATATCCCAAATGTATGAATCTGTATGATGATTATCCAAACAAAGTTTAAGGGCCATGCAAATTACATTTCCCAAGAGAAACAACCAAGCAGGAGGGTGTTGGGAGAAGGCCTGAAAATATGGGAGAAACTCAGCAAAAACAGGAGTGAGAATTTATACAGGACAGTTTTACTTCTTTCTGTGAAGAGTAAATTGATGTTTGGTGGTGAAAGAAAATGTTGTAAGAGTTTGTAAATGCTTTTAAATGGACTGCATGTACAAACCATGCACACAGTTGAACAGTCACTAAACTTCTAATTTCATGTATTTGTAGTTTATACTTTTCATTTTTGTCACCTGTATTTTTATGATTGTAGACCATCGTTTTGGTTGAAGAACAACTAATCAGCGTGAAGGCGTGGCACTTAAACCATGTTTCGGAGATAACCCACAAGCAAATGAGGGAATTATTTTGAGAGTAATAACCCTTTAAATATTTGTGTCACTGCCAAGATGCATCTCAAACCCAACCTGCCTTCACCAACTGGTGATAAGTGTGAAATTATCCGTTGCTCGCCTCATGTTCTGAAATGATTGGACTGGGACTCGTACATCTGAACACTCCAGCGTTTGGTACTTTTGCAGGAATTTCCACATCTCGGCTCCACAGAGAGGTTTTGACCTTTGAGTCAAAGCTGCTTCCTATTTCAAGGGTAATCAAAAGGGCACACGCACACATGCACACACACATGCACACACACACGTGCGCACACACAAAAATGCAGACAGACATGCATTAAACAATGACATTGCAAACAGGATGCACACATGCACTAAACAAACAAGTAAACAAACGCACACACACACACGTTTGGACCATACACAGTGTGTGTGCACTCGAACAAACAGCCTGCTACATCCATCCATGCACCTATCCATCACTCTTCACATAAAATCCCAAAAGCACACCAGCTGATCCATCTCATCAACAAGCCACCTCTCTCCCTCACACACACACACACACACACACATGCACACGCACACACACACACACGCACACACACACACACACACACACACACACACACACACACCATCCTCCAGATTTTCTGCTAACGAACAGCGGCAGCCATTATGAAATTCCCCTGCTCGTTTTCTCTCCTTAATGAGCTTCAATCAGCTAACAGGCCACTTTGAAGTGGCAACAGACTCGAATAATTAGAGAACACTGAGGAAATGATGGAGAGGAGAGAGGAGGAAGAGGAAGAAGTATAAAAAGATGGAAAAATAAATGGGGAAACATATTGCAGCTAAAAAAAGGAAGGGAAGACCAAATGATGAGGAAGAAGAACTCAAGGCCAGAGGGAAATGTGTTGTTTTGTCTGTTTGTTTGTTTTTGGGGAAATATTGTCCTGCTTCTTTCTGGCCAATTGCACCACAGGAGAAATGTATTAAAGGAGGAAGAGGCAAAATACTGCAGAGAAGTGATGGAGATAAGTTTCAGAAGGGGGGGTAATTGTTTTCTAAAAGTTGAGGGAGAAATAAAAAAGGGTGAATGCGAGCTGGAGAGTTGGAGGAAGAGAGGAAGGATGCTTCCAGAACAGTTTTTGTTAAACACAGGGAAAAAGGCAGAGAAACAAATACAGCAAAATATGGAAACAAATACAATAACTTCCTGCACACACACACACACACACACACACACACACACACACACACACACACACACATTGTAGGAAAGTGCAGACATATACAGTACACTCGGTTTCACAGACAGGAACGGTCCATGTGCAAAGACATGCAAAGGTTTGCATGTAAATGTGGTTGGACGTGAGCTCAGGTAGATACGAAATGGCAGGTGGATGGAGGGATGAGAGGGGGCGGGGTGTGGGGGGGGGGGTGTTATAAAAGAAAAGGGAACGAGACAATGAGAAATATCCAGAGGCAGATCTAGGAAGGCAGATTTCTGCCCCGCACGTCACAGTCAATCTTATCAGCCGTGACAAATTCAGAAAAGAGTTTTATCTTCTAGGATCAAATTTGAAACGCTCCGACTGTTTCCATTCTCTAACAAATACGAATGTTCGATATGAATCACCACCCAGCTGACAGTGTTCACGGTGGCCGTTTATGCCTCAAATGTGTCCAATAACACATTAATGGAGGGAAAGTCTCTCCCCTCTCTTTCTTGTTCTTGACCTCCTTTACGAAGGGTGGTTAGAGGTCACGGTCAGATACAGAACAGCAGGAACGGAGATCACATCTGTTGGAGCACTATAGTTGTCCAAAACTGAATCCAGAACGTTTCCAAAGGGTTAGAAGTTCCTTCAGCACATTCTGGCTTGTATTTCCACAGCAGTGCTAAACTGCAACAAGATAAAGCAGATTAGTCCACTGACATATTAAAAGCATGACGGTCTTAGATTCTTTCAGACTGCTGTCCTCTGCAAAAATAAATTGTGGACATCGTCACCGGTTGTAAGATGTCTCGGGCTGCACCATCTTGATTGATTTAAAAAAAGGCTGTGTGATTGACATTGCTGCAGAATGACATCTCACTTGACCAATCAGTGACACCTCAGTGCTGCAAGCCCCGCCCAGAAAGTTTTATACCTCGAGCAGCGTAAAAGTGTGTCTTAATTTAACAGGTAGGGAAACTGAGTTCCTCACAGTTCCTGGGGTGGAAACGCATGTGAAGGAGAACAATGTTTTTGCTGGTCATAATTAGTTGTATGGGAACACACACACACACACACACACACACACACACACACACACCAAAAATACTTTCACAATACTACTTTTGCCCCCTGGGGTTTTGAGCGGGAACCTTTCTCTCTCTAGGGAACCTCACAGCTGTCAGTCTGTAGCACAAAGAAACTCAGATTTCAGTTTGTTATGTTGTGGTGAAGCTGCTGATGGACACCGAGATACAGAACCTGCACATTCTATCTGCAGATATTTTAGCAGAATGTATATTTTCTCAAAGAGTTTCTTCAGTTGCAGAATGATTTGATGGAGACACAGAAGGAAGCTCAGCATGAATAGAAAAAGGCAAAGTTTTCCGGCTCTCCCCAGCAGGTGCTGCTTGGCTCACAGACAGATGACTGATCACCACCAGCACACCAGTCTGATGACAAACCTGTTAGTGAGCATTGTTCAAAGGCGTATGCTGCAAATAAACTCATTAGCATCGACGGGGCAGATTTCCGTGGAGGCCTAGCAGCCTCAGAATTACAACCAGGAAGTTCACAGCGCTGCACACAGAGATAAACTCAAAGAAATAATCTACAAACTTCACAGGAGAGCTGCTCACCTGAAGTGAAGTGCATGACCAAAGACAGAAATCCGATTCCCATTTGTCTGGACGTGGAGCTCTGTGCTGAGAGGGTTTGCAATCCTTCATATCTGTTCAATCAGCATGTGTACAGTTATTTTGGGATCTATTTATCTCCCTTTGGAACTATTACAGCGGCAGCATTTTGTCTCCTGTCTGGATGGGATACAGCCATGTGAAAAAGAAAGTACACCACATAGAAATGTTTGGCTTCTTTCACACGCTTTGAAAAAGTGTTTATGACTAACAGTGATACTCAAACAAATGACACTTCAAATTTACACTGTTTTTTTTTCACTTTTGTCATCATGGAAAAAGTAAGAACACCCGTCCCTTACGTTTACTAGATCTTTAAAGTTAGAAAATGGGGTTCCTCCTTAGAGACCCTCCTCATGGAGCGACCGGTCTTTTTGTGCCGACATCTAAATGGCTCTCGGAGGACTTAAACAGCGCCTGAGTCTTGCAAGGAATTTAAAATAATCTCCAAATGATTTGCAATCAATCATTCCACTGAAAATGATCACGTGTTTGGGGACATACACACATTACACACTGATGGTGTGTTCAGACTAAACCCGAAGCGAATTATTCCCGTGGTGCGATGACATACAAAGACGAGAAAGGACGCGAATTTGCATCCGCACAAGTTGTTATTTCGCTTTGAGAGAGTTTTCATAATGACACACGTACAGTTGACAACACAAGATTTAGTTTACATTTCTGGCACATGCTCAGCTGTGTGGACATTCAGCATGGTCATGTGTTAATCATATCAGTCAGTCAGGTTGGGTTGATATCCCAAAGCGTTGTGACCTTTGACATTATACTTTAGGTATACATTACCCAGTTAGACTTTGATCAATACTAAACAACACATCTATAGCAGCTTTTAATCACATAAAGAACATCTTTGCATGTAATTATCTACAGATTAGGTAAATTAATTCATAGGAATGGGGGACATAAATGTTTGTGAGCAATGAGCTGCTCCAGGTTGATTTTTTTTTCAGGTAATTCATGTGAACAAACAAACCTTGTTTTCTTCCAAAAGGTTTGTTGATTCCCCAACATTTACATACCACATATAATTATCTATTGATTAACTGCTTATGCAAGGTAATGCAGGAGGTTATGTTTTTTATTTTTTTTTGTATTTCTACGGATTATGTTGTGCTCCACGTGTAAACAAGCCTCACGTTTTATCATCACACTTCATCCTTTAACATCCTGCAGCTTGGCAACGGCGCGTTGAGCCCACGTTAATTAAATGAGCTGGCAACTCATCATGCTTTGTTTGTCCCGCTGCTCTTCTTCTGCAGGGGCAGAGAGGGAACAAGGAGAAATGCATAGTTATCATGCCGGCGTTGGATGTTGCTGTGTGTATTTAATTGTTTTATTTCTTTTTCCACAGAGTTGAATAGAATGTAACAATATCAGCAAAACATACCAAGGTCAGCAGAAAAAAGAAAGTAAACCAAAAGGTATGCATGATTCTATTATTGCTGGAGCACAAGGGGAGCTGTGCCCCGGCTATACGTGCTAATAGTCCTGACAAAAAACAAAAAAGCAATACAAGAGCACTTCTTAAACTTTTCAGCCTCAGACCTAAAAGACAAATGTGTCCTCTCAGCCTGCGACCAGGGCTCATTAAAGCATATTGCCTCCTTTGTCATGCACGCAGGACAGGCAGGGCTTATTTTGGACCCACTCCTTCACTTTTAAAAGTGCTATTCATTGCTTTGTAACATCAATAAATTATTACAACATTCAGTTTTGTGCATTTGGTAAAATACTGGCTCAAATTAAATGCCAGTAAGATTGGTTGTCTCAGTTCTTCCACAGCAAATGAAGCTGAAGTTTATAGAGTTTCATCCACACTTAGTGATTACCCCGTCGAGCCTGCAGGTCTCTGCACCGGGACCAACCTGCACTTCTTATAAAAATACAACCAGCGCCATTTCTGAAAGGTTATCAAGAAGTGTCACGTTAGTGAACAGGCTGCCAAGCACTACTGGGACTAACATGGATGGAACATTTGTTGTGCCTCATTTCTGTTGAGTAGGTTCGATAACATCAGCGTCACTGATTCATTGTTAGAAAGCTGCTATTTACTCTCCAAATAACAGTTTTAATTCGGTGGAAGCAAAAAGTAAAGAGGAAGAGACTTTTTATATTGAACTTCAAGATTGTCACCGGTGAAGCCCAAGGTTGCTCAATTTAGTTTTACAGTTTCACAGCTCTTAGTTAGTAACCTAACTAAATCTGGGGGATTTTTATTTTTTCAAATGGAAGTTTTAAACATGTATTTGTATAAGACATCCTTTGACTTCTATTCATTTTCATATAGTATGTGAATACATTAGCAGACACCTGCTTACATTATTTAATACAACACTGTATACAAATGAATGCAGTATTTGATGAGTACATCAATTTGTCTTTGTCTAAATCAAACACATCTTAAATAGCATATCGGACCATAGTGAATAAGCATGTGAAGTATACATAATATGTTACTGTAACTTATGACTACTTGATACATTAATTCTGTGTCCCACATACAAATAGAAAGTTCAGGAAACACTACATTTATAAGCAAAAACAAAAGACACACCAACAGAAAACGGTGCATGTTTGCTCTGAGCTCACTTCCTCATCATCGCACTTAACCACTCCCACTGCTTGTTGATTGCCCAGCTTCTACCCCAGTTACATATGTAACTTGGAGTTGCCATTTAAAAAGCCATCGAGGTTACAATGTAGTTAGTTTGCAGTTAACAACCTGTCAATAATATACACTTATACAGAAATCTAAAATATGTGTAATGCCAAAATATTTAAAAGTATTTCTTTCTGACATGACTAATGCCATATGAGTAAGGATCGGAATCGATTGTGGTAATGACAAATAGACAATGGTTAAGGAACAGTTAGGGTTGACCACTAAACACACCAGAATGGTTATTCTACGATTGTAAGACGAGAGATATTTAGTATTCTTCAGCACCTTTAAAAATCTGATGTAAAATTCTCCTTTACGTTTCAGCCTTTCATATCCAGATGGAGTTATTATTCTCTGCGTGACTCTAATACTAAATGGTTTTAGATTTAAAACGGTTGTAAAGCAGGAAACTTCTGGCCACGATTGTGTTTGTTGTCTGGGAGCAACGAGTTCACTGAATATTC